>NC_092095.1:54478446-55090946 GCF_045679555.1 Salvelinus alpinus
ACCTTTTGCAGTTGAATCCGAATGATTGATTCAAGGCCTTGAGTGGTTCTGCTATCTTTGAGGGGGGGGGGGGGTTGCAGCAAAAGCTTTTCAGAAAAGACCAATTCTACCTCTGAAAGGGAAAGGGCTTTTCGATTTCCTTGAAAAGTGTTGCTACATGCCCACGTTTCATATTGATTACAGGCTTCATGGTTGAATGGATGCTTTAGTTATTCATGCAAAGTACAACCGCTCTGTTTTATGATGATGATGATGATGATGATGATGATGATGATGATGATGATCATTGAACTGATCATTTGAATCTTTTCTTATCATTGTCTTCCCCTCTTTTTAAATCCCTCCCACAACTTTTCCTTCCTGCAAAAACAATGAGCATATTTGCGCTGAGACAACAGGGTTCCCACATCAATACCCGAATCCCTTTCCCTTCCGTACATAAACTGTTTTTGAGGAACAGTCTCCCCCTTCTGCTCCCTGCTAGTCTGTGACATCAGATCTCTAGTGGAATGGCATTTTTCATACACTCCCTCTCCTCCTCCTCTTCCTTTAAATCCTCTTACTACACACACACACACACACACACACACACACAGACAGTGGTGGATTTGTTTTGGCTCTGATGAGGAGGATTAGGAGATGAAGGCCTCAGCTCTGCATCCGCCACAGCAGTTTGATTTAGAGTTTAGACCAAAAGCCTCTTCAACACAATGAGACACACGCTGAGACACAAGCATGCCGGCCGACTGCATGGCTGGCTCTCTGAAACCCACCCCCATGATGGGATAATTGGGGGTGATATTGTCCCACTGATGGCTTAAGGATGATATTTCTGAGGGATATTTAAGTATCAGCTGATTAAAATCCACGCTAAATTGTTTTCCCTGGGGTTTTGTGTCCGTAAAGAAAGGCTACTGATAAAAACATGTTTTCCGATCTTGTCTTTATTGTTATGTTGCCTTCCCACGTTGTACAGCAGACATCGATGCAACGTGGCATGCTGGTGCGAGGCTGGAAGCTAAAGTGTGAACGAACACACTGTGACACATCAATCTGTGGGCGTTTGTCACATACTGTGTGTTTCCCGACATGATGTCCTCCATGTTCCATTGTGCCCTGGCTTGGCGTTGTCGTTGCACCGTCACAACAATGTTATGTCTACCTCAAGGTTTCAAAGTCAACTGGAGAGTGTTCGTCTCGAGGCCAATCTTTTGTATGTGAAACAAAAATCAACAGATGGTGTCTATTGTATGTTCTGTATGATTTGGCCCTGTGAAGGGTTGAGAGTGGCGATGATACATTTTGACTCTAGACACACTCTATGCAAAGCTTGTCCAAGCGAGGATGCCAATTTTAGTGCTGTTGATACAAAACCAATTTCACGGATCTCTAGCATTAGTTTGAAGCCTGTTGTGCTTTGACGTCTCGATTTGCGTCATTAATTTCATTTACAGTGAGCCGGTCGACGGTTGTCTCGGGGTTCTCTGACTGTCTCATGCCTTCACACTCTTAACATCATTTCGGGGCAGGACTTGGCTACAGCGGCTATGTAATGACCGTAGCAGCCAATTATGTTAAGCTATGTAGATATCCAACTCGAAGGACCATGAAAAAAGAATGTCCCATAGTCCGGTAGTGGGTCGGCTGTGAGAAAGGTGCTGCTCACAGCAACATCACAAATGAATAAGACGTCCATACGATCATCCTTATACCTCATTTTGCTCTGCTTCAGCCACAAGACCAAATCATCGGGCTGGCCTCCCCCCTCTGGATCCTGGGGCACCCTGCCGGGAACCCCCTATGGCTGGGACATGGGCTCTTCCAGGGACGGCCGAGACTACTTCAGCAAGTAAGTACCATCCTTCCCCAGGGGGGTGTACAACAACAGTGTCCAGGCCCAAACCACCCCCCCCCAACAGTTGCAAATCATTCTGCTTCTAATTCAAGTCCACCTCACTCAGCTATTAACATTCTCATCACTTCTTTTAGCATTATAACACGTGACACACTGTTGCTCAGTGAGTGTGCCTCACAATAAAATTTGTGAGTGTGATCACATACATTGTTTGATTAATAGTCCTGACACAAACTTGAAATGATCCTCTGATCAAATTTCCCCCACGTGCTTCATAGGGCGTGACTAAGTGTGATTACTCAAAACGTCCGTTAAGACAGGTGCTAGTGAACGCGTACACTGTAATGGAGGTTCCTAAGGATTATGAGGACTTAGTGTCGTGTTTTTAAAGGTCAGTCGTTCCAATTTTGTCTGGAAATTCCAGACACGTCAAGTTCTCCCATGTGCTGTATCAACAGTATGCCATTGGAATACTGATTCCCCCCCCCCCCACCTCCATCCCTTTATCCCTGTCTGACGTAGACTGCCTCAGTGTCTTGAATTCCTTCGGAATACTGATTTCCTTTACTACTTCTGTGGATGCATAAAAAACACCTTTTCTCCCCTGAGTGACGCAGGAGTTCTGAACAAGGAAAGGGTGCCGTCTCCCATCTCTAGACGTGTCACTAGCGTGGAGGCTTCTTTGATCCCAGTGAGAATGGGGTGACGTTTCCAGAGATGACACCGTAGTGCAGATAAGGGAGCGTGACAATTGGATTTCTAGGCGTGAGAAATAAATGGATGAGGACAGGTAAACAGAAGAGGTTGTTCTCCTAACCTAACCTAGCATAACGTACTGTTACAGGTTTAGTGAATGTTGCTGTTCTCCTTCATGGCAAAGGGGGGTGTACGTGCTTGCCTGCCTGCGTGTGTGTGCGAGCTGCACCATCTGAGATGTGAGACAGGTATTAGGAGGATAATATATGGCTGGTCTCCGAGCAATATATCTGCCTTTGTGGCGATATATTTCTCTGATTGGCCTGAGTATAATAGACGGGTCTCCCTATTGGGCATAAAGGACTGAGTGGATTTCAAATGCATCACCCTCTCTGTGCACTTGGGATAATGATAATACACAGGACCCTCTGAATCCTGAATCCCAGACAGTCCACACTATTGATATTATCCTTCGATATCCAGGGAGTATTAGACATTCCAGTGTTTACTGTGCCCTTGGTATACCCATGTGTGGATTACCTGGTCCCGGTCTGTGTGGATCCGCTGCAACATCACGGGACTGAACACGATTCATCAGAATACAGATTTAGGAGAGGGAGGGCTACAGGAAAGTAGTGAAGCTGTATTGAAACTAGTCCTGAGAAAATGGACCTGAACAGAGAGAGAATGGAGACGCCGAAAGAGGGAATGGATTTTATAACCCAGAGATACTTCATATTATCACAGAACCAATAGTCATTAGTTGAGAAGGGGAATGGACAGAACCAATTGGAATAGGTAAAGAGAGGGCAAAAAACAATGAACATGGAGGATGTGGACTGGGGGTATGGCGCAGTGGGTACATCAGAAGCACAAATGTAGGATGCCACACGCAATCACATCACTAATGCCAGACAGTGAACTTTAACCTTTGACCCGTTGGAGATAATGATGGGTCGTATGTGTGTGTGTGTGTGTGTGTGTGTGTGTGTGTGTGTGTGTGTGTGTGTGTGTGTGTGTGTGTGTGTGTGTGTGTGTGTGTGTGTGTGTGTGTGTGTGTGTGTGTGTGTGTGTGTGTGTGTGTGTGTGTGTGTGTGTGTGTGTGTGTGGGTGTGTGTGTGTGTGTGTGTGTCAGATGGTTTAGGAGTGTTATTTAGCACAGTGCAAATTAGATGTGCGAGTTATCTAAGTGGGAAGTGTCTATTTGTAGAATGTTGACCCCACCCAGATACAGGGTGCCAGACTGCTGACCCCACCCAGATACAGGGTGCCAGACTGCTGATTGTTTTTGTGAATCAGGTCGTAATTGTAAATAAGAATGTGTTCTTAATTGACTTACCTGTGTAAATAAAGGTGAAATAGAAAATAATAATTACCGGAGATAATAACAGAATCATTCTGGGGCCCAATTCCAAACTGATCCCACTACTCTCTCGCCGGTTTCTGTCAATTGTGGGACTGAAGCCAATTTTTTTAGGCAGGGAACAAAAGAGTTTGGCGTGAGGCCTACCCAGTAGTAGGGAAAACACTGTTCTAGTCAAGAGAGTCCTATGTCCTTCGTCTCCTGTTGGATCAGTTTGGACTGAGAGGCTGCTCTTTTGAGTCTGTCTCTGATGATGCGTTGCCTGTTCCTGTTTCCTCTCAGCCACGTCTCCCAGAGCAGCTCCCTGGAGGAGGTGCACCGTCTGGAGGAGGTGCACCGTCTGGATGGGGTGCAGCAGGTGCCCCCTGCCCCCCGGCTGGTGGAGATGAGACGGGACCCCGTCCTGGGGTTCGGCTTCGTGGCCGGGAGCGAAAAACCGGTGGTCGTCCGCTCCGTCACGCCTGGTATGCATCAATGTCCCACCAACTGCCTACGTCTCCCATGACCCCCCCCCTGGTACATCCCTCCGCCTACATCTCCCATGATAATCACTGACCGAACTCGCCTGAAGAGCTCGAATTTAAAGCCATATCAATATACATGACACTCTCATGTCAGAACAGGGCCGTAGCTGTTTCATGGGATCATGTCCAGACATGTCCCTACATGAAGTTTAGAAATCTACTGAACATGATATTGGTACAAAGTGTTCAAAGACATTTTAGTGAAGGCAAATAACATTGCGGTGTATGTGTCATGGATACCTTTACATCCTTGGGTTAATTCTGTCTTTCCCATCGACCTTTCAAGGGTCAGTAACCCGTCCTTGTCTGTATTTTGGTTAATAAGAGCAGTTCATTCGTCGTCACACGTTTGTAGTATGACATTGATGCCATCGGGCTTTTCACGCTCAGCACTTGTTAGCAGTGGTCCTCGGCCCCAAGCGCGTCACATCTCTATCAGCCAAGGGGGTATGTCAATAATCACTGTTTGATCAACAATACAATTCAATAACCACTAGTGTCATGATCGAGTATTATTAAGGAATATGAGGGTCGTGTTAATTTTAATGAGACTTTCGGCCCTGGTGTGATGTCGCCTATCTGCCTGACTCAATAAATGCATGAGGCAGCCACTGCCATGGATTGTAATCTTGCCTATAGCGGCCTCTAAGCAATTATGAATTCTTGATATAACAATTACCTCTTGAACTGAATATCCACTCTGCTGTATATGAGCTCACTGAAACACTGTGCTGTAGTGGTGGCTTTTCACTGTTAATCAGTGAGATAATTACAATGGCACAATGCGATTGGACATGCAGTGACACCAATCAAATAGTTTTTTGTTCCCATATGACAATTTTAATGAAATGTAGTGATTATTAGTCGGCGAGTAACACCAATCACTGATGGGTTACATGAAGGATGTTGGACAATCGATCATTTAGGTAGTCCATGTTGTTTTCATTTCATCCCAATAATCTACTGAAAGAATGTAACACATTAAACATTATCAGTCGACGTTATGATCGTTGCTCATCCGGTGCTTAGTGTGACTACAGACCGAGACCACAAAACAGTTGTCATTCTATGACTAAGTGAGGCAGAGGGACTCTCTCTCAGCGTCTCTCTATTCTATTCAGACGTTGGGAGAGTTTCTGAAGCCCCCTCCGCTCTCTCCCCACGTCTCCTCTCCTCAGCCAGTGTCATCCGTCAATCCGTTTATTCAGAGCTCCACTATCATGGGAAACAGGCTTTCCTGTTGGAAAATAATTAGCGCTTTCAGAATCAGTGCAGGCATCGGGAACAAAGGCCCATCTTCAGGTGTTGTGTGCCTCTACGACACAAGGAGAGAGATTCAATTGCCAGCGCCGGCTGAGAAGCTCGTAATCTCCACAGGAGAGATTGCGACGCAGAGACTGTGTGCCACACCTGGGAATTGATGGAACAGGAGCTTTTGAGAGAAATGTCATGAGTTTTCTTTGGTGTTAGCGGGCAGTGCTGATGTTTGAAACCAGATTTGAACCCAAGATAACGTGAACATGGAGGCCAAACGTCTCCGTGCATCAGCATTGTTAACGACAAATATATGTACAAATCGCTGACAATCTGTGTGTGTTTGTGTGTCTGTGCACTCATGTGCGTTTGTGCGTGTGTGTATGTTTGCAGGAGGTCCCTCGGAGGGAAAGCTGATCCCAGGAGATGAGATCATCATGATCAACGACGAGGCAGTCAGCTCAGCGCCCAGGGAACGAGTCATCGACCTCGTCAGGTAACCCTGTCTGTCTGACTGACTGTCTGTCTGACTGACTGTCTGTCTGTCTGACTTATTGTCTCTGTTTATCTACGGTATTCAGTATGGGTAACTATGTCCAGTTGTGCCAACAGCTGTTATCTCCCATGGCCCTTCAGGCGCCAGACTTTTCAGGCACTTTTTGCTTTGAGAAAAGAATTCCATGACCAATTATTTCTGTCACCTTAACAAAGTCAAGACGTTACAAAATATTTGGTAAGTTGATGGCTGTAATTTCCACAACACATCCAGACCTGTCCACGTTTTTATTTTGTGATTATGCTCTCAGAAATGTGTCTTGTGTCGAGCGTAAACACGGGTGACAGTTGTTGTATTACTGAGGGATGACCAGACTTTCTCAAAGGGACAGAATGTGCCTTCGGTCGTTTATGTATTCAACTCAAAAGTGAACATTGCATTTTAGTGACTGCATTACTTGATTGGGCATCTCTCACATATTCCTATCCAATTATTACTGAACAAAACTGCCAAAAGCTTGGGTAATTATATTTACATTATATCATTATATTTACAATTATGTAGCAGACATATGACATTTCTTATGAAATGGATAAATGTCAGAGTCTGTGAGGCGGTGTGAGGCTGTGTTCTTGACTGTTTGTTTGTGGAGATGTGAATATATTTAATAACATCTCACACCCCCAGATACCAGAATATGGTGTGTGTGTGTCAGCTCACGTGCGTGTGCGTATGTCCATGCGTGTGTGCGCGTCTGTGCCTGTGTGCGCCCGCGTGTCCCTTAGTTCATTACATTGGATTGGAAATCATTGATTTCCTGTTTACGTTGACATTAAATTGAAGTCAGTCACTGTAACTATCAGTCAATTAAATGTGCTTTTCTCCCTCCAGAAACTGTAAGGAGTCCATTATGTTGACTATTGTCCAGCCATACCCTGTGAGTATCTTTATTTTTTAGAACTGTTGGTTATAATAACAGGATGTAACATTGATGCACACCCGACCACAGGGATTGGTTTCATCCTGACCTCCATGCTAAATCTCTCTGTTCTCAGTCGCCCAAATCAGCGTTCATCAGTGCAGCCAAAAAAGCCAAGCTCAAGTCCAATCCGGTCAAAGTGCGCTTCGCAGAAGAGGTCATCATTAACGGTCAGGTTCCGGTAAGTTCTCCTCCTGTCACATGGTTGACCGTTGAATTCATCCGTTTGACCTATGACCACCAATTGAACTGTCAAAAGTGATTTGTGTATATTTGGTTCACATTAATTATGTCTACTTTGGGTTTTTTGTATAAGTAAGACTCTGTTCTAATATCCACACCAGCATATCGCTTCAAATGAAACAATGTATTGGGGATGCATTCTATATGTTGTGCTAGTATGGATATTGGTATTTAGACCTCTTGACTTTTTTTCTTGATTTTTTGCACATTTATTAAACATAAAAAAACAGAAATACCTTATTTACATAAGTTTTCAGACCCTTTGCTATGAGACTCGAAATTGAGCCCAGGTGCATCCTGGGGTGTAGTGCTGTATGGATGGGGTGTAGTATAGTAGTGCTGTATGGAGGGGGGGGGGTGTAGTATATTAGTGCTGTATGGAGGGGGGGGTGTAGTATAGTAGTGCTGTATGGGGGGGGGTGTAGTGCTGTATGGAGGGGGGGTGTAGTATAGTAGTGCTGTATGGAGGGGGTGTAGTATAGTAGTACTGTATGGAGGGGGGGGGGGTGTAGTATAGTAGTGCTGTATGGAGGGGGGGGTGTAGTATAGTAGTTCTGTATGGAGGGGGTGTAGTATAGTAGTGCTGTATGGAGGGGTGTAGTATAGTAGTGCTGTATGGAGGGGGGTGTAGTGCTGTATGGGGGGGGGGTGTAGTATAGTAGTGCTGTATGGGGGGGGTGTAGTGCTGTATGGAGGGGGGGGGGGTGTAGTATAGTAGTGCTGTATGGAGGGGGTGTAGTATAGTAGTGCTGTATGGGGGGGGGGGGGGGTGTAGTATAGTAGTGCCCTATGCTGTTTCCATTGATCATCCTTGAGATGGTTCTGCAAATTGATTGAAGTCCACCTGTGGTAAATTCAATTGACTGGACATGATTTGGAAAGGCACAAACCTGTATAAGGTCCCATAGTTGACAGTGCATGTCTGAGCAAAAACCAAGCCATGAGGTCGAAGGAATTGTCCATAGAGCTCCGAGACAGGATTGTGTGGAGGTGCCGATCTGGGGAAGGGTACCAAAACATTTCTGCAGCATTGAAGGTCCCCAAGAACACAGTGGCCTCCATCATTCATAAATGGAAGAAGTTTGGAACTACCAGCGCTCTTCCTATAGCTGGCTGCCCGGCCAAACTGAGAAATCGGGGGAGAAGGGCCTTGGTCAGGGAGGCACCTTCAGAGGCACCTAAAGACTCCCAGACCATGAGAAACAAGATTCTCTGGTCTGATGAAACCCAGATTGAATTCTTTGGCCTGAATGCCAAGCGTCACGTCTAGAGGAAACCTGGCACCATCCCTGCGGTGAAGTATTGTAACGAGTGCGCTGAGAGTTGGGAAGCAAGTTCAGGGAGTGAGTGTTTTAATAAATAAAAGAAACAATGAACACGAAACACAAGCAACGCACCGACATGAAAACAGAGTCAATAACACCTGAGGAAAGAACCAAGGGGAGTGACTATATAGGGAAAATAATCAAGGAGGTGATGGAGTCCAGGTGAGTGTCATGAGGTGCAGGTGCACGAGACGATGGTGACAAGTGTGCGGGATAATCAGCAGCCTGATGACCTAGAGGCCGGAGAGGGAGTATACGTGACAAGTATGCTAGTTAGCATCATGCTGTTGGGATTTTTTTCAGCCGCAGGGACTAGGAGACTAGTCAGGATCAAGGGAAAGATGAACGGAGCAAAGTACAGAGAGATCCTTGATGAAAACAAGCTCCAGAGCGCTCAGGACCTCAGACTGGGGCGAAGGTTCACCTTCCAACAGAACAATGACTCTAAGCACACAGCCAAGACAACGCAGGAGTGGTTTCGGGACAAGTCTCTGAATATCCTTGAGTGGCCCAGCCAGAGCCCGGACTTGAACCAAATCTAACATCTCTGGAGAGACCTGAAAATAGCTGTCCAGCGACGCTCCCCATACAACCTGACAGAGCTTGAGAGGATCTGCAGAGAAGAATGGGAGAAACTCCCCAATACAGGTGTGCCAAGATTGTAGCATCATACCCAAGAAGACTTGAGGCTGTAATCGCTGCCAAAGGTGCTTCAACAAAGTACTGAGTAAAGGGTCTGAATACTTATGTAAATGTGATATTTCCATTTGAATTTTTTATAAATTTGCTAACATTTCAAAAAAAAAGAAAAGTTTTTGCTTTAACATTATGGGGTATTGTGTGTAGCTGGATGAGGGCGGGAAAAAACTATTTAATCAATTTTAGAATAAGTCTGTAACAAAATGTGGAAGAAGTCAAGGGGTCTGAATACTTTCTGTGTTGGTATACACTTGTTTATCTGAGTACATCCAGACAGGTCAACAATGCTAGCAAGAAATATAAGTTCATTCATTTGTACTGGAGGTCTTTTATGTCCTGCTTCCACCTAGGACACATTGAAGGACAACTCTGTCCTCTTCATGTAGGCTACTGTATGCCTTGTGTGTCATTCTTCTGTGTCTCCTTTCCACCCAGAACACAGTCAAGGACAACTCTCTCCTCTTCATGCAGAACGTTCTGAAGGTGTACCTCGAGAACGGGCAGACCAAGTCGTTCCGGTTCGACTGCAGCACATCCATCAAGGTGTGCGTGACACTTTGGGGAGAGGGGGGGGGGGGGTTAGAGTGCCCCTGTTTCCATAATTACTGTGGCGAAATGGGAGGAAATGAATGGAATATGGCGTGGGGACTCAACCTTGACTTGCAATTGCATTCTATCCATCTTAGCTACACGGGGGCAGAAAACGAGAATACAAATAAAAGATAGTCTTGTTTATTTTTTTTATCATTTGGTATTAAGACATTGAAATTGACCTTTGGTTATGGTGTGATAGGATGTTATCATGACCCTACAAGAGAAGCTGTCCATCAAGTGCATTGAGCACTTCTCCCTGATGCTGGAGCAGCGGACGGAGGGATCGGGTAGCAAGCTGCTACTCTTGCATGAGCAGGAGATGCTAACTCAGGTAGGAATTACTGTAGGCATGCTAACGCGAAGTCATTGGTTTGACCTTTACTTATCCAGGAAGTCCCATTGAGGTCAAGCGACCTCTTATGTAAGGTATACCTGGCCCAGAGGGCAATTCATGACAGAGATCAATCAATGAATCAATCAATTTATAAAGTCCTTTAATAATTTGAAAAAGAGTGGAAGAAAGAGAATCATAAATGTAACTGAACTAGACACCCCTTGGCCATATCAGGAGGATAGGTCTCAGTATGGAGCTCTCTAGCTACAAGTGCAGGTTATCAACATCCCAGAGAGAATGAAAGTCATTCATATGTTGCTAGCCCAGAGTCACCCTAGTGATCCCATTCTGCTTCCTTAAAGCACTCCCACCTCGACCTCTTCACTTAGTGTCCTATAGATAAGAGGCAATTCTATTCCAGCACTACACCACAATCACACTCCAAGCTTCTAGCTGAGACAAAGTACGCATCCCAAATGGCACCCTATTCCCTTTGTAGGTCACTACTTTTGACCAGGGCCCATAGAGCATCCCATAGAGCGCTGGTCAAAAGTAGTGACCTAGGGAATAGGGTGCCATTTGGGACGTACACAAACACTTCCTGCTCAGTATTCATAGAGCGACTCAAGAACACAGCATGATTTATCAAGTCTGGCACAGCAGTGCGCCTCTGCTTTCAATGTTTTAATGAAAGTGTACTGCGATCATAGTGAGGATATTATAATATGCATCACCCTCATCCTGCATAGACAGCCCTGTGATGATAATCAATAATGGAAATAACCGAGGAATAACAAATTCTTATTATTTTCAAGGATGAAAAGAGTTATGTAATAGGTTTTGTTATGATTTTTGTAAGGGGCTGAAATGTAAACTCAATGCTCAAGACGGTACACTCTTAGGAAAAAAAAGGTGTTATCTAGAACTTAAAAAGGGCTCTTCGGCCATCCCCATAGGAGAACCCTTTGAAGAACCCTTTTTGGTTCCAGGTAGAACCCTTTTGGGGTTTATGTTTGTGGGTAAACATATTACTCATAACAGTCACTTAAAAGTCATTAGAGAATCCACACAGGAGAGAGAAATGACTTCTCTTAGCGTGTATATTGACATCTCAATGACTTAAAATTCATCAGAGGCTCCATCAGAGGCTCCTACATGGACCCCAAAAAGGTTCTACCTGGAACCAAAAAGGGTTTTCCTATGGGGCCAGACGAAGCACCCTTTCGGAACCCTTTTTTCTAAGAGTGTACCTTTGAAGGAAATAGGGAACGAGGGCAAACTACTGACCAGTGTAGCACTTACAGTATATCTCCCTCTGCGTGTCTTAATGAATTCCTGTCCCTTGACAGAGGCCAGGAACCTGTCCAATGGATGTAAATTTGCCTGACTTGTATTTGCAACAATGACTCACCCTGTCCTTAGCACAGACCTTACCATCCCATTATGTCCTTAGGAATGAATTTACCTGACCATTTTATGAAGTCTGACATCATACCTAGCACCTTGAGGGACCTTGCATATTATGTTTTCCGTTTTGATGTGTCACAACAGTATACATTTACAGCGCAGGGAAACATTTTAACATTTTCTCTTTCACACTTTCCCCCCTCCTTTTCTTACATTCTCTCGTCCTCTTTTTCGTTTCAGGTGACACAGAGGCCGGGGTCTGATAAGATGAAATGTTTCTTCAGAATCAGCTTCGTCCCCAAGGACCCGGTGGATCTGCTCCGACGGGATGCCGTGGCATTTGAATACCTCTACGTTCAGGTGAGAGCACCACAGGAGACCTGGCCCAATCATAGTGGAGCATGACACAAGACCGCATTCCTGTATTCTCAGGTGAACTTGTCTAACAAGCATTGAGACCAAAGCATGTCAATAATGGCCTTTTGATCAATGCATATCAAGTTCAAGTTTCCCATCCAAAATTGGTTGGTTGTCCAAGGTTTTAGGCTCATTCAAAACGTCATAATATTTGCTGTTCTCTTGGGATTGACTATTCAAAGCAATATTGCTTCTATGTTAATGACAACAATGTCGGTTTCTAGCTTGGCCTTCCTCTACTCGTAAATAGAACAAAATGTATATATTTTGAATGGCTTTGAGTCGTCCACTGGTTCTAACTGTCCCTCCTGGTCTTCCGTAGAGCTGTAACGATGTGGTTCTGGAGCGTTTTGGCTCGGAGCTGAAGTACGATGCCGCGCTACGATTGGCCGCTCTGCAGATGTACGTCCTCACTTTGACGACCAGGCAGATGCAGAAGGTCTCGCTCAAATACATCCAGTAAGTCCAGCTCCTTACTGTTGTTGTTTTACACTGACACATGGGCGACGGAGCTGCTCAAAAGGAGTCTTTGTACAGGTGCATAATAAGCATTGATAAAAAGGTGAACACTAATTTGCATTATTTCCACGCCCTTGAATATCAAATGCCTTCTTAATTTCCAGAAAGGAGTGGGGTCTGGCCCTTTTCATCCCACCAGCAGTGATGACCAGCATGAAGGAGAAGAACATCAAGAAAGCACTGACGCACATCCTCAAAACCAATCAGAACCTAGTGCCTCCAGGAAAAAAGGTACAGTACGGATTCCATCGTCCTCTCTCTCTCTCTCTCTCTCTCTCTCTCTCTCTCTCTCTCTCTCTCTCTCTCTCTCTCTCTCTCTCTCTCTCTCTCTCTCTCTCTCTCTCTCTCTCTCTCTCTCTCTCTCTCTCTCTCTCTCTCTCTCTCTCTCTCTCTCTCTCTCTCTCTCTCTCTCTCTCTCTCTCTCTCTCTCTCTCTCTCTCTCTCTCTCTCTCTCTCTCTCTCTCTCTCTCTCTCTCTCTCTCTCTCTCTCTCTCTCTCTCTCTCTCTCTCTCTCTCTCTCTCTCTCAGCAGAGCTGCCCTCTAGAGGAGTGTAGCTGTCTCTGTTTGCTTTCTTTTTTTTGCTTCATAATCAATTATGATGTCATTTGTGTATTTGAGACTGAGATACAGTCAAAGCCATAAACCGTTGGTGTATTTTTGTTAACCTCGAGATGTTTTCCTCTGGCTTTTTTTTCCTGCAGTTGACTGCATTGCAGGCTAAAGTGCACTACTTGAAGTATCTCAGTGAGCTGAGGTTGTATGGAGGGAGAGTGTTCAAATCCATACTTTTGGTAAGACCACTAGTTGTAGCCATTGGTCAAATAGAAAACCAACCCGTATCCATATAGATATTGTTCCAAATCCATATCCTGCATTCTCTCTTTTATACACACACTCTCTCTCTCACACACACACACACACACACACACACACACACACACACACACTTATTCAACCCCAACACACACACACACACCCTCACACCCAACACACACCCTCACAGCAAGGGGAGAAGCAGACAGAGGTGACCTTGCTAGTGGGGCCCAGGTACGGCATCAGTCACGTGATCAACGCCAAGACCAACCTGATGGCCCTGTTGGCAGACTTCAGCCACGTGAACCGCATCGAGATCCTCACAGAGGATGATATCAACGTCCGCGTGGAGCTACACGTCATGGATGTCAGGGTAAGGAGTGGGGCCTGAGGTGTCGAGTTGGCACTGTTAAGTGAGTGGCTTGAGGCTTGGGCGGCAGGTAGACTAGCAGTTAATAGCATTGGACCAGTAACCGAAAGGTTGCTCATTCGAATCCCGAGCCGGCAAGGTGGAAAAATCTGCTGTTCTGCCTTTGAGCAAGGCAGTTAACCCCCAACAACAACTGGGCGCCGATGACGTCGATTAAGGCAGCCCCCGAACCTCTCTGATTCAGAGGAGTTGGTTTAAATGCGGAAGAAACATTTCGGTTGAATGCATTCAGTTGCGCAACTGACTAAGTATCCCCTTTCCCTAAACATCTACAGATACCCATAAGGCATCATGCCCTGGTCAATATTAGCATGCTAATAAGTAGAAAAACCAGTTTGTACATAAATACTATTTTTGCAAGACCACATCCTTGTGTTCTGTAATGTTTTTATTTCTTTATGTTTGATCTGTAGCCCATCACGTTGATAATGGAGTCTAGTGATGCCATGAACCTGGCGTGTCTGACAGCAGGGTACTATCGACTCCTAGTGGACTCTAGGAGATCTATCTTCAACATGGCCCACTGCAACAGCATCGCTGAAGAAATGGGTTGGTCAACCTAGTACTATGCGGTGTGTGTGGTGTGTGTGTGTGTGTGTGTGTGTGTGTGTGTGTGTGTGTGTGTGTGTGTGTGTGTGTGTGTGTGTGTGTGTGTGTGTGTGTGTGTGTGTGTGTGTGTGTGTGTGTGTGTGTGTGTGTGTGTGTGTGTGTGTGTGTGTGTGTGTGTGTGTGTGTGTGCTTCTGTATACATGTCTATTATATCCAGTATTTTGTCAAATTGTTGAAGTGAGTTCTTCTATCAAACAACAGATCAGGACAATCTTCTGGAATGGCCGTACAGCACTTCGTTAGGCAACTGTGAGAACCCCAATGCTGCCGGCCAGGACGAGCGTTACAGCAGTGACATGGACTTCTCTAACAATGGAGGGAGAGAGAACAACATCTCTCCCTACATCCCCGAGCCCCAACACCATACCCTAACCCTGCAGCAGAACGAGAGGCCGTCGGAGGGGCGGAGGAGTCCCCAGCCCCCGCCTCTCCCCCCCGCCAGAAACAAACCCCAAGACTCCCCCCGGAGCGCCAAGGTCTCCTTCATCTTCGGAGACCCCCCTTTGAACACTGTGAACACCCAGAACTTTGGCTACGAGCGCCTGATGGATGAGAGTCCCGAGGTGCCCGAGCACAGGCCCATAGATTACTTGCACAACAACGTCAACAACACGGGGGACTTTAGGACCCAGGTGGCCGTGCCCTTCCAATTCGCCGACGGCAGGCCGCATGTGGTCTACAGCAACATCGGCGAGGAGCTGGTGGAGGAACCGCTGCTAAGGGACCTTTGTTATGCAGACACCACGGACGACGCCGAGGATGAGGACGATGCCAGCTGTGAGGAAGACTCTACCGGGACGGGAGGGGGGGAGGGTGGAGGGGGCGGCATGACGGCTGCGAGCAAAGCCACGATCCTCACCCTCTCTGGCTCCAGCGATGACATCATCGACCTGACCTCACTTCCTCCCCCCGAGGGGGGCGATGATGACGATGATGATACCGACAGTGTCCTCCATTCGCTAAATCTCGCCATTGCCGCCCCGCCCCCGGGGTTCAGAGACAGTTCTGATGAGGAGAGTCCCGAGGGTCGCCCTTTGGCCAATGCCGACAACAATGACATGCCCGTGTCGCTGATCGACGCTGTCCCCACGGGGTCGCATGATGAGGGGAGCGGCAGGGAAAGGAGGCTGGAGGATGCCATGGTAACAACCCTGCAGGCACTGGAAGCCCTGACCGTGTCCGAGGAGAGGCCACACCCACCACGCCCACAGCGACCACAGCCCAACAGTAACCCAGGTCTTTACTACTACCATCATTATGCCAACATCACTTAGGCCTATAGTTCACAGCTGTTGTGCATACAGTGTCATGGCCTCGCTCTAGTTTTGGTTTTTCAGTCTTCACTGTTGGGCTTTGTGATCAGACCTGGCCCAAATTAGAATTTCTTCAAACTATATGTTGAACTTTGTTAAAAGTGATATAATAGAATTGTATTAATTTCATGTAAACAATGTTGAAAGAAGCTCAAATTATATATTTTTTCTCCCTGGCTCACATAGGTGTGCAAATGTCTCGAGCTTTCAGTCCTGAGTCTTCCTCTGACTCAGGCAATGAGACCAACTCCTCAGAGATGACCGAGGCCACGGAGCAGGCCGCTGCCCACAAACTCATCCACGAGAACCACAGGCGCCTCCTTATCGCCACCTCCGAAGGCTACCAGCCTCTGACGGAGGAAAAGACAGACTTCCCCATCTCGCCCAGAGTGGCCACCCAAAAGAAATCCCACAGCCCCTCCCACCATCGAGACGGCGGGCCGTCGTCGTCCACCACGCTCCCTAAACAGACCCTCCATCCAGATGACATAGAGCTGGATCCAGAAACCACTGATTTTCTGACTAACCTCTCCTCCGGCTTCAGCAAGCGACCCAACTCCGGGGTTGTGGGAGGGAAACGGCTAAAAAAGTTGGCCGACACCAACGGGAAGTTCAACACGTTCAGTACCAGAGACGGCCACAGGGGAAGCCAGCTGGATGTGGAGCGTACCTCGTTCTGCGAGAGGCTGCAGAGAAGGACGCCTCTTCCTCTACCAGAGAATTCCATCTCCATCATGGCGGAGAACCTGGCGGTGAACAGCCTGCCAAGGAGTCACCGCAGGCTGCCGCGCCCCCCTCCCCCACACCCTGAACGGACAGAGCCTGAGGAGGAACCGGGGGAGGCTGCAGTGGGGGACACTGGGGCGATGGGCGGCCAGGAGGAAGAGTACCTGGGGGGAGCGGCAGGTCCCTTCCCCTCCTCCCCTACCAAGAAGCCCCGGGACCCCCCCGGTGGACAGGGAGATGCCCCAGGGGAGCAGCTGCAGCAAGTGAGGCAAGGGGTTGCCCGGCTGTGTGAGTACCACCTAGCCAAACGGATCTCGTCCCTTCAGAGCGAGGCTCACAACTCCCTGCAGGGCTCCCAGTGCTCATCACTGGACGCGGGCTGCAGCACGGGGAGCAGCGCCTGTGGCACCCCAACGGATTCGCCCCTCTGTGCCCCCGACGGCAACCACCACCCGCTCTCCGAATCTTCCACGTCCCTCAGGGTTTTCACCTACGAGGACAAGGCTCCCCATGGCACCCCGGGCCAGATCCCTGGGGGCAGGGACCTCCACCCCCAAGCAGACCCCACACTCCTGCGGAAGATGCTGCCCAACATACACCCTCCTGGGTCAGACACCAGCAGAGAGGGTTCCCTCCGGTCGGCCAAGATGAAAGAAACCACAGGTAGTACAGCTAGAAGGAGTAACCTTCAAAATGATCTGCATGCCAAGACAGCCTGTGTAAGGGGTGCTAACACCAAGGAAGGGAACGAGTCCTATAGGCAGCTCATTAACTACCTGACAGTGAGCCAGATGCACCAGGGAGGCAGGTTGCACAGTGCAGGCCTGGGAGGGGCAGTCAGGAAGGACACTAGGAGATATATTACCAGTAATCCCCAACTGATAGAGATGGTTAGGAGTAAAGGGAACACCATTCACCGCTATCCCTGCATGCCCCCCTCGTCCTCCTCACCCTTCCTCAGCCCGAGTCTAGTGAACCCCAATGCAGCCAACTCACGGGGAGACAAAGGCCCCCGGCCGTATCACTCCGCCACCCTGCCCGCTAAGTTGAAGAGCAATCCTGACTTGCATGCTCAGAGACCCGCTGACAGTCTTGAAGTAAGGCCCAGTGGCACAGAGAGGAGGAGCTCCTTTTCGGGCCTCGAGAGTGAGTTAGAGAGGGGCGCCATCGACCCTGAGGTCGAGCGGTTCCTGTCCCTGAGGGACAGCATCCATGGAGGGGGCGGGGGTGGGGGCATGGTCCACAGGCCCCCCTCCAGGGCGCGGAGTGTGATGTTCCAAAGCGGTGCCAGCATCTGTGGCCCAGAGGACTGGCTCAGATCTGACTGCAGGACAAAGCATGCCATCCGACAGGCTCCTAACGATTATCTCTGTTTTTCTACTGCCCCTAGTGTAGCTCGCACAGAGCAGCTGGGGACGTCACTGGGAGCGGAAGCAGGAGATCACCCATCAGCTTTCACTAAGCAGGCCAGAGCCTGTGCCACGGCTCCGCCCCCTCCTCCTCCACCACCACCTCCCCTACCAGCCAACATGAGCACCCACAACTCCACTGTGCCAAAGCAGGAGTCCACCGTCACATACAGACAAAACCACATCCAGTCAGTCACAGCCAGCCTCCACCACCAGTGCGAGCCCAATATGAACAGCCTCCAGAGGGCCAGGGACTCCAGTATGAACAGCCTCCACTTGGGCAGGGAACCCAGCACCAACAGCCTGCAGCGAGACAGGGAGCCCAGCATCAACAGCCTCCACCTGGGCAGGGAGCTCAGCACAAACAGCCTGCAGCGGGACAGGGAGCCCAGCACCAACAGCCTCCACCTGGGCAGGGAGCCCAGCATCAACAGCCTGCAGCGGGGCAGGGAGCTCAGACGGAGCACCAGTAATGTAACTGCGGGCTCCGGGAGTATGGAGGTGCTCTTCGACAAAGGCAGAACCAAGTGCCAGCAAGGACCAGTTGACCCCAAACTACAGAGGAGACCCACGAGGAAGAGGCTGTCGAAGAGCTACTCGCAGGGCTCAGTAGCGTCCACGTGCTGGTCGGCTGAGGGCAGAGACAGCCGGAGGGCCTCAGTGATGTTCCCCCTGCAGAAGGACGCCAAGCACATGAAGGGCTCGCAGAAGCTGGACTCGGGCAGCCCCTGGAGGTGCCACGGTCCCTTCAGCTACTGCTTCTTCAAGAGGAAGAGCCAGGCAGAGGAGGAGGAGGTAGAGGGGGGTGAGAGGGGCGAGAGGTCCAGGCGCTGCCGTGGAAGGGAAATGGAGGAAGCAGCGTCTATCTACGGCCCGGCCACGGACGCAGCAGGCGACCAGCTCTACAGCGAGGTCCTGACCAACATGAGCTTCAGCGACCGGCTGTCGCGCATTAACACGCTCAAAGACCGCATGTACGTCTTCCCCGTTGGCTTCTCGGACGTACGCCGCGACGCCAGCGAGCTCATCGCCCTAGTGCGCTCAAGCGTAGGCAGGGGGGACCGCAGCGGCCAGGTGCCACAGATCACAGCAGACCTGTCCCAATACAAGCAGCTGCTGTCCATCGAGTCTAAAGAGCTGGGGCGGGCATGTCGCAGGATGGCCCAGGCCCACGGCAGCCCAGAGGAGATGCTGCTGGCCATCACCTGCAGTTTCCAGGTGCTGTGCTGCCTGTCTGAGGCCTGCATGTGCCTGGTGAGGGGCCTGAGGGCATCAGCTGCCCAACAGCAGAGGGAGGTGGTGGCCAAGGTGGACGAGCTGGTCATGAACTACATCTGCCTGCTGCGCGCAGCCGAGGCGGCGTCCATCGGAGCGCCCAGCGACCACAGCGTCAATGCCCTGGTCCGCCACTCCAGCACCATGTCAGCCATCGCCAACGCACTCACCCGCTCCATCAAAACGCTGCTTAGCAAGTAGTAGGACGTCCAGCCAACAGGAACGTCTTTTAGTGTTATGTACATTATACAAAGCCATGCAAGACCAGGCCTTTGTAATAAGAACTGATGGTATTATAGACACCCTTCTTCTTGTGTACAATTTATTGTCTATGTATATAATGTACATACAGTACATATGATACACTATATGAATATATAAATTGCTATAGACATTTTGAGAGGTCATTGGGAAGACATGTACTCTTTAATGGGATATTGATGATGCAGTTCTAGGTTGCAGTGTGGAGAGGATTGATGTACCAGAGCACTGAAATATCACTGCACTTCACACTCCTTATTTCTAAATGATTTTGACATGGTTTAAAAAATAAATAAAAAATACAGGGCATAAAACTATACTGAAAATACATCAAATATGTAGGCAAGTATCTTATTAAAGAGCTTTTAAGTCGATCAGGCAGTGTGTAATGTTTCATCATTTTTTACATTTTACATTACATTCATTGTATGTGTTTTAATATGATCCTCTCTGGACTAAATGCTGTCCTTCAACATCTATGTATCCGATTGCATTTTATTTCATCGACCAGAAACATAAAAATCCACTCAATATTTTTTCAGCTTCTCTGACCCATTAAAATGTTTTACATATCTGAGGGTCATGGTGTGTCTTCACTTGCTCTCTAATTTGCTCCACTAATATCTTTTAGAAGAACTTGTGCACTGCCTCATTTTTCTACACCCTAGGCCTAGTAGCTTTCTCTACATTTACATTTACATTTAAGTCATTTAGCAGACGCTCTTATCCAGAGCGACTCTCTATCGACAAAAAAAATGCTAATGCCATTTTGAACATGAAAATGTTTTATTCCAAATTACGTCTTATTCATTTGGACATAAAACAATCTATTCATTTCAAGTGAAAAGGAGGCCCTTCTTTCCTAGCGTGATGCTTCTCATGTGATCATAGTAGGAGGGAGTGTATCACCAAGGCGTTGACAAAGGTTTCTGTGTGTGGATAAAAGAGGCACTTGAGGTATCATCTGACTACAATCTCAGAGTTAAATCAAGTTAAAATACACAGATCCAAAGGCCTTAAAGGGTAAAGGGGGGGACGACGATGACTGTGAGGACATTTTGAAAGACCACAATCTGTAAGGGACCATTCCTTTCCGACTCTCTGGCCAATGTGCTTTTCAAACCAACAGTACGTGTAACTATTATGCCTTGATCACACCAATAGTGTCATCATCTGGATATGTGTGCAACAAAAGTTCAACACTCACCTTCTGCTACTATTTCTGTCAAGCCGTCTACGCATACAGTTTGACGCACACGTTTGATAAATCCAACATATGCAACACACAGAACGCACTGCAAATGCCTCTGCAACGCAAAGCTGCAAGGCAAACGCAGCGTTACTTGGAATTGAATGTACTCCAATTTGTAAGTCGCTCTGGATAAGAGCGTCTGCTAAATGACTTAAATGTAAATGTAAATGGTGTACCAAAATGCAATGACGCTGTCGGTGTGATTGAGGCATTAGTCAGTCATAGTAGGCCTGATGTATGTGTGGCAGGACAAGCAAATACATAAATACAAGGCCCAGTGCAGACAAAACTTTTTTCCGGTTTTATATATATTTCCACAGTATGAGGTTGGAATAATACTGTGAAATTGTGAAAATTATGATAACGTCATTTTAGTGTAAAAGCTGTTTGAAAAGAGCGCCTGAAATGTCAGCCTGTTTTGGTGGGATGGAGTTTTGGACTTCCAAATAGCATGAACCATAACGTCAGATGCCAACCGCAGAAAAAACCCACCTAAGAAGAAAGGCATCGATTTTGTCCAATGAGGAAGAGGATGGCAGCCGCAGAGAAATACTTTGGTTTACAAGGTTGCAGGGGGGTGTTGAGTAGGATTAGATAGGGTAAATAGTGGAATAGGGTGGTATTTCTTTATCATTTTATTGAGGGCTAATAGTTGGTAAGATAATTGTTCCTTTTCCGCAACTGTATAATACTGTATCACAAATAATTTTAGGTAGGTACGCCGTGAATAGCCTCATACTCCAGTACAGTAGGTGGCAGTGCATGCACCTGAAATCGGATGCGAGCCGCCAAAACAATCCCAAATAAGAAGAAGAAGAATTAGGAAGCGGCACTTCCGCTCTACCATGCAAACACGATTCTCACTTCCTTTTCAGTTTTAGGTCTCCTCTCGTGCTGATCTGCTATGCGTGGGCTACAGCGATAATAAGTTAACTTGTTAGCTAACTTGCCCCTTGAGGGATAATTGTTGCATCCAAAATCTCCTACTCGCATAACCAAATTGCACAAAAAATTATAGGACATGCCGAACATCGTGCTTTTCAGCGGGAGCTCCCACCAAGACCTGTCACAAAAAGTGGCTGATCGCCTCGGACTGGAATTGGGGAAAGTGATAACGAAGAAATTCTCCAACCAAGAAACATGGTAGGTTTATTTTTTACGCATTTCTCGTCTGTCTTTAGATAGGTGCATGATTAGTTAACTTACCAGCTGCGTTAGCCTAGCAAGCTCGCTGGTGCTGGACGTTAACTTACTGCAGCCTGGGTCATGCAATCACATGTGCGCAGGAGTAGTAAGTTTGCCAGCTATGCGAACGTCACTGAATAACGCTAGCTTGCTGACGTTATTAGATCAATCCCTAAATTGGCTAGTTAGTTAAATGTAGTTATGTAATCCCATGGTTGCGCATGCTGGTGTTCATTGTTGAGTCGTAACTTTGAAAGATACAACATGCTAGCTAGTTTGCGAAAAGACTCACGTGACTTGATAATAGCCAACAGTTCGCGTAAACAGAACCAACTACTGCAGCAACAGAGAACAAGGCCACGTTCAGTATGCAAACGTCTTGAAACGTTGCAACTACAAAATGTAATGAAAAGAACTGAGTGATATCTGTGCAGGTAGCCTAGTGGGTAAGAGTGTTGGGCCAGCAACCAAAAGCCGGCTGTTTGAATCCCCTAACCGACTAAGTGAAAAATCGGTCGATGTGCCCTAATTGTACCTTTAGTCGCTCTGTATAAGAGCCTCTGCTAAAATGCATGTTTTTAAAAAAATCCGAATTGTTCCTATAGTTGTTTGCCCTGATGCCACCCCTGGTTCCATCTCCGCCTACATTATGTCATGCACTTAACCCTAATTGCACCTGTAAGTTGCTCTGTATATGTGCCTCTGCTAAAATGACTCAAATATAAAATATATGTTTTTCATTTATACATTTTCCTTATCTGATTTATTCCTATAGTTGTTTGCCCTGCTGCCACCCTCAGTTCCATTTTAGCCTAAATGATGTCATGCACTTAATCTAGGTTATTTTCCAGCCAGTAAGCAAGCTGACCTAATTGTTCAGTAGAGATGGTAACTACTACATAAACCTGCGCTGGTGCATGTAGACGTTACAATACTTGCAATATGATGCAATGGGTGTGAGTGAGTTCACTGCACTGCCCCATGAACCAAGGTGAGCTAAGGTCTCCTATTGATTTAGCCTAGCTACATTACTTTGTCCCCTATGTGCAATAGTGTTTTTTTTGTCAGCCATATTATACCTGGCTTTGTGTTAAATGCTCTACACCAAAGCTTTCTCTGCCTCTAACCTTGTTCTGAACACCTCCAAAACAAAGGTCATGTGGTTTGGTAAGAAGAATGCCCCTCTCCCAACCGGTGTGATTACTGCCTCTGAGGGTTTAGCGCTTGAGGTAGTCACCTCACACAAGTACTTGGGAGTAAGGCTAGCCGGTACACTGTCCTTCACTCAGCACATAGTAAAGCTTAGGTTAAATCTGGACATGGTTTCCTTTATTGTAATCGCCCCTCTTTCCCCCAGCTGCCAAACTAACCCTGATTCAGATAACCGTCCTACCCATGCTAGATTACAAAGATGTGATTTTATAGATCGGCAGGTAAGGGTGCCCTCGAGCGGCTTGATATTCTTTACCATTCGGCCATCAGGTTTGCCACCAATGCTCCTTATAGGACACATCGCCGCGACCCTGGGTCGCTCGTATTTTCAGCTCGCTGCAGCTAGCGACTGGGACAAGCTGCAACAAACACTCATACTGGACAGTTCTATCTCCATCTCTTCACTCAATCATGGGCACTCTTACTGACAGTTGTGACTGCTTCGTGTGATGTATTGTCGTCTTTACCTTGCCCTTGGTGCTGTTGTCTGTGCCCAATGTTTGTACCATGTTTTGTGTTGCTACCGTGTTGCTGTTGTGTTGCTACCATGCTGTGTTGTCATAGGTCTCTCTATCGTGATATGTGTTGTCATATATAGATTTTGTTCATCCCAGCCCCCGCAGGAGGCCGTCATTGTAAATAAGAATTTGTTCTTGACGGACTTGCCTAGTTAAATAAATAAAAAGTATGAAACACACCGAGAATCTCACTGCCGATAGGTACTTAACACATTGGGAGGCCGTCCCTTCTCTTGCAAGAACAAAAACAGAACCTGTAACGACGAACCTACTCATTCTACTTGTAGAATCGCAATGCTCGTCAGTGGCACTCAATTTAACTTTGAGCCAATCAGAGAGCACAAACCCCCGTGTGGGAGCTAACAAAAAAGAAAAAAAACAAGGGCATTTTCTCCTTACATCCATGGATGAGCCAGCCACACTTCATATTAGAGGTTGGCCGATTATGATTTTTCAATACTGATACCGATTATTGGAGGACCAAAAAAGTCAATGCCGATTAATCAGGCTATTGTTTTTTACATTTTATATATTTTTTTATTATTAATTATTTTTTTATATATATATTTGTAATAGTGACAATTACAACAATACTGAATGATAACTTTTTTATTTTAATGTAATATAATAGATACATAAAAATGTATTTAGTCTCAAATATATAATGAAACATGTTCAATTTGGTTTAAATAATGCAAAAACAGTGTTGGAGAAGAAAGTAAAAGTTCAAGTTCCTTGCTCAGAACATGAGAACATATGAAGAACATATGAAAGCTGGTGGTTCCTTTTTAACATGAGTCTTCAATATTCCCAGTTTTATGTTGTAGTTTATAGGAATTACAGGACTATTTCTCTCAATGCCGTTTGTATTTCATATACCGTTTGTATTTTATATACCTTTGACTATTGAATGTTCTTATAGGCGCTATAGTATAGCCAGCCTCATCTCAGGAGTTGATAGACTTGAAGTCATAAACAGCGCTGTGCTTCAAGCATTGCGAAGAGCTGCTGGCAAACGCTGGAAAGTGCTGTTTGAATGAATGCTTACGAGCCTGCTGCTGCCTACCACCGCTCAGTCAGACTGCTCTATCAAATATAAAATCATAGACTTAATTATAATACAATAAACACAGAAATACGAGCCGTAGGTCATTAATATGGTCAAATCCGGAAACTATCATCTCGAAAACAAAAAGTTTATTCTTTCAGTGAAATACGGAACCGTTCCATATTTTATTGAACGGGTGGCATTCATAAGTCTAAATATTGATGTTACATTGCACAACCTTCAATGTTATGTCGTAATTATGTGAAATTCTGGCAAAATATTAACGGCCTTTGTTCTGAAAAAATGGTCTTCACACAGTTCAACACGCCAGGCAGGCCAAACTGCTGCATATACCCTGACTCTGCTTGCACAGAACGCAAGAGAAGTGACACAATTTCCCTAGTTAATATTGCCGGCTAACATGAATATATTTTAACTAAATATGCAGGTTTAAAAAAATATATACTTGTGTATTTATTTTAAGAAAGGCATTGATGTTTATGGTTGGGTACATTGGTGCAACGACGCTGCTTTTTTTGCGAATGCACTTGTTAAATCATCACCCGTTTGGCGAAGTAGGCTGTGATTTGATGATAAATTTAACAGGCACCACATTAATTATTTGCAACGCAGGACAAACTAGTTAAACTAGTAATATCAACCATGTGTAGTTTGATTTGTTTTTTTATAAGATAAGGTTAATGCTAGCTAGCAACTTACCTTGGCTCCTTGCTGCACTCGCATAACAGGTGGTCAACCTGCCACGCAGTCTCCTTGTGGAGTGCAATGTAATCGGCGTCCAAAAATGCCGATTATGAAAACTTGAAAATGGCCCTAATTAATCGGTTGACCTCTACTTCATGTGCAATGTAGGCTATGGGATGGTAGCTAGCTAAGTGCATAGACGGAATGCACACAACAGTAAATACTTCTCTAAGCTAGCTAACCACTGTAGCTACTAATGTTAGAGACAATAGATTAGCTAGTTTCCATGATACAGCTGCCTGTGTTAGCTGCTGAGTTAGTGCAGTGTCCCACAGCTAGATAACTACGTAGCAAGATGACAAATAAACAATTGAATGCACTCTCCATAATCCCATACTGCCAGTGCCATCCTATAGCCAAATGTTTTGCTACCTCGCTAATGTTAGCATATTGTGCTAGCTAGTGACTAGGCCGCGGGGATGGTACATTCAGACTGTACAAACAAAGGAGCCTAATTGTAGCTTAAGACTTATCTACCGGTACACACGGTAAATACTTGATACTCTTCTTAGGCCTACTTAAGACAAAATGTTAAAGTTTGCAGTATGGCAGCATTTAGTTGTAGTAAGGGATTGATGCCAAAAGTGTCATGTAAACTCTGCAAACAGCAGTTTGATTACCATAGTTCGACAACGAATATGACATACCGTTTGAAAACAGTAAATTGGTCTACTTAGTTTTTCTATTTTCATGCTAAAACATTGGCCGGTTTTAAATGCTTGACAGTGGCTGCTGCAGTGGTGCTCTCCAAGGTGCTGAACTGAATCGTTAGTGAGCACCTCCCTCGTTGGATTGCGGTTGATGTGGTTCTGAAACGATCTTCAATATGCCGTTGAGTTGGTTTGCAGGTTAAACAACATAATTCTTCGTTTTTGCTTCTCAAATATAGTTACAACCAGGCCTATTACCAGCAACTTCAGGAGCGTTGCGGCAGAATCTGCGAAGGACAGCAGCGGGGGGAGGGGTGGTCAGAAACAGTTTGTTTTTCAACTGGTTATCTTGTGTGTCTTAATTATTTCATCAAACAGTGCGCTTAAAGCATCAGACAAGCTCAGTGCATACTGTTGATTTTATTAACTTAGGGTGTGCCTATATATGGAAAAATACGATTGGTCGAAAGAACACTCTCGGTCGATCACATTTTTTTTTAATACTCTGCGACAGTCCTAGTCTGTACAGTAGCGGTGGGTCTCGTGTCTCCTCACATCTTGCTTACGCTCTCCCCTTAGAACACAGATTCCCTCGTGCCTCCTCTTCTGGGTGGTTCAGATAGGTAGACCGGCTGTTGCGTTAATTGCCTCTCTTGGTCAGATGTGAGCACGTGGCTCCAGCGGAGGTAGGGAAGGGAGGTTGTCCTGTCTGGAATGTTTCAGACGTTTCTTTTTTAACTTGTTTTGATGCCTGCAACTTGTGGAGAGATGGTGTGTGTGTGTGTGTGTGTACACTGATTCCCAGAAGTCTGCTTTTCCACACGCACTTTCAAATGAGAGTTCTCACGTGAGGCTAGTTAGTCAACGTTAAGCTCGTTCTGGTCACTCCAATTTACTGCACCAGACCTCCATCAATCCTCCGCTTTTGGCGTGCGGTTATGATACTGTGTTGTTGGAAAGTGATTCTTGGTGCAGTATCTTTCATGAGTGAGTAGCAGTTGCCCTTTTTTCTAAGCATACCTTGTAGGGGGAGGGGAGATGGCCTAGTTGATAACGGTCCTTGGTGAGAAGATTATGATCAGCCTTCTCCGTCAGGGTATAGGAGCTATAGGCGTAGAGCGATACGAGCAGGGTGATGAGGAGGAAGGGATGATCTTCTCTACCTCAGTGTGGAGGTGAGTGTGAGGTTCCATGGTGGTGGTAAGAATTATGATCCTCATCCTTTCCTTAAGATGACACTAAATAATAATGCCGCTTCTCTTGGTCAGCGTGGAGATCGGGGAGAGTGTGCGCGGCGAGGACGTCTACATTGTGCAGAGCGGCTGCGGCGAGATCAACGACAATCTGATGGAGCTGCTGATCATGATCAACGCGTGCAAGATCGCCTCGTCGTCCCGCGTCACCGCCGTCATCCCCTGCTTCCCCTACGCCCGGCAGGACAAAAAAGACAAGGTAAGCCTATCTGCCGGGCTGGTCCCAGGCACAAATAAATCACTACTATGATTCACTGTGTGGTGTTCAGTATGTAGTGCAAAACGTAGCATGTTTACAGTACCAGTCAAAGTTTGGACACACCTACTCATTCAAGGGTTTTTCTTTATTTGTACTATTTTCTATATTGTAGAATAGTAGTGAAGACATCAAAACTATGAAATAACATATGGAATCATGTAGTGAAAAGTGTTAAACAAATCAAAATATATTTGAGATTCTTCAAAGTAGGCACCCTTTGCCTTGATGACAGGTTTGCACACTCTTGGCATTCTCTCAACCAGCTTCATGAGGTAGTCACCTGGAGTTAATTTCAATTAACAGGTGTGCCTTGATAAAAGTTAAATGGTGGAATTGATTTCCTTCATCCGTTGTGTTGTGACAAGGTAGGGGTGGTATACAGGCGATAGCTCTATTTGGTTAAAGACCAAGTCCATATTATGGCAAGAACAGCTCAAAGAAGCAAAGAGAAACGACAATCCATCGTTACTTTAAGATATGAAGGTCAGTCAATCCGGAAAATGTCGAACTTCGAAAGTTTCTTCAAGTGCAGTTGCAAAAACCATCAGGCACTATGATGAAACTGGCTCTCATGAGGACCGAATAAATGCTTCACAGAGTTCAACAGACACATCTCAACATCAACTGTTCAGAGGAGACTGCATGAATCAGGCCTTCATGGTCGAATTGCTGCAAAGAAACCACTACTAAGAAGAGACTTGCTTGGGCCAAGAAACACAAGCAATGGACATTAGACCAGTGGAAATCTGCCCTAATTTTATGTTTTTGGTTCCAACCACTGTGTTTCTGTGAGACCCAGAGTAGGTGAACAGATGATCTCTGCATGTATTGTTCCCACCATGAAGCATGGAGGTGGTGTGGGGGTGCTTTGCTGGTGACACTGATTTATTTAGAATTCAAGGCACACTTAACCAGCATGGCTACCACAGCATTCTGCAGCAATATGCCATCCCATCTTGTTTACGCTTAGTGGGACTATATATTTTTTTTTAACAAGACAGTGACCCAACACAGCTCCAGGCTGTGTAGGGGCTATTTGACCAGGGAGAGTAATGGAGTGCTGCATCAGATGTCCTGGCCTCCACAATCACCCAACCTCAACCCAGTTGATATGGGTTGGACCGTAGAGTGAAGTAAAAGCAGCCAACAAGTGCTCAGCATATGTGGGAGCTCCTTCAAGACTGTTGGAAAAGCATTCCAGGTGAAGCTGGTTGAGAGAATGCCAAGAGTGTACAAAGCTGTCATCGAGGCAAAGGGTAGCTACTTTGAGATTCTTCAAATGTGAATGTCATCCAATAACTTCTGTGTTACGACACAAAAACCTTACGAAAAATACAGCATCTACCAAATATAGCTGTAGGTTTGAATCGGAGCATGGTTCATCACCCGACAACAATTAGGCCTAGAAACAGAAAGTTGACGTCAGGCATTCCAAGAGGGGAGAAAAAGTTCACAGACCACCGCTTATCTGGTAAATGATTGTCACACACTGGTCCAGTTAATAAAGTAACAACCGTTTCCTCATGTAGCAAGTTTCTCCCTCTTTCTCTCTATCAACCCAAAGACAGTGTATCAAGCACCAGTTACTATCATGAGACCCTAAGCACGAGATCTCTAACATTTTGGAGCATATTTAACCTTTATTTAACTAGGCAAGTCATTTGAGAACAAATTCTTATTTACAATGACGGCCTACTGCGGCCAAACCCGGACGACGCTGGGCCAATTGTGCACCGCCCTATGGGACTCCCAATCACAGGCCGGATGTGATACAGCCTGGATTCGAACCAGGTACTAGTAAGGTACTGCACTGAGATGCAGTGCCTTAGACCGCTGTGCCACTCGGGAGCCCTATTATGTTTTCTAACATGAAGGTGTAACATGCCAGACCTCAAAGGCCCCTCTAACGTAGTGGCATACTGTAGCCCAGTGTCTCCCTGCTCCAGTCCTCCAGTGTACCCCCAACAGCACACATTTTTGTTGTAGCCCCGGGCTGACTTAACTGATTCAAGGTCATGTCTAGCAGGAATCCTGCTAATGTCATAACTTGTATATTCAAGGTCACATTGGAGAATTTTTGCAATTTAGCTAACCCTTTTCCTAACCTTACTTCAATGTTCCTAACCTGCTTTGAAAAGTAACTTCTGACATTAGGGGCATCCCATCTAGTCGCAACCCCGATTCAACTCATTGAGGGCTTGATGATTAGTTGCATCAGGTGTGCTTGTCTGGGCCTACAACAAAAATGTGTGCTGTAGGGGTTACTGGAGGACAAGTTGGGAAATACATCTGTAGCCTATACAAACACTCGGAACTACAAGTTCTAGAACAGGACATAACAGATTTCAGACAGAGGGTTTACTTGTGTTTGTAAATCAAAGTTCAGTACAAGAAGGATTTAGACGGGGTATGTTTGATTATACCAAATGATGGATGTTTCATTCCACATGTAGGCCTATCACGGTTGTCTTTTCCCTGAAGCATGTTAAATCCATTCATGGCACTGTGGAATGTGACCTAGTACAAAATAGATGTTGAAACAAGCGTCTTGCCAGAGTTGAACTTGTGTGTAAATAAAGTAACCTGTGATTTGTCCCCTGAAACCAGAATCTCTACGGTCACCTCGTGCTGCTATTTGGCTACAGAGGGCTGTGTGCATTAACCGCAGAAGACCAAGATGTCTGTGTTGGAACACGCGACAACCTGTAGCCAACAAGGATTGTGTTCCTTGTGGAGGAGCAGAGGATTTAGACTTCACTAGTTATTTAAATCCAGGGCATTTTACTGTAGTACTACAATTGTTGCCACGCTGAATAATGAAATAGTGTGCTTCATTTGAAAGAGCCTGTAACTCCCTCTGTGTCCCAGAGTCGTGCTCCGATCTCAGCCAAGCTGGTGGCCAACATGCTGTCTGTAGCCGGCGCCGACCACATCATCACAATGGACCTCCACGCCTCGCAGATCCAGGTAGGCAGCATCCAACACATCACCATCACAGAAATGCAATTGCAGGGTGCAGTTTCCCCTGTCGATTTAAATTAGGTTATATTGAATTGAAACGAGTAGTAGTAGTTAATCAATTTTAGTTTCATCCCAAGTTATTGCAGTGAAGTCTGAAGTACTCTCTGTTTTTGCTCAATATTAGGCTAATCGGAGAGGCTGTATATTATCATGTTAAAGGGGAAATGTTTTGAACTTTTTTTCTGATCTCTCTGTAGGGATTCTTCGACATCGCCGTGGACAACCTGTATGCAGAGCCCGCGGTCCTCCAGTGGATCCGGGAGAACATTCCAGAGTGGAAGAACAGCTGCATTGTGTCCCCTGACGCTGGAGGAGCCAAACGGTAATAACCAATTCAATGTGGCAGGGTCACATGAACCAGATACGGCTGCTCCTGAGGTCTTCAACAATGTGGAAAAGCTATGGGGAAAGTCAGAAATGTTTGGACCTGTTCATCTCTCGTTTAACCTTTCATTGGAGTTTCTTTGTACTTGTCCATCTTCCAGATGAGTTATGCTAGACTTCTGGAGGTCATGCGAATGAGATGCTATTTCAGCTGAGCGCTGACATGCAGATCTCATATTTCTCATGTCTCTTCGTTTTAAATTCCTGTATCCAGAGTGACCTCCATCGCTGACCGTCTGAATGTGGAGTTTGCCCTCATCCACAAGGAAAGGAAGAAGGCCAACGAGGTGGACCGCATGGTCCTGGTCGGTGACGTGAAGGACCGCGTGGCCATCTTGGTCGACGACATGGCCGACACCTGCGGTACCATCTGCAAAGCTGCTGAGAAGTGAGCAACCACACGTATATACACTCACACAGCTCCTAATATCCCCAAAGTTATTCTACCATGGCCTTGATCTAGTTTATTTGTGGCTTGTGGTGTCAATACAAGTCAGTATTTATAGATGGTTGCTATGTAGTCTCATCAGTTGAGCATCCGTTGATCTCAAATCACAGTATTGGTTATTGACCTGAACCACTGTATCAAACCTAATGAGAGAGATTGTGTAGAGGGTGAGAAGTGATGTGGAGACTCAAAATCCACTCAGGGTTTTTTCTGCATCAGAATGGGGGCTTGGCCAAATGTAGAAGCCCTCCTGTTTGCTGCAGTTACAAAACGTAGCTGTTTTTAATGCAAGTTTTCTGCTATTTTTATTTTACTGTTTGCACATAGGCGGCCTGAGAGAAAAGGGGAAAAAACCTGGAAGTCATTATCGTTTGTTCCAGTCTCAACCATGGCTCCCGTTTCACTGTCTCTCTGAAACTCTTCAACATTTCACTCTTCTATTTGATGCTTGTGCATATTTAATTTTTCTACGTTGTCCATGTGCATTATTTCATCTGACTTTCAAACGCAGTTTCCATATTACTGTCACATTTTTTAAATATTACACCACTCATATCTCTCTCTAGATTGATTGATGCTGGTGCCATCAAGGTCTATGCAATCCTCACGCACGGCATATTTTCCGGTCCGGCCATCGCGCGCATCAACGATGCTCCCTTCGAGGCCGTGGTGGTCACCAACACCATCCCCCAGGAGGAGAAGATGAAGTCGTGCCCAAAGATACAGGTACCCACTGTCCAGATGGGCACTTCCTGTTTACTCACACGTCCTGGTACCTTTTAGCCAATAAGGTTTGAGGAATCCCTTTGTTGATACATGCAGCATTTTGCCTCTCCCATGTCTCGAAACTGTAGCTTGCTGCTGTTGGAGCTAACCATTATAACCAGGATTGATTGGCTGCCCTATAGGTTACCTGACCTGAGGCACCTGTTGATGGTTGTCTGCCATAGAGATGTATATATTATGTTGTATTTCTATGGTCTCCACCAGATCATAGATATAGCCATGATCCTGGCCGAGGCGATCAGGAGAACCCACAACGGCGAGTCGGTGTCCTACCTCTTCAGCCACGTGCCCTTGTAAAGGATGGCCACGAGCAGAGGGCACAGCGGCCGTTTCTCTCCTCATGGTCCAATCGGCTCGCACCTTCAACGACCACGCCCTCCTTAAACCCTGACGCTTTGGGCCAATTACACGTGACCGATTCTATAGGCCACTCCCACTTTCCCAGCGCCGTTGTTCCGTGTGGAGACCCAAGAAAGAGTATCACCTCCTCTTTGAGACCAGCAAGTTTCTATTTATGCGTATTACCATTAGATTTCCTTACTGTGTTTGTTTCAATATCATGCTTTGCCAGCCTTGCCACCCAAGGGATCTGGCTGTCGTTTTAACCAAAGGTCCATTGCCTAACGATGTTCCTGTTTGTTTGTACCTCATTTTCCTTCCATTTCACTATAAATGAAAGCATTCCATTGTGTGATGTCACTTCTTGATTCATCTGACTGTTCTAACCTGCTCTGTGGAGAATCTGCAACGCTGTTGGTTTTAGAGGCACCTTTGTTTCATCAATACACACTGATTACAAAGTACCAGGGTCCTATTCACTAGACTCAAAACGGTAGCAAACGGGGAGGGACTATCTGTACAATAAGAAATGCCTGTCTTCATTTTCTGTTGCGAAATGTTTTGATATGGTGTGTGCTAATCAATGCCACCCAGGGTTGTTTAGTCATCAACAGCTGATTAATTTTTTTACATTTCTTTAACCAGCAACATTTTAGTTAGTGTGGGACTTAAGTCAAGTTTTTTTTCTCAAAATGATCCAGAGTAGAGGCTGTATTTGTTCAACCAGCAGATAGATACCTACATAATGTTTAAGCATCTAGCATTGTCTCAATAGTCCCAATATTGTATCATGGAATTCAATTTGAGATATGAGAGAGACAGTTGTAAGCATTTCCACATTTTCTGGCATTCTAGTTAAAACATTCTTTCGTTAGTGCCACGTAACAAGGCCAAATCTGATTTGCCATTTTAGTTTCCTTCATTTACCTGGTAGTGCACTCCCTCTTGTGACGGACTGGTGTCATTGCAAGGCCTCATGCTCACCTTCGTATTTCTGATTTAAAATCTTGAAATTGCTCATTTACTAAAACTCCCAACACCACTACTAATCTCCTGCTGCCCAGTTTTTCAAAAGTTATTTTTTCAGATTTCAGCAATCGGATAGGATGAAATTAATAGAACGGGTATCCACATTCAAGTCAATGATACACCTGCTGTATTTATATATATTTAATCTGATCCGATTGCCGAAATTCGATCCGATAACTTGGAAAAACTGGGGCCAGTACCTCTGTATATCAAGTTTATCCATCTTGTCAAATGGTGATTGGTCGAACAACCCACAGCCAAAAGGTCATTAACTTCAAAGTTCTACTTTCCTCATGTCTTAAGTGTTTTTTTTCCTTCAAGTATTTGTTGAGAAAAAAGTTATAATGTACGAGTGTAACTCCTCTGCGTTCATGTTCTCCTGTTGTACGGTGAGTGTGCGCCAAAGGCAGTCTTCAGAATTAATTGGCGGATTGGTTGAAAACTGCTGTCGGACAGGCAGCCACACGTTGTTTTTTTACACCACCAGGGTTTTCATTGACAATAAAAACTTTGACAATGACATTACATAATGCTGACTGTCTTCTTTTCTTTGACCTTTGGTTACTGAGGATCCTCAGATGAATTGTTATAGACAGTACACTGTTCTTTTCCTTATGGGGGGTGGGGTTGTGTGATCCCATTGGAAGATGTGAGTAATTAAGTGGCCATATGAGGAGCATGTGTTGCTGCTCATAGCACCATAATCTTGTGGCAGTGCCATGTGAAAGCAAGGACCTTGGTGGAATGAATGTTTGTCAATCACAGGTCTTTAGAAAGGCGAGTTCACCATACTGGCCATGCAACACCACCGCCCAACCACCATCTAGGATCAGGTCCTCCTTGACCATGTAATCTTATTAATCGTGATCTAAAAGGCTAAACTGGTCCTAGATCAGCGCTCCTAGTCTGAGACGCCTTGCCCTGGACTCCCATCCAAGGACCGACCAGGACGAATATCCTTGTTTAGGCTCAGACTGAGACAACTGCCAACACGGGGGATGCTGGATGGTGTGGCTGATGGCTACAGCCCTATATGGTATATCATATATATAGGTCTACTACCCTGACGGTGCCTTAATACTGCCTTGTCATGTTCTGTATGGGGGGTGCCTTATTACTGCCTTGTCATGTTCTGTATGGGGGGCGCCTTATTACTGCCTTCTCATGTTCTGTATGGTCGGGCGCCTTATTACTGCCTTGTCATGTTCTGTATGGGGAGTTGGCAACAGTTTCTCAACAGTTTCTCAGTAGACATGAGGAATGTCATTGTTGATTCCTTAGTGATGGATAGTGGCTGATGAAAAGATCCATAGCTGGCATCCACGTGCTTATTAGGTATTTAATCTGAACCAGGCCAAACTGTCACGTAACCATACCATACTTCACAAAGGATCATCGGGTGAAAATAAGACGTAAGTGCTATTAGATAGTTATAGCAACTCAAACGTCTTAATAGTAATTAACAATAGATACAATTTGCCAGTGGGAATAATCATATGCGTTTGTTCATAGAGACCATATGACTGCTTGCCAAACCGAGTTAATAGAAGGGACATGTTTTTTTCTCTTTTAGAAATCAAAGGGTGTAAGAAAAAGTCACATGATAATGGTGATAAATACAGTATGTGGTACATACCTCCATTTTCCGACAGGTGGCGTCTTGTGCATACTTCTCTCTGTGGTTCCTGAAACTCGGTGAATAAAGTGATTAAAAACACATTTTGGACACGTATCACGTGTCCATAATTTGTTCAAATTCCCGCCGTTGAAAAATAATGTTCAATGTATTCAAATTATAATATAGCATGTATTTAATTTCCAAATCGCTCCTGGATGCGAGCTGTATGATGACGTCAGGCTCATTTGCATATTGCTCAGTATATCTCCTATGCTTGCGCAAAGGCGGGACACACTGCTGCAACGCAAAGCCTGGAGAAGTACCATTAGTCAATCAGTCCAACTTTGGTAAGCACTGATATTCATATTAACTTTATGGTATTGGTCATATAAAAGTAGGATACCTGATATCTGCTGAAATGCTGCCAGAATAGTGTAACTAACATGAATGTATCATTGCGAGAACATTCTAACCTGTACCATGCCAAGGACAAAAGGTGCGACTATAAAGATGTTTGGATGGGTGCAACCTCTTTTTTTGAAAGAAACATCTAACTAGTAAATAGAAACGAGTGGATATGTGTTCTATTTGAGGTTCGTTTTGTAACACTAGCCATATCGGTCTATATCCTTTGTTCAGATTCTTTGTGGTGGCGATAGGCTACAGTCAATTGTCGTAAGTCATGCGTAATAACATTTGAAATGTGCCTTTAGATAGTATGGTATGACACGTATAGTCATGAGGGGGCCTATTTGAGGGAGTCGCGGTACAATTTGGGAGCCTATCTTCGAAGGTAAAGCGGATCTGGGCGGTGGTTCTCCAAATTGCGCTGCCCAAGGGAGAGGCGAGTCTTAGACCATACACGTGGAATTGAAGTCTGGTAGACAAATATTTTTTAAATAAAAATACATATAATATACAGTATCTTTATACTTTAGCCGTTGATTTGAACGTATAGTTGGTTATGTGTGGCGAACCGCTTTTTCTCTTTTCGGCGTTCTCAGCATGGGAACGCGTACTGTTATGTAAATGTTCATTTTGGGGAATATTAGGCGCCATTCATTGTGGGGTGCGGTTTTGTGCCACTGTGTGTGACATGGTCCCTGAATTGGGTAACGGGATGTGAGGCAAATTGCACCAGGCTCTGCTAGGGGCGAACAAAAGAATGCAGGCGCACTACTTACACGTTTTGGTTACGTCCCTAGTTGCGCACTTGAGGAAAAGCTATTGTGGCTGCAGTGCTGTCTGCGCATATGTTTAATTAAAACAATGCTTCTCGTTTTGACAGACTCTTCGCAATCATGTCTGACAAGCCAAATCTCGAGGAGGTCGCCAGCTTCGACAAGACCAAGCTGAAAAAGACTGAAACGCAGGAGAAGAATCCGCTGCCGACTAAAGAAAGTAAGGATACAGACATTTATGCAATAGTCTGACATTATGATATGACACATGAATACTATATTTTTAAATATTTTTTTATTAGACCTATCCCACTGGGCACACACTGGTTGAATCAACGTTGATTCCACGTTATTTCAATGAAATTACGTTGAACCAATGTCTGCCCAGTGAGATGCGTCATAAGAAGGCTACTGTACTGTAGGCCTACGGGTACTCCTATAGAATATAATCCTACCTTTTCAATATTAACATTGTGTGTCTAAGCTATGCTACAGTAGACATGATAGGCCTAGGGTAAGTGAAAGACCATTTATGCCTCAAGGGTGTTGCCAGTGAGATTCTCATCACTGTTCTTTTGTCTCTCTGTCTCTCTCTGTCCCCAGCCATTGAACAGGAGAAGCAGGCGTCGTCGTGAAGACCATCCCTCCGTCATGCACTGTACACCCCCTCCTCCTGCATTGCCTTCTTTTCACTCACTTCTTTTTAGCTGTATAACTTGTCTAGAAAAAAACGACCAACACAACGCTGCACTGCGATGGATGACCATCCATGTCCAGGCGCTGACCCCGCCCCTCCTACCACCTCCACCAATAGAGGAGCAGGCCCTCGCCTAGCCAAGCCAGGAGTGAGGAAGTACTACCAACCAACCAGGGGCGGTACTGTGGACGGTGCCAAAGTTGTCGGGTGTGGTGTCCAAACATCAACACGGGGTAGAGAGAGCTACAGGATGGGGGCGTGGTCTTGGATCTAGGAAGTTACATCCCTCGTTCGACATCCAATTTCCTGTGTGGCCTCTTGTCGACCTGGTAACACAAGCCCCAACTGTGTCCGGCTTTTTATATTTTAGTTTCGGAAAAATGCACAACTTTTTTTGTTTTTACACTGGTAATATGATTAACATACCCATTGGTTAATACAAGTTTTCTGTCCGATATTTTTTTATCGAACCAAGGATGAAAAAACAGAATCCATCTAGTCTTGGGAGATACTCGTGTGGACTTTATTTACGTTGATGTTTTTAAAACGTTTATTGTACGTTGACCTTTTTTATCGATGTGATATGGGATAGCTTTTTGTGTTGCACCCTGTCTCTGAATTGTTTAATATTGTAAGGAAAAAAGATAATTACTGGAAATGAATTCCATGTGTTCTGCAGTCGATCAAATGATTTTGAGTTTTCTAAATTCCCAACAGTCATGTTAATCTACCACATACCATTACCAATAATGGAAACAGTGAAATGCTGTAATAAAAAAAGTATTTGTTTCTATGAAGTGAATTGCGACATGCTTTCTTTATCCATGCAATTTTTTTAAACTTAGTGAACCACCCACGTTCTGTATGTGTCAACTAAGGCCAAATCTCTGGTCTGCCGACTATAACCCACGTTTCGTGCTCTACACGACCCATGGGCGATGACCCTTGAACCTGCAAGGCAATGAGGCTGTTTGCACTGGGAAAATCCACTCAAAAACCACAATATTTTGATTAATGTATTTTACAAATTTAACTAGGCAAGTCAGTTAACAACAAATAGTTAATTACAATGACAGCCTACTAGGGAACAGGTTAACAGCCTTGTTCAGGGGGCAGAACAACACATTTTTACCTTGACAGCTCGGGGATTCGATCCAACATCCTTTCGGGTTACTGGCCCAACGCTTTAACCACTAGGTTACCTGCTGCCCCAATATCTTTGGGTATTTTACTCATTAGCCCACTGTTGATACCGTCCCAACATTTTTATCATGTCAGCAGTCAAGTTTTCAAAATGCATCAACGTGATGTGGCAGGTGACACTTTGCTTCTTGAAAATCCTATATCTGGAGAACTTGACTGCTTACATGCAAAATATTTAGGACTATCAACAGTGGATTAATACACATATTTTTTTTAACGAGAGTTTTTGAGTAAATGTACCTTTTTTAAAGGCATATCCAGGACATTTCAATTAAGAATGCAGTACTCTATTTCCAGAAAGATCCATGATGATTAAGGCCTTTTATGCCATGTTTATTGGGGAATAAGACATCTCAGACTCGGCATTGATTATTACACACATTCAGCATCAGCTCAGGCATTGTAGACACTTAGAGTTGAGTGAAAAAAGGAGTGGTTACGTTCATATCTACTGTTATTCATGAAAGACACATTCAAAGAGTATTTATTTGTGAGCCATGTGAACAAGTGTGTATGGATGTACACATTTCAGTGGCACAGTGTAGATGTAAACTCTTGACAGAAGACTACTTTTAAACGTTCAAAGAAATATAATAAGCTCATAAACATGAGTAAGATTCACCTCTCAATTAGATTTTGTATGAGTTAGCAGTTCTTTGTCCTCGGTGGGGTCAATAGGGTGTTGCCTCTCTCTAAGTTGGGGATTTATTCAGCCCAACTCCCTTCAGCTTGAATTAGTGTTCGCCTGCAAAGCCTAATGGTATTATCGTGACATCAGACACTCCACTTCCTGGTGATGGACAGACAGATGACAAACATACTCACCTCAATCCATACACAACCCAGGCCTGTTCCACTTCACTTCCTTATCAATATAAAAAAGACAAGTTGCGGATTGGGCCTTTAATGATGACACTGTTCGTATTGTATATTGCGACTGGAATTACGATGACTGAAAATAATGAAATCTTGAGATGAATACTGCAGTCTACTCTGTTGACATTTCTGTCCATCGGCCATGTGCTGGTGAAAAGAGAAAGAACACTGAGTACTGTATAAGGATTTCAATCCAGTCCTCATTCCGGCCTGCAGTGTCCACAAAAGATGTACAAGACCTAACAGTAGGTTAATCACACATCAGTGTAAGTAGATTGATGTTAAATCAGTTACTCTTAATAAGGCATTAATCTGCTGCCCGGGCTGGACAAGGCTGACGACTCCTGAGACAGTCCGAGAGAGAGAGAGTAGGCCAGGGCCACAGCCTCATTCTCACGCTGCTCACATGCATGGATTAACCCCATAACACACTCTCTCTCTCTCTCTCTCTCTCTCTCTCTCTCTCTCTCTCTCTCTCTCTCTCTCTCTCTCTCTCTCTCTCTCTCTCTCTCTCTCTCTCTCTCTCTCTCTCTCAATTCAATTCAATTCAATTCAAGGGGCTTTATTGGCATGGGAAACATGTGTTAACATTGCCAAAGCAAGTGAGGTAGATAATATACAAAAGTGAAATAAACAATAAAAATTAACAGTAAACATTACACATACAGAAGTTTCAAAACAATAAAGACATGACAAATGTCATATTATATATATACAGTGTTGTAACAATGTACAAATGGTTAAAGCACACAAGTTAAAATAAATAAACATAAATATGGGTTGTATTTACAATGGTGTTTGTTCTTCACTGGTTGCCCTTTTCTTGTGGCAACAGGTCACAAATCTTGCTGCTGTGATGGCACACTGTGGAATTTCACCCAGTAGATATGGGAGTTTATCAAAATTGGATTTGTTTTCGAATTCTTTGTGGATCTGTGTAATCTGAGGGAAATATGTCTCTCTAATATGGTCATACATTGGGCATACATCTCTCTCTCTCTCTCTCTCGTTCGTCTCTTGGTGACTCATATTTTTCGTCTTAGTATGTGCATATGGGATGTGCATATGTGCATTTGGGCCGTGCATAATGAGGTGGTGGCGGAAAGGGGACAGGGTTGTACATCGGGTCAGATGTGTCACCGGGGTGACTGAGGACGGGGCCGGGATGACCTACCCCATAACCCATGGTAACAACTGCATGGAACTGCTGCTAGGTCATTTCCTGGTTTATTACTCTGATGCTTGTTGTGGATGATCACAGTGTCCTACCAAGCACTTTCCATGGGTTTGCAGTTTAAATAGAAAAACCTTTATTGTTATTTCTACCCATTTTAAAGCCACAATCTGGACTTTTCATTCCAACTGCAGTCAATAGGTAGGGTAGTCCTATATCTTTCATTGAAATTATCATTGAACAACAGGAAATATCCCATATTGTTCATTTAAAGAGTTCTGTGAGAAAGAAATACACAGACAAACATTTTGGGCACCCATCTAGAACGAGCTCATTCCATCTCTTAAATTCATCCCTCTCTCCACTGTGGATTTTGAAATCTGTGACCGCCTCCGTGGGTCCAGTTCCACAGAAGTCATCTATTGTTTGAAACTGGGCACAGATAGAGCGATGGCCACATTCATTGATGGATTGAAAGATTGATTCATTAATGGTCCCTGTACAATCATTCCTTCCCTGGCTGCAGACATACCCTGCAGAGGCCAATGGGAGGCCGGTTAGCTCTTCACAGGCGGTTGCACAGGGTTAGTGCTCTTTAATGTCCGGGGCGCTGGGCACTAAATAGATAAATGAAGATGGGTGTGAGAGTGGGTGTCGATGCTTGGCAGCACAAGCGAACAGCACCTGCTGCTCTCTCTCAAGAGCAGTGTTGTTGTGCCATAGGCAGGCATAGCTACCTATTGGGGACTGTAGATGGTATGTAGGCTACAGAAGATGACTGTAGATGGTATGTAGGCTACAGAAGATGATTGTAGATGGTATGTAGGCTACAGAAGATGATTGTAGATGGTGTGCAATAAAATGTGTTCAACTATGTCATATCATTGTGAAATATTTGGCTGATTTGTGTTTACTAGCATTGATGTGTTCCATTGAGATAATGAAAAATAACAAACAATCTTTTTTCAATCTTACAATGATTGTTCATGGATGCTTGATTTCTTTCTCCCCAAAGACAACACAAGATGTGTGTGACAGAGACTCCAGACAATCACGGACTATAAAGGGAAAGCCAGCCACACCGGTGCCTTGCTCCCGGACGAGTTAAACACCTGCTTCCGCTTCGAGGAAAATAACACCGAGCCGCCGAAGAGGGCTCTCGATGCTCACGAGGACTGTGTGCTCTTGTTCTCTGTGGCCGACCTAAGTCATTTAAGCGTGTTAACCCTATGCAAGGCTGACGGCCGAGACGGCATCCCAAGCTACGTCCTCAGAGCACGTGCAGACCAGCTGGCTGGAGTGTTTATGGACATATTCAATCTCTCCATATCCCAGTCTGTTGTCCCCACTGTATTGTTCCTGTACCCAAGAAAGCAAAGGCAACTAAACTAAATTACTGTCGCCCCGGAGCACTCACGTCTGTCATCAAGTGCTTTGAAAGGCTAGTTAATGATCATATCACCTCCACCTTACCCGACACCATAGACCCACTACAATTTGCAAATCGCCCCAACAGATCCACGGACGAACCAATCGCCATTGCACTGCAAACTACCCTATCCCACCTGGACAAGAGGAATACCTATGTAAGAATGTGGTTCATTGACTACAGCTAAGCCTTCAACACCATAGTGCCCTCCAAGCTCATCACTTAGTTTAGGTCCCTGGGTCTGAACCCCTACTTGTGCATCTGAGTCCTGGACTCCCTGACAGGATGGTAGGCAGCAACTCTCCCACAGGGGTGAGTGCTCAGCCCCATCCTGTACACCCTGTTCACCCATGACTGCGTGGCAAGGCACGTCTCAAACTCAGTCATCAAGTTCTCACGACACAACAGTGGTAGGCCTGATTACCAACAACGATCAGACAGCCTACAGGGAAAAGGTGAGATCCCAGTGGAGAGGGTCAAAAGCTTCAAGTTCCTCTGCGTGCACATCACTGACAACCACACAGACAGGAGGCTGAAGAAATGTGGCTTAGCCACAAAACTTCTACAGATGCACCATTGAGAGCATCCTGTCGGGCTGTATCACCGCCTGGTACGGCAATTGCACTGTCCGCAACTGTAGGGCTCTTCAGAGGGAGGTGCGGTCATCCCAACGCATCACCGGGGGCACACTGCCTACCTTCTAGAACATCTACAGCACCCTGTGTCACAGTAAGGCCAAAAAGATCATGAAAAACCTCAGCCACCCTAGCCACGGCCGGTTCACCCCGCTATCATCTAAGAGGCAGAGACAATACGGGTGCATAAAAGTTGGGACCGAGAGACTGAGTAACAGCTTCTATCTCCGGGCCATCAGACTGTTAAAAGTCACCCCCAGTCGGCCTTCGCCCAGTACATGGCCCTGAACCTTAGTCACTGTTCTAGCCAGCTACCACCCGGTGCTCTAACCTGCACCTGAGAGAGTGCTGCCCTATGTACATAGAGTCATTGAACACTGTGTCAGGACCCGGTTACGAACTCGGATCTCCGGTGTGAGAAACAGTCACTTAGTAAACTGAGCCACTAATAGTCGGCAGAACCCAGAAGATGAGGCAGACACAGCAGTACTAGAGACGGTGATTTAATAAAGGAAAAAGGAAAAGATCTTCAGGCAAAAAATATAAATCCACAACGTCAAAAGTAATTCCAAGAGAAAAAATGTATATCCTCCAAGACACAAGGAAAATCCACAAAGTGGTAAGAACAGTAGGGGAAAAACAAACCTCAAAAGAATAATCAAAAATTAACAAGAACAAAACCAGAGTACCTCAAGAAAATCCAACGAGAGAAACAAATGTTCACAGCATGGCTGGGGCTGGGTGCATACAAACACAGAGCAAAGAACTGAGGAACACTAAGGGTTTAAATACTTTCAAGGGAAAGGAGGCACAGGTGCAAATCATAACTGGAACAAGGGAAAAAACAAAAGGGTCAAAAAAGCACAATGGGGGCATCTAGTGACCAAAACCTGAACAATCCTGGCCAAATCCTGACACACTTGTAACTTTAATATTGTTTACATATTGTTACTGTTACTAGGCAGCTCAGGAACATTCAATGTCGTCCTGGTAAGCAACTCCAGTGTATATTTGGTCTTGTGTTTTAGGTTATTAACCTGCTGAAAGGTGATTTTGTCTGTTGGAAAGCAGACTGAACCAGGTTTCCCTCTAGACTTTTGCCTGTGCTTAGCTCCTTTTCCTTTTATCATAAAATAAACCTCCCTCGTCCTTGCCGATGAAAAGCATACCCATAACATGATGCAGCCACCATCATGCTTAAAAATATGAAGAGTGGTACTGTTTTTTGTTGGATTTGCCCCAAACACAGTGCTTTGTATTCAGGACATAGAGTTAATTTCTTTGCCACATTTTTTGCAGTTTTACTTTAGTGCCTTGTTGCAAACAGGATGCATGTTTTGGAATATTTGTATTCTATACAGGTTTCCTTCTCTTCACTCTGTCAATTAGGTTAGTATTGTGGAGTAACTACAATGTTGTTGATCCATTCTCAATTGTCTCCTATCACAGCCATTAAACACTGTAACTGTTTTCAAGTGACCTTTGGCTTCATGGTGAAATCCCTGGGCAGTTTCCCTCCTCTCCGGAAACTGAGTTAGGAAGGACGCCTCTCTCTTTGTAGTGACTGGGTGTATTGATACATCATCCAACGTGTAATTAATAATAACTTCACCATGTTCAAAGGGATATTCAATGTCTGCTTTCTTTTTTTTACCCATCTACCAATAGGTGCCCTTTTTTGCTAGGTTGAATCTGGTCTTTGTGGTTGAATTTGTGTTTGAAATTCACTGCTCGACAGAGGGACATTACAGATAATTGTATATGTGGGGTACAGAGATGAGGTAGTCATTTAAAAAATCAAGTTAAACACAATTTATTGCGAGTCCATGCAACTTATTGTGTGACTTGTTAAGCACATTTTTAAACCTGAATGTATTTAGGCTTGCCATAACAAAAGGGGTGAATACTTATTGACTCAAGACATTTCATATTTTCATTTTTAAGGAATTTGTAAAAAATGTGAAATACATAATTCCACTTTGACATTATGGGGTATTGTGAGTAGGCCAGTGGCAAACAATCACAATTTAATATATTTTAAATTCAGGCTGTAACACAACAAAATGTGGGAAAAGTCAAGGGGTGTGAATACTTTCTGAAGGCACTGTATGTATATACTGTATTCTAGTCATGGCTTGTCCCATATAACTTTTTATTTGTTCTTTTTTGGGGTTATGTGTTATTATTATTATTATTGCTAAGTATTACTGCACTGTTGGAGCTAGAAACACAAGCATTTCGCTGCACCTGCGCAAATCTGTGTACGCGACCAATTAACTTTGATTTGTCTGAGGCCGTTATCTTCTTATCGCCTCACCCAGACAGTATGTCTGAGCAAACAGTCGTATGCCCAGTAGTATGTATCAGTAATGACTCTGATGTGTAAGTACCCTGCATTCGCCCAAAGACCTGACAGTAGCTCATGTCTCCATCTGCCAAGATACAGTGTGAACTGTTCTGCACTCCGCAAGACCTATGCCTACTTGTCTAGAGCGACTGTTACCTGTATTACAACATCACTGTTTCATGTTTAACATGTCTCTTTCATATAGATTGTGTGATTGAGCTGTAAGGTATTAGCCTTGATAAGAACTACAGTATGTGAGGCCCTCATGGGGTCGAAGGTCATGTTTGTTTGCGATCACACGAAGTGACTTCATACACCCTTTGAAGACATGTGAACTGCAGTTATCTGTCAGGAATCCTTGTCTTGCCAGGTGATAGGTATTTTCATCATGTGAATTAACGCAAAAAAAGGGAGGCAAGGCTATACAACCCCTTACAATGCAGTTGGGAAATTGTAGCTTCACTGTTGTCAGCATTCATTACCCTTGTTGCTTTGCTACGTGATAAAATCGCTTATCAATCTATCATTGGTTGTCTGTGTCTTCCTCATCAAATGTCATGTCATTTTTAAAACCATGTCCTGGACTTAAGCAGGAGCCATGACTGACATGTTCATCTCTGCAATCAGTTGTATCTTGACTTGGCTCTGGTCTCATCGATAAGAGATATGTTCTGTTTTCTCTGCTCTGCGCCAAGAAACAAAGGTGTGTTAATGCTTGTCTCTGCAGAACAAGCCGGGGAGATATGGGTCTGCCCTTGTCTCTACATGCTGGGTGTGGTACTATATAGTTGGCTATAGTAAAGAGATTGCTGCCGAACTATGTACCGCACTCCTGTAGACTACACCCTACTCTATTAGACTAGCCCCAGTAGGCTGGAGATCAATGATGGCTAGTGGTGTTGACTGTTCTCCATTCCATGTCTGTACTGTAATGCGTTAGCCAAAGTAGAGGGGAAATCGATGGGCACTGCTTGGACAGCAAAGCTAAGCACAGCATCAGTCCACCCATGGCAGATCGACTCATGGTGATTTGATGAAGTGGCTAGCTGGTGCTGCTGACAGTAGTTATCGACTCAAAGATGTTGACTTTGATGTTGACTCAAAGATGTTGACCCCCCCCCCCATGTCTGTCTGTCCTTCTGTACAGTATGTCTGTGCCTCTGCATGTCAACATGTGTATGTGATCAAGTCTCATGTTCTGCATTCAAGTGTAAAAGTCACATTTAGCAACATCTGCCTGCCTGCGTTGCCTGCCTGCGTTGTTCCTCCACTCCTCGTTAAGAGGTGAGAGGTGTAAACATAGACAATCTCTCTTTATAACTGCAGTGAGTGACAATGATGACATTTCCACTGAGCAGGAAACTGTGCCCGACACGCTAAAAACAAGTGTGTACCTGTGTGTTCATGCCTCAAACCACAGAGATATCTGAGCCATTTCTCACTTCTTCTTCCTCTGAGACAATGCAGCTCTCTTCACTTTCAGATTTGTCTCTGTCTCTGAGACTGTGTCTGGTGTTGGGTTTGCAGTGAGACTGTGGAGGCACAGTATTAATTATATTGTCACAGTAGGGCCTGAGAAGGATAGAGAGAGAGAGCTCTGGTTAATTACCAGCCCTGGTGCCAACGATGTAAGACTCCTGTACCCCACACATACAATTATTTGTTAGGTCCCTCATTCGAGCAGTGAATTTCAAACACAGATTCAAACACAAAGACCAGGGAGGTTTTCCAATGCCTCACAAAGAATTGCACCTATTGGTAGATGGGTAAAAAAAGCAGACATTGAATATCCCTTTGAACATGGTGAAGTTATTAACTTTGGATGGTGTATCAATAAACCCAGTCACTACAAAGATGCAGGCGTCCTTCCTAACTCAGTTGCCAGAAAGGAAGGAAACCGCTCAGGGATTTCACCATGAGGCCAATGGTGACTTTAAAACAGTTACAGAGTTTAGTGGCTGTCATAGGAGAAAACTGAGGATGGATCAACAACATTGTAGTTACTACACAATACTAACCTAAATGACAGAGTGAAAAGAAGGAAGCCTGTACAGAATAAAAATATTCCAAAACATGCATCCTGTATGAGGCACTAAAGTAAGACTGCAAGAAATGTGGCCAAGAATTTTACGTTATGTCCTGAATGCAAAGCATTATGTTTAGAGAGAATGGATCAAGACATCACTGAGTACCACTCTTCATATTTTCAAGCATGATGGTGGCTGCATCATGTTATGGGTATGCTTGTCATCGGCAAGGACTAAGGAGTTTTTTGGGATAAAAAGAAAAGTAATAGAGCTAATCCTAGAGGAAAATCTGGTTCAGTCTGCTTTCCACCAGACACTGGAAGATGAATTCATCTTTCATTGGACAATAACTTAAAACACAAGGCCAAATATACACTGGAGTTGCTTACCAAGACGAAATTGAATGTTCCTGTGGCATAGTTACAGTGTTGACTTAAATTAGCTTGAAAATCTCTGGCAAGACTTGACAACGGCTATCTAGAAATGATCAACAACCAACTTGACAGAGCTTGAAGAATCACATTCCAGGTGTGCAAAGCTCTTGGAGACATACCCAGAAAAACTCACAGCTGCAATCACTGCCAAAGGTGAATTTAACATGTATTGACTCGGGGGTGTAAATACTGATGTAAATACGATATTTCTGTATTTCATTTCCCCAAAATGTGCAAAATTTTCGAAAAACATGTTTTCACTTTGTCATTATGGGGTATTGTGTGAGAAAATATACATGTCATCTATTTTGAATTCAGGCTGTAACACAATGTGGAATAAGTCAAGGAGTGTGAATGCTTTCTGAAGTGAAGTGATATATACCTTAGTTAACATATAGCAGTGGACAAAGTCTCATGTGATTGCTTAACACTCAAACTATTACCAGAATGTCTCTTGGCCGTCGGATCGACACAGTGTGGAGATCCTCAACAACTAACCGTTAGGATAATAGAATGAGCAGAATTATCATGCTGGTTTGGGAATATGTGAAGGAATAGCTGAGTGGACCTGGAACGTTCAATATGAGCATTTCCAATGGATAAAACGGGGCCCTTTTTCCATTGTATGAGTGCATGTGTGCCTGTTTGTGCACATGAATGTGTGGTGTGTGTTTTGTCTGTCAAGGCAAATATTGTGTCAACTCACTGTAGCATTGCTCACCTCGAATACTACTGTGTCCTTGTGTGAGCATGAGCCCATAGCACTAACTGGTGATCCAATCATTCAATCTTACAGGATAATCAGTCAAAGTTTCTGTGATTTATAACACAAACTATGTGTCACAAAATGCTATTGTGTTCCCTTATAACACTCTTCCTGAATTAGGAATAAGCATTAGGCATTAATCCGCCTGAATCTGTTGTTTGGGCCCATGTGCTATTTCTTATCCCTTAAAGCTACAATCTGGGATTTGTTGTATAGCAGAATAGCGAACCCAACCATTCACTTGTTTTGGTTGAACAGATTCCCAGATCCCAAACTGTAGCTTTAACTAAAGCAGTGGAACCCAGGAGTCTTACATGGTTGGCCCAAACATTGCTCAATGGTATGTGTTCATGTTGATCTCTATCTAGGTCGAATATGTTTCAGCCTGGTTTTGTCTGCTGCCTCTGGAGATGGTTATTAGTGTAATGATGACGAATAGGGACATATAAAACTGTCTTATTTTTGGCTCCTTATCGATGAATCATCTCTTGCCAGAGCCCTTGAGCTAAAAGGTTGATAACTTTCTCATTCGCATGTCAAGTCTGAAATCATAACTAATTCATTGACTAAGACATAAAAAATTGGACTTGTGTGGGCTGTACGGATGACACACTTGTTGAAAGACATGTATTGTACAGTATATTATTGGTCTCCTGAAATGTATACATACAACGGACTACAACGCCGGAGGCCATCCATGAGTCTTGTGGCTGGAGTCCACAGTAGGGTGAAACAGCGGCCACTGACCGCCCCACCACCGTTGTTATAGTTTTTGTTGCCGAGCTGAGGAGCGTCGCACATCAAAGTAAATTTTTTTTGCAGTACATACATATTTTGCTCTTCTATCAGGTGTGCAATGATGTCCGAGAGGGACAAAACTGTGTTTGTTGTTTACAGTACAAGAACTAGGAGTACTTTGCTGTTGTAATATCGCAAACGGACGTGGCTGTTTCACCATTAAGGATTCCAGCTTTAAGTCACGCACACATGAGAAAGAAAACATTTGACTTTCTATATTTGAGATGGGAGCCCTTAGGCAAACTGTATACAATGACATCAGTGTCCAAATGGATCCGGAGTATTCTGCCAGAAGGAGGGGTCAACCGCAGAATACTGTGTGTGTGTGTGTGTGTGTGTGTGTGTGTGTGTGTGTGTGTGTGTGTGTGTGTGTGTGTGTGTGTGTGTGTGTGTGTGTGTGTGTGTGTGTGTGTGTGTGTGTGTGTGTGTGTGTGTGTGTGTGTGTGTGTGTGTGCTTGCGTGCGTGCGTGCGGTGTGCCTGTATGTGTTGGTGGGGGGTTCAAAGGTTAATGATGAGATGACTGTCAGTCTGATTAAAACACTTGATTCCTCCTTAACACCCTATAGTGAATGTGTTTGTTCTGAGCCTCCATTGTGAGTTCTAAGGCCGGTACGGCTGCAATAGCGTCTTCTGGTATCTTGATTACTCAAAAAGGTCAAGGTCAGCACAAACGCAGAATCAACAACAGCAGACACACCTTTCTCCAGCGCAAGGGAACCAATCCAGGAAGTTGGTCCATAATCATGGGAGCGGGAACTAGCTGTAGTGGAGTGCATGCAGAGTCAAGGTGAACAGCACGAACTAAACCAGGTAGAAACCAGGTAGAAATGTGAGAAGGATTGTAGCATGCAGCAAGTACATAATGTCTCACATGCATACATACATACGTACACACACACACACGCACGCACACACACACACACACACACACACACACACATACGCACACGCACACGCACGCACAGGCACAGGCTCAGGCTGTGTTGCATGAAAGATTTTAAAAGGGGACATTAGCAGATATTTTTCTCATTAGCTGTCAAGTTGTACACCACCCTAGTGAGGTTTATTGAAGTTTCACATAAATATTGAAATAGGAGACAGGGGAGCCAGTGGAAGAAAAATAATGATGTCATTGATCTCCTATGTCCTGTTTCTCATCTCTAGCTACACAAAGGGGATGTTTTTGATTATATTCACACATTTCTAGAGCCCCGGCCACTCTTCAAACACATGCACACACGCACTTAAGCACAGACACAAACACAAACACACCCACACACCATGGGTGTGCCATGGCAAGGGACCAAGAGGGCACATTGTCCTTATTACCTCAAATGAAGTCACCAACGGTAGGCTGTATAATGATTTGCCTCCAAAAACAGCATAAGGAAATCCCCTTGACCAAACAATATCTCATGTCCAGTAGATAACTTGGATGATAAGAAACTCAAATGAAGATGTTGGATTTGTCTTAGTTAACCTACAGTAGGGTCTTGCTAAGTAAATATGTATCCTGCTTTGATAAACATAAACAGAATTGATTATTGATCTATTATCTCTGCAAGGACAGCCCTGGCGGTTCCTGAAACTCTTATCACACTCAAGATCATGTACGTGCGCGTTTGCACACAGAGCGTACACACAACGTATACACAGTGTTTTATTTACTAGTTTGCAGGCATCTTAGGAATTTCAGCCACATTTTTTTTTCTGAGGTGAGTGAATTCTCCTATTGATCCACACAGACGTTGTGGGAATTGGCCATAGAGCTGGACCCAACTTAACCACAGAAGACATTCAAGGACATGTTCTCCTTAGAAATGTGTCTGTTGCTGACACTGAGTTGGAGTTTGCAATTGTTTTAGACACACAGCGTGTTATCTTTAATCCATAATGAATGGTGTTTGCTGACTTCATCATGCTTTTTATCAAGAGGACCAGTGAGAATTGTCTACTCCTGTCTGTCAGAAGTCCGGCCAGTTAAATGTGTACTTTAAAGTTTTCAAAAGAACCTAAGTATGTTTACCAGTATTTGAAAACTGCATATATACAAAAGTAAAAACCCACATGACTGCTATATGGTGTGTCTGAAATATTCTTCTCTCTCTCTCTCTCTCTCTCTCTCTCTCTCTCTCTCTCTCTCTCTCTCTCTCTCTCTCTCTCTCTCTCTCTCTCTCTCTCTCTCTCTCTCTCTCTCTCTCTCTCTCTCTCTCTCTCTCTCTCTCTCTCTCTCTCTCTCTCTCTCTCTCTCTCTCTCTCTCTCTCTCTCTCTCTCTCGACAATCCTTCTGCTGCATGGGCCGAGCACCAATCACAGCCAAGTCTTGCTGAGCTTCCTCCGTTCACACCAGAGGACTGAATGTCCCTGAATGTTCTCTCTTCCTCCATCACAGATGAATGAGGCCTTTTGTCAGCTCCGTCTAAACAAAAATAAGAAGTAGAGGATTTGACTTCCGCTCAGGGTATATCAGTTGAACAGTTTAAAAGTAACAGAAGCTATTCGAATACAGTTTGGCAATTGGATTATATGTTATATGTTGTGTGGTCCACTGAAAAGGAACACACGGAATGCTGCATGTTTTAATAATTCCCGAGAAGCAAAAGACATTCAAGTTCGAAAATTCAATGTGGGGTCACATCAGGGTGAGGGTGTGGAGTGACTCTCAAAGACGCCAGTGTCATAGGAGGCAAAACAGGAAGTTGCACAGCAGTGGACCTCCAAAATGGACCTTTTTGTGTTTGGGGGCTTTTTTCTTCCCTTATCAATGCCCATCTCCTCTCAGATCCGTAGAGTGACTGCCTGGGCCTCAGCGCTGTCTCCATGGCAACCGACCAGCTAGTCCCCTCAGGACGTGTTGATGATGTACATCTCAATCTGATAGCTGTGATAGGGCTGGGGGCAGCAATGTATTTAATCTGACCTGGTGGAGCAATCATTTCAGGTGTGAAACTGTCTGAATTCGCTTCAATATGAAGTGATTGTTAGATCGGTGTAATAGGGTTATTTGTTAGGGCAATTCAAGAACTTGCCATCTCTGATATACACTGAGTGTACAAAACATTAAGACCTGTTAACCTGTTATTTCCATGACATAGACTGACCTGGTGAATCCAGGTGAAAGCTATGATCTCTTATTGATGTCACTTGTTAAATCCACTTCAATCAGTGGAGATGAAGGGGAGGAGACAGGTTAAAGAAGGACTTTTAAGCCTTGAGACAATTTAGACGTGGATTGTGTTTGCGTGCCATTCAAAGGTTGAATGGGCAAGACACAAAATATATATGCCTTTGAACAGGGTATGACAGTAGGTGCCAGGCCCAGTGTCGTCTGGGTTTGGGTTTGCCTGGGGTAGGCCATCATTGTAAATAAGAATTTGTTCTTAACTGACTTTCCTAGTTAAATCAAAATATTTAAATACAAATAATTCCTGTGGAATGCATTGTAGAGTCCTTGCGCCAAAGAATTGAGGCTGCTCTGTGGGTGTACTCAGTGTATACACCATGCACTATCGTGATACGTTAATTCACCTTGATGGCAACATTACCAGTAGGCCTATCTATGAGTCATTGACTATGAAATTGATAAGGCAATGTATTTTAGACTGGAACTCATTGTCCCACAATATAGTAGCCATGTAGGCCAATCCGATATCAATGTAGGTAAGAGTGGATGACTGTACCTGACACCGTGCACCAGAGGAGGCTGGTGGGAGCGGTATGGAATGGTATCAAACACATCAAACATATGGAAACGACATGTTTGACTCCGTTCCATTTATTCCATTCCAGCCATTACAAGGAGCCCATCCTCCTATAGCTCATCCCACCAGCCTCCTCTGCCGTACACATTTTCAGAACAGTTGTGAAACCAATGGTACACTTTATGTCAGGGTGTGGCTGATATTGAAATCATTAGATGTGCAACTATTCGTGCTACACTGATAAGGCATTGCTTAACATAATGAAGTTTGAACACAGGATGGTTGGTGGCACCTTAATTGGGGAGGACGGGCTCTTGGTAATGACTGGGGTGGAGTAGGTGGAATGGTATCCAATATATCAATCACATGATTTCCATGTGTTTGATGCCATTCCATATACGCCGTTCCAGCCATTACTATGAGCCGTCCTCACCTCAGCAGCCTCCACTGAGTTTGAATAATGCGTAAGGTGAATCAGATAGGATCTTTCCCCATGTGAAAAACCTGCTAGCATGCAGGTGCTCATGCTACATTTTCTACAAAACAGGATATCATCTGAATCCTGCCTGCTCTTTAAGACTACATGGATACAAAACTAGTATTGTGATTGAGTACTTTGTTTCCCTGAGAGGTTTTGTTGATTTGAGGTTGGTCCTCCTCTAGACTTCCTGAGCTCAGGTCTGTGTGACTGAGCTTGAAAATCCCCTGTGGTTCCTCTCTGTGTGAATTTAAAACAATACACACTGTGATGTGTCTGAAGTTCTGTTGTCTCTGCACAAGGAAGTTGGCTTCAAGGAGCTGATTGCACTTCCTGTTTTGGATGAGATTCTTTGGCCACCTAGCTGTTCACCTTTCGGACCCGTTTCCTCCTTGTTAAATATCAAAATGTAAACCACTACAGAGGTGGTGACTCAGCTGGCTCCTGCTGGGAGGAAGACACTGTTGAACGGTTGTGCAGTCGACTGAGCATTGGCCAACCCGCTTCAGAACTTCAGATACTTAAGTCTCTTGTGACAGAGTGGGTCAAACAATTCAACATTATAATCAAGTAGCTGGTTCTGGCTGCCGAGATTACAAATACTCAATTGCCCCACATTATTAAAAAAAAAGGATTTTCAGGGACAAGAGTGCGTCAAAACAAATGGTACCCTCTAGGGTTGATGATGACAGTACTGTGTGTACCACTACAAACGAGCAGTAGTGGAAAAAGTACTCAATTGTCATTCTTGAGTAAAAGTAAAGAATACTTAATAGAAAAATGACTTAAGTACTTTTGGGTGACAGGGAAAATGTAAGGAGTACAAAGTACATTATTTTCTTTAGGAATGTAGCGAAGTAAAAGTAAAAGTTGGCAAAAATATAAATAGTAAAGTAAAGTACAGATACCCCCAAAAACTACTTAAGTAGTACTTTAAATTATTTTTTACTTAAGTACTTTACACCACTGCAAGCGAGCTTCCAGCATGCATCTGTTAATGTATCAATTAAGCACGTGTTCATTATTTTAAAAGAAAGTCAACAAGGGTTGCTTGAGTTAAAGGAATCCAGATACCTTGAGCTTTGGCGGGTAAAACAGGCGTCCCCTGTGTATCTCTTTGTCCATTGAGCCCCCCTTCATCAGAGAGGTCTTAGGTCGGACGTGCGCCTGCATTCTCTCCCAACCCCCGGGCCGGCCTCCCGTCAAACTCTGCGCCCAACTCGCCCTCTTTGTTTGCCGGCCTGGTGCATGACCCGGTCTGGCACCTGGTCCCACGGGCCGTGCTCCAAACTCCCCCACGAACCCTTGTTCCCTTTGCCAAACCCCTCCCCCCATGCCCCCCATCAACCCCATCCCAATGTGGGCACGGTGCCAGACTGTCCCCCAACAACAATAGGCTACCCACTCAAGCATAGACAGAGAACGGAGAGTGCGGAGCGGAGCGGACACAGTCAAGTTATGAAGGGTCTGTGCGCCAATTGGGTCTTTTGTTTAATTTTAAACAAATTACTTTTTTCAATCCATTCATATTAGATACATTTAACAGGGATGGCTTGGGGGAGAGGGAGTAGTCTACTGTGTGTGCGTGTGTGGGGGGGGGGGGGGGGGGGGGGGTGACATGTATGGCAGAGAGAACAGGGAAGCATCCAGATAAGATTCAGTGGAGTATAATAATAGGAATACGGGGGGAACCGGGAATAAGGTGGAAGAGAGGGAATAAGGTGGAAGAGAGAGAATAAGGTGGAAGAGAAAGAATAAGGTGGAAGAGAAAGAATAAGGTGGAAGAGAGAGAATAAGGTGGAAGAGAGGGAATACGGTGGAAGAGAGGGAATACGGTGGAAGAGAGAGAAAAAGGTGGAAGAGAGGGAACGTCAGCCATGGAGAACCCAATAGGGAGGTGTTGCAACAGATATTTCACCCAGGCACCTCACAGCACGAAGGAGACAGATGAGATTGAGGATGAGGTCTCCCTGAAGGTAGCTGATTCTGTACCTGTCTGTGCAGGCAGTGGAGTGGAGTGTTGGGAGGCCTCAGCCGTAGGCTACACAGACAGTGTTAGAACTATTTCATCTTTCAAATCCCCCCATGACTTCAGGGGATATATTTTCAATCAAATGTGGGGTTCAGAATGAGTTGTTTTGATATTCTAGAAGGCGCATCAGTTGACGACTGAAGTCGACTTGCGTAGTCTGCTGTGTACCAACTCCTTGAGCCAAACTGAAGCGTTTCAGATCAACTTTGAGTGAATCCCAGAGAGCACAGCCTTTGTGGATTTTCCTCTTCGCTTCTATAATTAAACTGAGTGTATTTCTCTGTAGACCAGCCGGGGATACGCTCCTGGTTAGGAACATTAATTCGCATCCAGTACCTACAGGCAATACCAGAGGATTAGCTGAGAGAGAGAGAGAGAGAGAGAGAGAGAGAGAGAGAGAGAGAGAGAGAGAGAGAGAGAGAGAGAGAGAGAGAGAGAGAGAGAGAGAGAGAGAGAGAGAGAGAGAGAGAGAGAGAGAGAGAGAGAGAGAGAGAGAGAGAGAGTTGGAAGAAAGAAAGAATGGCCTCCCTCCCTCCAAACAGCATTCTTCCAAACCCCCATGTTCTCTCTCAGAGAGGTCAGACTCGGGGTTACTTCCCAGAAATGGTCCCACCCTCCACAGCTCTCCATAACAAAGCTCTGGAATACTGATTAGGATAATACTGAATTCTAATGTGTTTTAGGACAGGATCATATAAACATTAGGGTTGTATTACCACACTATGTGTACTACGTGGACAACAGGAAGTGTGGACCAATGTTAAATCAAAACAAACATTCAATACTGACAGCGATCTCAACCATCTGGTGAGGATTTGTGATTTCGCAACATATTGTTGCTACCGCACTAGTCTTCATCCGACTCAGTCCACTTAAACTGGCTTTATTACGAAGGTTTCATCATGTGTTTCATGTGGAATTCATCATGTGTTTCTATGTTTGTGCACGCCTACGGGCGTTTATTTGTCTGTTTGAACCCCCAGTAGCCATTTGCAGGTACTTTAGCATGTTTCTTGTGTGTGTGTGTGTGTTTGTTAGAGCCACAAGCATTCTGAGGCCGTGGGCTGGACTGCTCAGTCAGTCAGGAATCTTTTTTTCCCTTCAGGCTGAGTCCCTCCCGTTCACACTTTTCACCTAATGTGTGTAATGGTTAACATTTTGGCAGGCCGGGGTCATACCAAAATGCCCTTAGGTCATTTTACAGAGCCTTGTGTGGTGTTCCAGTAATGTAAGGTTGTATACCCAATCTACCTACCTCTTCCCCATGTTGTTTTTATTTACTTTTCTGCTCTTTTGCACACCAGTATTTCTATTTGCACATCATCATCTGCTCATCTATCACTCCAGTGTTAATTTGCTAAACTGTAATTACTTCGCTACTATGGCCTATTTATTGCCTTACCTCCTCACGCCATTTGCACACAGTGTATATAGACTTTCTTTTTTTTCTATTGTGTTATTGACTGTACGCTTGTTTATTCCATGTGTACCTCTGTGTTGTTGTTTGTGTCGCACTGCTTTGCGTTGGCCAGGTCGCAGTTGTAAATGAGAACTTGTTCTCAACTAGCCTACCTGGTTAAATAAAGGTGAAATAAAAAATATATATAATAAATTAAAAATCGAACATACTGATTTTATGAGGTAAAACCAGCTTTCAGGGCAAGACCTCATCCAAGATGTCCATAAAAAACTAGAATGTGTAAAACAAATCTCCTTAAAGTTGAGTCCTTTTTAGTAACAGGGTTGAACAGGCCTCAGTTATTGCATGTTGACATTCTGGTTGACATGAGATTCCAATAGCATTACAAAGAGGGTACTTTAAACAGCAGAGAGGTGCTCGACCAACACTAACCAACCAATAGAAAAGAATAGAACATAATAGAATAGAACAGAATAGACTAGAACTGAATAGAATAGAACAGAATAGAATAGAATAGAATGAGAGCTGTGGGCGTGCATTGGCAGTTTTTCGTCCCAGGGCCCAAGTGTGGACGTCAACATGTTCATGAGGACTCCTAACTCCATTTCTTCTAACAGTCCCATGGCAGATATATATATGAGATTAGCCAAGTCACAACAAGATCCAGCACAATACATTCTTTATCAGTCTCGATCTGTCTCTATCAGATGGGCACAACGAGATACTGAAACAATGGTCTAATGTTATGGGCTAGCTGGCTGGTAGCCGCCTCTGGCATTCCTGCATTGTGTAGTCAGATAGATGGAGATAGACCCACTGACCATCCATTCAGCCCCATTAAGAACCCAATCAATTTGCACAGGGACGGGAAAAACACTGTTAAATGTGTCCACTCAGTGTCACATTCTGGATGTGATGGTAGTGTTGGGGTGGATGGGTACAGCTAGAAGGCTGCTATAGGCCAGAGGGTTCATTGAGTCAGTTGAGTGTTCGGTTCAGTAATATAGGGCAACTGGTGTTGCTATAGCTACAATAACAATGTCATTTCAGTCTGAATATAAGTGAAACAATTCCATGTTTAAACTGAAGCTAAGAGCCTTGTTTTTTACCATGTCTGGGAGTTTGGACGTTGGTGTTTGGAGGTTTACTATCTTTAGTTTTAATATGCTCCTCAAGAGTTGTCTTTAAATAGAAACGTTCCAGAGTGTTATTATCAACAAATATCGAGACAATGCCAAGTGGTTCTTATGAACATTTCAGATCTAATCAAAGGAATTCAGACGTGCGTGTTAATTACTTTGCACTCTCCCACTCATCTGGTGTTCAAGCGCTTCTATTTTGACATGGCGTTCATCTCTGAAGTGTGAAGCGTTTCATCCTGTACCATGACAGATAGACCTACAGCTCTTCATGGTGCAGGATGGCGCGCTTCCACACGTCACACATGTCACTCAAACTTCCATACGTCCCGAGGGTTTCGAATTGGGTGGAAACCGACGTGTTACATAAGAGACAGGCTGGATCCAAGAGCCTGAGGCATGGGTATGTTAACTCTCCCTAAAGTCAAAAATAACTCCAGTCAACTCCGCTTTTCTGTGAATAGCAATATTAATACATTACACTGTAACATGGACACTGTGATGTAAAGTGGAAAATCTTCGTTCTTTTGAATGAACTGTTAACCCAAGTCAATGGGCCTTTGTTTCAAACAGTGCCGTATGAGACTATCTACTCATACAGTAAAGCTTGGCTAGGGCCTGGTGTTTTTCTGTCACTAGGCAAGTCAGTTACGAACATATTCATATTTACAATTGATGGCCTACCCCGGCCAAACCCTAACCCGGATGACGCTGGGCCAATTGTGCGCCGCCCTATGGGACTCCCAATCACGGCCAGTTGTGATACCGCCTGGAATTGAACCAGGGTCTGTAGTGACGCCTCTAGTACTGAGATGCAGTGCCTTAGAACGCTGCACCACTCGGGAGCTCAAATGACCTGACCAGGAAGATAACTATTGTATTTAAGCTTATAGAAAGACCCTTCGTGAGGAGGAGTGTCAGCTAACATAGTACATCTAGTTATAGCTATAGCTAATCTGCTACCTGGTAAAGTCTGACTTTCACATTTTACCAAGCTTCATTTGACAGATGGAAGAGACGTCCATTTTCCAAACACACACAGACACACACACATGCACTCACAGTCTTTGCACACACACGCAAATACACACACACATACACAGAAGCACAAAGGTGTTAATCGTAGTGACTGGAGACCATTCACACCTATGACAGGGTGTGGAGGAGGAACCCTGTAGGAAAACAAGGTGTGGAGAAAGGGAAAGGGGGATACCTAGTCAGTTATACAACTGAATGTCTTCAACTGAGATGTGTCTTCCGCATTCAACCCAACCCCTCTGAATCAGAGTGGTGCGGGGGGGCTGCCTTAATCGACATCCACGTCTACGCCAAAGAACCCTGTAGGAAAACAAGGTGTGGAAGAGGAACCCTGTAGGAAAACAAGGTGTGGAGGAGGAACCCTGTAGGAAAACAAGGTGTGGAAGAGGAACCCTGTAGGAAAACAAGGTGTGGAGAAGGAACCCTGTAGGAAAACAAGGTGTGGAGGAGGAACCCTGTAGGAAAACAAGGTGTGGAGGAGGAACCCTGTAGGAAAACAAGGTGTAGAGGAGGAACCCTGTAGGAAAACAAGGTGTGGAGAAGGAACCCTGTAGGAAAACAAGGTGTGGAGAAGGAACCCTGTAGGAAAACAAGGTGTGGAGAAGGAACCCTGTAGGAAAACAAGGTGTGGAGAAGGAACCCTGTAGGAAAACAAGGTGTGGAGAAGGAACCCTGTAGGGAAACAAGGTGTAGAGGAGGAACCCTGTAGGAAAACAAGGTGTGGAGGAGGAACCCTGTAGGAAAACAAGGTGTGGAGAAGAAACCCTGTAGGAAAACAAGGTGTGGAGAAGGAACCCTGTAGGAAAACAAGGTGTGGAGAAGGAACCCTGTAGGAAAACAAGGTGTGGAGGAGGAACCGTGTAGGAAAAAACAAGGTTGTAAAGAGATAAAGGAAGAGAAAGGTCAGAGGAAGTGATGTAATCTCCTTAGGCACAATGGGGACAACCCTTTTTTCATGGGAACTGCTGTGAGAGTAGTAACGTTTTGGTTTGCCCTGGTAAGGTTCCAATCTTGTATGTCTCTGCCATCTTATTTCCTACCACACAGGCCAAATGTGACACAAACATCCCCCCTTCCACCCCCACCCCCCTTGGCGCGGTGATACTTCTAGCACGGCCATGAAGAAAATAGTCCCATTTCAAAATAGGAATCAAAATGCAGTTAAGATTAGACTACACCTCAAAGTGTCATTCAATGGATGTGCAAGTTTTCACTCTACAGTGATTATGGTGTACAAATGGCATGTCATCAATATCAGTTCTAAGTTAGAGGCCCTGAGGTTACTCTGGCCTGTGGCGAGGAGAGGAGAGCAGTCTCCTTGCCTAATGATCTATATCACAGTGGTCCGGTTATAAATAGCGGAGCGGTCATGGATGATGCCAGTGCAGTGGTGGAAAACGTTGTGCTCTCTCTCTGCTGAGAGAGAGACTCAATGGGGATGGGGTATACGGCATTGGGCGTTGCCGCGGCAACCTCAGTGGGCAAATAAATTTCCCAGGTCATCAGGGCAAATTAATTCAAATAAGTTGCTGTGAGGGAGCATGGCATATTGATGACATGAGCATACGGTACGCAAATCAACTATATTGCTCAGTCAGTATGCTAGTAGAATGTTCCGGATTCACAAGGCTCAGACGTTTCCATTCTATATCATTACAGGAAATGTACAATAATAAGCATTTCCTTTTTCTTTCTCATGCTCATACATGTATGCAGCCTCTATTACCGAGCAGTGTGTTAGAGAGTGTTGTTGCTATTCAAGTTCCACATGCAGTGTATACTGTATAAGTTTTATGCATTCACATTTGCAAATCACTGTTGAGAAATTTCAAAGAGGAACTTCCCTCTGGCTTCCCTCCTCTGTTTTAGCTGTCTCTGGCCTAATCTGGAATAGTGTCCACTTTGTAGCAGGCTTTACTTACAATAGAGTCACAATAGTTTGTAGGTGGTTTATTATTGATCGTTTGCATCTTATCATGCAAGCAGATGGTTAAATAGCTGCATATTACCATAGTGAATTCCTCAGGTGGGTAAAAGAGCGGAGTACAACCAAATCAAAGTACGTCTTCTATTATGAAACAAAAACAATGGATAGCCAATCACATTATCAATTACAAATATTTTATTCTAAAATATATTTTACAAAGGAAGTGATGGAAATTAGACATAGTTATTTAGCGAATAGTGAACAGATTTCATTGGGTTTGAATTAGTAGCCTATATCTTTCTATGTATCAACCCGGTGTTGTCATGGAAATGGATATTGAGCCAACATACAACAGATGGCATGTGAAATCAGTGGCATCGTTTCAACACACTAGCTTGCTTTACAGTTCTAACCAGAGAGGGAGGAGTGCATGGCGTTTCTCTACACAGCCTGCACCGGCTATTTCTTCCCCAAGTCTGTGAGAGTATGTGAGGGAGAGCAAGTATGCACAGATGTTACTGTCTTTATCACCCAGCTACATGGGTTAGAAACTCTTCTCCGGTAATATGGGTGTGACTTACTCTGCTGAGTTTTGTGGCTATCACAGCTGCTCCTTGAATAACTAGGTCTAACTTAGTGGAAATAATTGAACAGTAGTTGTTCCAAGGTTATTTCGCTGGACATGCTGGGTCAGTGTTTCCCATACCATTGTACTGTACACTCCCTAGCTCTGTTCCCCCTGCCTAAAAGTATTTGACTTCAATTATTTTCAATTGAAAAGATCTGTGAATAAGAGGCCATGGATGTTGGTGTGGGGGGCCTAGGAATGGGGAATGACTGTTTTTGTACAGTACCCAAAACTTCCAATAGTACAGCAGGCCCCCTCAATGCACACAAACACACACACACACACCACACACACACACTTTTGCCTGGCTCTGGATCCAGACAAGATATAATTACTAACATTCCACCCCAAACCCAGGCCTGCGTCTCAGGTTAAAGCTTCAGCAGGAATTCCACTATTCCACTGACGTCATCATAGTCCCCTGTATGGAAGTGGGAGACTTGTCCAATTAAAGTTAGGTCAGAACAATACCTATGTGTGATATGATGCACTATAAATGTGCATTACTGATGTACGTAGTTATTTATCAATCGTCCAATAAGATAACCACAAAGTACAGTACAGTGGGAATTATCAAGTAACTATCATGCATCATGCTGTCAGTCCAGTCTCTCTTTTTCCTGTATAATTGCTTTACATTTCTAGGAGGCTTCAAAGCTAAATCTGATGCTTTCCATTCTTACTCCCCTCAAGGAAAGGACACAGTGAGAAAAAAATGTGCACTCACCCTTCTTTCTTCAATCAACATATTATTTTCTCTGACTCTCCTTGTACAGTATTAGCATACCCATGGCGGGAAAGTCAGGCATGCCATTGTCTGATTGGGGGGCACCAACGCCGAGGAAAACAGCCCACCAATGAGAGGACCGCCTGCAGGGACAGCTGCGTGCCATTCAAGTGAACTGAGGACATTTCTGCTCATTATGACTCAGTGTGTGTTGGTCTCTGTGTGTGTGTGTGTGTGTGTGTGTGTGTGTGTGTGTGTGTGTGTGTGTGTGTGTGTGTGTGTGTGTGTGTGTGTGTGTGTGTGTGTGTGTGTGTGTGTGTGTGTGTGTGTGTGTGTGTGTGCGTGCGTGCGTGCCTGCCTGCGTGCGTGCGTGCGTGCGTGCGTGTGCGCGTGTGCGTGTGTGCGTGTGTGTGCGTTTGTGTGTGTAAGTAAAAAAAGAGAGAGAGAGAGAGAAAGAGAGATGGAGAAAGAGTCAGGGGGAAGCATAGAGCATTTGACCAACTGAAAATAGATGCAGACAGTTGTTTTTCCAACATACTGATTATCCAGCAGCTGGAGCATGAACACAGTGAATAATTCCACTTTCAACACCCTTTCAGCATTCTTTCAACACTCTTTGTAGTGCCATCTGAGGCCACCGACTCGTTCCCTTGTTTTCGGGGGTAGGAGTTCAAATGGACCTTTTCCTCTGGGAGGCCTGAGTGGAACACATTCATCACATGGGCTCCAATATCTCTCTCTCTCTTCTCACTTCTGGTGTCTCTTTTCTCTCTTGCTCTTTCCTCTCTCTCCCCAGGTAGCACATTTGGTTCCTTGGAAGTTGTGGGAACGTTCGTTTTTGGTTTACCATTTGTTCTGGGAATTCGTTTTCTAAACGTTCTGAGAACGGAAGTGAAAATGTCGGCTGTTCTGGGAACTTATATTTTTAGGTTGCAGGGAGGTTCTGTGAACGTCTTTCTTTGGTTCACTGAAAGTTTTCCTGGGAAATTATAGGTTATTTGACCTTTAATTACACTGCAAGCATAATTTGGGTTAACTGTTTTGAACTCCAAGCACAGATAGAAATTCAATCAATTAGGCATTAATCATGCGAACACATTAATTTGTTTATTTTGGCATGGTGTCTGTGAGACTCAAACCTAGGATCTTCTGCTCTCTATCAATGGAATTAGTCAACTGCGCCACGAGGATGGCGCTACCATGCCATGTTATTTTTTTTACTCATACAATCCTGTTAATTTTTGCCTATTTAAACAGACCCTATTTCAAAGGAAACAAGCACTCATTAAAACCTACACACCCAAACACAAGATAGAGGATAGAGAGTTTTGTTGATGCAGAATGTATATGTTTTTAAATAACATTCTTAGAACGTTCTTTGAACGTTACTAGTGTTTTCTTGTGGTTTTAATGGAACGTTTTCTTAATGTTCCGAGAACATGCCTTTCAATAGAACCATGAGGAAACCTGTAGAAAACGTTATGCTGAAGGACTGAAATTCCCACAGAAGAACGTTGTTTCTTAACGTTTCTTAGAACCATGAGAAAACCCGTAGGAAACATTATGGGAAGGTTGTGTGCAAAATAACCATAGGACAACCACGCTCTCACCAAGCTCTAAGAAACATATGGCTCTAAGAACGTCACATGCTAGCTGGAGCCCTCTTGCTTTGCTCTTTCCAACTCTTTCTCTCTCCCTTCCCCCCCATCTCTCTCTCTCTCTGCCCCTGTCTAATTCTTAGAGTGTTAGCACACACACAGCCATATTAGGATGTGAAAGCACATGACCTTTTTTCTGCACAGGAATTCCTCAGTTCAGCTCCTTATCTCCCAGGACTCAGAGTGTAGATGATAACAGATCCTTCTGGCTGGGTACAAGAGCCAGCGCTGTGTTTCAGTGAGGGGGGAGGAGAAGAAAGGAGAGGGGGATAGAGAGAGAGAGAGAGAGAGAGAGAGAGAGAGAGAGAGAGAGAGAGAGAGAGAGAGAGAGAGAGAGAGAGAGAGAGAGAGAGAGAGAGTTAGAAAAGAGAAAGTGAGTGAGGGAGATGGATAGATATTATTCCATTAGGCATTAATTTTAGAAACCAAGGAAAAGAGGTCTAGGGAGGGGTCTGAGCCTGGATTTCATGCCAAAACCTTGTCCCCTTCCTTCTTCGCTCCCTCCCCTTCACAGATCTGATAGGACAGGTTAGGTCAAAGCAACATGGATGAAATTAGGCAGATCTAGAACAGTGAGGAAACTCTCTTGTCATTGTCCAAACAAACAACATTCCTACATTCTTCCAGATATAATGCACTTTTGACCAAATCAGCAGTGCTGTAACCCACAGCCCAGAGATAAAACCTCTGTTGACATCGTTACAAGTAGGCTGTGAGTCCCAAATGGCACCCTATTCCCTACATAGTGCACTACCTTTGAGGACACGGCCATGGTAAACCACAGTCCCTAAAATGGACAGGTTGTACAGATCCGTTTTGTCGACTTTCAGAATAATGAGGACGGCCCACATTCTTTAGCTCTGACTTCATCGTTTAAACCTACAGTGATTGGTTTAACGTTTAGACACATGAGCCCCACTCTATACTAGCTTAGAGAGAACTCTTGGTGAGAGGCTTGCCACAGCAGCTCTGTTCCAGCTGTTATTTGGTAGTGCAGTCGTAAGCAGCAGAGCATGCCTCCTCAAATCATGTTTGGATTAGAGGGAGAGCATTATGCTGAAACCATGAGGCAGCGTTTCACTTCAAAACGTTGTCCCCTTCTTTTTCGCCTTCACATACCTAAAAGGATTGGATGGGTTTAAACTGTTAATGATGATGGTGATGGTCTACGGTACAATATTACTGAAATGGTGTACTCTGTCCATCACAAATATTCTGTTGCATTTCATGAACATGTTATATTGAACGAAGGTGCAACCAAACCTGCCATAGTCATTTTTATGCAGTAGCCTATCTTTATTCACAAACTCCTCTCCGTGCACATGTCTGACAAGTAAACACAAAGGGGAGAAGGTGGAGGAAGAAGAGAAGCATTGGAGGGAGAACTGAGAACACTAGCCCTCGTGGCCGAGCCTTGTCCACTTCTGCATTCACCGCTGCAGAGGAAATAGGAGCAATGACCTCCTGTCGCGGTGATGAACGCCACGGGACCTCTATTACCCAGAACCTCTTGTGCCACAGCAGGCGGTAGAGCTACAGGAAGTGTGAGCTAGGGGTCATACTGGGTGACTATTTCAGGTGGACTGACCACAGGGTAGACAGAGATGTGTTCTTTACGTTTCCTGTCTGTTGCTTGTCCGCAGATGGACTATAGTTTGAGATAGGTTAAAGGGTGGTGTTTTTCTGTGTTAGAGTGGATTGCAGGATTGCAATATTCTGAGGCCTGGACCCAGTAGTCATGTGATAGACGTTATTTAATAAAACCAGTAGTGCAGCTTCAAAGTTCAAACCCTTCCTCGGACAAGATAATAGAGGAGGAAATGGCAGACGCAGACAGTGGAGTGTCTCTCGTATGTCCTGTGCAGATGGGCTGATTCTCTCACATGGTCATGTGAAGAAAGGCTGGCTGGTGTATTGCACTGCCAGAATTTGGGTTCACACAGGAAATGGTGTCAGACTAGCTCAGTGGAGTAGTGTGTGTGTGTGTGTGTGTGTGTGTGTGTGTGTGTGTGTGTGTGTGTGTGTGTGTGTGTGTGTGTGTGTGTGTGTGTGTGTGTGTGTGTGTGTGTGTGTGTGTGTGTGTGTGTGTGTGTGTGTGTGTGTGTGTGTGTGTGTGTGTGTGTGTGTGTGTGGGTGTGTGTCCTATTGTACCTTGTACCATATCGCTCTAATTTTCACTATCTTAAAACTTCGGTGCACAACTCTTGTCCTCGAGGCACAGCCACAGTCTGTTAAAACAGACCTGGGAAAACAGGTGTGTGCGTTCTCTGGCTAAGCAGGGCCATTAACTGGTCAATTAAGAGCCAGAGGGAAACCAAACCCAGCGGGACTTTAGCACTCGCGCACTTAAGTTGTGCCCCCCTGCCTTAAACCATCCGACCCCCTCCTATCCCTTAGTCACTCTGCCAGTCAAGACACAACTTCAAAGCTGACGCTATTAACCCAGTCGACCACTCCGAGTTAACTGAGGTCAAGAATCTTTCTTAGGGTATGCAGTGACCTAACCCGAAGCCATGTTATGACATAAAACACACTGTAATTCTTGTGCTCTTTAAGATGCCAGATCCTGATAGCGCAGGGTGTGTCATTCTTAAGTCCTAGGCTGGGCAGACACCCCTTGGTAAGGCTTGGGTTAATAGGCTAATAATGCTACGCTAACTAATGCTAAGTTCGTCTTGGTTTGAAAAAAAACCTGCTGTGGAATTTTGGCTCCCTGGAGCTTCCTTCCTCTCAGCCATGATGCCAAATATGGCCTGGGCCTGAAATATGAAGCTATGTGTGTGTGTGTGTGTGTGTGTGTGTGTGTGTGTGTGTGTGTGTGTGTGTGTGTGTGTGTGTGTGTGTGTGTGTGTGTGTGTGTGTGTGTGTGTGTGTGTGTGTGTGTGTGTGTGTGTGTGTGTGTGTTCACTGTTTTCCCTGCTGACTATGAGATATGACCCCAGCCACGTACTATGAAATGGATGACATTGTTATTTCTCTCTCTCCCTCTCCCTCTCCCCCCTCTTTTTTGTCCCTCTGTCCTGCATTTTTACATTTTCTGTATAATGTAACTCTGTTATACTGGCCAGGGAGATAGTGAACCTTTGCACTGCTCAGAGAAAACTGTTCTGTCTTTTTCCCCTTTTCAACTCGGCAGCCAGTTGCTCTGTTTCACTAGTTTTCAGTGTGTGTGTAAAGAACGTCAACAAGAAATAGACGTATTTTTTATTTTGGGCAGAGTTTGCATTTACACTTAAAAACTGTTTTATAACAATGCCTAAATTAGGAAAATGGAGAGTGTTGACTGGGTTTGGGGAAAAGTGGCCCTACAACTAGTCTTGCACAATGTGTGTCTGTAGTAGGATATTTCGAAAGATGTAATTTCAAAATGTTGTGCATCAGCATTTTTTCTCTTGTTATGTCAGTCACTGACAGTCACCCAATTAGCCTTGTCAGCTAACAATTTTTTGATTGGTAAGTTAGTCTAGCCAGCTATGTAAACTTGGCCGAATACCAACCGCATGGCAAGACTTGATTTGATTGATTTGATTTTACCTCCAGGGGGCCATATTGATTTTGCTAGTCACTCTCACTCCAAAAAAACCCCTCAGATATCATTAACATGGCATAAGTCATGGCAAAATGTGTAGAATTGCAGGTAATTAGCTTTAAAACTGCTAAAATTACTCTCCGTCCCACGGCAAAACAGGCTCCTGTGGTTGGCGTTTGCATAAAAATATATATATATATACATACACTTCCATTTCTCTCTGCCCTACGGGCATATGATCTGCCTAGTCGAACTAGTTTATATGTAGGCTACTATAGACCAGCATTAACACTTCTCCTTAAACATGAGATGTTGATTTCTCACTTGATCGTCTCAGTTCCTGTTTGGCGATGAGATGAGGTTGCATGTGAAATGTTAACAGGGAAGTGAGTGAGAGAGGCTTCTCTAAATGAAACTTGTCACTTCTACGTGACTCCCTTGATATTAGCAAAGTGACAGATAGCTGATGGTTGTGCTGATGAGGGGAGTGAACAGAGATCAGACAAATCTTCGTAACTGGCTCTGGTGTTTACGGTTCCAAACACTGATCTCAGTCCAGAGATATGCAAGAGAAGTGAGGATTGGTACAGGAGGCCTACATCCTACCAATACTGTACATCCAACCCATTCTCCCATCTACTCAAAACCAACCCCAACACCATGTCTGATTGTCTAAGTTGAACACGTGTTCTTTCTGTTTACTAGTCCTTTTCGAGACAGACGGCCTTAACACTGGGTCAGAGGTTAAGTATCTATACATTTGAGACAGAGCTTGAAGAGGTTACTGGTTGTAGATCGTAAGATGTAATGTGTCTTTGGATGTCCTCCTGAGTTGTTTTACTACCCCCAGAAGGCTAAACTCCCCTTATCACACACACACACACACACACACACACACACACACACACACACACACACACACACACACACACACACACACACACACACACACACACACACACACACACACACACACACACACACACACACACACACACACACACACACACACACACACACACACACACACACACACACACACACACACACACACCAGCTGTGTTTGGTAGGCCTGGTGCAGGAGTGGGACATCTTTGAGGGTCCTTCCTGAAGGCACTCAGGGAAGAGAGAGGGCTCTCCTCCTCTTTGTTTATGCCTTTGCCACATGAGCAAGCAGGAATATGATGTGCTCATAGTGGCTAGGAGGGGTGTGTGCAGATGGAGTTGCATTGAAGACAAGCCAAACAAACCACATACCCATGAAACAAAGCTCCTCCCTAGTACACATATACCATAGTCCAGTTGACGATTGGCCCTAGAAGCTACATCAAAAAGTGAAGAACAAGTCCAACTGAAATAACTTTCCCCGCCTTCTGTTTCTCCCTCTGTCTCATTCTCTCTTTTCTCTCCCTTCATACACTCCCCTTGTTTTTCAAAACACTCTTTTAACCCTTTAACCCTTTTAACTCTCTATCCACTATCTTTCTCTCTTATTTCACTGTACCAACCCTGTTAAGTCACGTGAATGTCTGTTGTTTTATCCATTTGTCTTTTTCTTGCATGTTTGTCTATCATGCATGGATCTGCCTGTGGAGAGGAGGAGAGGGGAGGAGAGGAGGGGCGCTGGGAGTATAACAGGGGCCCAAGGAATGCACAGTTGGGAAATCTGCAGGGGAGGAAGAGTGGAGGGAGGGCTGGGGGTGCTGAGAGTTGGAGGGAAGGGGCGGTTGAGTAGCGTCCTACACACGCCACAGGCCAAAGAATCCTCACTGTGGGATATCTGGTTTTCATGCGCAATCACCCAATGGAAATTACCATAAAAGAGAAAGGGGGGGGGGGGGGGGGGGAGGCAAAACAGACAGCAGTACAGTACATTCAGCCTTTGTCCTGTCCTCTTGAGAAAAGTAATATGTACACAGTACCAGTCAAAAGTTTGGACACACCTACTCATTCAAGGGTTTTTCTTTATTTGTACTATTTTACATTGTAAAATAATAGTTGAAGACATCAAAACTATGGAACAACACATATGGAATCATGTAGTAACCAAAAAAGTGTTAAACAAATCAAAATATATTTTAGATTCTTCATGTAGCCACCCTTTGCCTTGATGACAGCTTTGCACACTCTTGGCATTATCTCAACCAGCTTCACCTGGAATGCTTTTCCAACAGGCTTGAAGGAGTTCCCACATATGCTGAGCACTTGTTGGCTGCTTTTCCTTCACTCTGTGGTCCAACTCATCTCAAACCATCTCAATTGGTTTGAGGTTGGGTGATTGTGATGCCAGGTTATCTGATGCAGCACTCCATCACTCTCCTTCTTGGCCAAATAGCCCTTACACAGCCTGGAGGTGTGTTGGGTCATTGTCCTGTTGAAAAAACAAATGATAGTCCCACTAAGCTAGTGGTTAGGTCCTTGGGCCAGTAACCGGAAGGTTGCTGGATTGAATCCCAGAGCTGACAAGGTAAAAATCAGTTGTTCTGCCCCTGAGCAAGGCAGATAACCCACTGTTCCCCGGGCGCCGAAGACGTGGATGTCAATTAAGGCAGCCCCCACACCTCTCTGATTTAGAGGGGGGTTAAATGCAGAAGACACATTTCCGTTGAATACATTCAGTTGGACAACTGACTAGGTATCCCCCTTTCCCAAAACGCAATCCAGATGGGATGGCGTATCGCTGCAGAATTTTGTGGTCGCCATGCTGGTTAAGTGTGCCTTGAATTCTATATAAATCACAGACAGTGTTACCAGCAAAGCACCATCACACCTCCTCCTCCATGCTTCACGGTGGGAACCACACATGCGGAGATCATCTGTTCACCTACTCTGCGTCTCACAAAGACACTCAAAATTTCAAATTTTTCCCACCGGTCTGATGTCCATTGCTCGTGTTTCTTGGCACATGCAAGTCTCTTCTTCTTATTGGTGTCCTTTACCAGTGGTTTCTTTGCAGCAATTCAACCATGAAGGCCTGATTCACGCAGTCTCCTCTGAACAGTTGATGTTGAGGTGTGTCTGTTACTTGAACTCTGTGAAGCATTTATTTGGGCTGCAATTTCTGAGGCTGGTAACTAATTAACTTATCCCCTGCACCAGAGGTAACTCTGGGTCTTCCTTTCCTGTGGCGGTCCTCATGAGGCCCAGTTCCATCATAGCACTTGATAGTTTTTGTGACTACAATTGAAGAAACTTTCAAAGTTCTCGACATTTTCCGGAATAACTGACCTTCATGTCTTAAAGTAATGATGGAATGTTGTTTCTCTTTGCTTATTTGAGCTGTTCTTGACATAATATGGATGTGGTATTTTACCAAATAGGGCTATCTTCTGTATACCCACCCCTACTTTGTCACAACACAACTGATTGGCTCAAACGCATTAGGAAGGAAAGAAATTCCACAAATTAACTTTTAACAAGGCACACCTGTTATTTGAAATGCATTCCAGGTGACTACCTCATAAATCTGGTTGAGAGAATGCCAAGTGTGTGTAAAGCTGTCATCAAGGCAAAGCGTGGTTACTTTGAAGAATCTCAAAAAATATATATGTTTTGATTTGTTTAACACTTTTTTGGTTTCTACATGATTCCATATGTGTTATTTCATAGTTTTGATGTCTTCACTATTATTCTACAATGTAGAAAACAGTAAAAATAAAGAAAAACCTGAATGAGTAGGTGTGTCCAAACTTTTGACTGGTACTATATATACAGACAGATACCTTTCAATCTGTATCTTCTACAGTCATCATATACAGCTTCATGCATCTAATGCAAATCTAATATTATCCAATAGCTCCTACAGTATATACATTTTGTAACACCTTTATGTGTGCAAATTCTGATATGTTCAAGTACACTGCCCACAAAAGTATTTGAAGTCCAACCCCCCCCCCCCCCCCCCCCCCCCTCGGTTACTCATACAGTACATATCATGAATATAAAATGTGCTTGCATTCTGAAGTGACTGTAAGTAACAGGCCAATGCAAACCATAATCCAACAACCATGTTACTTGTAGTGGAATAGTCTATGACACACAGGGTGTGACCGTACAAAACAAAGTGCCACTGTCAGACCACTTATCAGACCTTGGTTATCACACCTGTGTACACACATTCATATACGTAAATGTGTTACCACGACTGATAAAGTTCCTTCTATGTCACTCCCTTCCCTTGGAATACAGATGAGGCTGGACTTTCTGTTCTCTTCAAGTTAGGAGAAGTGAAGGTTGTGTAGTACGAGTAGGTAGCCTAACGGTTCACAGCGTTGAGCCAGTAACTGAAAGGTCGCTGGTTCAAATCCCAGTCACCTAGGTGAAAAAAATCTGCTGATGTGCCCTTGAGCAAGGCACTTAACCCTAATTGCTCCTATAAGAGTGTCTGTTATATGACATGAATGTGAGTGATTGAGTGTGGGGAAAGTATTGTTGCAATTTGCAGCAACAGTAGACTGAGTGTCTGTTGAAACGATGAGGGTGCCTCTGGTCTCACTATGGTTGGAGTATGCAAAATAAACAGATACCTGATACACACACAGTACCAGACAGATTCCCCCCTAAAGCATTTCATTCATACCACATCACAGTGACCATGAATCAACCGTAAACCTCCAGATACATCATATGACGAGCATTGGAGGCGTTACTTTTTTTGTGTGTACGATTTAATACATTTTCTTTTTCAAACAATACACAACGAACACATGCAAACAACAGCACACAGACGCACACAAACATCAACGATATCACACCTACAACTCCACACGGTCTACATGGTCTAAACGGCGCCATTTTGTTTCTCTCTGACGCCCAACATTTAGATAATAAAGCATTTGACCTTTCCATTTTATTAACGATGAAGGATTTGGTTGATTTCCAATTTTTAAGTATACATTTTTTTTCAAGATGATTAACGAGAAAAGTATTATCCAACCCATCAGGCATAGGAGGCATTACTAACTTCCTTTGCATGCCCTTTTTGGATATCTCTAAGCATTGTGGGAGGATGTGGTCGATTGTGTCTATAAGGACTCTGGTGGGCTGCGGCTTCCCGTGAGACCAATCATCTCTCCGATGGGAGTTTATGGGAAAACAATGTGATGAGTCACCACAGTGGCAAATCGTAAATACACTGTACAGCCAATCGGGTGGACATGTGTTAAAAACCACAGCAGTGGCTGAGCAGAAACATCATCAACATTTTCCTTCTCAGAAAATACCTTACCGTGATCCGAGGCCTACGGTGAGCAGGATGGATCAAAATACATAATTCAAACAATGTGAGAGTGGCAGAGATCAATACTTTCGATTCTAAGTGCAATCATTCACATTCACTTGACAATGGAAAGGCAGTAAGCATCTGTATATATGCATTCAGTCAAGGGAGTAATGGAATATGTTAATCAATTGTGCAGCGCACTTGAAATGAGTCATTCTTTCACCCAGATTTCCCATGGACTGTTTTGATATCGTCATCTGAATTGTGAACCATGCTGTGGAGCAGGGGTACTCAACTCTTACACTACGAGGTCCAGAGCCTGCTGGTTTTCTGTTCTACCTGATAATTCATTGCACACACCTATTGTCCCAGGTCTAAATCAGTCCCTGATTAGAGGGGAACAATGGAAGAACGCAGTGAAAATAGCTTTGAGGTCCAGAGTTGAGTTTGAGGGCTGTCGCGCCTCAATGCAACTTAATACAAGCGGAAAGCAGACACAGTAGGGGGGAAAAAATGAAACACAACACACTGTACCAGTTAATAACAACAAGTAGGACAGGGGATATCTCTTCTCAGCTATTTCTGGATTAAAAACAATAACGTCTCGTCAGACCGACTGAAACATCCCCCCCACCTCAGACATAACAGTCTATAGTTTAGTCTCGCTGGCTGTTTGTGGAGTCTCATATACTGAGGCATGGGCGTTAGGGGGGGGAGGGGGGGGGGGGGGTCAAACATACAGTAACAGACAGGCGGTCCAATAGTATCCTGAGATGATGTACTCGTGTCTCGTGAGACTCTTTGTTAGTAAACACACAGATGCGTAGAGTTCAGGCTCAGCGAGCAGGGGTGAATCCCTTGTGGGATAACAAAATCTGTCACACACACTAACCCGCCCCCTCCCCATCCCTGTTGTCTGTCTGCTCTCAAGTTCACTGTGCGTGCGTGCGTTTGTGCGCGCGCGTGTGTGTGTTGGCCGGAACAGTCAGCCTCCCCCTCCCTTCCTGTACACTGTGTTGTCTGCAATACTGACTGAATCCATCTCTCCAGTCTCGCCTAACAGACTGATGCAGAGATGATGCGGTTATATCACTGCTGTAAGTGAGTCTAAAGTGAACTGGCTTAACAGACATCATGACACATTCAACATAGACACAATCCTTTCACTAAATGTGATTAGCAAATAACATAAATCCTTTTCAGAATAAGTTCCATTTAAAAAAAATTATGACTACTGTCAGAGTCCTTAGCAAGCTGGCAGCAGGGAGAAAATGAAACGTTTGTGGGAGGTAAATTGGTGCAGGCAATGGTAATATTTGGGTGTAAGGGATGGGAGCTTTGGGACTGGTCACATTCCTTTTCTACCTGCTCATTCTGTATGAGAATCTTCATGCTTTAAAACAAGTTCCCTCCTTATGAGGTGTCAAGCAGAGACGTTGGATGTGGTTGTGTGTGCGCATTTGGGTGATGGAGGAGGAGACACTGTGACAAAGCACATTACGCCATCACGTCTATCTGATACAATCATAAGGCAGAGAGCGCCTCCTTGTGGACATAACACATCTGAGCACCGTTATCATCATCACTACCATCTGGTAAAATTCCATTCCCACGTACAAGGAACGCACGAGTGCAGGGAGGACGGACTGCGGTAGCGGGCCAAGCAAATTATTCAATAAGATCCAAAAGAGCCTGGTGCGGGTTTTTAGGAAGTCCAGTCATTCCTGGTTGCAGTTAGAACAGCACACTGGGGCTAGTCGATGTTGTGGTAGGCCTACAGCTGGTTTTCCCCTTGACTAATCAACAGACCAACCTGACTCCACCCATCTCCTTCCCCATACTGTAGCATGATAAGGGTGAGTTTAACGTGTTCTGAGAATTCAGTTTTATTCCCCACTGATCCTTTGTATTAAAATAATTATAATATTCATACACATAACCTATGTATACCTGCTGTAAACAGTACATAGGAGGCCTAAACATATAGGTGTGGCAAGATTTTATGAGAACATTGAGTATTGTAACTATCACCTGCATGTAGGCTTTCAGAGAAAAGGTGAAACTCTCCCTTAGTTTTTTGAAAAGGTCATCTTGTATTCATCAAATTAAAAATAGAGCTAAATCCCCACAACACAAGGGCTCACTATACCAATTACAGGTTCCCAATACCTTTACTCTGCTTACCTTCTATGGCCAATGATTCCCAAATTTGGGCCCCAGGACCGAGGTTGGGAATCCCTGCTCAAGAGCATAACTGCATGAATATAAAAAAATCTATTTCTCTTCAATGCAAACCATGGCGTCATGGAAAAGCAATGCCAAAGGTTGAAGTCAGTGTTTAATTATTTTTTTTTATTCATTTATTTTACTATTTTCGTTTTTGTTCTTTTACATTTAAAAAATAAAAAGTCAGTAGTTACATACAACCCATTCTCTGTTAACGGACTAAACGCATTGTGCACAGCTACTTGTGTAATGTAGCCTAGGTAAGTTATACCATTAAACACACTGCCCATTCAATAATAAAAGTTAAATAAAATAAAATCAATAAAAATGATAACAAATGAATAATATAATGTATGCCACATTCACACAGTCATTGTGTGTTAAACTTGATCCTGGTTTACTGTACAGGTTTACTGTACGATGCCACACCTTAGCAATGCCTACTGCTCTAACTATAGACCTACCAGTATGTGGCTTACAATATTAATGCAACACAAACATTTACCTTTCGTCTTTATGTCATACCAAACAGGGAATAGCTCAAACATTCATCTAACACCTGTCGCTTTGCAAACTGTTAGCTTTGAAAGTTCCCAAGCGAGAGAAGGGGAAAAGATCCTCATGCCTATTCTACTTTAACCATTTTACTATTTGCCTGGCGGCAAACTTGCTAGCCACTATTTCACATCCCAGATGTCATGTGCCCGTTTCCACAGTTCTCCCTCAACTTGCTCACTTTATTACATAACATAAAGTTATTCCATTTCACAACTGACAGACTTGCCTCATCTTGCTTGTATACTTCCTGTTCTTAGCTTTCGTTCATTGGCTGCATTGCAGAAAAAGTAACTGGTTTCAGCACTGTTGCTTAAGAGAATGCTCCAACATGTCATCTACTCTCCACAAACAACTCCACAACAAACACTTTTATGGCTGACCAAGGTGTGACCTCAAAACAATACTTTAAAACAATGTGATATGGGTAGATATGGCTTTATTTATATAATATTAATTATTATTATGTATTTTCTACCTAATACGTTTTTCAACCTAGCCTACAATATATTTAATATAATGGAAATGGAAACATACATGGCAAAAAGTCACATGAACATATTACAATCAAAGATTTTCTATTATATTGACAAGATAGTCGAGTGAACGCTCTAACAATGGAAATACTTTTCTTCAGAGATGGAAGCAGGCGGGAGGAGTCACGATCAGGTGGGATCATTCTAGCCAATGAGAGGGCAGATTCACCCTGTTACAACATTGCAACAAGTAACAGTTGGACACGGACTGACTGAGCGACGCCCTCTTTCGGAAAAGGAGATCTGGTTTGGAAAACAAAACAAATATGGTGGCTGACAGCTCGAGAACTGCAATTCGATTCGAGTGGTAGGCTGTGCTGTAATTTTCGAACCGAAAAGGGGTATGAATAACGTTTGGGGCATTTAAATTATATTTGGTGTGATAGAATTTAGCTAACATATTGCATCAAAGCTTCCTTTTCCCAATATACATTTTAGTGTAGCCTGTCCTGAAGTGCATTAGCTGCATTTTAGAATCTGGTTTCAAAATTCTGTACAAATGTGTCTGCCACACTTCAAAGCATTGCATAAAAAATGTATTAACTGCAGAAATGTTTGTAGGCCCAAGGGTTTCCAATGCCAATAACAAACAAAATGTCATGACCCTACAAAAGCTGTAGCCTAAATTGCATTTACATATCAATGTCTTTCTCCCGCCACAGTCTCTAAGAATATGACCACAAAACAGATCACTCATCATGCTCTCCAAATTGACATATTTAACAGGGTGGGTAACTATGGCAACATTATACCTCTCCTGCCCGCCCTTGATAATGCCTGTGTGACTTGTGAGCAGCTGCAAGGCACAGATATCGTCAGGATCCTTTACAGAGTACAGACTCCTCAAAACCTGCTCAGACCATTCAGTGAAAAAAACTGCCAAGCACCTGTTGTCAAAATGGAAGAAACTCCACAGCCACCCCTATCACATCTCAAAGGAGAAGGGAAGCAAAGAAGAATTGACTGTCGTTGGAGAGAGTATGCTGGCTGATAAAGCTTGTCTGGCAGACAGAGGTGGCCTAGCTGCTGGTGATGCTAGTAAACCAGTGGAGATGGGTGCGTCTGGTGAACATGGGGTTTTCCATACTGGGTCCGAGAACAGAACACTCACAAATGGGACCAAGTGTGGGAGAGCTAAGGGAGAAGGGGTGACATCGTGGCAGGCAGCTGGTGATTTGTCTTCGGGGTCAATTGTGCCCACCCTCTCAAAGCAGTCAGAAACTCCTGCCACCACTTCCCTGGGTAACCCTCCCCCTGTAAGGGTTCCTCTGAGTCGGCTTTGAGGACAAAGTGTATCCAGCTCCTCCTTGGTGCCCTCAATCCAGAAACTTCCAAGGAGGCAGAGGGGAAGACTGCAGATCTGGCCCGCGTCATAGACGTGCACATCCACGCGCTGCACCGTGCAAACAAGGCCAAATACAAGGCCTGCATCAGGGGTAAGGTGGCCAACCTAAGGAACCCCAAAAAGGGCCACCTTCGGTGTGGTCTCCTGGGCGGCAGCCTGGGGCTGGACGTCTTCGCCGGGATGTCTGTGGAGGAGATGGCCAACGAGGAGCTCCAGCGGCTGAGGGAGGAGTGCTCGTCGCGGGGGGTGAGCGAGAGGCAGCTCCCCCAGGGGGTGTAGGGGACACCCACCCAGAAGCTGCGGTGCAGGAGGTGCGAGGGGTCGGACTGCAGGGTGACGCAGGTGTCCCGGGTACGGTGTTTCTGCCAGCGTGGGTTCGCCAGGCCACCGCAGACCAGGATGCCATGACCTTTGTGACCTGTAGCAGGTGTGGGGAGCAGTGGTACCACAGCAGCATGTAAAATGCCTGCTTTGTTTTTGTCGAGATCCTGCTGATATGTCTTCTCCCTATCAAACTGAATAATGTCATGTTTTAATGACAGAAATTAAGAATTACATTTAACATTTTACCACATAATTATGTATGCATTAAATTGTCATTAAACTTGCTGAGCTACATACTGTACTACAAATGTGATTCTCTTTTTTTTACAATTTCTTTCTCATTTGGCATTAATAGGTACCGTGTGTTTAGCATGGGGTCTGTTTGTGTGTGAGAACACAAGATGTAGTCCCTATGTTGACATTTCTGTTGAGCTGCAGAGTAAGACCCATGTGGCCTTCTGTGGTCATGTGACCCTGTGAGCAGCACAAGGAGCATGTGACCCATTAATCAGCCCATGATACAGCTCCGGCAGGGTCATGTCTAGAAGGGATACAGCTTATGTCAAATTGATGTCAAAAGTAGATTTTTATTTTAGCTAACCATTTTCCTAACCTTAACCTAATCTGCTGCGTAAGTTCTCAAGTTCTCGTAACCTGCTACGATCTCAATTTTGAGATAAGCTGTATCCCATCTAGAAAAAACCCTCCAGCCGGGGTCTTGCTGATCTCCCATGATCCTTCACTTTCTAGCCCACAGCCAGTGCTAATGACTCAGCAGCCCATCATTGTGATGACAGTGAAATCTTAGTATTCCAGAAAGATCCAGGCTAGTTGGACAAAGTTAGCTTAATGAGTTATTCTCTGTGGGCAGGGATAGGGGTTTGAAGATATATGGAATGGTAGAAGAATTGTATATTACATAAGATTATAATAAATGGTTATATTGTTAAAGAATGTTAAAGTTATATTGTTAAATGGGTATATCTTTCATTGAAATGGCCATTGAACAGCAGGAAATGTAAGATTATAGTATATGATTTGTTCTCATCAGTGTTTTTATAATGTGTCTGTACACATTACAGAGACATCTGTATCAGAGTCATTGGAGATATTATGTTTTATCAATTTAATTAAGTTTGTGTTTCAGTATATCAGTATGTCATGTGTATTTTCAAGTAGTGTCTTTTCCAAAGTCCATGCAGATCCCTATCTTATTGATAGTCTCCATATTTATAGCCTTTAACTTTTCAATCATTGTCTGATAACTTTCTTTCTTTGAGACACACACACATGCTCAGACAGTATGTGTGTACTGTGCATGGTGGTACTTACAAACATACACACCTTCACAATCATTCACATTCACACGGTTTAATACATTGTTTGTGCAGGCTTTTCTGCCCATCCCCACACTGATAATATTTCAATAGATAAACATTATCAAGTGGAAAGTCCACATTCTCCTATCTTTCAAAGAGCACACTATTGCTGATAATGTACATTGAGGTACAGCAGAATACAATGTAGGGGAGAGTGGGATAAGTTTGAGCCAAAGGGGTAAGTTGAGCCACCCTTGTTTCTAGGGAAACCATACACAAAATGTATATTTTTACCAAATATTTAGGACGAGGTCATCATTTCATGGAGTCTGTTAAGGAAGAAACCACATGAAAAAAAGTGGTCAGCAAGTTATGTGCAAGAAACTGATTTTCACCAAGTCATATGACTTTGTGTTAGAGGTTTCATGATGCTCGTATCTAAACCAAAGTAGATCATTTTAAGATTGTTCTTTACATCAGTTGTGGTCAATATGAGGTCCTAAACCTAGCATGGAATTGCATCCTTGAAGCTGTGTGGGCTAAAATAGTCAAATGTTTGCCTTGGGGTAAGTTGAGCCAATGGTTGAGCCAATGGCAAGTTGAGCAAATTGAAGTGTTTTCTTCCCAGGCATAATGCAAGGCATTATCGCTGGGATATGAGATAGACCAGGCCCTGTTGTTATGTTAAAAGTGTAAAAAACACATCAAATTGTTTGTTAGGTGTTAAGCCTGCAATGTGAATTTGTGTAGACATGGTTTTAAAAAGGTAGTGGTAATATTTCATTCAGTACAGACATTTGTAGGCGGCTTAATTTACCCTCTCCCGGGGCTCAATTTACCCCATAATACAATTTATCTTCTTAAAATCTGATTTTAAACCTAAACTTAACTACACCGCTAACGTTATGCCGAACCCTAACCTGAATTTTGACTTTTGTAGCCAATTTTGACTTTGTGGTTGTGCTATCTAGTGGAAACCATATTCTTGTCACAATGGGGCTTGGCTATCCCTGACAAAATGCAGTGTTTGAGTGATTGACTGTGTCATTGACTAAAAGATTGCTATAACATATGATGTAATTAGCTGATCCTTAAAAAACCTATCCATTGTGTTGTAAGATCTGACATGTTTAAGCAACTCCTGGGCAGAGGAACGCGCCCATTGTATAGAATATTACAGTGACGTCATCACAATATTGCCAGAGATGTTTTGTATGGGCATTTGCCATGGCCACATTCAAAAGCCATGACGCATCAGTGTTTAGAATGTCAATTTCCTGCTATACTTTTATATACTTTTTCAGTAGTAAAAGCACAATTACACACACATTAACAGCTTCCTTTATCCATTTTGCCCACAGTAGGCGTGACAAACGATCGGTCATGTGAGCGTCAGTAGCGCCATGTCACCGGGAAACTGCTCGTGAGGATTTTGCAAAGGGATGGAGTGGTATGGCACCGCCGAAGTACATTATAAACAGCAAGGTACAGTTGTAACACATTCATACTGTTCGTAGCTAGATATTTCAGACTTTCACATTTAATGTTAACTATATGTGTTTTACCAATTAGCCTAGCCAGCTACATGAAGCCAGCTGATGTTTAAGCTACGCGCATGATTTCACAGACTACGTGGTTCATGGCAAGCGAGCATTTGGTAATTTCGAGACAACTGGGAACTGGAAAAAACGAAGTCACCATGAGTCAGTGATCTTCAGGTCGGAAAGTCGGAGCTCTAAGAAAGATGCCCAAGTTTCCGAATTGTAATTTCGAGTTGGATGACAGTTCAAAACGATATTTCCCAGTCAGAGCTCGTTTTTCCCCAGTTGTATTGGACACATTGAAGTCAAGGATGTCCGAGTTCACAGTTGTTTTGAACGCGGCAAGTGATTTACCGTATATTCACTAGCAGTCTTTATTCCTAGTGTTTGTTTGTTATTTAGGCCATGGGAGTCCGCTATACTTATTCCATACGACAGTCTTGTTGTTTACCTGCTAATCAGCCTACAGTAATACCAAAGCAAGTTTGTTTCAAATGGCCTATAGCTATAGCCTACGTCCCTTTTCAGATAATGTTCGCGATGGATATGTGTTCACTTTTATCCAAGTGTGTCATCAAACAAACATTCCAAGCTTCTGCGCATGTCCTATCCAACCAAGTTCTCTGTTGGCTAGTGATGGATGTAATGCTGGGGATAGGACCAGATTGTCTTGTTCTACAAATCAATGGTAGGATATTTTAGGAGGGCTCTCTGTTGAATAGATAGAGCATTACCATTTACCATAGTTAAAAAGAAAAAAAATACCATTGATTACCATGCTGATAATGCTCAAACAGTATATATATTTTTTCTAACTGAACAGTTGGCCTAATTCCCCTTTAAAGTGTGTGTGTGTGTGTGTGTCTGTGCGCGCCAAAGCTGCAGAAAGGCAGCATAACAAAGGTGCAGTCAGTCAGTGTCCTCTCTCAGTCATTAAATTCAATGTAGTTGGCTGAGGCGGCTAACAATAGGCAAAGTCTTCAACCAATTTGACTAACAGGACTGACCTACTTGGGCTGATTAGCCCATTTCACTACCCTTTTGGATGTTATTATATCATTATGGAGAGAGGGCTAGAGAAGATTTCTGAAGTAGTTAACTCCATTGACTAGAGGTCAGTGGTGCAAGTCATTTCAATTTAGTGACACCGTGTTGTCAGAGTATTTGAGGAGGCTGCTGAACACTACCTCAATCCGAGACAAGACATTGATGGATTTATGTGATGGAGAGGCATTGAGGGGGTGATAGTGATATTTCTCTACTCATTGTCACCCCATTCATCACCAACCAGATAAGTTGGAGCCCTGTTTAAAACTGTCACTGGAAGAAGGCTCAAACAGGTCTCACAGGGATGTTAGGAATTGGATGATCGGATTTTCTGTTTCTTATCATTATTATTATTATTTTTAAATATAATTAATAGAATTGCAAGTGGGTTGACCCACCTGGTCTCTTGGACTAATTTGGGTCTTTGTTTGTTTAAGGAAAACATTCATCTTTACTTTCTCAGCAGCGTGCAACGTCAGTCATTGCTTAATGGCAGAAACATTGAACCCGTCAGTGTGTTCGTGTGTTACTGGATTAATAACCGAGGCCTACAACAACCTGGAATTCCAATACCCATATCAGACATCCATTAGACTAATAGGGTTGAAATGAACGACGTTCATTCTAATTTCAGGAACTTAAAGGCCTCATTAAATGCACGTCATGGAATCCTTTGATATGGTCACGTAGTTCATCATCGTCATGGTATTAGTCTAACATCCTACCTTCTGTTTTTTCTAACAGGTGCTGAATTAGGCTATGGTTTGCCCTGATGCGTAACGGTAAGAAATGGCATGTGTTGCAACAATTAACAATGTATTACTGTAACTACCTCTTCTTGTGTCCTTACACAATGCATTCCATACTCTACGGTACTACTGTATTGTGGTAGGCTAAACTAAGTTTTAGGCCTATCGTTGTCCACTGTACAGTCGACCAAACTCGCCCCACGTATTTAATGCATCGTGTCTGCTCTGAAGCCGAGCTTTATGCATGCACAACGGTCTTGTGGTGTGTGTGGCCTGTGGCAACAGCTTTGCTCATGTGATTCTCTAAGATATGCTCATCTGATCATTGTCCATGTGACACATGCTGAGAATATTACAACTCCTACAACAGTTAATGTCGGGCAGGAAAATGTTACGTCTTCATTGGATAAGATATCAGCTACTAGACTGTATAGCATTGTGACTGATTTGACTTTAGCTGACTACAGATGAGGTACTGCGTTTATATTGTTAATCTGTGTTTCTTAATCTTATTTTCTTTTCTCAGACAGTTAACAGAGCAATCAATCAGTTGATTGATTAAACTGAATGACTATGTCATCTATTTGTCAGGTAGCAGCAGCGCTTCCCAGACCATCTCCCCAGCCAGCTACTCCACCAACCCTTCAGCCCAGGCCCAAGCCCAGCCATGACAGCCAAGTCATCCCTGCTCAAGGTGATCCTCCTGGGGGACGGCGGCGTGGGCAAGTCCTCCCTCATGAACCGCTACGTCACCAACAAGTTTGACACGCATCTCTTCCACACCATTGGCGTGGAGTTCCTAAACAAGGAGCTGGAGGTGGACGGGCGCACCGTGACGCTCCAAATCTGGGACACGGCGGGCCAGGAGCGCTTCCGCTCGCTCCGGACACCTTTCTACCGTGGCTCCGACTGTTGTCTCCTAACCTTTAGCATGGATGACAACCAGAGCTTCCACAATCTCAACAACTGGAAGAAGGAGTTTGCCTACTACGCTGATGTCAAGGAACCCGAGAAGTTCCCATTCGTGATCCTGGGTAATAAGTTGGATGTGCCAGAGAGGCAGGTTTCGGGCGAGGACGCCCGCCAGTGGTGCCGCGAGAACGGCGGCCACCCGTACTTTGAGACGAGCGCCAAGGACTCGACCAACGTGGCGGCGGCGTTTGAGGAGGCGGTGAGGAGGGTGCTGGCGCAGGAGGAAAGGGGGGAGCACCTCATCCCCACGGACACAGTGGACCTGCACAGGAAGCCGCGCTCTGGCGCCTCTTGCTGCTGAGGAGATGTAGGGTTGATTACCTTTATTTGACTCTTAAAGGCCCAATGCAGCTGGGCAAAAATTGCTTTTTAGCAAAAAACTATTTCTCAAGCAAGAATATGGCTAAGACTGGGAAAACTAGCTGTTATTGGAAGAGCGGTTTGGAACTGTCTTTGTTATTGGTCTATTAACCAATCAACCACATAGTGATGTCACCATGGAAAGCTGAAACTCCAGCCCATGCAAACCTGCTGATTTTATAATGTCCTGTGTAGATTGTATTTTCAACCACCAACTATCAGGAAATAAACTGATCCAATTTTTTAAGTTTTTACAGTGTTTGTTATACAATATGAATTTTGACTGCACTGCGCCTTTTTAAAGAGACAGTAGGAGCTAATTTGAACTTCTGCTGCCCAATTCTGGCCAACTTGGCTGTAACTTGTGAGTACTCATGATACCAATGGCCACCTGGTTCCAATTCTCCTTTTTAGCTGTGGTTAATGCATTCGTTCTGCTCTGTGCTCCTCCCTTGGTTTACACGACTGCATGTGCACGCGGACACACAGCCTGTTCATACACACCGACCCACAAAGGCTATATAAGTTTCATCATACACAGGAGTGCACATAGTTGGGCCTGCTTTTGGCATTCCTTTGTGCTGGCGAGAGTGTGTGTGTTATCAGTGACCACTACGATCAAGAGATGACTTTGTTGTGCATTCCTCCTGCCAAGAGTTGCACTACTACTGTGCTGAAAGACACATACAGTAATGACTAAATATTTACATTTTAGTCATAGCAGACGCTCTTATCCAGAGCAACTAACAGTAGTGAGTGCAGTACATTTTATGTACTTCTTCATACTGGTCCCCTGTGGGAAACGAACCCACAACCCTGCCGTTGCAAGCGCCATGCTATACTAATTGAGCCACATGGGAAATATTACATTGTCATCCCATCTATTAAATGGGCTGAATGTGCCAAATTAATATTGTTGGTGGTTAAATCGTATTTTGTAGTAATGTTAGTGGTGGTAGTCAGTACACAGGCTAACTGAACGACAGTATGTGTTGGGGTAAAACCAGATGGTTCTGTCCAGTCTACATCATAGTACAAATGGAAAGAAGATTCCAGTCAAACCCATTTCTCTGATTATTCTCACTTCATGGGCTGAGTTTAAACCCACTCAACCCAGCCATGCAAATTTTGGCTATGTGAATTCGAAGCCGTTCATTGGCTGGATCACGTACTCTATAGTGCAGACCAACGTTGAATGGACTCCCATCAACATCCATAAGTATGTCCAGCATTCATAATGACCGTAAGAGCTTTAACATGTTTAATCTCATCCCATTTCCAGATCAACCGTCAAAAGCCTTTTTATAGCCATGTCAATGTGTGTTCGATAGGAATGTCAGCTCACTGAAGCATGTAGATTGTTTTTTTTAGCTACAAAAACATTTAGCTTTAATTTATTTTCATTTATTTACAGTCACTCACTATGCGAACTAGTGCACCCGAAGCCTCAGGATATAAGTGCATTAGCTAGCATAACTGTTCTCGGAGAGTTTGGAAATGAATGGCTTTTTAATGTTATATTGCCTGGAACTGGACTAACCATTTAGGAATGGAGCAGCAAACCCAGGGCCATTGCGCCACAGTTTGTGATAAGTAGGCTATTAGCTGACTTGTGCTAACATGAGTTCTGTGTACTGTAGCCCCAAGGAAACCAGTCGTAAATACATACCAGCTGTTTCTACATTTTGCTGTAAAACAAGACCAACCATGACACTAAAAACTGTAGGCCTATTGTAGTTTGTTTTTATGTAAAAAATATATATATATATATATAGTTGGTAATTTGACAAAAGACAGTGATGTCACCAGTATTCAAATGTGAACCAGTAATTTCTACAGCAGGGTTCCCCAACTGGCAGCCACACCAAGTTTTCTGAGCATATACAGTACCAGTCAAACGTTTGGACACACCTACTCATTCAAGGGTTTTTCTTAATTTTTTACTATTTTCTACATTGTAGAATAATAGTGAAGACATCTAAACTATGAAATAACACATATGGAATCATGTAGTAACCAAAAAAGTGTAGATTTTACATTCTTCTAAGTAGCCACCCTTTGCCTGTATAACAACTTTGGACACTCTTGGCATTCTCTCAACCACCTTCACCTGGAATGCTTTTCCAACAGTCTTGAAGGAGTTCCCACATACGCTGAGAACTTGTTGACTGCTTTTCCTCCATCTCAATTGGGTTGAAGTTGGGTGACTGCGGAAGCCAGGTCATCTGATGCAGCACTCCATCACTCTCCTTCTTGGTCAAATAGCCCTTTACACCGCCTGGAAGTGTGTTGGGTCATTGTCCTGTTGAAAAACAAATGATAGCCCCACTAAGCACAACCAGATGGAATGGTGTATCGCTGCAGAATGCTGTGGTAGCCATGCTGGTTAAGTGTGCCTTGAATTCTAAATAAATCACAGACAGTGTCACAAGCTAAGCACCATCACACCACCTCCATGCTTCACGGTGGGAACCACACATGTGGACATCATCTGTTCACCTTCTCTACGTTTCACGAAGACACGGTGGTTGGAACCAAAAATCTAAAATTTGGACTCATCAGACATATTTCCACCGGTCTAATGTCCATTGCTCGTGTTTCTTGACCCATGCAAGTCTCTTCTTATTGGCCTTTAGTAGTGGTTTCTTTACAGCAATTTGACCATGAAGGCTTGATTAACACAGTCTCCTCTGAACAGTTGATGTTGAGATGTCTGTTATTTGAACTCTGCGAAGCATTTATTTGGGCTGCAATTTCTGAGGCTGGTAACTCTAATGAACTTATCCTCTGCAGCAGAGGTAACTCTGAGTCTTCCTTTCCTGTGGCGGTCCTCATGAAAGCCAGTTTCATCATAGCACTTGATGGTTTTTGCGACTGCACTTGCAGAAACTTTAAAAGTTCTTGAAATTTTACGGATTGACTGACCTTCATGTCTTAAAGTAATGATGTACTGTAATTTCTCTTTGCTTATTTGATCTGTTCTTGCCACAATATGGACTTGGTCTTTTACCAAATAGGTTATCTTATGTATACCCACCTCTACCTTGTCACAACACAACTGATTGGCTCAAACATATTAAGAAGGAAATAAATTCCACAAATTAACTTAACAAGCCACACCTGTTCATTGAAATGCATCCCAGGTGACTACCTCATGAAGCTGGTTGAGAGAATGCCAAGAGTGTGCAAAGCTGTCATCAAGGCAAAGGGTGGCTACTTTGAAGAATCTGAAATATTAAATATATTCTGATTTGTTTAACACTTTTTTGGTTACTACATGATTCCATCTTATTTCATAGTTTTGATGTCTTCACTATTATTCTACAATGTAGAACATTTTTTAAATAATGAAAAACCTTTGAATGAGTAGGTGTGTCCAAACTTTTGACTGGTACTAATATATATATAATAATTTTTTGTTGGACATAAGACTGTAAAAACACTGGCAAGTGTGTGATTTTTTTTATTTGGAAATCTGTTCCAAAGTATTCCCACGCATTATAGAAAGATACGTGTGATCGTATACAAATGTAAGCAAGGTTTGAAATTATTGTTATAGTCATATTCGATCTTTGGGCTTCTTGTGGTCAATTTGCAGTCAAAAAATAATTGACCATCCACTCAAGAAAAAAAATGGTCCTGTTCCAGTGTCTTGCATTAAAACATGAACCACCCTGAAACACTATCAATACGGTCTTAAAATGTATGTTTTTGTGTGTTGAAATAAAGTTGGCCATTTTAAACCTATGTTGAAGTAATGTGCTCCATCTGTGGAGTGCGTTTTGGTCTTCCACTGACCACTGTACTGTCGGTCAACTGTAGGCCAAATACACTGCTATCCTAATTTGTGCGGACCTCCTCCTTGGAGTGCAGGGTGAAGTTGCCCCTAGGCGGTGATCTTGGGTCAGTTTTGTATTTCCCCCACTAATGGTTAAGCTTACGATTGGGGGAGGGGGAGTGGATCCTAGATTTGTACCTAGGGGAAACTTCGCCCCGGAGCTTTCCTTGGTCTTAAATCAATGGTTTTGGACTACCATTTTAGGAAATGAACAATGCTACATTTTCCCACCAGGTGGACTCAGCATCTCACAAAACTCTACAAAGGCAACACCCCAAGGTTGTCCCATCACTGTGGTTGAGGGTGAGCGCTGGGGGCGCTTTCAGCAGGACGCAACATTTTGGAACGTTCAGATAGCCTATTTCTATGTAGAACAAACACGCCTCTCTGATACATAGAATAAGGAATCACATCAGCTATATAAATGGCATTTCTATCTGCAACATTCTACAATGTTTGACAACTGAACTGTTCAAAGCGCATTTGTCATTCATCTCATTGCATGTGTGTTTAATAACAGGAAGTCCAAACTTGTAAGAAAGAGACAGATAGCAGCTCTTTCGCGATAATAAAAAATATCGGTTTTACTAGAGAAGGTTACAAAAATCATCACCATACAGGAGTCATAACTATTTGAAACTTTAAAAAGAAAAACAATAATGAAACTACAGGGACTACAATGTCATCAAAGGTACAATGGATATCTTTTTAAAAAAGAGAGTTGAGTGGGGGCAAACACTGCCGACCATAGTTGTCAGTACAATTGACTACACATCACCTGAAAAACTGCAAAGACAACAGTCATGTCGCCTTCATGCAATAACGAGGAAACGACAACACACCCTGACTGACACGCATCTTATATGAACCGGAACATGCGCTTGCCTACATCAACCAGGTGGCAAAGCACACTGTATTATATCAAACATAACACACATGGGAATATAGTCCTTTTTTCAGTATTTAGACGTTTGCACACGTGGACAATACCGACATGCCTTTTCATATGAAAGTTAAAAGAATCATCGTTTCACTGCTGCGAGGAAGATAACTCGAGAGCTTTGGGACTGTAAGGTTCTATCTGCAAAAAGATGATTCTGAGATAATTGGCTTCACAGTTTCGAGCCCCTAGTTGTTTTGAACGGTGTCAGCCATTTTACCTTGAATTCTTTTGAACTTAACATGAATTGGGGTATTTAGAGTATACTGTATGTAGGTAGAGAACATTGAACAGAAGAAGGCTATGTCACTAACTCAATTTAGACTAAAATGCAGATAGAACCTTATAGTCCGGAGCGCTTGAACTACTCAGTGATCATTATTATAGAATTGGTTGTGATAATCAAATGATATCTGAAAAAATATGACAATTCCTGACTTGTTATATTGTAAACATCCAAATGGTATCTGTTCATATAACAGGCCTAAAAATATGAGATGAGTCACTTACATTTGGCTTGCCATAGTAAAATAATCACAAATAATGTCAGAGACAAGGTCTTCATTACTTTAGCACAGGGAAAGATTCAGCAGCCTAAAACTGATAAAAACATTGAAAACCACTTAGTACATTTTTTCTCTCCACATTTCAAAATGTACACAATACAAGCACCACCGCCACCATGACTCTGTATTTGCTTCCTTCTCACAACATACCGTTTTAAAAGATGTCACATTACTATTATATTTAATGCAGAACTAGTAATTGGATGCTAAACATATACTCGAAAAGGAAACATTTACATATTGGTAATCAAAAGGTAAAATAGCATGGTAAAACATTGACCGTGCTCTCCACATTCAGGAGATGTCAGTCAATAGAACTTCCTTTGGGGCGGTCCATATATTTACAGGTGAACTTCACCCCTTTAAGGGTGGACTTGTCTTGAGGAAAGTGAATGTATGATTCCCTTCACAGTTGTGTACAATGAACAAACATTGGGACTTTTGCTAAGTTCACTTCAGCTGTGGCCTTGCCTTGTAACAAGCGTGTGCTTAATCAGTAAAGTGTTAGCCTGGTCCCAGATCTATTTGTGCTGTCTTGTCAACTCCTATGGTCGTTATCATGCCAAACATAGGAGCTATACAGCACAAACAGATCTGGGACCAGGCTAGTGGAGTTTTTATTTAGGTTAAGTACCTGAGGTATGTATAATGTATCACTTACAAACAGAACAAGGCATTCTGACCTTGAGTGTTGGTTTGTCCTGTGGGTTTAGAAGCAAGGCTGTTTCCAGAGAAAACCTGCCATGCAGAGGGCTAGGTGGAGGTTCACTAGCCTGGTCCCAGATCAGTCTGTGCCGTCTTGCCAATTCCTATGGTCATAATAACACGACAGTGACCATAGGAGTTGGCAAGACAGCACAAACAGATCTGGGACCAGGCCAGAGGTTCACCTGAAGGTCAAAGCAATGCGTTAGCACTGCAGACAGCTGCTGACAGAACTGCTGCTTTGGGCCAACAGTCACATTAGTGCATGTGTCCAATTCAGTTAGGGTACAGCACACGTTTTTCTCCTCAGGCCAAAATGAAGAATTACTCAACAGAAGTAGCTGGATGTCAATAAAGAAATGGGAAAGTTAACGTAATAGTAGGAATATTTTCTAAGAGAGGCACCCTGAGATGCTGTGTATGTAATGTATTTATGTTTTTTTTTTAATTCTACTTTACTCTTTTCTATTTTTAAATAGTGCAACGTATCAAGCATTTCCATTTAAAAAAAAACTAAATCAGGTAAAACAGGGTTGCGATAAGATAACCAAAGGAGAAAAATACCAGAGATAAGAGAAGACCAGATAAATATAATAATAGTAAACCTGTCATACTTTGTAGTATAAAAAAAAAAAAATTCATACATACACATTCGCACAATATATTCATATATATATAAAACACCAAAAAACAGGACATTTTGTGGCACGCTTCCTCAGGAGTTGTGCAGATAGTGACCTTGTTGTTAGGCGGTTATTAGGAGCTGTGTTAGTGCTGTGCTGTGATTGGCTCAGAGCAGTTAGGCTATGACAGCAGGGTTGCACTCAATAACGGTCCAATCGAGAGCAAACGTTCGCAAACAGGAAGAGGTAACACTTAGGAACTTCTCATATACCTGTTCCGTTTGAAAACGTTTGCTCCTATTTGGACAAAGGACCTGATTCAGAGGTGAGAAAAGTGTGCGCAACTCAGACTTTCCCTTAAATTTTCCATTGATGTCAATGGAAGACATGGACTGCATTTCATATACACAGGCAGTCCAATTCTGATATTTTCTTCACTAATTGGTCTTCTAACCAATCAGATAAGCTCTGAAAAAGAATTGATGTGAAAAGATATGATTGGTCAAAAGACCAATTAGTGGGGAAATAAATCAGAATTGGGCTCCCTGTGTAAATGTAGCCAAAGTGTGACAATTTGAGTTGAGCGCACATATCTCAAGTCAGAACACCGCCCATAGTGAAGGAGACCCAGGTGTTGGTTTTACCCAGAAGGGGGTTGGAGGTTAGGTGTGAGGAAGTGTGTGAGGAGGGGTGGTTGGCCGGTTCTTATGAGTAAGAGGAGTTGAGACCCTCCTTGGAGCCACCCTCCTCCGCGTCGTCGTCCTTTGTCTTGATGTCCTGGTACTCGTTCTGGTTGCAGGAGCTCCTCAGGTAGGCCCAGTTCGCCGACAGGATCATCAGATAGTGGATCTGTGGAGAGAGAGAGGGGAGGGGGGGGCAGAGAGGAGGAAGGGAGAACAGAAAGAGGGAGGGAGGGAGGGAAAGGAAAGTGCATAGGGGTGGTGGCCAGTGAGAGGGTTAGTTAGCCAAAGCAAGCTACATGAGTAGAAGCTACATGTCATGTTGACCAGTCTACCAGATGTCAAACGAGACACATTAGCATTGCTACTGTACAATGTCAGTATTATTTTGGTTAGGTTGGCTAGGTTAGTATTAGTAAATTACAGTGGGGATTAATTTTCTCCAAACAGCCACTATCCTAAAAAGAGAGGACAATGGTCTTGGTTTTTCTTCACATTTTATGTTTATTCTTTCATAACAAATATCACAAAGAGACACTAGCCTAAACAGGCTAAAAAAGACTAACTTCAAGCTAGACAGTTGGCACTTGGGGGAAAGATATTAAAGTGTCGTTGAAAATAACTATATCCTTCGATTAGAATAACTACAGAATATTACAGTAATCTGAAGCTAGATACAGCAACACAAATATTCCCTTGTTCTTACACTGGCGCCGTCCCTTTGTATGGATCCATCCATCCTCAATGCTATGTGCCTGCTCTACTTGAATGAACTGGTCAACCTCACCATAGCCTTGACTGGTGGTCCCACATGGTACTGTACTGGATCAGTACTTCTAGGTACATATCCTGTCTGGAGAGAGATTGTGAGGGACCTCAGCCATGTTGGCTAATCATGCACTCACTAGTCCCCTCAGTGTGGTTCAAAAGGCGTGTGTGGCAATAGGCTTGGACGCACAGGCACATAGATCTATCTGTATTATGTTAACAGTAGTGTACGTTTCTCTATATGCTACAGTACATACTCTCCTCCCCACCATCGGTCTTTCTTTCTCTCCATCTTTCTTTCTTCCTTTCACCGTCTTTCTTTTTTTTGCTCTCTCGCTTTCTACCATTTCTCTCACTCTCTCGCTCGCTAATATGACTCTGAGAACTTTGTGGAGCGGCGGTTGCCGTGGCTCATAAACTTGAGAACAGCATAGTTATACGTGGTGGCCATCATGTAGATCAGCTGGGAGGGAGAGACGAGAAGACAGACTGGGGTGAGAAACAAAGTCAATGACCAGGAGGCCTTTGATATTATTGGGTGGCATCTGGCTAGATTTATGCAGTACTGTACCTTCATATTGCATATATCTACATCTATAAACAAAGTGAGATTGCTACGGCGCACACAATTTCAGATGGCCGTCTATGTGCTGAATCTTCTCACACCCACTAATGAGCAATCCAAGTTTGGTAGAGTAGCTGAAAGGCATTAAGCCCTGTTGCCTCAGTGGAGAGCATGGCCTCATGACCCCATTACCGAGTTCAACTAAGTTCAGCTGAGTTCAACTAGCCATCACATAATGACAACCACACCGATTGGATAAAACAACGTAATTATTTGCAAAACAAAAAGACATACAAATCATTTGCTCCACCTACGAAGATTTAAACACCCTATAGAAGTCTTATTCTATCATCTCTGGTGCAAAATACCGTATGGACAGAGTCTCTTGTGAGGCATTCCTCTCCTTTGGCCACAAAGCAAATGTGTGTTAGCCAGGAGCTCTTTCATCTGGCCCATGTCAGTGTGTGTCCAGCCAGAAGCTATAGGGCAGACTTACACCCTCAGGAAAACTGAGTCAGAACCATGAAGCGTGGAGGAGGGATTACCATGGCAACAGATCAGCGTGCCATGGCAACTCATGCAAATGATTCAAACATGGGGAATTCGGGATATAGGGCATCCAAAGCTTACCAATGCAATGAGGGTGGCGCCTGCCCCAGCACACGCAACAATGTACAGGTGGAAAGACAGGTAGAACTGGAAAACATGGAGACCGATCTCTGGTTAGTGATGATACTTTCTTTGATTGACATTCATAAAATATGTCCTTTCCACAATCAGCCTCTGTATAATTGCAGTACAGTGATGAAGAATGTTATATTTTTGCGCTTTTGACAAATGTATATCCCAACAACAAAAAATAAGTAGTGAATAGGAAGGTTTATATGGTATTCCTATTATATGAGGTTCATGAATGTTCATATGATGTGCATAAAGATTTACAGGAGGAGGGGGGGTTGCCGCTCTCACCTCGCTGGTGCTACAGATGTCTCCTAGTGTAGATCCGCAGGCTTTGCCGGGTGTCGCGTTCCATGGAATAATACCTAGACGATCAGGAACAAGAGATATCGGTTTAGGAGCGACAACTGTAGCTTTAAGACAGGCCCCATTCAGGGCAGAGTGGCCAATCACTTCAATTGTACAACATTTGGTGGGAAAACCAGTTGAGTTGACCTAATGCGATAGTAAATGTTAACACGTCCTCTCATTCACATGTATAACTGTTTATACTATCTGCCATTAAAGAGGACAGATGATGCACTGCTTCAGGGTGATGGCAACAGTCGTAAACATGATATGGATGTCGATGCAGTAAATGACTTAAACACCCTATAGATATTGACATGTAAAGGCTAAGTGTTATCAGCACCCGTAGCGAAGGCATAATGTTTATAAGATACAACAGAAACCACTGCCAAGTGGACGTACGTCACACTGCATTAGGCTCTTATGCAGGGCTATATCTATATATGGCTCATACACGGACGTGTTCTGCCGGACGCTATAGCAGAATGGCCGTCACATGAATATGGGTCATACTCCTAAACTCATGAACCAGGTTGACGTAATCACACGGATCAGTGTGTGTGTGTGTGTGTGTGTGTGTGTGTGTGTGTGTGTGTGTATGTGTGTGTGTGTGTGTGTGTTACCGAGTGACACTCACCGTACTGCCTGACGTCCACACAGATGGAGTCCGGATCGGTGATGTTGGCCATGGGGGACTTCATGGCAGCACAGGTAGTCCACATGTTGTAGAAGAGGAAGACTGGGATGGCTGAGAAGCCAAAGATCCCCAGGAAGGCCAGGGCCAGGATATATGTAAGGAACACAAACTGATGAAGAGAGAGAGAGAGAGAGGAGTTAGTAAAATCAGCATCCTCGTCATCATCGTTATCGTCAATCATCATACAAGCATTTCGCAACACCCGCAATAACATCTGCTAAAAATGTGTCTAATTCAATTTGATTTGATCATCGTCATTTATCATCATCATCGTCGTCGTCATTGTCATTGAAATCTACTGCTACTGCTATACAAAACACTGTACTATGTATAACTATCCCTCAATACAACGTCACCTAATGACCGAGGATATTTAAAACCAAGCTCGTCATCATCCTCATCACCATATCGTCATCCACATTTCCCTGATACATGACACAGTGCTGGTTAGAAGGGTGGAGAAAGTTTCATACGACGTTAGCTTGACGACACTCAGGAGAATAGAACCGTCCTCATAGCAGCCTTAAAGGCTGATGTTACTGGACATCTGCAGCAATTACACTAAACAGGCTAGAGAGGACAAACTGTGCCAGTTACCCTCCAGGGTGTGTGTGTGTACAGCTGTATGTGTGTAAATACGGCACAGCATGTGCGTGTGGTTGTACGTGTGTGCATGTATGCATGCACGTGACTGTACGTGTGTGTGTGTGTGTGTGTGTGTGTGTGTGTGTGTGTGTGTGTGTGTGTGTGTGTGTGTGTGTATATGTATACATGCATGCATGCATGCGTGACCGTATTTGTGTGTGACCATATGGGTGTGTGTGTATTCATGTCTCACCGTGGCTGTGATGCAGCGGCCACACACGGTGGTCTTGAACTGGCTCTGCAGCTCCTTCTTGACGGCGCTGGTGGTGTAGAAGCCCTCAGCCAGCAGGATGATCCCATAAACAAAGAAGAAGGAGGCGATGCCATAGATGACGTACTGCATGGTCTGGATCCTGCTCGGACGGATACAGTAAAGAATGTGAAGACAGGCACATTCATATTGAATAACCTGGATAAGACTTGTTCAAAGACATATACCTTTACAAACTGTAAAGGTTGACATATAGGTAAAGACATATAGGAGATACACACAGAGAAAATAAGATCCCTTCCTCTCCCACACGCACACACACTACCAAACCCCCCCCCCCCCCTCAGACACACACACACAACTTACACGATGGTGAGGGTGGCGTGGTCAGTGGTGATCTGGGAGAAGTGGTTCTCCAGCATGGTCAGTGTGCCGGTCAGCGCCACATGACCACACCCGCAGAACAGAGCCACGCCCGAGAAACAGAGGATGGTGGCCACCAGGGAGGCGTAGGGCACGCCGCCCAGACACTTGATGCAGCATTCGAAGCAACCTGCAGAGGGAGACAGAGAGCACCTTGCTTAGAAGGAGCAAAGAACTACACAGTTGGTCAACGTTTTTTTGTTGTTGAGCTACATTAGCCTAGAAGTCAGCCTCTTGCTACATTATAATGTAGGCACACATTGGAACTATACTATGTCTGTTTTTGTCCTGGAGAGCAACGCTCACTGCTTAATTAATCATGAATTAGTGAATTCATAAATGCTAAATGCGATCTGATTTAGCAGCCCATGTCATATCTGACTGAGAAAGGGATTCACTGTATGCTGTAGCCTGAAACCCTTGAGGATTAGCATTCTTGCTAACCTGTGTTGAGTAAACAATGCTTGACAGAAACAACCAACTCACATTTACAGTAAAGTTGATACAGTAGTCTCATTGTCTCCAACCAAGAGCCACAACATGTCATCTCTTCATCCATCTCAACCATATCGGAACCATTTTCACTTCCTCATTGCAACTTTCCCAGTTAGAATTGACACGCTCAAGCACCCAGGAGTGTTACATTTTACATGTGTTCGTTAGTACGAGCTCACATCTTCCCCTCTACTTCCCCCCAAAATAATCCCTTTCCTTTGTCTTCATAGAGAAACATACACAAAGCCCTTTTGACCAATGGCATGAATAATGCACCGTCTAATTCTAAATTTATCCCTTTTAACCAATGGCATAAATAATGCACGGTCTAATTCTAAATAAATGATTGCTACTTATTGTCAGAGCAGTGGTTTCTGGGCCACAGGCAAACAGACCTGGGCCGTGTTCATTAGGCACCAAACGGAAGAAAACGGACTGAAACAGGGAGGGACTACCTGAACTTGTTTTTGTTTTCAGCTTGTTTTCGTTTTCCACTGCAACGCGTTTTGCTACGGTGTGCCATAATGAATACGACCCGGATGTGTGGAACTGCCGCTAGTTCAAATCCTCCCCAGCACACAGAGTGGTCAGATCTCCTACTGGGTGTTCATAGAACGAATACAGAACCAATGCTAACCAGTGCTAGCACCACGAGATGCTAGCGTTGACCTTTGACTTCAAGCATTGCTAGACTAGATCCCTGACCAGTGCTCTGTGCACAGCACCCAGTCATACCATCTAATGGAGACTACTAGTTCAACACAGGCAGGATGAGAGAGTTATGAGGGGTATACTATATCAAATAGTACTGTGTCATATGGTGAGTCAATGGTACGCTGATATTTTGCTTTGCCAATGGCAGCTACAAAACTCCACAAAATCAAAACTCTATAGCGTAGCCATGGCTTCTATTCTATTTGTTTTGTTTCAAGACCATTCAATCTGACTGACGTCGCATCGGCAGTGCACTGTGATAAGCTCACAAAGGGAGGCAGTGGAGCGGGTTTGACAGTGCTATGGTTGCTGGTTCCTCAGAGAAGGAGGCACAGCAGTGTTGTTAGAGGGGAAAAGAAGGAACGAAGGAAAGAAAAATGAGGGGGAAAAAAACACATTACGTTGAACACAAGTGCTAAGGCTTATGTAACTGCCCGTTATAAATAGCATTGCAAACGTGGGACGTTACTCTGGGAAGAGATTGCACTCTCTTACATGTGCCACTGTTTCCATGACAACCTGCCCCAATTGGCATCTCTCACACTAATTACAGACAGTCAAATATCTTCAGGAGCGTTATGGCTCTTGCTTTCACAGTTATTCCTCCAAATAAACAAATCCTTTCTGATTTTATCATTTTACATTTTGGAGGATGTAGCCATAGTTCATTTGTCATACTCAATTGATGAGGCTGAAATGAATGTCGGGACAGACCCCGACTGAAAAGAAGGGGCCTATAGGCTATTCCGTTTCTATAGTGACGGGTGACAGAGTTGACTCTTAATGACATCCACAGGCCAACATCAATGGCATCCCATAATATCAGGCAAAGCATTTAGTCGCCGTCATTAGCGTTGCTTCCAACTGACGATTCACAGGACTATGGACTTCAACATCAACTGGATATCAACGGTTTGCTACAGGCATTGAGTGCTACAGAATCTTGCCTGCATGCTAGGCCTAATAGTAATACTTCCAGACAGCACTAAGGTTGGCTTATCCAGAAAACACAAAGGGTTAAACCTAAGAGGCAGCTGCTGCTGAGCGAGAAGCTGAGACTCCAAGATGAGGCGTTGGTTGGTTGCATAAGAGTACGGAGATGGAGCGAGCGTTGCATAATGGATCTCTATCCCATTCATGTTAATGAAGTACCAAGGCAAGGCATGGATGGACGTGTCGGGGCACTAACTACTAACTCCTACCATCTCAGCGGAAAACCAGGCTAAATGACGGAAAGCCAAACGGGTTGGTCGATATGGAACAACTAGGTCTGGTTCCCCTGACTTGTGCCCCTAGTCAAAAGGACAAATGGAATGGTCTACTTCCATCTCAAAAGACAACCATCCTGGCAGAGCTCAAAAGGGATTGGTCGAAATGGGACAAACAGGTCGGGCCCCCTTCAGTCTTGTGCCCCCTTGTCAAACGGAATGTTCCACTACTACTTCACTTCCTGCTTTAAACTAGGGGCCTCATCCGGGGCTAGGCTGCCTGTGGCGATGCCAGCTGAGCGTTTATCATCACAGTTAAAGTGCACTAATGGGAAACAGACAGGCATGAGCGGACGGCCTTGGCGGACCAGAACGGAAATCGATGGGCTATTCATTAGAGGCGAATTCAGGTGACAGAGCGAGGTCGAGTCCATCTTTCTCACTTTGCCCTGCTTCTCTCTGGGGTGAAATATGAGAACTACAGGGCCCCAATAGAGCTATGGACAGAGACCTCAGACCAGACACAAGGCTATATATCTATATGCCCAGTAGAGCTATGGACAGAGACTTCAGACCAGACACAAGGTTATATATCTATACGCCCAGTAGAGCTATGGACAGAGACCTCATACCAGATACAAGGCTATGTCTAGTTCTCCACCTTCAATGATTCCCATGTTGTTTGGGTGGAATTTGACACTTTTATACAACCAACCTTCAACCCATTCAGATAGACAGAGTATGAAAAACCTATTATGGGTATATTTACAATTATAAACTGGGTGGTTCGAGCCATGAATGCTGATTGGCTGACAGCCGGATGACAAAACATTGTTGTCTTACTCTCGTAATGACGTTGGTAACCAGTTTATAATAGCAATAAGGAACCTCAGGGGTTTGTGGTATATGGCCAACATACCACAGCTAAGGGCTGTATCCAGGCACTCCGTGTTGCGTTGTGCATAAAAACAGCCCTTGGCCATATACCACACCCCCTCGGGCCTTATTGATTCATTATAGCGTTTGGTGAAGTATGGGAGCCTACGAGGCTCAGTTGGAGAATTACAATGGCAAAATAGGAAACTGTCTTTCGTTTGTGGCCTATTTTTCTGCCAGCAGTGAGAGAATAGCAAGGGTCTCCAAAGCCTCTCGCAAACAACCCCTCTCAGTACAGTGGTTCTGCTGACAAGAAGTTCAGCCTACTGCTTTGTGATGTAAGAGAGGGGGGAGAGACAAAAAATCAGAGAGAAAGCGAATGGGGCAGAGAGAGAAAGTAAGATGAAGAGAGCGAAAGACAGAGATAGACAGAGAGAGAGAGAGAGGAAGCAAATGGGAGAGAGAGAGAGAGAGAGAGAACATGTGAGAGTAAGCAAAGAGCATTTTTTGGGGCCCGGGGGCCAGTGAATAGTGGTTGCCATGGCAGCATGTTACCCACGACCCAGTTGAGCGGAGCCTGTAGCTAGCTGACTACATCCCTCCACAGCTCCTCGCTTTCCTTCCCACGAGTACACAGCAGAAGGACGTGAACTCCCCCTCGGGGGTCAGAGCAGAGGGTTCAGGGATGGGGACATATGACTCCGAACCTCAACCTGAGCATGGTCTGAACGAGGTAGAGGAGAATGTGCATGGTCCAGAAGTGGTCTGAGCACTGTCAGCCGGTCCCAATTCACTCTCTACCCCTTTCCTTTGGCTCTTCAATGCAGATCTATAAGATGGAAGCAATATATCTCCACCACTACACTGCTTATACCTATCCAGACCCTTCAGATCTGCAAACATCGAAGGGGTAAGGACGGTTAGGGGGGAATTGGGACCAGCTGTGAGAGTACACTAAACCTGTTGTTAGAGGCTCTGTGACTACGCCTACATCCATTATTCATTAGTCAGGTGATTGGTGATTGGTTTAATCCCATTTGGAAAATGGGGCATCCACAGCCAGAGGAAAAGCCACTTTAACATTCATACGTTGATGGGTAAAAAACTAAAGCTCTGAAAAAGGACACCTATTTAAAATAGCTACTGTACTTGATACTTTTCCAAGGGGATTTTCCTGCTCTAAATTATGAGTCACATTATGACACATTACTAAATATGAGACATTATGATGAAATTACAGTTACAGTGACACAGCTTAAAGCAAATGTACAACATATTTGTCAACTCTACATTGACTAGTTTTAGCGTCTAATAAAGTCGGTTATAATGACTAGCCTTGTGAATATTTCACCGCCAGTCTGTTCTCTTGCCGCAGGGGCTATTCCAGTTTAGAAGCTCCGTATTCATTATAGGACAACTTCCTCTTGCATTGCATTGTGGGAAGATTCCCAACAGAGCTGTGTGGATCACCAAAGAGAGACATGTCCTTTCTACAGTAAGAAAAAAATAGCTCCGTCAATGAGGCGTCGATGAAAGAGAAACCCCATCTGTTAAAAAGTGAACAGGTTTGGGGTGGAAAACAGGCTCACGGCACGTGTCATGATTAGAGATTTGTCGAATTTTAATAAATGATGACTAATACTTTCAGTATGTTCTGATATTTTAGGCTACTCTGTGTTTCTCATGTAGCAGTATGTTATATCCCTACTCTACAACTGCCAAGCACAACGATATAGACCAAATAAATAGTGAAATCCAACGGTTTTAACGACACATGACAGCATGTTTCGGGATAATTCTGTAGGATATCAAAGGACGGTACAGTTAAGAGGATCACATGTGAAAAGTGACCTCCATCAAACTTCTCTTCCATATGCAGAGAACCTTTTCCCCTGACCCTGATCTGGTCTACATCCTATAGCCAAGTTCTTACCCTGGTCCAGCACTAATATGAAGGACACTAGGCAACAAGGTCCGCATCTGCTCACGCATAATTAAGTGTAATGAAGTGTACAGCTTTTAAATCCCCCCCTCAGCACTCGTCTACTACACTCCTATAATTTGATAAATACTTTATCCCAGCAGTGATCCCTAACCCTGTGCACTTACTGTAGCCTTCGCTCTCGGTCTCCCTGCCTGCCTGTCTCCCTGCCTGCCTGTCTCCCTGCCTGTCTGTCCCCCTTCCTGCCTGTCTGTCCACCTCCCCGCCTGTCTGTCCCCCTCCCCGCCTGTCTGTCCCTGCCTGCCTTCTTGCCTGCCTGCCTCCCTGTCTGTCTGTTCACCCCCATCAGCCAGTGTACTGTTATGGGAAATCTGGGATAAACCTAGCCAGCTGTGCAGGGGACTCCCATCATACACTTATGCACACATTAATATACAACCATACACATATGCACACAGAGAACTACCTCTATGCAGTCAGGCACATGTAAATGACATATACCCAGCTAGCACATTTGGTTTCTTGGAAGTTGTGGGAGTGTATGTTTTTGGTTTCCCATTGATTCTGGGAACGAAGCCATACGTTTCCTGACAGGTAAAACTGAGAACATTCAGCCTATTATGGGAACATACATTTTACATTGCAGGGAGGTTCTGAGAACATCTTGCTATGGTTACCTGAAAGCTTTCCTGGGAGGTTTTATTAATTCATTTGCTTAGGCATTAATCATTCAAACATGTATTGTTGATTCTGGCACAGCATCAGTGAGATTTGAAGCTATGATCTGCTGCTCTCTATCCATGGAATTAGTCCACTGAGCCACCAGGATGGAGCTAGAATGCCATGTTATTTTTTTTAAACTCAAAGCTGTTCAATTTAGTTTATTCAAACAGACCCTGTTTCAAAGGAAACAAGCACTCATTAAGATCAGATGTGGCCAATTAGTGGGTGCGGCCAACACACCTGAAAATACTTAACAAGACAGAGGATAGAGAGTTTTGTTGACGCTGAGAATAGAATGTACATATTTTTTTATAATATTTTTTGAACGTTACTAATGCTTTCTTGCAGTTTTTATGGAACGTTTTCTTAATGTTCTGAGAACATCACTTTAAATAGAACCATGAGGAAACCTGCAGAAAACGTTATGCCAAAGTACTAAAATTCCCACAAAAAACATTGTTTCTTAGCGTTCTTGGAACAATTTGAGAAACCTGCAGGAAACGTTATACTGAAATTCACACCTAAGAAACATATGGTTCTCAGAACATTATGTCCTAGCTGGGTATCCTGCACCATTCCCAGAACATCGTGGGAAGGTTGTTGTAACGTCCTGACCAGAGTTATTATGTGTTTTGCTTGTTTAGTGTTGGTCAGGACGTGAGCTGGGTGGGAATTCTATGTTGTGTGTCTAGTTTGTCTGTTTCTATGTCCAGCCTAATATGGTTCTCAATCAGAGGCAGATGGTAATCGTTGTCCCTGATTGAGAATCATATATAGGAGGCTTGTTTTGTGTTGGGATTTTGTGGGTGTTTGTTTCCTGTCTCTGTGTTTGTGTTCTGCACCAGATAGGTCTGTCTCGGTTTTCACATTTGTTATTTTGTATTTTGTATAGTGTTCACGTATTCGTCTCTTTGTTTATTAAATATGTTGAACACTAGCCGCGCTGCATTTTGGTCCTCTCCTTCACCAGTGGAAGAAAACCGTTACAGTTGTATGCAAAATAACCATAGGACAATTACACTCTCACCAAGCTCTAAGAAACATATGGTTCTCAGAATGTTATGTGATAGCTGGGAAATCACGTAAACATACAAATACAAAAGTACACATGGCAAAAGTACACATCGAGACAAGTGTGTGTGTGTAACACTGAACCATGCATGAGAGCACTAGCAGTTCCGGACAACAGTGTGATCACGCTCTCCATAGCCGACGTGAGTAAGTCTTTTAAACAGGTTAACATTCACAAGGCCGCAGGGCCAGACGGATTGGAGCAAGTGTCTTCACTGATATTTTCAACTCTGCCTGATCCAGTCTGTTATACCCACATGTTTCAAGCAAACCACCATAGTCCCCGTGCTCAAGAACGCCAAGTTAACCGGTCTAAATGACTATTGCCCCTTAGCACTCACAGTTGTAGTCATGAAATGTTTTGAAAGGTTGGTCATGGCTCACATCAACACCATCATCCCAGACACCCTGGACCCACTCCAATTTGCATACCACCCCAACAGATCCACAGATGAGTGCAATAGAGATTCCGTCCACACTGCCCTTTCCCACCTGGCCAAAAGGAACACCTACGTGAAAATGCTGTTCATTGACTACAGCTCAGTGTTCAACAACATAGTGCATTCCAAGCTCGTCACTAAGATAAGGACCCTATTATTAAACACTTCCCTCTGCAATTGGATACTGGACTTTGACGGGCGGCCCATCCGCCATGCTGAACCTCAACACAGGGGCCCCGCAGGGGTACGTGCTGAGTCTCCTCCTGTACTCCCTTGTTCACCCACAACTGCGTGGTTGCACACAACTCCAACAACATCATTAAGTTTGCTGATGACACGACGGTGGTATGCCTGATCACCGAGGACAATTACACAGCCTATAGGGAGGAGGTCAGAAACCTGCCTGGCAGTGTGGTGCCAGAACAACAACCTTTCCCTCAACGTCAGCAAGACAAAGGAGCTAATCGTGGACTACAGGAAATGGAGGGCCGAGCACACAAACCTACATGTACATACTAGAGGTCGACCGATTCTGATTTTTCAACGCCGATACCAATACCGATTATTGGAGGACCAAAAAAAGCCGATACCGATTAATCGGACGATTTTTATATACATATTTGTAATAATGACAATTACAACAATACTGAATTAACAATGAAAACTTTTATTTGAACTTAATATAATACATCAATACAATCTATTTAGTCTCAAATAAATAATGAAACATGTTCAATTTGGTCTAAATAATGCAAAAACAAAGTGTTGGAGAAGAAAGTAAAAGTGCAATATGTGCCATGTAAAAAAGCTAACGTTTAAGTTCCTTGCTCAGAACATGAGAACATATGAAAGCTGGTGGTTCCTTTCAACATGGGTCTTCAATATTCCCAGGTAAGAAGTTTGAGGTTGTAGTTATTATAGGACTATTTCTCTCTATACCATTTGTATTTCATATACCTTTGACTATTGGATGTTCTAATAGGTACTTTAGTATTGCCAGCCTAATCTCGGGAGTTGATAGGCTTGAAGTCATAAAAGTCATAAAAGAGCTGCTGGCAAACTCCATAAAGTGCTGTTTGAATGAATGCTTATGAGCCTGCTGCTGCCTACCACCGCTCAGTCAGACTGCTCTATCAAATCATAGACTTAATATAATAACACACAGAAATACGAGCCTTAGGTCATTAATATAGTAAAATCCGGAAACTATCATTTCGAAAACAAAACTTTATTCTTTCAGTGAAATACGGAACCGTTCCGTATTTTATCAAACGGGTGGCATCCATAAGTCTAAATATTGCTGTTACATTGCACAACCTTCAATGTTATGTCATAGAATTCTGGCATAATTAGTTTGCAACGAGCCAGGCGGCCCAAACTGTTGCATATACCCTGACTCTGCGTGCAATGAAACGCAAGAGAAGTGACACAATTTCCATAGTTTAATATTGCCTGCTAACATGATTTAAAAAAAACTAAATATGCAGGTTTAAAAAAATATACTTCTGTGTATTGATTTTAAGAAAGGCATTGGTGTTTATGGTTAGGTAAATTTGTGCAACGATTGTGCTTTTTTCGCAAATGCACTTTTGTTAAATCAACCCGCGTGTCACGTTCCTGACCTTATTTCCTTTGTTTTGTCTTTGTTTAGTTGGTCAGGACGTGAGCTGGGTGGGCATTCTATGTTATGTGTTTCTATGTTGGGTTCATTTTCAATTAGCCTGATATGGTTCTCAATCAGGGGCAGGTGTTTTACGTTTCCTCTGATTGAGAACCATATTAAGGTAGGCTGTTCTCACTGTTTGTTTGTGGGTGATTGTTCCTGTGTCAGTGTTTGTGCCACACGGGACTGTTTCGGTCGTTCGTTCGTTCGTGTGTACGTTCCTGTTCGTGCGTTCTTGTTTTATGTTCTCAAGTACAGGTCTGTTCACGTCGTTTATTATTTTGTATTTTGTCAAGTGTTCTTCGTGTTCGTCTTTCTTTAAATAAATCATTATGTATTCAACCCACGCTGCATATTGGTCCGATCCTTGCTCATCCTCAGACGAGGAGGAGGACGAGTGTTACAGAATCACCCACCTACCAAGGACCAAGCAGCGTGGTAACAGGCAGCGGCAGCAGAAGCAGCGCAAGAAGGAGGAATGGACATGGGAAGACGTTTTGGACGGCAAGGGTTGCTACACATGGGAGGAGATCCTGGCTGGAAAGGATCGCCCCCCTGGGAACAGGTGGAGGCATCTAGGAGAGCAGAGGCAACCGGAGAGAGGAACCGGCGTTATGAAGGTACGCGGCTAGCACGGAAGCCTGAGAGTCAAGCCCAAAAATGTATTGGGGGGGGGCTACAAGGGAGTGTGGCGAAGTCAGGTAGGAGACCTGCGCCAACTCCCCGAGCTTACCGTGGAGAGCGAGAGTACGGGCAGACACCGTGTTATGCGGTAAAGCGCACGGTGTCTCCTGTACGTCTGCTTAGCCCGGTGCGGGTTATTCCACGTCCCCGCACTGGCCGGGCTAGATTGAGCATTGAGCCAGGTGCCATGAAACCGGCTCAACGCGTCTGGTCTCCAGTGCGTCTCCTCGGGCCGGCATACATGGCACCAGCCTTACGCATGGTGTCCCCGGTTCGCCAACACAGCCCAGTGCGGGTTATTCCACCTCCCCGCACTGGTCGGGCTACGGGTAGCATTCAACCAGGTAAGGTTGGGCAGGCTCGGTGCTCAAGGGAGCCAGTACGCCTGCACGGTCCGGTATATCCGGCACCACCTCCCCGCCCCAGCCCAGTACCACCAGTGCCAACACCACGCACCAGGCTTCCTGTGCGTCTCCAGAGCCCTGTTCCTCCTCCACGCACTCTCCCTGTGGTGCGTGTCTCCAGCCCAGTACCTCCAGTTCCGGCACCACGCACTAGCCCTACTGTGCGCCTCAGCCGGCCAGAGTCTGCCGTCTGCCCAGTTCCGCCTGCACTGCCCGTCTGCCCAGTGCCGCCTGCACTGCCCGTCTGCCCAGAGCCGCCTGCGCTATCCGTCTGCCCAGTGCCTTCTGCGCTATCCGTCTGCCCAGCGCCGTCTGAACTGCCCGTCTGTCCTGAGCCTTCAAAGCCGCCTGTCTGTCCTGAGCCTTCAAAGCCGCCCGTCTGTCCTGAGCCTTCAAAGCCGCCCGTCTGTCCAGAGCCAGAGCCGCCACCGTGGACAGATGCCCACCCAAACCCTCCCCTATAGGTTCAGGTTTTGCGGCCGGAGTCCGCACCTTGGGGGGGGGGGGTACTGTCACGTTCCTGACCTTATTTCCTTTGTTTTGTCTTTGTTTAGTTGGTCAGGACGTGAGCTGGGTGGGCATTCTATGTTATGTGTTTCTATGTTGGGTTCATTTTCAATTAGCCTGATATGGTTCTCAATCAGGGGCAGGTGTTTTACGTTTCCTCTGATTGAGAACCATATTAAGGTAGGCTGTTCTCACTGTTTGTTTGTGGGTGATTGTTCCTGTGTCAGTGTTTGTGCCACACGGGACTGTTTCGGTCGTTCGTTCGTTCGTGTGTACGTTCCTGTTCGTGCGTTCTTGTTTTATGTTCTCAAGTACAGGTCTGTTCACGTCGTTTATTATTTTGTATTTTGTCAAGTGTTCTTCGTGTTCGTCTTTCTTTAAATAAATCATTATGTATTCAACCCACGCTGCATATTGGTCCGATCCTTGCTCATCCTCAGACGAGGAGGAGGACGAGCGTTACACCGCGTTTGGCGAAGTTGGCTATCTTTGTTAGGAAGAAAAGTCTTCACACAGTTCGCAACGAGCCAGGCGGCCCAAACTGCTGCATATACCCTGACTCTGTTGCACAGAACGCAAGAGAAGTGACACAATTTGCCTAGTTAAAAGAAATTCATGTTAGCAGGCAATATTAACTAAATATGCAGGTTTAAAAATATATACTTGTGTATTGATTTTAAGAAAGGCGTTGATGTTTATGGTTAGGTACACATTGGTGCAATGACAGTGCTTTTTTTGCGAATGTGCTTGTTAAATCACCCGTTTAGCGAAGTAGGCTGTGATTCAATGATAAATTAACAGGCACTGCATCGATTAAATGCAACGCAGGACAAGCTAGATAAACTAGTAATATCATCAACCATGTGTAGTTAACTAGTGATTATGTTAAGATTGACAGTTTTTTATAAGATACGTTTAATGCTAGCTAGCACCTTACCTTGGCTCCTTGCTGCACTCGCATAACAGGTAGTCAGCCTGCCACGCAGTCTCCCCATGGAGTGCAATGTAATCGAGACCATGATCGGTGTCCAAAAATGCAGATTACCGATTGTTATGAAAACTTGAAATCGGCCATTCCGAATAATCAGTCGACCTCTAGTACATACTGTATTACCTCAATCAAGTTCCAAGTTTTAATGTCACATGCACAAGTACAGTGAAATGCCTTTCTTGCTAATTTAATCAAACACCCCAACTACACTGACTCTGTACCGGTACTCCTTGTATGTAGCATAGCATCGTTATTGTTATTTATTGTGCTATTTTATTGTGTTACTATTTTGTTTTTAGCTATATTTGTGTATCTATTACTTTTATTCTATCAATTTTCATACTTTTTAACTGCATTGTTGGGTAAGGGCTCGTAAGTAACCATTTCACGGTAACGTCTACAACTTGTTCTATTCGGCGCATGTGACAAATCAAATTAGATTCCTTTTTCTTTTTTTTACACACACACACACACACACACACACACACACACACACACACACACACACACACACACACACACACACACACACACACACACACACACACACACACACACACACACACACGAACACTGAGCAAATGACACACGAACCCATGCAAGCATAGTATCATTCCTATGGTGAACCCAGAGGGGTGAGAGTGTGGTCTACCCTTGTCCCTCAATCCTCAAGCTATAGATTACGGTGCTCTGCTCTGAGACATTACATGAATGTACGGCTCAGAGGGCTCCATGCATTGTTTGCTGCGGTGTCGCATTAATTCACCAAAATGTAAGTCTGAGCCTCCAGCCAAAGGGTCTGGTACAGTCTTGAGTCGGGGTGGCAATGGGCTTATGTAACAGACTTAGCTAATGCCCTTTCCCATGCCCCTGTCATGTGATTATGGTCATTCACATGGTCAAATTAAGCACTTACATTTCCACCAATGTCTTCTTCAGGTCAGAGTGAGTGGAGGAAGGTTTTCATACCTCACTGGTAAGGGTGGACACTGGCCCAATGCGAAGTCCAGTCCATTTCTTACAGATGCCAATGGAATCAAAGATGGACTCCACAGCAGAGACTGGCCAGAGAGCCCCCTGTCCTTTCTTAGTGCTGGTTATTTCGACATGATGCTATATTGCGAATACAGATACAAGTGAACCAAAGTCATGAGAGAATGGTTTTACTAACAATTAGGGAATAACACACAGTAGGGAATAACACACAGTATCGTGGAGCCCATTTCCATAGAATAGATTTCCATTCAATGTTTCCACTAATACACCATAGTCCTCTTTGTCTTTTGCTCCATTTCCCTCTCTTTGTAGTCACTGGGCAGAATCACATTGGCTGTCTCTCTTTATGATCCTGGATGTATTGATGTCATCGTTAACGATGACGAGAGTTAATCGGGCACACTGAGATTCATGGGATGTGAGTGGAGCGAGCAGATTGGGCGTCAGTAGGCGATGGAAGAGGGCCAAAGAGACTGGCAGGAGGTTGGCACGGCTGGCATTGCATTGGAACAATGCATGCTGCTCCAACCTGTCACTCAGTGCTATTCATATACCCACATACAGAGCATACTGTAGACAAAATGAACACACAGCATAAACACACTAAAATGCACACAGACACGTACTAAAACATACATAATTTAATTCACACAGCCTAAGGAGCTGCACGTGGATACACTCCCACTAAAATACATCTTATGCATGAATGCACACACACACACACACACACACTCCCCAGGTGGAGGCTGACAGTGTGTGTGTGTGTGTGTGTGTCAGAGAGAGCAAGAGAGAAATTGTTGAAGGGCTTGGAGATTAATTAAGATAATGGAGATGAGAAAGAGATGACAGTGAATGGGTGAGAGAGGGATGTAGCAGACTGACTGAAAGAGTGATAGGATATGAAAGAGAGAGCGACAGAGTGAGAGAAATTAGGAGAGACTGGGTAAAATAAATGAACAGAGAAAAGGAAAGAAAGGGGAAGATGGGGGGGAGAGAGAGAATCGCCATATAGCCAGCAGCATGAAAATCCTGCCAAGTGAAGGCGTCACTGTACACTCAGAAAAAATGGTTCCGAACGGGTTCTTTGGCTGTCCCCATAGGGAAACCCTTTTTGGTTCCAGGTATATCACAGCCGTGATATGAGAGAGATACCAAGCCAACACACAAAGAACTAGGAAACCTGCTGACTCCTCCCTCACCCCTTCTCACTCCCACCTCCACCTCCCCCCACGTCCATCAAACGGCAGGCCTCCTGAAGGGGATGGACCTTTAGATACACAGGGCGCTCAGCTGGACCTTTCCGGAACCTTCTGAGAACGGAATGACTGTGTGTGTGAATTTCTGGGATCTTTTATTCCGGCTCATGAAACACGGGACCAAAACTTTACATGTTGCATTTATATTTTTGATCGGTGTAGTTTTCACATACAAACTTTATATGTCCGAATCAAAATATGCTTTCCAAAAATAACATGGTCGCAGTGGTAGAATGTTCATTTTGATTGCCGATTTCCTGCATTTATCCGAGTGCCATCAGGTTTCATGTGTCCATGTAAACAGGATTATTAGGGCAATCGTTCTTCTTCCAAAGCATGTAAACGTTTTAATCAAACTATTTGATTAATCTGACATTCCACAATAATTGCATTATTGTGTGCATGTAACAGTACTCAATGTAACCAGGGAATTTCACACACACACACACACACACACACACACACACACACACACACACACACACACACACACACACACACCCTACGGTGCTACATTCCAATGGCATCCACTTATCCTACAGTTGGATACATTGCATTGCGGATCTTTACACAGAGGTTCAGAACAGTAGAGGGTTTAGCACAAGGGAGCATAGCGCTGCGATTGTTCTGCCTCCGTTAAGCTTGAACGGTAGTGAGGAAATGTTCTACGACTCATATATTAAAACGGAACCCATCAGCGCTCCACTGTTACGCCCCATCGCCGTGGTGATGATGACGTAATCCCCCACGGTTGTGATCTGAAGATGATGTGGACCGCAACGCAGCGGAGAGTTACGTAAGAGAGAACATACTACCCCTACCCCCTCCCTCCTTTCCTGTGTGATACAGGGAGAATAGGAGGTTTATGCCTGGCTAAGTCAGTCTGACATCATAGAGAGAAAGAGAAGGAGAGAGGGAGGAAGAGACGGAGGTGAACTGACCGAGCGGAAAATGGTGACAGAGAGTGAGCGGAAGAGGAGGGAATAGGAAAGGCCAAAGGAGAGAGAAAGAGAAGAGAGAATAACTATCCTGTACTGAGGCACCGCAGCTCCAGATAGTAGGGATATAGCCTATAATCATTTAAACTCTCTCTCGCGCTCACAGCCTCTACTATATTGGAGTACAATGAAGCCCAACTGAAACTCCACCTAGCCTCCTCAAGGGGTTTGGCAGAAATACAGGGAGGGATGCCAATTGGGTGTTCGAAATCACAGCCAATGTGAGCGGTTGAGTTGGTCTTCAGCCTGAAAGGCGGGCGTGACAGATGTCAGCAGAGATGTTTTATAGGCTACATTGTAAGGGGCTTTGATGTCAGGTCACATCTTTGGTCAGATTACATAATGAATTGTGACGGTTGCGTCAACTGAGGTGTTAGGCCTGCAAGAATGCTTTGGTTAGATACCTCAAGGCTGCCTGGTTGCCTGAATCTACAGCTGTTACTGTGCAACTGATGTTGTTGGATTCCCAATGGAGGCGAGGCACTTGGTACATACAACACACAAGCTTCTTACATGACATGGCAGAGCTTCAACTGCTTGCCCTACTCACTATAAATCTCTTCCATTTTAGAGATGCTGAGGATTATGGTGGAATGTCAACAGTTGTAGAATATACTCCAGTTGTAGATCGTGAAAACATTGCCAGCCACACAGCCCCTTCCCTCACTGTGAATGCCATCCACACCCATAACCCTAACCAAACCACAGGATATCATGTTACATTAATTTCGTAGAGATAAGCTACATATCCTGTAGAACGTTAGTTCTGCAAGTGTCATGTAAGATGATTCACCACAGGAGAACTTCCTAAGGAGATACAGTGTTGGGGAAGCTACTCTTAAAATATAATTTACCAAGCTACCAATTACTTCACACGGAAGTTAAGCGATACTAAAGCTACCGTTAAGAAAAACATAGTTGACTTAACTAAAGTTACTTTGAAATTGTAGTTCACTACCTCCAAACTACTTTGATCAATTATAATATCTAAATCTGAAATGTCATAGACTAGAAGTTGCAAGAACAGACCACTGTGGAGTCAGATGTTAACCTCTTAGCGCTAGGGGTCAGATTAAAAAATAATAATAATAAATAAATAACGTGCCCAACGTAAATTGACATTTTCTCTGGCCCAGATCGTAGAATATGCATATAATTTACAGATTAGGATAGAAAACACTCCAAAGTTTCCAAAACTGTCAAAATATTGTCTGTGAGAATAACAATACTTATTCTGCAAGCGGAAACCTGAGAAAATGTAACCCGGAAGTGATATAAAAAACAAACAAATCTGTGTTCCCTGGCCCGTCTAACCTCCATTTAAAGGGGTATCAACCAGATTCCTTTTTCCAATGGCTTCCTCAGGCTGTGACCAGGCTTTAGACATAGTTTCAGGCTTTTATTTTGAAAAATGAATGCGTTTTTTCATGTGTGATTTGGCCTATTAAACACAAAAACGATGTTTTAAGTGAGAATTATGCATGTCTGATGCTGAAAAAGGAGGGATCTTATAGCCTACTTCACCCATTTTCAAAAACATTTGCAAAAACAGTAGTGTGTAGTTCCTGTAGTTAGCTACACTGCTATATATATGGCAAAACAGGAATTAACTACTGAAAACACTGTCAAGATTTGAATTTAGTTCAACTACCACCAAGCTGCTGCAAAATCTATATGTATAGTTCACTACTCCCAAACATTGATGTTATAGTGTTAGTTATTATGATTAGGTCAACGTAGGCTATTTGTTGGCAATGGCAAGCCTTATGACATGTAGCATGTATGCCTACTAAATGTAAATCTCTATGTAAAACATATTCAAATGTAACCACATCTGAACAACGCATTGAACGGATGGGGGATGGGGAGAAAGCCTTGGTGTATGTTGTACCCTGTTAGAAAAAAAGGTGCTATCTACAACCTAAAAGTGTTATTCGCCTGTCTCCATAAGAGAACCTTTTGAAGAACCCTTGTTGGTTCCAGGTATAACCCTTTTGGTTAATTGGTTCCAAATAAGTGCATTTTGGGTTCCGTGCAGAACCCTTTCCACAGAGGGTTCTGCAAGGAACCCAAAATGGTTCTAACTGGAACCAAAAAGGGTTTTTACCTGGAACCAAAAATGGTTCTCCTATGTGGACAGCCTATGAACCCTTTTGAAACCCTTTTTTTGAAGAGTGTAGGGTTATATGGCTAGAAACAGGAGGATGGGTGGATGGGGTGGGCAGGGTAAAGGAGCAGCCCTGAGGACACAGTTTTAGCTGCTACATAGCACTGCCCTCTAAGAACTGATTTAGGATCAAATGTGTGCATTCAACTCCTGACCTCAGCCACAGGGAGGTAATATAACCAGCTGCTATTAGATTTAGTAGGCTGTAGCACCAAGGGATAGCCTGTATCAAATGATTGATTGCAATAGTGATTGTAAAATAGTGTAGCCTAATTGACGTGATGGACAATGTTACCTGTTATCTGATACCCGAGAGGTAACGACTGGCCAGGGGTGTTATTTTGCCCCAGCAACCTATATCAAAAACAAATGTAATCCCTATATACATTCCTATACATTGGGCAAATTGAGTCGGCCCCACCCCCTGCTTTGTAGCTGGACAAAGGCAACGACACCCAACATATAGCGGAAAACAATATTATGCCTTGCGCATAGCCTACTATTTATAATTTGTCATTCCATGAACAATGATGGACAAAAGCTGCTGTTTTTACGAGTGTTATCATGTGAAATGAGAGGACCGAGCTTGGTATGTGTCAAGTGGAAAGGGACCCCAGTTTATGTGACGCTGATCCCTTATTCCCAGAGGGATGTTATTTTTTATCAACGGTCGTCAACACACGGGCGCCCTGCGCTGCATCCTCTTATACTCGAACAAAAGAACCAAATCCTAATTTGTCTATTCCAAAAACCAAAGACAACAATGACAGTCACATTGACGACCACGTCTATGGCAAAATCCCTTTGTGAAACGGTTATTTCGCAATGATGAGCTCCAATCTCGGCAGCAGTGGTCCATGCACCTGACCATTAGCCCACACCAATACGCGCACCTGAGACAAAAAAATAATACAAAAGGAGACAATACAATGGAGACAACCCCGCCTTTGATGTGCCACACGAGTCATTTATCATTTTAACATGATTGAAAAACAGAGTAATGGTGATTCTACATGGCTGCAGCAAAGCAAAGCAAATTGGCAATAACTACGCTCCATAAAACCGAGCGCGCGCCTTCAGCCCTCTATCTTGGTCAAGCAAAACATGTCCAAATAAAAACCAACGTTGATGGGACACACACACCAAAAAAAATGTTATTTAATATTCTTTGTCATTTGCAAAAGGCTCATAACAAAACACATGCCAGAGCAAGCCATGGTGCAGGAGGAGAAAACAGCGCTTTTGTGTCACGTGAAGCGAAGCCATCGCAAGTAGGTGAAATCGCGCAGCAGTCTAACAGTGCGGTTGAAACGCGCAAAAACGCTCCGTATCACAATAACGACCATTCCGTACCTTTGCCTTCTTCCCTCTCCTCTTGGTTTTCCTCTGTGGCAGACTCCATGGCTGGCTTCGTCCCATCCATTTGAAATGTTTTCCTTTGAGTACTTTTTCGCCCTGGATTTTGGTTTCTGACTTCTCTCTCTCTCTCTCTCTCTCTCTCTCTCTCTCTCTCTCTCTCTCTCTCTCTCTCTCTCTCTCTCTCTCTCTCTCTCTCTCTCTCTCTCTCTCTCTCTCTCTCTCTCTCAATTCAATTCAATTCAATTCAAGGGGCTTTATTGGCATGGGAAACATGTGTTAACATTGCCAAAGCAAGTGAGGTAGGTAATATACAAAAGTCAAATAAACAATAAAAATCTCTCTCTCTCTCTCTCTCTCCCTCCCTCGCAAGCTCCTCTGTATATACTAGGCTACAATCCCGTTTCAAGATTCAAAGGTCTTGTCCGATTTTGCACAGATTAGTGCTCCCTAAACGATGCCAGCTAACGCTTTAGCCGTATGTCACTTGCAATCCCAATTTGGCGATGGATAAAAACGTTGATTATGGCAGATTTTTGAGCGCCCATTCTATTTTATAGTATAGAATGAACTCAATCACATGACCCAACCCTGCCTCCAGGCACATGGCATCCCTACACTTCTGGAAAAAACGGTTCCAACAGGGTTCTTCAGCTGTCTCCATAGGGTAAACCATTTTTTAAATTCCAGGTACAACCCTCTGGTTCCAGGTAGAAACCTTTTGGGTTCCAGGTAGAACCCTCTGTAAATGGAACCCAAAAGGGTTCTACCTGCAACCAAAAAGGGTTCTTCAAAGGGTTCTCCGGACTGAAGAAGAACCCTTTAAGGTTCTATATAGCACCTTTGTTTCTAAGCGTGTACAGCTATATCACACAGGTGAGAGAAAGAAAGGAATAGAAAGAGAGAAAAAAGGCGAGAGATACAGATAGTGAGGTGGTCACCCCCTTAAATCAGGGTTATAGGTTACTGCACCGCAGGCTGTATCTGTTAGCACACACATGCACCAGTGTGCAAACTGACAGCACTGACACACAAAATACACACACGTCAACGCTCACATATGCACTTGCACTAACGCACAGCAGCTATCACACAAAAACACACCGCCCACTCTCCATCTGGTGACTAGAGGGCTAGAAAGAGAGAGAGTGGGTGATCTACAGAGAGTAGAGAGAGAGAGAGGGAGAAGAAGGAGAAGAGGAGAGAGGAAGAAGAGGAGATACAGAGAGAGAGAAAATAATACAGAATAGTCTAGGCTTTGTTTGATCTGTAGTATAGGCCTACAGTTTGGGGGATGGTTACAGACTTTCCCATCCTAACAAAATATAAGATATTTCATGCTGGACAAAAAATTACAAAGAAAAAACGACATATTCATAATTCATTTGAATTAATTTGCTCTGTGTACTATTGTTCAGCTCATTTTCTAATACACACACACATCCTCAAACAAAGGGACACAATCTGCCCAGAATCCTCTTAAATAAGGTATTAATTCTGATGCACGTGGCGTAATGCAGCTCAAATGCTTGGTGTCTAGCTGGACAAAGCCTCGTGCTCTGTCTGTTGTAGCCACAAAACTGTCCAGGAAAGGGGCTTTCAGAGCACACACAGATGTTTTACAGAATGTCATCAGGAGTCAGACTCTGAGGGTCCAATATGTGGTGGAAAGATCCTCATATGAAGGCTCTGGCTGTCTGAGCTGAGCACTGAGCAGTGCAGTTTAACCCTACAGCTAGGCTCCTGAAGGTTGAATATCGTCACACACACACATCCTCCACCCCCACCCCACACACACACTATCCAATCCAATGGCCATAGAGGGGGAGCAAACCGCAAACCTCCTGGGTGAACCTCAGGGTCCATTTCCCCCACATCCAATAATCCCTTATGCTGGGTCACAGATTAAGCACTTGTCCAGAAGATGAGATACAGTGGGCCCTGGCACTCTCTCCTTCTGCACACACACATAATACACACACACATAATAAACACACACATACTACACACACTTTGAGGTTCGGATCCAATCTGTTCCAATTTAGGAGATATAACAGGTCAAGCCAATACTGTATATCCTCTCTGGAAATCTCCTGCAGAATTAGACATTGGGCTTTGGTCAAGTAGAGTGGCTATCAGCCCCAATCATAGAATCCTTGACCATAGTGTCATAACAAAAACAGCTGTTCTAGTTATTATATTTCTATGGTTAGTCTGTGGTTGGGAGGGACATTGGGGAATGGGGGGGATTTCATATCACTGTATATTCATCCTCTGTATCCATGTGACTGCATCCTGTATACTGGCTGTGAATTACCCACTAAGGAGGGTAATTCTAGGCCCTCTCCTATTCTCGCTATACACCAAGTCACTTGGCTCTGTCATATCCTCACATGGTCTCTCCTATCATTGCTATGCAGACGACACACAATTAATCTTCTCCTTTCCCCCCTCTGATAACCAGGTGGTGAATCGCATCTCTGCATGTCTGGCAGACATATCAGTGTGGATGACGGATCACCACCTCAAGCTGAACCTCGGCAAGACGGAGCTGCTCTTCCTCCCGGGGAAGGACTGCCCGTTCCATGATCTCACCATCACGGTTGACAACTCCATTGTGTCCTCCTCCCAGAGTGCTAAGAACCTTGGCGTGATCCTGGACAACACCCTGTCGTTCTCAACTAACATCAAGGCGGTGACCCGTTCCTGTAGGTTCATGCTCTACAACATTCGCAGAGTACGACCCTGCTGTCATGTTTTGTCTTTGATCTTCATGTCTTGTCCCTGTGCTTCCCTCTGCTGGTCTTATTAGGTTCTTTCCCTCTTTCTTTCTCTCCCTCTCCCGCTCTCTCTCTCTATCGTTCCGTTCCTGCTCCCAGCTGTTTCTCATTCTCCTAACGACCTCATTTACTCTTTCACACCTGTCCCCTATTTTGCCCTCTGATTAGAGTCCCTATTTCTCCCTCTGTTTTCCGCTTCTGTCCTGGTCGGATTCTTGTTTGATGTTTGCTGTTCCTGTGTCCTTGTTCCGCCCTGTCGTGTTCTTTGCCTTCTTCAGATGCTGCGTGTGAGCAGGTGTCTATGTCAGCTACGGCCAGTGCCTTCCTGAAGCGACCTGCAGTCTGTGGTCGCGTCTCCAGTCGTTCCTCTCTATTGACGAGAGGATTTCAGTTCCTGTTTTGGATTGACCATTGATAATATCCAGGAGAATCATTATTTGTTTAAGACTGGAATAAAGACTCTGTTTCTATTACGTCGCTTTTGGGTCCTCATTCACCAGCATAACAGAAGAATCCGACCACGAATGGACCCAGCGACTACGGATTCTCGCAACACTGCCGTCGAGATCCAGGGAGCAATGCTCGGCAGACACGAGCAGGAATTGTCTGCTGCTCGTCATGCCGTTGAGACCCTGGCCGCTCATGTCTCCGATCTCTCAGGACAGTTTCAGAGTCTTCGTCTCGTGCCACCAGCTACTTCCTGGTCTTCCGAGTCTCCGGAGCCTAGGGTTAATAACCCACCATGTTACTCTGGGCAGCCCACTGAGTGTCGCTCCTTTCTCACCCAGTGTGATATTGTGTTCTCTCTCCAGCCCAACACATACTCTGGAGAGAGAGCTCGGATCGCTTACGTCATATCACTCCTTACTGGTCGGGCTCGGGAGTGGGGCACAGCTATCTGGGAGGCAAGGGCTGAGTGTTCTAACGTTTATCAGAACTTTAAGGAGGAGATGATACGGGTTTTTGATCGTTCAGTTTTTGGGAAGGAGGCTTCCAGGGCCCTGGCTTCCCTATGTCAAGGTGATCGATCCATAACGGATTACTCTATAGAGTTTCGCACTCTTGCTGCATCCAGTGACTGGAACGAGCCGGCGTTGCTCGCTCGTTTTCTGGAGGGACTCCACGCTGAGGTTAAGGATGAGATTCTCTCCCGGGAGGTTCCGTCCAGCGTGGACTCTTTGATTGCACTCGCCATCCGCATAGAACGACGGGTAGATCTTCGTCACCGAGCTCGTGGAAGAGAGCTCGCGTTAACGGTGTTTCCCCTCTCCGCATCTCAACCATCTCCTCCCATCGGCTCAGAGACTGAGCCCATGCAGCTGGGAGGTATTCGCATCTCGACTAAGGAGAGGGAACGGAGAATCACCAACCGCCTTTGCCTCTATTGCGGTTCTGCTGGACATTTTGTCATGTCATGTCCAGTAAAAGGCCAGAGCTCATCAGTAAGCGGAGGGCTACTGGTGAGCGCTACTACTCAGGTCTCTCCATCAAGATCCTGTACTACCTTGTCGGTCCATCTACGCTGGACCGGTTCGGCTGCTTCCTGCAGTGCCTTGATAGACTCTGGGGCTGAGGGTTGTTTTATGGACGAAGCATGGGCTCGGAAACATGACATTCCTCTCAGACAGTTAGGGAAGCCCACGCCCATGTTCGCCTTAGATGGTAGTCCTCTCCCCAGTATCAGATGTGAGACACTACCTTTAACCCTCACAGTATCTGGTAACCACAGTGAGACCATTTCCTTTTTGATTTTTCGTTCACCTTTTACACCTGTTGTTTTGGGTCATCCCTGGCTAGTATGTCATAATCCTTCTATTAATTGGTCTAGTAATTCTATCCTATCCTGGAACGTTTCTTGTCATGTGAAGTGTTTAATGTCTGCTATCCCTCCTGTGTCTTCTGTCCCCTCTACTCAGGAGGAACCTGGTGATTTGACAGGAGTGCCGGAGGAATATCATGATCTGCGCACGGTCTTCAGTCGGTCCAGAGCCAGCTCCCTTCCTCCTCACCGGTCGTATGATTGTTGTATTGATCTCCTTCCGGGGACCACTCCCCCTCGGGGTAGACTATACTCTCTGTCGGCTCCCGAACGTAAGGCTCTCGAGGATTATCTGTCTGTTTCTCTCGACGCCGGTACCGTGGTGCCTTCTTCCTCTCCCGCCGGAGCGGGGTTTTTCTTTGTTAAGAAGAAGGACGGTACTCTGCGCCCCTGCGTGGATTATCGAGGGCTGAATGACATAACGGTTAAGAATCGTTATCCGCTTCCCCTTATGTCGTCAGCCTTCGAGATTTTGCAGGGAGCCAGGTGCTTTACTAAGTTGGACCTTCGTAACGCTTACCATCTCGTACGCATCAGAGAGGGGGACGAGTGGAAAACGGCGTTTAACACTCCGTTAGGGCATTTTGAATACCGGGTTCTGCCGTTCGGTCTCGCTAATGCTCCAGCTGTCTTTCAGGCATTAGTTAATGATGTACTGAGAGACATGCTGAACATTTTTGTTTTCGTTTACCTTGACGATATCCTGATTTTTTCACCGTCACTCGAGATTCATGTTCAGCACGTTCGACGTGTACTCCAGCGCCTTTTAGAGAATTGTCTCTACGTGAAGGCTGAGAAGTGCGCCTTTCATGTCTCCTCTGTCACATTTCTCGGTTCTGTTATTTCCGCTGAAGGCATTCAGATGGATCCCGCTAAGGTCCAGGCTGTCAGCGATTGGCCCGTCCCTAAGTCACGTGTCGAGTTGCAGCGCTTTCTCGGTTTCGCTAATTTCTATCGGCGTTTCATTCGTAATTTCGGTCAAGTGGCTGCCCCTCTCACAGCTCTGACTTCTGTCAAGACTTGCTTTAAGTGGTCCGGTTCCGCCCAGGGAGCTTTTGATCTCCTCAAGAAGCGTTTTACATCCGCCCCTATCCTTGTTACTCCTGACGTCACTAAACAATTCATTGTCGAGGTTGACGCTTCAGAGGTGGGCGTGGGAGCCATTCTGTCCCAGCGCTTCCAGTCTGACGATAAGGTCCATCCTTGCGCTTACTTTTCTCATCGCCTGTCGCCATCGGAACGCAACTATGATGTGGGTAACCGCGAACTGCTCGCCATCCGCTTAGCCATAGGCGAATGGCGACAGTGGTTGGAGGGGGCGACCGTCCCTTTTGTCGTTTGGACTGACCATAAGAACCTTGAGTACATTCGTTCTGCCAAACGACTTAATGCACGTCAAGCTCGTTGGGCGTTGTTTTTCGCTCGTTTCGAGTTCGTGATTTCCTATCGCCCGGGAAATAAGAACACCAAGCCTGATGCCTTATCCCGTCTCTTTAGTTCTCCTGTGGCTTCTACCGACCCCGAGGGGATTCTCCCTGAAGGGCGTGTTGTCGGGTTGACTGTCTGGGGAATCGAGAGACAGGTAAAGCAAGCACTCACTCACACTGCGTCGCCGCGCGCTTGTCCTAGTAACCTTCTGTTCGTTCCTGTCTCTACTCGTCTGGCTGTTCTTCAGTGGGCTCATTCTGCCAAGTTAGCTGGCCACCCCGGCGTTCGGGGTACGCTTGCTTCTATTCGCCAGCGGTTTTGGTGGCCTACTCAGGAGCGGGACACGCGCCGTTTCGTGGCTGCTTGTTCGGACTGCGCGCAGACTAAGTCAGGTAACTCTCCTCCTGCCGGTCGTCTCAGACCGCTTCCCATTCCTTCTCGACCATGGTCTCACATCGCCTTAGACTTTATTACCGGTCTGCCTTCGTCTGCGGGGAAGACTGTGATTCTTACGGTTATCGATAGGTTCTCTAAGGCGGCACATTTCATTCCCCTCGCTAAGCTTCCTTCCGCTAAGGAGACGGCACAAGTCATCATTGAGAATGTGTTCAGAATTCATGGCCTCCCGTTAGACGCCGTTTCAGACAGAGGTCCGCAATTCACGTCACAGTTTTGGAGGGAGTTCTGTCGTTTGATTGGTGCTTCCGTCAGTCTCTCTTCCGGGTTTCATCCCCAGTCTAACGGTCAAGCAGAAAGGGCCAATCAGTCGATTGGTCGCATATTACGCAGTCTTTCGTTTCGAAACCCTGCGTCTTGGGCAGAACAGCTCCCCTGGGCTGAGTACGCTCACAACTCGCTTCCTTCGTCTGCTACCGGGCTATCTCCGTTTCAGAGTAGTCTTGGGTACCAGCCTCCTCTGTTCTCGTCCCAGCTCGCCGAGTCCAGCGTTCCCTCCGCTCAGGCTTTTGTCCAACGTTGTGAGCGCACCTGGAGGAGGGTCAGGTCTGCACTTTGCCGTTACAGGGCGCAGACTGTGAGAGCCGCCAATAAACGTAGGATTAGGAGTCCTAGGTATTGTCGCGGTCAGAAAGTGTGGCTTTCCACTCGTAACCTTCCCCTTACGACAGCTTCTCGCAAGTTGACTCCGCGGTTCATTGGTCCGTTCCGTGTCTCTCAGGTCGTCAATCCTGTCGCTGTGCGACTGTTTCTTCCGCGACATCTTCGTCGCGTCCACCCTGTCTTCCATGTCTCTTGTGTCAAGCCTTTTCTTCGCGCCCCCGTTCGTCTTCCCTCCCCCCCCCCCGTCCTTGTCGAGGGCGCTCCTATTTACAAGGTACGGAAGATCATGGACATGCGTTCTCGGGGACGTGGTCACCAGTACTTAGTGGATTGGGAGGGTTACGGTCCTGAGGAGAGGAGTTGGGTTCCTTCTCGGGACGTGCTGGACCGTTCGTTGATTGATGATTTCCTTCGTTGCCGCCAGGGTTCCTCCTCGAGTGCGCCAGGAGGCGCTCGGTGAGTGGGGGGGTACTGTCATGTTTTGTCTTTGATCTTCATGTCTTGTCCCTGTGCTTCCCTCTGCTGGTCTTATTAGGTTCTTTCCCTCTTTCTTTCTCTCCCTCTCCCGCTCTCTCTCTCTATCGTTCCGTTCCTGCTCCCAGCTGTTTCTCATTCTCCTAACGACCTCATTTACTCTTTCACACCTGTCCCCTATTTTGCCCTCTGATTAGAGTCCCTATTTCTCCCTCTGTTTTCCGCTTCTGTCCTGGTCGGATTCTTGTTTGATGTTTGCTGTTCCTGTGTCCTTGTTCCGCCCTGTCGTGTTCTTTGCCTTCTTCAGATGCTGCGTGTGAGCAGGTGTCTATGTCAGCTACGGCCAGTGCCTTCCTGAAGCGACCTGCAGTCTGTGGTCGCGTCTCCAGTCGTTCCTCTCTATTGACGAGAGGATTTCAGTTCCTGTTTTGGATTGACCATTGATAATATCCAGGAGAATCATTATTTGTTTAAGACTGGAATAAAGACTCTGTTTCTATTACGTCGCTTTTGGGTCCTCATTCACCAGCATAACACCTGCCTCACGCAGGAAGCGGCGCAGGTCCTAATCCAGGCACTTGTCATCTCCCGTCTGGATTACTGCAACTCGCTGTTGGCTGGGCTCCCTGCCTGTGCCATTAAACCCCTACAACTCATCCAGAACGCCGCAGCCCGTCTGGTGTTCAACTTTCCCAAGTTCTCTCACGTCACCCCGCTCCTCCGCTCTCTCCACTGGCTTCCAGTTGAAGCTCGCATCCGCTACAAGACCATGGTGCTTGCCTACGGAGCTGTGAGGGGAACGGCACCTCCGTACCTTCAGGCTCTGATCAGGCCCTACACCCAAACAAGGGCACTGCGTTCATCCACCTCTGGCCTGCTCGCCTCCCTACCTCTGAGGAAGTACAGTTCCCGCTCAGCCCAGTCAAAACTGTTCGCTGCTCTGGCACCCCAATGGTGGAACAAACTCCCTCACGACGCCAGGTCAGCGGAGTCAATCACCACCTTCCGGAGACACCTGAAACCCCACCTCTTTAAGGAATACCTAGGATAGGATAAAGTAATCCTTCTAACCCCCCCCCCCCCTTAAAAGAGTTAGATGCACTATTGTAAAGTGGTTGTTCCACTGGATATCATAAGGTGAATGCACCAATTTGTAAGTCGCTCTGGATAAGAGCGTCTGCTAAATGACTTAAATGTAAATGTAAATGTAAGGACTAACAAATGCGGTCTAGACAGGCCAAGAACTAACGCTCTCTCGTTTTAGTGTGGCCCTCTGACACACTCTGGTCAAGGCCACCCTGATCACTAGTCTTTGCTGACTCATTCTATGTCCCAGAATTCCTCTCTCTATTAAAGTCCAAAAATGCACTGAACCAAAGATGTCCGCCGCATGGCGACCCTTTATAAAGAACTCAACAATGGAACAATGCCTTTAATTCCTCAGAGGAAATGACTACTTACTTTCTTATGACCACAAAATAATAATAATTTTAAAAACTATGAATATGAATTCAGGAGCGGGACCGGGACCCCTCTCCTTCCTCATTACTGTGGAATAGAGAGAAACTAGAGCCACAATGGGTTGTCTCTCTCCCAGTAATGAGGCCATTACGGCTCCATTATGCCCTCCGATGTGGAGTTAATGGGGAGAAAGGAACAGTCTGGCCTCCCTTTGATGTCCCTGGAAACAACACTGCAGTTATGTCCTCCAATTCTGTCCCACTCCCAAAGCACCTCCATTTTGGAAATCGGTTTACAAAACTTAACCAATTCCGTTAAAGGATATTTATGTATATCTGACTTGGCAAACTGGATCGGTCCGATCTTTCACAAGTCAACATGTGAGTCGATTCAAATATCGACTCAACATCAGAGAGATTATGTTAGGCCGAGGGGATGTTAAGCGCTGTTGCTATGGTGACATGTCAACATGACGACAGCCATAAGCTGATTGAAATCTATGAAACTAACGATGCTATCTGTTCCTAGGACACGTCCTCCGTGTTCTCTCCGACAGCTGAAGTCAATAAAGTGCAAATCTTTGAAATCCTGAGCTAAATATGGATGGCTGTAAAGAGAGTCTAGTAAAGTTTGGAAAAGAAATGGCAACAGATATAGTCAACCCTGTGGGTGGATGTTCTGTCTAGGCCAGAGCTGCCCAACCCTCTTCCTGGAGATCTACCGTCCTGTGGGTTTTCAGTACAACCCTAATTTAACACACCTGATTCTATGGTCTGTAGACAATCTCCCCAGAGCTAGTGAATGGCCACAGAGACAGAGGCTTTAGAACAAACAGTCATGTTTTTGTTTACGCCTCAAGCTGTCTCGGTCTCCCTCCCTCTCAAGAGTTATTTAAAGCCCCTGAAGACCTACCTCCCCTCCACCGCTTGCGGGACTCTCCATCCATGAGAGAAAACAACAGGATTTTCTCATTGCACCAAGAACCACAAGCACACCACCCCGAGAGGCATTCTGCATGCACCTGCATCATCCCAAATGGCACCTTATTCCCTAATTAATGGTGCTCTAAAAGTAGTGAACTACTGTATATAGGGAATAGGGTGCAAATTGAGACATGCCCATGTTATTGGACAAGGTCCCATGATTTTAATGACCCCCATTAGGTCACCCTACTGCAGCCTACTGTGTTTCCTCCAATGGGCGGCCCTTGTCTGACCTCTGAACCCTCTCCGAACCGTCGTCTGAGTCTAGTGTCCTACTAACCTGGGATAGCAGCAACCCATCCAGTGATGGTGTGTGTCTACTGCTTATCGGGTGGGGATGCCGTTTCATCGACTGATCACAAACACCAGCAACCAAACTAATACACACACACACACACACACACAATGCACATTATCTGGGAGTGGGCATTAGGAGCCTCCTGCTGACGCTTTAGTCTAATCCTGGCCATTTTAATTGCCTTTGCTCCCTGTAAAAGGGAAACGTTGGCTGGGAGAAAACCAATGGATGTTCTGATTAAGTCAATCACAGCTGGGACTAGAGGACATGGAGGGCTGTGAAACAGCAGCGACTCCTATTCTGCTCCCCTGGTTAGACGGAGGAGAGCGGACAGAGCCGGCCACACGGGACGTAATCTGTCAGGATGACCCACTTTCCTGCCAGGCCATTCTCTGCACGCTCTCGCCCCGCCCCTACGCTGGAGGTCGCTAAGGAGACGCCTAGCTCCCTCTCATCAGGGACTCTGAACGTGGATGCTGGAAAGAGTTAATCCTTAGTAACCAAACACACAAACATCAACGGAGTTGTAGGTTCTGGCGGCACCTTTCCCAATCTTGCCGACCACCTTGCCTGCTCATACTCAGTTTTACTAGAGCACACACACATACAGATCCACTCACACATGTACATCCATGCAAACTCTGCTGGTCGCGTCTGATTTGGCTCTCAGACACTGCCTTAATGAAAACACCCGCAACTCTAGTGTCCTCACCTTAACTCTGGCTGAACTATACTGTGTGGGCCGACAATTTCCTGAGCCAGCATCCATCCCTAGACATATAGGGATGTGAGGGGAGTTCCATAGGGAGGGGAGTTTGAGGGTTCAAGAGACTCCAAGACAAAACACTGAGATCCCAGGAATGGAGACACATTGGGATAAAAGTGTCTGAATAACTCAGGGGACAGATCACAACTCTCCTCTTGAGAAGCAACCACTGTTTGATAAAAACAGATCATTAATCGAGGCGGGAGTGTGGGATCTCCCTTAACAACTCACAATATCTCACCACTGTCTTTACTGACATGCTTAGCCCAGCCCTCCTACCCCGCCCCCCACTGTTTTATCTGACTAGCCCCGTAATCCCTCTGGCCCAGATACTGCAGGCAGCTCAACATGATGTCACATCACATCCCCACAGCAGGTACCCCCCCACCATTTCATATATCGCCCAGGAAGCCAGGGTCACATGACCAGGGCCTCTGCTTCAAAACAACCCGCCACCCAGGAAAATGTTGCACCTGCGCCTAGCCTGTCGCTCCAACGGAATCCTTTACAGTGATCACTCAGAGGCCAAAAATAAGTCATTTTGCAGGAGAGAGAACGTACAGGCCTGGGAGGTTAGTATCATCATCGTCATGGTTCCCATGTAGATGCAAAGAAAGATTGACAGGGCTACAAATAGGCATGCTCGGACGGTGTGTGTGTGTATGTGTGTCTGTATGTATGTTCGCGCATATGAGTGTCCCCAGATCACACGTGACAGGATTGAGACGGTGCTTACATCATACAGACAGCATACATAGCCGTCGCTATGGCAACAAGTTATCTCAACGATCCATCCATCTTCCCGTCTCAGAGACCAGAGAAACCAATGGTTGCATGAAAGTCTCAGAAATGGCTCATACCACGGGACTGGCTACAGTAGCCAGACAGCCAATGGCGGTCATGGAGATTTCTTTACAGTGAGAAGTGGAGTAAGAGAGGAAAGAGAGAGGAGTAAGACCTCCGCTCCGGTCCTCCATTTACCCAAATATCCTACTAAGTTCACCTAGTGTGTGTGTGTGTGTCTGTGCACGTGTTCATCAAGTGTGTGTTGAAGTGGCTCTTCGCTGTTCAACTCACAATAAACAAATGGCCATTTATTTTATTTAACAATTATTTTACCAGGTAAGTTGACTGAGAACACATTCTCATTTACAGTAACAACCTGTGGAATAGTTTCAGGCGAGAGACTGGGGGATGAATGAGCCAATTGGAACCTTCTCAGTCTGTGAAGCGCTTCATGAAGCAGTAACGCAACCGCTTCCTAACCAACCAGGGGAGAGCAAAGAGAGAGGAGAGAGATGGTGTTTTATTGGAGAGGTTGGCTGACAACTAAGTGAGGTCCTCGTGGGTAGTCAGCCAGTGTAGAGCACGACGGTTCCCTTTTGATTAGTCAGTCAGTGTAGAGCACGACGGTTCCCTTTTGATTAGTCAGTCAGTGTCATAAATCAAACTCTTTGCTCACACTGCAAGCAGAAACAATTTCACTTCGAGAATATTCCCAGTCTCTGTTGGGGCAGAGAGTAGTCTGCCATCAGACTCCATGGATACACACTGCCTGGTCGGCGGAGAATGTCCAGAGTAAAATGAATTATTCCAAGGCCACAGCTGGGACAGAACACTTGGATTCTTTCCCATCCAGTTGGGCTACAACAGGGGCCAGGAAACACACTGTCACCGCATTCACTTAATTTATTAGCGTAGACAGAAAAAGCTAATATAATATAAAACAGAATACAAAAAAAAACGATTTAGTAACTGTAGGCTACTACATTCTTTAGACCTATTAGTTTATTAGATTATCATTTTTTGTTGTGCTCAGCATTCATGCATTAGACAGTAGACTAGATTAGGCAAAGGAACTATGAGAGCGCAGTTCAGATGATAGAATTTATACCTGCCACCATAAAGAAAATCACTTAACATCGCCTTAATCTTGTCATTTGATCGTGTTTGTAGGCTACGTCTATGTGCCCAATAAATCGAGCACTCTATCCTGCTGAACACCATTGCTATGACATTAAAAACGCACCCAAGCATGAAGTTTAAAAAAAATACATGTATACTCAAGTTTTCCAGTTGAAGAAACGAATAGGAAATTATTTGGGTATTAATAATTGCACCTACCCATTTTGTTACTTTCGTAGAACTTCAGTGCTTTGCCGATGCGATGTGACAAAAAGTTCTGCAAGTGGGGAGCTGTTTCGTGCAGGGCAGCAGGGCGCGCGCTGGAGCACCAGTGCACGAACGCTCTCCCCGAAATCAATGCACCCCATCCCGTGGGGACGGGGAAGGGTGAGTGACGTCGCTGCTGGGCCTTGGGCCCTTTTTAGTCAATAGAAAAGCGTACTAATGTCTGCAACAAAATTGCATTCAACATATTTTGATCTCTATAATGACATGCTTGATGTAGTATTTTATTTTTGTATTTAACCTTTATATAACTAGGCAAGTCAGTTAAGAACAAATTCTTATTTACAATGAGGGCCTACCCAGCCAAACCCGGACGACGCTGGGACAATTGTGCGCCGCCCTATAGGACTCCCAATCCCGGCAGGATATGATACAGCCTGGATAGTAAAAAAAAAATTGGGGGGGGGGGGGGTTGTTTTTGTCAATACTGTTACAGTGCCTGTTTTTGTAAAATTGAATAAACTTTAATGGGACAAGAGAAGTAACATCAGTGTTTATGGTAGGGGAGGAAATTATCTATAAAATATCACATTTGACCTCTTGGCTTGGCCTCCATGGCCAGTGGGCTAAGAGTGAAATGCCAGGTGACGCAAGACCTCTGCAGCTCCTACCCTACACAGAACGCCACCAACGGTTTGTTGCACCATGACCCCAATGTAAATGTCAAGCGTGTGTAGATGTAACTCACTAGAGTAGAGGTCTGTTCTGTGTGCTGGCCTCTTTTCTGGCAGTTGGACCAGCTGATTACCTGTGACAGTAAGTTGCTTTAAAAATCAAAGCCAAAACCTTCACTAAAGCTATGCCGGAATCCACTCAGTGGTTGGATTCTCATATATAACAGACTCAGACCAAATGAAATCAAAGTACCAAAATTCTATTTACAGGGACATAAATGATTATTAGCCTCACTGAAACAGAATTTGACATTTCAAATCTGATAACGTATTTAACGTTTCAATTCATCACAAACATTCTTTATTAGAAACTATATCAACAATCTTATTAAAAAAAATACAAACGATTTTGATATGAAACAGACACACGGGAAGAAACCAACACATTGTTCTACCTGAGCCGCTGAGACAGACACAACCCATCTGAATGTTGAGAAAGAAGCAGACAAACATAGAGGCGGAGGCTATTATGCAGTATCTGGAGATGATGAAATCAAAACCATCTCTTTCTTCATTTATGGTTGAATGAAATAGGAAAGAAATCCACCCAAATAAAAAAATATATAAAAAAGAACTACCTTGACAGCAATAAGAGGATCATAGATTGAAGGCTACCTGGACATGAAACCATGCTTGTTGACAGAACAGGTAGCCTGAAAAAAAAGATTTAACTTTTGAGTCTGTAAACTCAAATTGCTGGGGGAGCTTAAACATTTATGCAAATTGTGTATACTCGTCCTCTTCTGGTGCCTGCATCTTATGAATTTGTCATTTCATTGTGAAACCAGAAGAACAGAAATAAAATTCCCCCCCAAAATGTTGGTTGACATAAGATATTATGGTGAGAGGGGAATGTTTAGGCACTGTGATCAGGTTGCAGGGAGTACCTCTCCATTTCAATCAGTTTCCTCCCTACTGAACATGACCCAGTTTCTCAGCTCTATGTTTCAGGGGGTTGTCTAGACTGGAACAGTGTGTGGGGTGGGCTCCATTGGAAGAAGATAGATGTCCGTAGTGGAGCTACAGTTTTAGAGGGATGACGGGCCAGTATTTGGGCTGTTTCTTGTCACAGTTTCTGTCGAAGGTGAGCTGCATGGCCGTCTCCATGCCCTGGACCTTTGCCGCGTCTTCCCCGTACAGCTTCTTCATCTCAGCGCCTCGGCGCTCGCCCGGCCGCTCAGAGGGGGGCAGCGACCTGCCGTGCCAGGAAATTCTGTGCATGTCCTGGTCGGCCAATACGTAAGTATCCAGCTGCTCCGCCTCCAGCTGCTGCTGCTTCTCTGTGGGGAGGAACACAAGACACAAGGCTTTTAAAGTCGGCCTCAGAATACTTCATAATTCATTACATGTAGTTGTAATGGTGCGTTAAGTTGTCTACTTATACAGCAATATGATCCAAAGACCATATGATCGTGGTGTTAGGGGGTTATTATAGAGTTATTAACACTCATTGTGGAACTTTTAGATGTAGAGACTGACTGACTGACACACACACACACACACACACTCACTGAGCTCCTCCTTGTGCCGCTCAGTCTGGGCAAAATACTGGCGCAGCTCCTCTGTGATCTCCATGTTGCTGACATCACATTCGATTTCGCTGTCCGAGCCACTTTCTCCGTCCCACTCCTCGTCATCTGCGCCCCGCTCCAAATCCTCTTCCACATGGTCCTTAGCAGCGACCGTCTCCTCTGCTCTCCTCTCTCCCCCATGCCAGTCTGCATAGCGTTGGGGGGCAGTGGGGTACTGTTGGGGGTACCCTGGCCCGTAGGCAGCCTCCCAGGCCTTTCTGTAGGCCTGCCTGTGTCTCTGGTGCCAGTTCATAGCCTGCTGGTAATGCTGCCAGTAGTGGCCATACATAGGGTGGGCAAACCAGGAGTAGATGCTACCATGGTCCTCCTGTCCAGGACAACAGAGGATGGAGGACACTGTTATCACCATGATTCATTGATAACACCCAACCAACATACATTGTTTCATCAATGTTTAACGTGCAAAACTAACCAAAAAGTGCAGAACTAGGCTAATCAAAAAGGTCCAATGTGGTATCTTGATTCTAGAAAGGCACCTTACCATGGTGGTGCTTCTCCTGCAGTGTGGTTTAGATCGCAGCTACAGTCTGTAAAGGGAAATGCATTGTTGTCATAAAACACTTAATTTCAAAACTTGTACTAACTAACGTTAGCTGGCTAGCATAGGCGCTCCAGGGGAGCCATAGCGAGCAAATTATCAGCAGCTAGCAATGACATCTTCAAAACAAAGATGGAGGCAGCTGGCGGTTAGACACACACCAGAAATAAAATAGATATATCCTCAAACGTCAATAGCTATAACATTATTATAGACGGTAACTCATTGTGCATAAATGCACGATACATAACGTATATAGCTCGTTACCTTCAGTTAGTGCAGTACACTCAAACGCTGACAAACGCACGCGCTGCATACGGCAACCAAGAACCAGGAGAAAAAATATCCCGGAAGCCTTTGAAAAAAAAGAAGCTATTTAGTTCACGACTACATGGTGCCACCTAGTGGATAGTAGTTCAAACTAATACATATAGAGCAAGTCAGTTATTTAATCAGATGTGTAGTGCAAGGGCAAAACCCAAAGCGTGCAGCCATGGGGGGGCCCAGGACCAAGTTTAGTAAAACTCTGGTCTACAGAACTTCACCTGTCAATTGGCAGTGGCGCACACACACAGGTGCCAAAGATTTTATATGCAATTTGTGCGTCATACATGTGCTCTGCTAAATTAAATCGTTTGTTTTTGTTGTCATTAGAATGTTTGAGTGTTCAGTGTTGACTACAAAATATGTTGTAAACTATCCAACCTCATACTGTACAATCATTGCATCCATGTTGCCTTTACCAATCAAAGTGGCAGGGTCAGACTGTCGAACTGACATTGTGGCTTTTAAGCATTTGGAGTGTCAGTTCGTCTGTAACAGCTGAAATGTTGAAACATGATGGTCTACTTCCTCCCAGACAGCGCGTCAGGGACACATCTGAACCAACTGGTTTTGGTTTGTTGTCTTTTGAGCATGACGGACGCACGATCGGCTTTATCAGAGCAGGTAAGCCTAATAATAACAGTAAAAGTTGACATGCTAGTTATAACATTTGAAGAATTGGCGATATTTTGAAATATTTCCTCTCAAACAGGACATTCAAAAGAAAATAGAGGAAACAAGAAAACGATTCCGTATCGAATATGCACAAGGTGAGCGCTCTGGTTTCTACTTGTTGTCCTGGAACAGCTGTTTGGGGATAGAGTAGGCTAAAGTAGGATTGCGCAACAACAGCAAACATTTCTCCTGAGAACACTGAAATCCATGTGCATTTGCACCTTTTGAAGTGTATATCAACCTAGGTGTGTGTGTGTTCAGTATATGCCACTGTTTTGATGCTGCATAGTTGTCCATACCAATCATAAGTCGAGTATTTTAACCTGAAACTATCACACATTTTTTAAGACCGAAGCAGTGCACTTGCAGCTCAACTGGATTCAATGTACCACACAAACGCACAGAGTAATAGTATTGAGCGACATCCATTTTCCCACAGACTCATCAGACAAGTATGACCCCAGGGACGTGGACAGGTTATGGAAGGATGATGTTTTGGTTGACGGTTATCTGGAGTGGCGCCACTTTGTGGTGGAGGACACCTTGAAGATGATCGATGAGAGTCTTAAGTGGAGAAAAGAATTCAAACTGAATGGTGGATTGACCTTTGCCTTTACAGGGACTTGATGTCAACCAGTGGCCTTGTCCCATACTGTATAGCTGTATTAATGAACATATAGCTCCAACAAAGAACAGTAGAATAGCTGGCTAGAACACATACCAGGTTATTGTGCATTCTGCAAATTGCTGAGATACTTCCACTAGTTGAACATGATGGTGTTGATAAGATGTTTCCCGCTTTGAAATTTTCTTTATGTAATGAATAGCGCTACATAAGTATAATGTATAAGAATAATGTATTATTATTATAGACAGCATTGATAGTCCGGTTTGATTAATTTTTTTAATATCCCTTTCTCTTCCAGATATCAACGAAAGCTCTGTGCAAAAGTCTCTATTTGAGTCTGGCATGCATTATCTCCATGGCTATGATAAAGAGGGCAACAAACTGTGTAGGTATTTTTATTTATTTTTTCAACATATGTGCTCACTGCCAATCAGGAAGGTTCTGTTGTGAAAATGTTGTTTCTGAGATACCTCATTTATGGCCAACATCATCATTTTATCTCTTGTAAAAGCCTCATCCTCTCTTTGGGGTGCTGTGATCGTTTTTCTATGCATCTCACTATTCAGACTGTAGTTTCCTGATTTAGGTGCACGCACAATTCAAGTTAGGATTGAGATTGGAATCTTGAATTTTTGTATGGTGGATTACAGTTTGTCTTTTTGAGCTATTTGGGTCTCTGTCTTGAAGGCCACTGAGGATTACCCATTTTTCTTGTTGTCTGCCCAGTCTGGTTCAGGGTTAAGCTGCACATGAAGGATGTGAAGATGTTGACGGAGAAGAAAAGGTACGTGGCATTCTGGTTGGAGAACTACACCCGGCGGGAACCAGGGATTCCCCTCACCGTGATCTTTGACATGTCCGAAGCGGGTCTAAGCTGCGTTGTAAGATGTCTGCTCTCCTCTCATTCCCCTCTAGCTGATTTAAGTTGTGGAACTTGGTATCAATGTCCAAACATTTTGTGTTAACAAGTCACTGAGTGGATCTTTACACACTAATGCTTGTCTTTGGGTGCTTTTAAACTACCTTTTGTGAAGACCTACTAAGGTAAACCTGAACTATCCTCACCTATTCTACACTCATGCATGTTCTGTTATTTTCTTTTCATATTATGTACAGTGAACTGTGCATGACAAGCACAAACATGTAGTAGATGGCAAGCTCTGAAGTACTAGATGCTGACTATTAAATGTATTCTAACATTTTTCTCTGAAGTGGTTTCTTAGGAGCGTAAGATGGTATAAACGGAAGCAGTGTCTGGAATACATTGAGACAAAGTATTCTCCGTTGCCCAATCTGGGTCATGCCTTAGCTTGGGGCTCAAAATATGGCAGGAGACATACAGTACAGCTGTGTGCTTTCAAAACAAGTTTCTCCTCACATGCCAGGGTGAAAGGTTTATTTGTTGAAAATATTTATTTGAACGATAGGAATTCTCTCTTCTCTTTTCTCTTGTAGGACATGGATTTGATCAAATATATAATCAATTGCTTCCAAGTGTATTACCCTAGATTGCTTTGTAAGTATCCATTTCTTCTGGTGGGCTTCCAACACAGGAGGCTATTGAGGAGAGGACGGCTCATAGTAATGGCTGGAATGGAGTAAATGGAATGGTACCAAACACATGGAAGCCATGGGTTCGATACCATTCCATCTATTGCCTTCCAGCCATTACTATGAGCTCGTCCTCCCCAATTAAGCTGCCTGTGGCTTCCACCTGGTGCATTTGGTCCCATAGCGAATAAAGGACTCAGTGAACCCAATTGCATGCCTTTATTGCCTACAGAGAATGTCAAATGAATCGTGTTATGATTTATGCGTCCTATTTCATTTCAGCCAAAATGCTCATGTACGAGATGCCATGGATCATGAATGGTGAGTCACTTAAAGAAGAAAATGCTATGCTTCCACTCAATGTCACTGTTGCAGTCAATACTACTAACTACACTCCCCCCGTCTTCTATATATAGCGGCATGGAAGATGGTGAAGAACATGCTCAGTCAAGACGCCATCGACAAGCTGAAGTTTGTGTCCAAGCGTGACATCCAGAACTATGTTGATAGGGAGAACCTCCCGTCCTACATGGGAGGAACTGTGTGTAACTTACCGCTCAATGGCCACAATGACCCCCATACATCCAAATATCTACTGAGCACAAAAGCACATGCAGATGTTAAAACATCTGTGAATGCCCATTGACTAACATGACAACATGCATGCACGTTGCTTTCGGTACAGTGCATATGATGCACAAGGCAGACACATGACCGACCTATACAAGAGTCATACATCCACGTTCTCATGTGAAGCTGCTGTGTCTGTGCACACACACGTACTTGCATACATACAAACAATGCCATTTGTTGGTATCATGCATACAGTACATAAACCAATACTATGTTGTATACACACACACCTTGCCAGAATTCATCACCAGTACGTTATACTACAAGGATAAATAATTGATGTAATACAAATGCATTGCATTTACTATGGAGTTCTTTTCTCATTTTCTCCCAGGACCCATTCAAATTCAGTTACCCACCGTTGCCTGATGACGTCTTCCAGAACCCCATATCAGAGACTGGACAAGAGGATGACACTGAGTCAAAGGATGATGACCTGGAGGCCAAGGACACCCTGGAGCCGAGCTCTCCTACACTCAGAACCAGAAATGTTGTCCTTCGTTCCCCTTACGACACCCCTTGGTTTTAATACTGAACTTTGTTACACTCTCGAATCTCATAAGTGCATTGAGTGATATCAGTAACAGTAACATTAGTGTCCTTGATTTCTCTGTCTTTGTCTGAGGCAGGTATACTTGGCACAGGATGGGGACAATGAGGGCTCCATCAGATGGAAAGGATCCCATAGGCCAACCGTCACTTTCAAAGGCACCTTACTCTATATCAGGTTAGCTTTGGATTCTGTGTATTTGCCCTGATACATACAGTATAGTGTAAGCACTTCCAAAACGTATTGAGTCACATAGTTTCCAACCACAGACCTCACACTACCTTTTAAGGTTGAGGCAACTGTTTACACTGAGAGCTGCTAGACGGAGATAATATGTGGCTCCCACACTCTCGCTCTCTCTTTTCAGTCCTGATGATGAGTTGTGCTTTGGCCACAGAGAGGGTGAGAAGAGATGTCTGATCATGCTTAATAATGTCACCAAAAACCAAGTGGCCTTCAAGGTCAGTTCTCATGTTGCTCTTTTTAAGTGTGTGATTGCAACATTAAAATATACTTGTATGAGAGCAGCCTTGTTTGTGTTTTGCCGCAGGTGCGGACCACAGCCCCAGAGAAGTACAGGGTGAAGCCCAGCAATAGCAGCTGTGGGGCGGGCAAGAGTATGGAAATCACTGTGTCCCTGCATGGAGGTACTACATATCGTAGCCCTAATTCTTCCATCTCCTCTGTCTCTATGTAATATAAACCCATCATTCAGGTTTTGAGAAGGTCAAGGACTAGCCCATGTGGAATTGTTGCTGTCCTCTAATTGTTTGTGGTCGAATTCCCTCCTCTCTGATTGGCTCTCAGGGTCCCTGTGCTCTCCTCAGGACCGCTTCTTAATCATGGCTGCTGAGATGGAGCCATGTAGCGGTGGGGGGAGCACAGACCTCGCCCACTTCTGGAAGGGTGTCCCAAAGGCTAAAATAATGGAGCACAGGTAGCACCATCTATTACACACACAGAACACAACTCAAACCAGTTTTATGAGTATTGCTTTGTTGACTGTCACCAAAGGCAACAAGGCCTCGAGGACGCATGTGTAAGGACTGTTCACCAATGGTCTTCTATTTTCTTTACCTTCAGGCTGCGGTGTCGAATGCTAGAGGGCATAAAGTCGGCACTCAGCCCTGTGACTGACAGGTCTCACAAAATGGAGACCAATGGCTACCAAGACATGCACACCACAGTGAGTTGTGACCTCGGGCGACAGACACTGACACACACACACCCTTATTATGCAAATGTCTCAATAGGACAATTACATATTTACTATTATCTTTGCCTGCTGAAATGTTCAATCTATCAAGTCCATCTGAAGTCAGTTTGTGGTCTGAAAAAGGTCCGATACTTCACCTGGGTCGTGTTCCATATGGAAGGGAAAATGTCTTTAAATGTTTTGCAACTGAAGACAAAAATGGGCATTACTTACGGGACAAGGGCAGGTAGTCCCACCATGTTTCGGTCTGTTTTCTTCCAATTGGTGCCTAATGAATATGCCCCGGTTGCCGTTGGTGCCCTCTGATGTTCCCCCAGCTCCTTCAGTTGATGGCCAACAGCTCCAGGCTGGAACAGAAGATGGACCACTGCCTGTGGTGGCAGAAGCTCTTGACTGTACTGGTGACTGCACTGATGGCCTTGGGCTTCTCTGCCCTCTACACTGGGGAGTGGCCATTTTGAAACTTTCCCACAGTGGAGGAAAAAGACAGAAGGACCAGTCACAGTGGAGTCAGGATGAAAGTCGATTTCTGATTGGAGCAGAAATATGAGGAACTGCTCGCAATCCACTCTATGACTTTTAGACACTGAATATAATTATATTTCCACACTGAATATAATTATATTTCCACACTATCAGGTTGGAATAATACTGTGAAATTATGAAAGTAATTATAATGCCCTATTAGTGTAAGAGCTGTTTGAGAGGGTGATGGATCGAAGGGATCTAGCTTTTGTCAAGTTAACGTCTGACTTGACTTTTCGTAGCAGGTTAGGAGAATTTGGTTAAGGTTGGCAACTTTTTACATTAATTTGACAAAAGCTGGAGCCCTTCTCGCCATGAACGTTTTGATGGTATGGGGTTTTGGCCTGCCTGGTGACATCACCAGGCCGTAAATTATTTAATAGACCAATAAGAAAGAGGGTTGCAAACCTCTCTGCCAATAACAGCTAGTTTTCAGTTTTCCCGTACCCACTCAGACCACTCCCAGGCAGTCCTAGCAAAATTATTGCTTGAGAAATTTCACTTTGCTAAAAAGCTATTTTTGTTTCTTTTTTGACCATGTTTTCAATTAAAATCACAGTAAGGTACTTAATTTTTTACCCAGAAAAATGATTTGATATTGAGATAAAAACAGCTGCATTGGACCTATTTTCAGAATTATGTCTAACTTGAACTATTTTCTATGGGTTTATATGAATGGAAGACCACAAATATAATTTTATAGGCAACATGTCATCTTGGTGTTTATACAGTGTAATTTACATTAGTTGTTACATTGTAAAAGGTCCTGTAGCATTTTCCCTTGATTCATCTGCAGAAGCAGCCAAATACCTACATACACTCTGATATAAACACATTTATTGATTAGATTAAAAGATAATGACACTCACTCCCCTCTCTCCCTTTGACACCAATGCAAAATAATTGTGCTCTGAAGCACATTCTGAGATATTTACGGAAGTAATCAACAGTTGTTGTTTTTTAAAACACCTGTCTGTCACTATGCACTCCACATCCAACTCACTTACAAGGAATTGGGAGAGACATTCATATATTTTTTCTGAGCGAAATAGGCAACGTTGTTTTTATTTGGTCTACTCTACTGCATAGTGTGTGGTTGGCTTCTTTTGGCGGAGGAGCCCCGCTTTGAGCAGATGGCGCTGGGGTGACCTTTCACCTCCGCTGATGTGACAGGCGTTCTGGAGGGAGGTGTAGATGGAGAGAGAAACAAACGTTCTCTTCCCAACACCTCCACTGATTAGCTGGGGACATGGTGGCTAGGTGATACACCTCAGACAGAGATAGACAATTTAATGGCTGACACGCATTCCGACCGACAGATGTGATCACTAGGTGTTTTTTTTCTCTCCCTGGTAGTTTGCTTGTGTAATTATCTTGACTGTTATTATACTAATTGAGTGTGATTCACTATTTGACTCCCTCTTTGATGCTGAGGTACAGCCTTCCAAGAATAGATGTAGATAGATGTACAGCAACTGGCACATTAGATAAAGTATGTGTGATTGTTAAGTGGTGATCATATTGTCCCCATCTTCTTTGTAATTGTTGACAATGGTTCTGTAGCCTAAACCAATTTCTTATTACATCTATTGGACACTTTGGTAATATCTGTAATATCAGCTATTGGTCGGTCTTGACTTGATACCAAAGAACATGTTCCACAACTGTGGATCATCCTTGACTGTTTTGGGACGTGTCCTCATTCTGTGGAGGCTACGTCTGCCTGCCACCCAAATGTTGGTTATACTAGAAATCCATAAAGAGAAGAGAATGGGAGCCATTGTGGGGGTGTAGTAAGAAGCTAATTACAAGGTGTCAAATCCCCAGGGATGCCCCATCCCCAGTTATATATTATGTGAGACGGGAAGCAGAACAAAAACAGCTTTTAGTCATTGCACGACAAACAAGCTACAGATCTCATGGGAATATAATCGTATGATGTGACAATTATAGCAGGCTGCACTAGGATGCCCACATTGGTAGCTAGGGACAATGGTAATAATGCATTCTCCTAAAGGTTGGAACAGGTTTGTTAGCCTAGTTTGTATCACACTAATATTTGGGGCTTTGAGCATCAATTTGGGTCTGTACTAAATGCATAAACTGCTTTACTGGCTGGTGCAGCTTAAGGGACAGTGATTCAGCTGCATTCAGCTCCCCCTTGCTTCTAGAAAGCGACCTACAGCAGAATGTAGCGGAGAGAGGAAGTGGTCATCAAGGCGCCGGAAGTACCCAATGGTCCGACGAATTTGTTTTGAATGAGGAATTCTGGCTGATTCATTGTAGCAAGCGAGACTTGAATAGTTAGCACACACGACTATTCTTTTCAACATTTGTACATCTTGAACAGGTAAGATCCCACTCCCACAAATGTTTGTATCACTACCCTAGCAAAAATATATCCATGCCGAAGAAGTTGCTATGTAGTCAGTTTGGTTTTTCGACTGTCGCGTGTAATGAAAGAGCTAACGTTAGCTAGCTAACTGTCGCTAACGTTACCGCTAGCAAGCGAGCTAAGGCAGTTTATCTGGTTAACGTTAACAAACTTAGTCAAACATGTTGGTTAGTTGACAGAGACCACTTTTTATTAAGAATTTGATGTTATCCTGCGTTTAACATTATTTTCTTTGTTCTGGCGGATAACATTAACTAAGACAGCTAGATGATTAACGTTAGCCCACTACCTATAATATGTAGCTAACTGTCAACGTCGTTAGTTAGCGTAGTCACTTTACTGTCATTATCAATCATTTGTGATGAGACAATTTAATATATCTAGTTATATAATAGTCAGGAAAAATAGCTAGATGATACTGTATGAAAGCAGACATTCCAGATTAATCATGAAAATCAGCTAACTACATGTGAAACAGATGGTCACAATCATATCGTCTGACAGTTAACGTTAACTGGCAAATTATGCCATGTCATTCCATCCTGCTCTTTTGACTGCCTTTTGGTTAAAGGGATTAACAGCTGTTTTGTAGTTTACTATCTAACAACAATGCATATTGTTAAGAAAGTAATAGGGTTGAAGATGATAGAGTTGACATTCATTGCTGTGTTTTCCCTCAACAGAAATGGATAGGCTGCTGAGGCTTGGAGGAGGAATGCCCGGACTGGGTCAGGTGTGTTTTCAGCAATGCCTTATCTCGCACGCTGTTGCTATGGAATGCCTTTAGACCTTGTCTCATTAACTCATTAATGAATCAGAGCCCTAATATTGGGCTGTAACTATCCTAGCTATATATCTACAACACCTATCTTATCCCTGATCACCAAACAGGGAGTGATTCTGACTTGAGTTGGGTGGAATAGACAGAAGCCACTGAAAATTAAAAGTGAGTGGCTGTAGCCAGGGTAGACCTCGTTGCTCTTATCCACAGACTGAAAAGGACCTGGCACAGCTCAGCTGTCTTAAATATCGTGCATTTTAGTATGTTGTGTGTTCTATAGTCTGTATACTTCTGGCCCTTCTTTGGACACTGTGTTAACAACCCTCCAGACAAGCTTCAATGCCATACAACTCTCCTTCCGTGGCCTCCAATTGCTCTTAAATACAAGTAAAACTAAATGCATGCTCTTCAACCGATCGCTACCTGCCCGCCCGTCCAACATCACTACTCTGGACGTTTCTGATTTAGAATATGTGGACAACTACAAATACCTAGGTGTCTGGTTAGACTGTGAACTCTCCTTCCAGACTCGCATCAAACATCTCCAATCCAAAGTTAAATCTAGAATTGGCTTCCTATTTCGCAACAAAGCATCTTTCACTCATGCTGCCAAACATACTCTTGTAAAACAGACCATCCTACCGATCCTCGACTTCAGCGATGTCATTTACAAAATAGCCTCAAATACCCTACTCAATAAATTGGATGCAGTCTATCACAGTGCCATCCGTTTTGTCACCAAAGCCCCATATACTACCCACCACTGCGACCTGTACACTCTCGTTGGCTGGCCCTCGCTTCATACTCACCAAACCCACTGGCTCCAGGTCATCTACAAGACCCTGCTAGGTAAAGTCCCCCCTTATCTCAGCTCGCTGGTCACCATAGCAGCACCCACCTGTAGCACGCGCTCCAGCAGGTATATCTCTCTGGTCACCCCCAAAACCAATTCTTCCTTTGGCCGCCTCTCCTTCCAGTTCTCTGCTGCCAATGACTGGAATGAACTACAAAAATCTCTGAAACTGGAAACACTTATCTCCCTCACTAGCTTTAAGCACCAGCTGTCAGAGCAGCTCACAGATTACTGCACCTGTACATAGCCCATCTATAATTTAGCCCAAACAACTACCTCTCCCCCACTGTATTTATTTATTTATTTATTATTATTTATATTTTTTGTTTGTTTTTTTTATCCCATTTTCTCCCCCCTTTTTGTGGTATCCAATCGCTAGTAATTACTATCTTGTCTCATCGCTACAACTCCCGTACGGGCTCGGGAGAGACGAAGGTCGAAAGCCATGCGTCCTCCGAAGCACAACCCAACCAAGCCGCACTGCTTCTTAACACAGCGCGCCTCCAACCCGGAAGCCAGCCGCACCAATGTGTCGGAGGAAACACCGTGTACCTGGCCCCCTTGGTTAGCGCGCACTGCGCCCGGCCCGCCACAGGAGTCGCTGGAGCGCGATGAGACAAGGATATCCCTACCGGCCAAACCCTCCCTAACCCGGACGACGCTAGCCCAATTGTGCGTCGCCCCACGGACCTCCCGGTCGCGGCCGGCTGCGACAGAGCCTGGGCACGAACCCAGAGACTCTGGTTGCGCAGTTAGCACTGCGATGCAGTGCCCTAGACCACTGCGCCACCCGGGAGGCCCGTATTTATTTATTTATTTTGCTCCTTTGCACCCCATTATTTCGATCTCTACTTTGCACATTCTTCCACTGCAAATCTACCATTCCAGTGTTTTACTTGCTATATTGTATTTACTTCGCCACCATGGCCTTTTTTTTTTTTTTTACCTCCCTTATCTCACCTCATTTGCTCACATTGTATATACTTATTTTTCTACTGTATTATTGACTGTATGTTTGTTTTACTCCATGTGTAACTCTGTGTTGTTGTATGTGTCGAACTGCTTTGCTTTATCTTGGCCAGGTCGCAATTGTAAATGAGAACTTGTTCTCAACTTGCCTACCTGGTTAAATAAAGGTGAAAAAAATAGTCCACACAATCAGGTTAAGGGTTATTGTTATAAAAATGTATTTTTTTTAATTGAACCTTTATTGAACTAGGCAAGTCAGTTAAGAACAAAATCTTATTTACAATGACGGCCAACTCTGAACGACCCTGGGTCAATTGTGCGCCGCCCTATGGGACTCCCAATCATGGCCGGCTGTGATACAGCCTGGATTCGAACCAGGTGCTGTAGTGACACCTCTTGCACTGAGATGCAGAGAGGTTGCCTCCCTCAATAACCTCTCTGCAAAGTTGAATAGTTTTCTTAGCTATAGCCTATTTGCTCTCCAGTCTTTGTCATGTGAAATGGATAATGAGAATAGATTAAGGCATTCTGTTCAATATGTATTAACAAATTCTAAGTAGCCTAATCGAAAGTAAAGAATTATGGTGTAGGCCACCTAACCACTGTAGTGTCTCCCTTGCGCTATTATCGAGCATGCTTTGTTAGAACATGTTTTTAGTGTAGCCCTGCCCAATCACAAGGACCCGGGGCGCTCTTTGGTGAGAGAAATGAAAAGAGCCCACGTTGTTGTGTTCGTAGTGGCCAGGCCTTGCAAGGCGAGGCCAATGAGGAGCTTGCTCCCGACTGGCGTTGGATTTGCCAATTAACACCTCCAGTAAGTGGCTGCCTTGGCACCCTACAGAGGTGTTAAAAAGAGGGGGGTGTCTACTTTTAACTTCTCCCTCTCTGACATGCAGGGCTTCAGAGCACCATTTAAATTACAATATTACTTTCGGGATATTGAACATACACTGAGTGTACAAAACATTAGAAACACCTGCCCTTTCCATGACAGACTGACCAGGTGAAAGCTATGATCCCTTATTGATGTGACTTGCTAAATCCACTTCAATCAGTGTAGATGAAGGAGATGAGACAGGTTAAAGAAGGATTTTTAAGTCTTGAGACATGGATTGTGAATGTGTGCCATTGAGGGTGTAGTGCTTTTGAATGGGGTATAGTAGTAGGTGCCAGATGCAGTTCTTGACACTCAAACTGGTGTGATGCTGCTGGGTTTTTCACTGGCTAGTGGCTAGGCTAATGTCAAATTGCAGGTGGTGTTTATTGTCCACAAAATGTTAAAGGTAGACTCAACGATATGACGTAGAAGCAGAAAGTAAACAGCATACTGGCTCAATTTCCGCAACAACTAAGAGCATTGAAGCACAAGGCTCAACATCTCCGTGGACATGCGCAGACACTGAGAGCGCCGTCTTGCATCTCGCTCATCTCAATATCTGCGGTGCCGCTCGTGGCAACGTTATTTTGCTGAGTCTCCCTTTAAACAACGATCATCAGTTTGTCAATAATATAATACTAATATATTATAAACTGCAGTGAAGCTGTATTTTGTCATCCCAATCAGCTCTGTGTGATAGTAAACTATAGCCTAAAATCTGTTATTTCCCCCCCAGGGCCCACCTACAGACGCCCCCGCCGTAGACACTGCAGAGCAGGTGTACATCTCCTCACTGGCACTGCTCAAGGTAAGAAGGAAATCAACAGTTGCCATTTTATACCGACTAGTTACATGATGTGTGTCCATGGCAGTCGTCTACGTCGCACCATGTATTTCCATCTCCTTCAGATGCTGAAGCACGGGCGTGCCGGTGTGCCCATGGAGGTCATGGGTTTGATGCTGGGCGAGTTTGTGGACGACTACACTGTGCGAGTGATTGATGTGTTCGCCATGCCGCAGTCCGGAACTGTACGTTTTCCCAGTCATTTCCCCTAACAGACCTCGCAGGACAGTGTTGAGTAACTCTATGCGTGTGATGTTTTCTCCACCCGTGTTTGCGTAATAGCACTTCTCTCTCCGACAGGGTGTCAGTGTGGAGGCTGTGGACCCCGTCTTCCAAGCTAAAATGTTGGATATGCTTAAGCAGACTGGCAGGTAAATACATATGGACGACTTACTAATATAAAATATATTTGTTAGAACACCACTGTCGATTTGGCATAGCTTCTCCAGGACAAAGTCACACTGTAAATGCTCTACACTCCAGGATACACTAAAAACAGAAACATTTCATTTGTAACAATAAAATAAAAAATAAATGTGTAAAATAGACACAAAGAAAGGCATCTGTGCAGTAATAGTGTTGAACTATTCCTCCAACTAGACCAGAGATGGTGGTTGGCTGGTACCACAGTCACCCCGGGTTTGGCTGCTGGCTGTCCGGAGTTGACATCAACACCCAGCAGAGTTTCGAGGCTCTGTCGGAGAGAGCCGTGGCTGTGGTGGTGGACCCCATCCAGAGCGTCAAAGGAAAGGTATGTCCAACAACCATAGGGATGCAAACTTGTCACTTTTGGGCGATATTCGCCGCTGTTTCTTCTCAAAATAGGTCATCCACGTGAACTGTGTAGATACATTTTAAAAAACTGTCTGTGTGGGGGTGGTCCTGACTGGGCAATTTGGAATGCAACATGGCTGCAAAATAATGCTGTGATTAACGTTGATAAGAAGGATGTATGTTTCAATGGCTCAAATTATTACACAGTTGTTAATGTTAGCTAGCTAGCATCTAAGTTGGCAAGCTAACATTACCACCCGCTTGCCTGGCTAACTTCGTGTTGCTTGGCTTACTTCACTTTAGTGTCTGTGTGTAATAACCTACTGGAACACGTATATGCATTGGAGGAAGCGAGGGAGTAACTTGGATGCTTTATTACTAAACCCAGCATGGTAGCGCAGGCAGGTAGCTGCACAACAGTGTATATTGGAGGCGTGATTTCCCAATACTCTTAACAATGAATAATGGTGTATGCTTCGCTTATGAAATGAATAACTGAGAACAGAATGCATCCATACACGTCCTACAAATAGACTTTCAGTTCAGAGCGTGATGTCAGATATGTCATATCAGAATGAGTGTTTCATGCAATATCACATGTGACTGTTGTGAGCAGCCGGCTTACATTAGCCTACTCAGCTGCTTTTCTCCCGCCATACTTTCTGCGCATCTCCGTCAGTTTTAAAATGTAATTTAGCCGTGATGGAGAGCTGGTGTGTGCAGACAGTGATGGGGTTTCTGTTACATTTGCTTAATTATTGGAGTGGCTCACAGCGTGAGCGAAGTGGATAGTATCTTTTCATTTCACCTATAAGAGCAAGCAGGCCAGTCTGACTAGGCTTCGCTGTCACGCAGCCTCTGAGTGCCACTGCCATAGAGGAAAAAAGAACAGTGACAGCAATGATGCCAACTTCGCAATTTTGTTGCTAGATTTAGCAACTTTTCAGACTACCCTGGCAACTTTTCTTTCAAACAACACCTTGCAACAAATGTAGCTACCTAAAAAAATGTATTTGGAACTTTTAGCAACTTTTGAAAAGTGACTCAAACGCTAAAATGCACGCATTTTCCCTCTAAATGACACAAAAACGATTTTCTCGGTCACAACACACGTGCCTGGCTGCAAAAGTGCATTGTGAGTGACGTCAGCAGCAGGCGCTCAGCTCGTGCACAGGCAGCAGCAATTTCCGCAAATTATTGTCGTACACGTCGATTCAGAGCATCCCAAACATGCTCAATGAATGAAATGTCTGGTGAGTATGCAGACCATGGAAGAACTGGGACATTTTCAGCTTCCAGGAATTGTGTACAGATCCTTGCGACATGGGGATGTGTATTATTATGCTGAAACATGTGATGTTGGAGGATGAATGGCGTGACAGTATAGTTTGATTGTATTGACATTCCCAGCCTTAGTTAGTCGTCTGTTTTTTGTTGAAAGTATTCACTCATTGAAACTGAAACAGTGCATCCCGAATGGGTGGAGGTAACAAACGATGTACCAGGCCAGCTTTGCTTTACAACCTGATAGCAATATTTTCTGGACCACCAAGAAATGTATTATATGAATAATCCATTGAACTGCATCCATCTATTCTGCCAATAATGCCTTACTGTACATCATGGAGTCAAGTATAACCTATTTTTAAAACCTCTTATAAAGTTGGATTTCTAGCATGAACTGGGAATTTTATATTTTTCATATTATGGTTGTCTGTCTGTTTCATATCTGCAAAGTAACTCAAGCACTGTCAGTTTCACTTTAAATTCTGTTTGGTGCATAACATTTGGGAGGGTGTGTGTGTGTGGCAGGTAAGGAGAGTGTGTTGGCTATGCATGTAAAGTTGTCTGAAGAGTAGGCTAAAGATGGTTTCATATAGGCCTAGTGTGTTTTCCTCTTACTGCCACAATGAAAAGGCAGATCATTATGCAGTTTTATTCCTAACTACATTCCTCCTGCCCGATCACAGGTAGGCCTTTGGATATGAGCAAATCAGCTATTTTCTGCAGTAGCCTTATTTATTATACAGTAAAAAAGTGTGAAGCTAAATTCAATGTGTTGTATTGAGTAGAGTGTTGTATTGAGTAGAGGTGTGACTATCAGGTTTCTGTGCAGCACACGTATAGAAAATGGGAACAGGCGTTTACACAGATTTTTTTTCTCAGCGTGTTTCTGCGCGAAAAATATTTCTCACCTTTTTGGGCCTTCATCAGTTTGCGTCTCTGAACCACCATGATTGTGATGGCACCTGCCAATGCTGTGAATGGACTGGTGATTTGATTATCTTTTTTATTTAGCAATGTTCTAATTTAATTTGTATGCTAATTGTGTGACAGGTTGACTTTCTTGTGGGTGCAAACTTCAATCAATCCAATCATAAAATCAGTGGTTGACTGACTGGGTGGAAGCTAAAATCTCTAACGATTTGAGTTAACAGCGCTCTGCCTGTGTAGTCATCTAAGGTTGTTTACTCATAGATCTCCTGGGATTGAGATGTCTTCATCTAGAACTGATCATACACCCCCCCTCCCCATCCCCATCCCCACCACCCTCCCTCCCTTCCTTGTTATGTTTCTTTCTCTCTCTTCCACCCTCACGGGCCCCATATGGCACTTCCTCCATCTGCTCCTGCCTCTGTGCTGCAGGGAGCTGTCTATTATCACCTCCACAGAGCTGTCTGTGAATGTGAGAGCCAATTCCATCTCAATGTGTGATCTCCGCTCAGAGGATAGTGCACCACTAGAAATGAAAGTTAGCTCCCCAATGTTTTACATTAGAAATGGTTCCGAAGCACAGGCGATCTCATAAAGATATTTAATTAGATTGCTATTAAGAGTAGTGTGTTGATGACCGAGGGGATGGTTTAAAACCTTTTTAGTCTTAATAATATTTTGCCGCCCATGCGTGTGAGAGAATATAAAAATATATAAATTACATTTTTACAACCCTACAAATACCAGGGCACGTTTGCCCATCTTCATTTTGACATTTGTGTTTTTAGCAGGTTTCATGCCTCTGCCTTCGAGGAAAAGGTGTCTCTCAGCCAAGTCTTGCTTGTGAAAGATGTAGCCTACTCTTGATGTGCTCAGAACATGGCAGTGTCCTGCTTCCCTGTCACGTTCACTGTCTCTCGTCACTCTGTCTGCCACTCGGAATATTATTGTACACAATCCATTATGGTCCATTCAATGAGCAGCCAATATAACCACAGAACATAACAATAATGCCAGTCGTTTCACGGTGCTCGGCACCTTTCCTTCGTGTGACCAATTTCCATGCAAGACACGATAACCTAGAGTTAATTTGGAGCGACACGGGTATTAAAAGTTGAGTACTTTATCCTTGGCTAACGCAGCCGGGACCAGTGAAAGAAAACAGCTAAATGTGTTTCAACACACTCATTTCCTATGCTTTGTAGTAAAGTGTATGGATGCAGGTCTCAGGGTGACATCCTAGTAAACAAGGCATAAGTCAGGTCCACCATAAATCCATCAATGTTTTAACATGAGTGTAACTGTGAGCTACTCACCTGTCATGCTTTCACACACAACCGCAGTCGGCAGAGCCTCTCCTAGCATGGTTGCATATCTTTGCCTTGCTATGGCTATGCAATGTCTACTCACCTGAAAGGATGCAATGTAGGGCCTAGTAATAGGATGTGACTAGGGACATGTACTGCACTCAGGCAAGGCTGTGGTTTACACACATCTGGAGTGACAGCCTGCTTACAGCAGTTGGTACCGTCCCTGATCTGCTGTTCACTATCTCCCTCCCTCCCCAGTCATCTACTCTCCCTTTCACAGTATTCTCACACACAACGTTACCCTCATGGCTTAGATCCAAAGCAGAGTGTGGTACTTACTTGGCATTCTTTAAAAAATAATAATAATACTTTCTTCTTCTGCTCTGGAATTTAATTGAAATGGAATCGGTACGGACGTCGTTTCTCTGCTCTCTGAGAGATAACACGTGGTTCCTTTTTGTTATTTCGGGCAGGTTGTTATCGATGCGTTCCGGCTGATCAATGCCAACATGATGGTTCTGGGACACGAGCCCAGGCAAACCACCTCCAACCTGGGCCATCTGAACAAGCCATCCATCCAGGTAAGACCATGGAGCCTCTGACCAGCTCTGTGTTTTAACATGGATGTGAATGTAGAGTTTCTGTTCTTATTTGAATCATCTGTTGTCCTCCTCCAAGGCTCTGATCCATGGACTGAACAGGCATTACTACTCCATCACCATCAACTACAGGAAAAATGAACTCGAGCAAAAGGTGTGAAACATTTCTGAAAATCTATTATGACATCTGTTTTAAGGGGAGTATAGAATGATATCAGAAAAAGATGACTGTTGACTGTCGTAGTTTAATGAGTTAATTATGATTTCGCCACAGACTGACATTTCATAATATGCTTACTGTATGTTCTCCTGAATGACAGGTGATGTCATCTTCTGTGCGCCATAACAATACGTACACGGTGCCTCCATCCTCTCTTGGTTGCATGTGATACATTAACATATGATCCTTGAGTGACTTTTGATCCTTGACCTCCCAGATGCTGTTGAACCTGCACAAGAAGAGCTGGATGGAGGGCCTGACCCTGCAGGACTACAGCGAGCACTGCAAGCTCAACGAGAACATCGTCAAGGAGATGCTGGAGCTGGCCAAGAACTACAACAAGGTGAGCAGGCAGGGATCAGAAGGGGAAAGTGGGAGGGCCTGGAAGTATTGAGACTAGGGGTCTGCGTGGGCAAACCGCATGAGTTATCCCGGGTGGTGTTCATTAGTATTCAAATTGAAGAAAATGGACTGAAACAGGGAGGGACTACCTGGACTTGTCCAATCAGAAACACTAATTTCCAAGACATGGGCATGGCGTATGGGGGTGTAGTGAGATACCTGATGGGTTGGACGATTCTATTCTCATCACTCATCTTGAAAAAACGTGTAAATCAATCAATCAATTGAATGATTTATTATTTAAATATTGAAAGTGAGCGGGCTAGGGAGAGAAACAAAATGTTGCAGTTTCAGGCCAAGTTGCGGAAAGTGATGTGGCCGCTGGAGATGTGTGATAGTGTTCTGGGCAAGTGTGATGCAACTGATGTTTGTATGATTTGTGTTGTTTATAAAAGGTCAAATAAAATAAACACACTTTTTCGTATTCTGTTGCAAAATGTTTTTTCCTTTACATGCCATAATGAACAAAACCCAGCTTTAAATGTTAACGTCTGAGTGAGAATCAATGTCTCTGTGTTCTACCCCAGGCGGTCGAAGAAGAGGATAAGATGACCCCTGAGCAGCTGGCCATCAAGAACGTCGGAAAGCAGGTATCCGTCCTCGCTGTAACCTGAACACAACCTCTGTTTTGCGAGCTACATCATAAATGCCCATGTATAATCTTTGCAATGACCCTCCTTGACCTGTTTACCGTGTTCTTCTCGCAGGATCCCAAGAGGCACCTGGAGGAGCACGTTGACGTCCTCATGACGTCCAACATCGTTCAGTGCCTAGCCGCCATGTTGGATACTGTGGTCTTTCAGTGAAGCCCCCCCTCTTGCATTTAACTGTTCATATTTTAACTTTGTTTTGTTTTATAAAAAATAAATGTGTATGAAAGGTGAGCCGTGGACTTGTATCCTTAAAATACAGAACAGCAGCATGGGTGATGTGTTGCGGTTTGACTGGTTGGTCTCAGATGTGTGTCTGAGAGAACGTTTTGGTCCATACATACAGAATGGCTGCATCTGAAATGGCACACTAATCCTTATGTAGTTCCCTGGTCAAATCTAGTACACATATATTGTGAATAGGGTGCCATTTCTGACACACACTGTGCATCTTGCCTAGCTGCCAGCTGTCACTAGCTGTAATTTTTCAATTAGTTATGCCATGGTTGATGGCACTTCTGATACTCCTTGAAGCCTTGTTTTCCAATCACGTTAAAATGACCCTCCCCATTTGATGAGGCATTCAAGATTGAGTAATACTTCCTGATTAAAAAAACGAAATATATGAATGTTGTCATATTTAAACACGTTTATAGTTAATATCTACCTGCCACATGGTACTAGAGGTATAACATTAGCAGTATTTTGTTCCAGTCTAGCAAAACGAACATGATCAGAGAAATGTCTATAACTGTTATAAATATAACTGTTTATATAGGCTACTTATAAACCTTATCCCTATACTGTAATGTAAAGTGTAACAATTATAGACGTTTCATTAGGTTCGTTTCAAGAGTATTTAGAGTTCATATTCCCTACATGTGATACGCGTAACCTTAACCAAATTGGTTTTTGTGTTGCGCGTAATGCTACTTGCGCAGCTCCAGTATCTTCACATCTCAACATCCAACGCCCAATAATATGGATAGCGACTACCACAGCTCAGACAGGTCTGAACTCGCTACCCAGTACCACCCTATGCTCTCCTCCAGTGAGGGGCTGAACTGAATAGGGGAACCTAACACGTTCTAATAAAGAAACCACAGGGATGACAAATCTGTCAGAAGCAGACGACTTTATCGACTCGGAGGACTCATTTGGTGACGGCGACAAGGGAAGCAGTAGGCAGTCTGCTCAAGAGACCGTCTGTGACATTCGTCATACCTTCCATGGATCTACAGAGGGACGGTATCCCTCGTCTCAGCCCAGCCAAGCTCAGCCCGCGTCTGCTACCTCGCCTGGTACCATGTTCCCACACCGGACACTGCACGGAGCCACCTACCCGGCCCTTGCCATCACCAGTTCGGGTCACTACATGGCACACCATCCTGTGGTCACGCAAGGCTCATATAATAGCCTCTTGACCACCACGTCACCTCAAGGCTTCCCAGCGCCCGGATACTTTTACGCCCAGCCATATGGGCATGGCCACCAAGGAGGTGCTTTCCACAAGAGCTCAGCAATGCAAACTGGGATGGTTTTTGGTAAAGCGCAAGTTTATCTCTGCAATAGGGCTCTGTGGCTCACGTTTCACAGGCACCAAACAGAGATGATCATCACTAAACAGGGGCGGTGAGTATTGACCCGTTCCCTTTCTCGCCGCCCTTGCCGTTATGTTGGCTTATGTCAACATAGTGGGCAAACTGCTGTACTTATTTGGACGAAGTAGATTGACGTGTTTATTGAAAGCGCGTGGGGTTTATTAACAAATTATGGCAACAGGAATTGTTCAAATTAGAATTAATTTCGTTCTCTAAGTAAAATTTTAGCGCGATTTGGGAATTTGTAAAGGAAATAAAACTCCTATGAATCTTTTTTTCTACTTCCAGACGAATGTTTCCATTCCTGAGCTTTAATATATCAGGGCTTGATCCGACGGCAAATTACAATATTTTTGTGGACGTCAGTCTCGCGGACCCTAATCACTGGCGGTTCCAAGGAGGACAGTGGGTACCCTGCGGCAAAGCTGACTCAAATGGGACAGGCAAGTGATTTTACTTTTCTTTTCCCCCTTCTATTCTCTCCAAGTGAGGTTTTCTGACAAAAAAGTGAGTAATGTCTTCAATAATTAATTTATAGGGAATAAGGCCTACATGCACCCAGACTCTCCGAACACCGGCGCGCACTGGATGCGTCAAGAAATTTCTTTTGGAAAACTGAAGTTGGCAAATAATAAAGGGGCATTGGAAAGTGCAGGGCAGGTAAGTTTTTAATATGGTCCTAATTTCGCACAGTCCCAAATACATATGTGTATATATATAAGGTGAAAGAGGTCTTGAAAAGATGCTATATTCAAGTCTGGAGACGTTGCATTGAGAGATTTTCTTTACAAAATAATGTTTTATGCATTTATCAACCATATTGTATGAAATAATTCAGTATTTATTGTCATACATTTTTTGTATTTAGTGTAAAAAAAAAACAATCTTCAAGTTGTTATTTTGTCTCTAGAGATGATCACAGATGTCCCAATTAACACCTGTTTTTCATGTCCTCTGTTCAGATGGTTGTCGTTCAGTCCCTCCATAGGTACCAACCCCGTCTTAATGTGGTCGAGGTGCACGAGGATGGGGCCGAGAACGCAAGTCAACCCAGACAATCATTTACGTTCCCCGAGACGCAATTCGTTGCAGTCACAGCATACCAGAACACAGACGTAAGGAAATTCGTTCTTTCAAATATTGATTTGTTTTTTTAATTGGGGCTAGGCAACATTTTTCCTATTGGGGTAAAAGTGGTTCACAGATTTTCAGTAGGCTAGGTCTTTTTAATGTTATTTTCCTCTTTCAGATAACACAGCTGAAAATAGACCACAATCCTTTCGCAAAAGGTTTTCGGGACAATTATGACAAGTAAGTAAAAATATATTAGCCTAGCTCATGTTTTATTTTGTAATAGCCTTACATATTTAAATATTATTCTATTGGAATTATTCGAATCTCAAATTGTGACTCAAATATGAACACATTTAAAGTGGTTTGTTTCGAGATTAGACTGCTTTACGCACGATTTTGCCCCATTTTATTAGTGACGATACTGTCACTCCTAAAACAACCATCGTTAAAAAAAGAGAAAGATTTCTTCATTACCAGCTAAGGACTACATTCTGATGTAAACGATCTTGAAAAGTATTACGGATTTGGATACACGCATGTTTTTGTTCCATTGGAAATTTGAGTTTACGTGTCAGAATTCCTGTGGACAGACATGTTCGATTTTTTTGCAAATATTCTCTTCAAATAGTTCGTTTTTTAAATCGAATGTAAGAAACTATTGGAGATGAATTAGGCTTAATGGTGTAAGACCTCCGGAGTGCTTTATACATGTGTTTAATAATTGCATGCCATTGTTACTTCATACTTGTGGAAACGTTTTATTTTAGGTCTTTCTCATTTGTATTATTTTCCAATTTCCTAATTGATTGTTTTGGATATGTCTAGAATCTACACAGGCTACGATAGTGACCGGTTGACGCCATCACCGAGTGACTCGACCTACGCTCAGTTTGTGCCCGGTGCCAGATATGCACTTGCTAATTCTTTCCTTCAGCACCAATTCGTCAGCACTTATGCCAAGTCATGTTTCCGCCCTAGCGCAGGAGCTACGTCTGGACTAGACTATAACGTCCCCTTAACTAACAGCATGCTGTCACCGCAAACCAGCGAGGAGGACACGATGGCGGCATCCCCGAGATGGTTTGTGACACCGACCAACAACAGACTGGACTATGCCTCCCGCACAAATGACGCGACTGGAAACACGGCCACTTTGCTGTCGTATGCAGCAGCTGGAAAGGCACTACAGCTGTCCGCAACGGACAGTTCGGGCAGAGCCCTTGCTTATTACGCAGAACCAACGGATTTTGCGCGTACCTCACCCCAGTATTGCGGTGCGTCTAGCCCGGCTCTGTCCTGCTGGACTAATGGACACGCTATTGGTACTGCGAACTTTGACGAGGTCCTCTCACTTTCAAAGGAGAGTTTGCCAACGGGTGTCTCTGAAGACGCAAAACCACAAGATATCTCGGAGTCTAGTTGGATAGAGACATAAACTGAATTGAAGAGATATTCCATCCTAGGTTATTGGCATCAACGAGAACAGTCTAAATACCCACCTGGACATCGTTCATTCGTTTTTTCATTAGACTGCATTTTTGGATTAGCCTACAGTGGGCTGTGGATATGACTGAAGTATTCAAATGTTAACGACAAAATAGTCTATTTAAGCTATAATAATGTATATATTTAACATTAGCTGTAGTCCTACTCTAGATGTTTTAATTGAATCCTGTTTTCTAATTTGACTGATTTGATTGGTTGATTTTTGATTTGTTGAATACATTTCTGGAAAGTGTTCATGTCTTAGCCTGCATTGAGTTTCATTGGCATTATGTTTTATTGTGCTGGCTTTAGTAGGCTATATAGGATCCACAATGTCTTTACTAGTGCAAAAAAACAAGGTTCTGAGTTATAACAACTGTACTTAAAGTAAGTAGCCCAATGCTTCAAAACACAAAGGACATATTCATAAATCAATGCCCAACGCAAAAAGGTCAAGAGGGAATTTGTTGTAGTCTTTGATAGGATGTACACTAATTCATTATCTAAAAATATAAATTCGATTAAAAGCAGATGGACAATTCCTTTTCTCTTATACCTGGTATGAAGGTTTATTAGTGCTGTTGCTGCTTTGCTTGCAGATGCGTGAGCAATGGAGCAAACTCAAGATGAAAGATATTCATAAGAGGACCACAATGGATATAAGTAATCTGAACTTGTTTTTTAATCCTTGATAATGTTTAATGTGTGTATTGTTGTACTCACATAGCTGATTCAACATATGTATTTTAAATTTGTCAAATAACTCATTTATTTGGCGACTCTTGAAGTCTTCTTTAAAAAGAAAATATTTAAGTGTTAAAGTAACTGTCCAGTGTTTCCAGATTTCTATGAAATATGACCTATAATTGACAATATGGGTGAAATACTTTTCCTTCCAAAAGATGATAATTAAATATGTTGAAAATAAGCTTTTCGGTGTTTGAATGGTGTGGGCATACCCCAATAACACAATGGTGGGGGCATATTAGTGGGGGTGTATACAGGTCATAAAAAATATTAATAACAAGTCAACCGCTGATTGTCCAACTCCACCAATGAGCCAACTTGACGTCACATTATATGCGGAAATAGTAAGCATTTTTTAAATGTTTTTTTCTCTCAAATGTATGCTTTGGCGTCAAATACGAGTATAGGACGAGTCAACAACATTATTTGAGTATGAGCCAACAAAAACCTTTAAAAGTGACATTTTCACTGGACAGTTACTTTAACCGTCATTGAGGTATTTACACAAAATTAATCTCGGTTAGCCCAGAACAAAAATCTTGCGCAATTTGCTCAACTGTGTTTACATATTTAAATATAACGTACATTATTTGCATAGAGCTTCCTATTGGTTGTTTATGATAATTTCCAAGTGGGAAACTCGGCCAAACTGGAAGTTTACGAGTTGTTTTTCCAGTAGTCTTTCTATGAGAGATTAACAGAAAGTAGTCGTGGCCCAATCCCAAACCAGGGACTGTTTACATAGCAGGTTAGGATAATTAACGTGGCAGGTTAGAATTAAAATAACAGGCTAGGAGAATGAGGTTAAGGTTAGGAAAAGAGAGGTTTAGGCTTAACTACAATGCTACAGTTGTCAACAACTGTTTTCCCCGGACGCTGACCATTAGATGGAGCTGTAGTAGACCTACTCAATCTAGTTACAACGTTAGAAACGTAAACAGACCATCAGTCCTGACATACCATCAATGACAACACGTCAGACATTTTTTTAACTTGAGAAATACTGCACCAAACACACACAACTGGCCGACTAAAACCTGCAAAAACGTCCAAATTAATTACAGATTTAAAAATATATATATATTCTCACTATTTTGAGGAAGTATTGACTTTGTTCCTATGGTGACCCATGGGGGACAAACATCATGAACTGCCACATCGAACCACACCCCCAAGAATGAAATGTATTTATTTATTTATTAATGAGCAGCAGAAACACATTCGGAATCTGAGCGTTCACTTGCTTTTTAGCCTTATCAAAAAGGGGTGAGTATCCAAAAATGTAATGGTATGCTGTCAAACCAGGCTCCAAAAAAAGCTAAAGGGGATCTATAAAGATTTGCTATGTATTCTCCTAAGGCCCATTGCTACTAGAGCAGCCCTTCCCCAAGACCAGCCTTCTGACTGACTTCCTGAAGCAAGGCCGCTGGAGAGGCCCATTGGAAACATCAATCTACCATCCACTGCTCAACCTGTTGTGAAGATATCAGGTGTGAATCAAAACTTGACTGGTTTAGGCTACACTTATACTGTTTAATTGCCTATACAAATAACAAACCATTTTTTGGGAATCATCTTTAATTGCATATCCTACCTTTTGGATTTCTTACCAGGTTATGGCGTAAGTTGTTCAGACATCTTCATATACACATTGTGGCTTCGTTGGAAGAGCATGACGCATACAACGCCAGAGTTGTGGGTTCGATTCCCATGGGGGACCAGTACGAAAATGTATGTACTCACTACTGTTAGTCGCTCTGGATTAGAGCGTCTGCTAAAATGTAAATGTATAAATACTTATCATATACTCATCTTGGTTCCTCTGGCGCTGGACCAAGAGCAGTTTATAGTGCTGGAAGGAGACTATATATGGACTTGATCCTGCCCTTCAAAGGGCTTCTTTATACACTTTTTGTTGACATTCTAGAATGTATCCATGTCAAAAAAATTATTAGTTTCCCCTTCACTGTCTGTCATCTTGAATTTAAATGAATGAGTGCATTTGAATCAGGAAATCTAGATTTCTGGATAGAAAGACAGTACAGTGCATTGTCATCATGGTTATGCGTGTGCCTCTTGGCACAGCAGTCCCCCCAGGGTGTCAGGCATAAGCATCAGACCTCCGAATAAGATTAGATCTGAAGGTACCAGCTCATACATACCTTGAACCCTCTCACTTTGAAGAACTGAAATGGCTCAAGATGGAAACAGGAGTCACTCAGATTAAATTGGGGTTTACCAACAAAATTGTCCATAACTCTGCCTCCAAATATCTAGGGTTGGACTAATATCCACTGTAAGCACTTTGACATGCAAATACAGGCCCAGCCTTACTCAAGACATTTTAAGACCTTTGCACTATCCTGCCGACTTTTTGTAAATATTCTGTAAATATCCGTTGCTTTTTTTTCTGATGTTGTGTTTCACATTTTAAAATGTGATCTTGTCATATTAACTATGACTGCTGCAAAATGGAATTGCTTCTTGAGGACATTAAAGTAGTCTGAATCTGTGTAATTATTTCAGCTCTATAAATGACACATCAGTACTTCACCAGAAGGAGCTCTTACTAACTTTGTTCCCTGCAGATTTAAGCTCTCCATGGGGAAAAACGAATGTGTGTAGTCTGCTGCAGTTCTGTGGAACAGTTTACCAAGCTACCTGAAAACTCATCAGAGAATAGCTTTAAGGTGTCCCAAACAAACCAGAAAATATTTGAGAAATACCATGGTGGTTTGATTAGGGGTATTCTCCCACGAGGTGACTCGTAAACGGCCACCTCTGTGCTGTAGATGATGTTGTTGTAAATGGATTGCTGTAAATTGCATTTGTTGTTTTTAATTGCATTGGGTGCATGTGAAGTGGTGTTGGTCTTTCCCACCTGTCACCTTGCTGAAAAAAGAGGACCACAATGGAAATAAGCCATCGGGGTTTATTTTTGTTTTTATCCTCGATTATTTTTGATGTATGTAATGTTGTTTCCGGCTGGAGCAGCCTACTGCGTTTAATTATCCAACACATTCTATCAATCAATCGATCAACAACTTTATCCTGAGTTGTACCATAGAATTGACCTGAAACGGGTATTCATTGGTTTTAATGGGCATTCATTTAAATCTAATATCTCGATGTGATTGGAGATATATTCGGTTTCTCTGTTGATATTTGTTTTTATTTCTAATATATTCCTGCTTGATTAATGTTGATCATTGAATTTGGAAAGAAATTAGCTGACTACTGAAAATTACGCCAATTTATTCATCAAATATTTCAGTTTGATTTGACAGATCCCATTGAACACCAGGTGGCACCAATGTAACGTTTTTCAAAGGATTTCAGTCAACGACTTCATAAATGGGTGAATGAATCAATGTGCTCTATCTCACTGCGCACACATGTGGGCCATGATAGAAATTGTTCATGGTTATCTTCATGTATTTTACGGTCCCAATTTTCCCTCATGGATTGCAATAGAGCAAATGAATTGCTTTATAGGCTAATTTCATGGGTCAGGCAGCAATCCTAGGATCCTTTGTTAAGGAACAGAACCCGAAATAGGCAACATTAAAATATAGTAGCCTACTTTTGTTTTTTGTGTGTGGTTAATTTAATAACAATAGGTCCTTGGTAGCGTATAATACCCTGCCTAATACCTAATTAAATATTGTCCCAAATGAACATAAATATCTGTCAAGATAGCTACTAGAGCCTACCTCTTGTATCCTGAGCTTATCCGGTGTCGTGCATTCATATCCTGTTCTATTGAGTGCAACCTGTCCTAAACCAATATTCTGTGGGTAATTTTTAAGAATAGGTCCACATGTGTGCAAATTTGGAGCAACGCGCGCCACGGTAGACGCAATCTATATCGTGCTGCGCTTCATTGCCTCACGTGTGCTCCACCTCGTCATGTAGCGCAAATTGCACTCTCCAAGCTTGAGCGAGTGAATGGGAAATCTCTACCCCATGCCTAAATGATGTAGGACTGGACGAGGAGGATGCTTATCTTAATTTGAGAAAATCAACCCAGTTTATATAAGGGTTCACCCTGATTTAGCCCGGCAACACTAGACAGAAGACAGTAGGAGCGTATCAAATCTACAGAGAAAGCGAGGCAAAGGAAAATATGGACATAACGGACCAAGGAGCACAAATGGAGCCGCTACTACCCTTGGTAAGGATGTCCCATAGGCAACATACAATAGGCAACCATTGTGTTTTCACTGAAAAATTGATTTCATATCGTTGATTGAGAATGTCTTGATGTGGGGATTGAACACACCACCATAGATCAGCCTGTGTGTGCAATACATTTGAAATGAATCATAGTATTTGTATGATATTACATTCGAAAATGACAAAACTGTAGTAGGCCTAATATAGGTAAGTAGGTTATAACCTAGTTTTATAGACCGATTTGCCAAGACAACGGTTTTATCCCAAATATCGAGACATCGTAATGTTTGTGACGATTTTTTTAGTCTGGACCATCCTGGATCTTTTTTGTTTGTTGTGCTGGACCAATAGACCTACATTAAATTAATTGTGTCATCAAAGTGGGCTAATAAAATTCCAGAATTTTTGTTGCTTAGTCTGCTACAACATCAAGTACCTCTAGAATACTGTAATTAACCTGATTTTGAAAGATATGGTCATCTTTATTTACCTATTACTAATGCATCATTTTCTTTATATCCACTAATTTCTCCTCTAATGCCACACCGGACACATTTTGTTATTAATAAAGGATGATGTAGGGCCATGTCTTGTTGAGTCTGCAGTTGATGTGTCTGTGGTATGCACTGTGGTTCCAGTTCATTTGGTCTCCTGCTGGATTACCTTATGGTGGAGCTGATTTAGAATGTCTGTCATCTTGTGAACATTCATCAGGACTCCGAGTCAGACACAACCTAAAATCACCACTGATCACCAACGTCTTCATAGGTAGAAGAACTATGGTGAAGTCCTATTCAGTCTGTCAATCACTGGTTATGATGCAAATAAAATAAGCCATTTAAGAGTTTCTGGACAGAGCCAGCTCCTATAATTAAGGACAGCTGTAAATTCACGGCCCCATGCTGTTATGGTAGTTTACTACTAGACATCGGGCTCATCTGATATCTGATTGGACCCATTAGGATCTATAGGTGTATTACTAAGGCAAGCCACAGACAGACACCACTCATCCATAAGAACCAGAGTTTTTTTTCTCTCTCTCACCCTGTAGGACACACTCTTTCTATGGTCAATCCTCGGTCATAGACAAGATTGATGAACCGTAATCTATACATGCTTCTGCATGTTGGACAGAGACCGTATGTTATTAAACGGGTGACGGCACTCAGTGGTGTCCAAAGACTGTGCCTGTTTCAGTGGTCAGGTCCTGTTTAGCATTCCGGTGATGGCGTGTTGAGGGATGGCCGCCGTGCTGGATTCTCGCCTCAAAGCCAGGGAGAGGAGAAATATGACTTTTGTTCAAACGCTGTTGAAAACATTGTTTCCCTTTTTCTGAATAGGTCATTATAAAACAACATTGATAAAGAAAAAGAAAAAAAAACATTGATAAATTACATTGATAAATCAGGCGTCTGTGTGAGCCTACTTAACCAGTGCTGTAGATTGCCCCCAGGTTGACTATGACATGGGATGCTTTTGTTCACTGACTCAATGCAGAGTGCAGTGCCCTGTCATCATAACTCTTGGCTGCCTAGCTGTAGCGTGTTTCCTGAATCCCAATGCGTTGCCATAGTTGCTAAGAGTCGTGTGTGGGTGCGTGAGGTGATAGTATGAGTGAGTGTTCTGTGGAAATCCTCACCGTATGACAAACAAAAAATGTCATGTAACTTGTATTAGAAACCTGGTGACTGGCAGTGATTGCATAGCACTCAATGACTTCCAGTGTGAAGATGCGTAACTAAGCAAGACTGGATTATGCATGGAAACAATGTCCTGTGGATTGATGTTGTACTTTGACCTTGTTATCTACAGGAACCAGGCCCCCAGAGCCCTCAGATACCTCAAGGAGACAAGAATGTGGTGAGTACTTCTGCTTTCATACCAAGCCAAGCATGCAGGATAAGTCCTACTACTTTTGCTCAGTGATACATGAGTCCTTTTGATTTCAACTACAGATAAGCCACTTCATGCAGCAAATGTGCAGGTATCCATTTAAAACTGTCTTGGTTATGAATATCACTGAACATCCATCTGGCATACTTCCAAAGACCTGAGTCAGAGTTGAGATAAGAGCTCCCCAACCACGACTTTCACAGAAATCAGTCATTGACATCAACGGGAGACTAAAGCAAAAACTTGAGTCAAGCGCTCTGATTCCACATCAGAAATATATATGCTGGCATATATTGGGCAGAGAGAGGGTGTTGGGAGTTAGGGCTGGAGACAGGAGATGGAGAGTGTGTGATGTAGTAAAGATGGGACGGATTGTTGAGTCCTAATCCTAGACACAGTCAGCCTGGCTGGTCTTCTGGCTGGAGTGGATCCAGTGTGGACAGACGGGGGAGGTCTGTAGAGCAGGGTGGGTATAGCAGACAGAGGTAGGCCTGTTCTCTTGGACATAATGTTCTTGGATCAGTGGGGCATCTCTGTCTGACTGGGTGATCCGACTGTGCAGAGCCAGCCCCACTGTAGCGAGCTAAGTGCCTAGACCGGCTGTGCGCCCTTGGATGTTTAATTATAGCGGATAGAGGGAGCAAGATGAAGAGAGAGGGGGAGAGAGAGAGAGGGGGGGGGAAGAGAGAGAGAGAGAGGGGGGAGGAAGAGCGAGAGAGAGAGAGAGGGGGGATGAAGAGAGGGAGCGAGAGGGGGGGAGGAAGAGAGAGAGAGCGAGAGGGGGGGAGGAAGAGAGAGAGAGCGAGAGGGGGGGAGGAAGAGAGAGAGAGAGAGAGGGGGGAGGAAGAGAGAGAGAGAGAGGGGGGATGAAGAGAGAGAGAGAGGGGGGATGAAGAGAGAGAGCGAGAGGGGGGGAGGAAGAGAGAGAGAGAGGGGGAGGAAGAGAGAGAGAGGAGCAGGAAGAGAGAGAGAGAGAGAGAAAGGGGGAGGAAGAGAGAGAGGGGGAGAGAAGACACAGCTAAGAGAGATGCTAGTGGTTTTTCGGCACATTTCTGATCGTTTCCCCAACAATCTTATTTATCATACGTGCCTAAATTGTTATTGATCCAGTACTACTACCACTGGGAATGTATGTCATTAGGTAGTGTAGCAGAAGAATTGCTTGAAGCGCTGGATCCATTTCCATTGCAGCATGTTTCTGCCACAGTGTTCCGCTGACCATGCAGCACAGACAGAGTACAGTAATGTCATAGGCAGGACACACACACACACACACACACACACACACACACACACACACACACACGCACACACACACACGCAGGATGACTGCAGAGTAGAACCACCTCATAACATGTCCCTGTGGAGGTGGGATGGATCAGATGTGGCAGGTGCAGCGGTGAGAAGTCCTAGGGATTTTCAGTTCGAACCCCACAGAAGAAGGGTCTGTGTGTGTGTGTGTTTTGCTTACCGTGACTTAGCTACAAGCCTCTCTTAGATAAGAGGGCCACAACACCACACAGCCCAGCATCGGTGATGTCAGAAGCTCGCTAATCTCACAGTGGATTGGTGGATGGATGCTTGTCAGAAAACATCGGAGCCCGTCTGGATCAGAGCTGGGCAGTCTGAGCACTTGTTTGTGTTGCGAAGCTGCTGTCAGGAGGAGGGTGGCTGGCATGGGGAAGAGGAACCGGTGAGAAGAGCCTGGCTCGACCTTACCGCCAATACCTCCAGCCGACAAGCACAGGTTCTGTCCGGGGCTTGGATTCTGAGCTTCCCTCTTGCGGTCTCTCGACCACTGTAAAACCAAGAAGAAATCTCGGGCATCCTTGCCCACACTGACGCGCCATGTTATCGGGGAGCTTGGACCCCAACTCCAATGGATTTAACTGCCAGGTACGCCTCTGGGTTTAGCCTGTGCCACCTGAGGGAGGTTGGCACATAGGGGGTGGCACAAAGAATGGGATGGAAATGCTGATGATGTTGAGGTGGCCTAAACTATTAGTTGTTGTGTCACAACATTGCTTGTGTTCATGTGAGAATATATCCTGATTGGCGTTTTAGCTCATATTTGGGGTTATGAAAATATACCACCGCAGACTTATCATGCACACATTCACGTCATCATTTCTCGACAGTGACATTGGACAGAATCCATATACAACGTTTTTGATGGATCGCAAACGGGCCATTTTACGCTTTCCTGAACGCTTTGGCAGATTAACATTGAAGTCACTACAGGGCAGAGTGAATGGCCTTCAGTTCAGTATTATAGTGTTGGTTAATGCGATGCCTGATCACTGCTGTTGTTCTGCAGTAGAGGCTAGCTGTGCTGCAGATCTCCTGGCATAGGAAAAGGTCCCGAGGAGCTACTGACAGATGGGTCTTGAGCACTCTCATTTTGCGAGTGGTGGGAGATCGAGCTAGAGATTATACCCACTGTCATGAACCCGATTGATCTTTGAGAGAAGCAAATGACCTAAACTGTTTGTGTTTGTCTCTGTCTTTGTCCGTTTATGGCGACTTCAGAAGCCTTGCTGTTTGTTGATGTCTTTTAGGTTTTGGATTAAACTGTGTTGATGTCACTAAGTGAACAGGGAAGCCTGTGATAGAGAGGTATGGCTTCGAGAAGCTCTGCTGTGATGCTGATGCTGAGCACACTGCCGTTGCCACGGTAACCACGGCCATCTGTAGGGATCAGACCTGTGACGACGTCTGCCCTTATCCAATCAGATGTCTCTGGTGTAAGGGGCGCCGCCCATGCTAATCCACTAGCTGTAGCTATATAGAATCCCCTCGGCTTGAAACACATGTACAGTACTCTCATCCACATTAGACTGATCTACAGTCAGTAATCCTCTATCCCGTAGATGAGGCTTTGTGAAAAGTCACATGCTATATATGCTTCTGATTCACATAGGGGTTGTTGGTCAAAATAATGAGTAGAGATGTTCTTTAATGTATACCTCATGGCCTAGATATCCTATGAAGGTAAATGTTGATCATCTCTGCAGGTTCCGTGCGTCACAGAACTCCCTGAGAGACACATGAGGAATGTGGAAATTGGGTCACAAGGCTGGTGTGTGTGTCCTGGAAAGCTGTATTCTAACCTACTTCCTGGAAACGGCTCGTGTGAAAGCTCCGGGGTGAAGTTTCCCCTAGGTACAGATTTAGGATCAGCATCCCCTCCCCCAATCCTAGACTTAACCATTAGTGGGGAAAAAGCATAGCTGACCTCAGGTCAGCGTTGAGGGGCAACTTCACCCTACACCCGTGTGAACAGATAGGTCTGTGATTTTTACTGGCAAGGATATGGGTACATAACCCAGGCACACCTTTTGGTCAACATTAGGAGACATCCTCTGTGTTTATTGTTTCTTAATGAGTTCCATAATAGTTCCCCCTGAAAGATAACATCAGCAGACCACCTCCTCTAGTGCAGCAGTCAATCATATTGTTCTCTCTGCCAGAGGTCAACCTGAAGTCCCAGGATGTAATTTTGATTTGTAGGTGGTTTACATTTTAAACAAAGACTTTGTTCACAACCGGGATGTGCAATCCTGGCCCTGTGGTTGCAGACTGTGTGTTAGCAGGCTTTTGTTCCAGGCCCGGATTAACAGTTCTGATTCAACTGGTTACATTTAGTGCATTATCAAACCAGTTCTTGTTCCAACTCAAAAAAAAAGAATGTATTTCCTGTCTTGAAAATCATAATCTCCTTGAATACGGTCATTCGAAAATAAATGCTCAAGGAAAAGGAAATCGCAAGCGAGGTTCTAGAGTGGTTATCGAAGAAAGGAATGACGTCCAACAGCGTGTTTCTGGGAGTTAAAGACGAGAAAGGAAGTCATTTTAAGCTGACAGTCATTTTTAAGGGAACTGGAAGTGTTGAGTGCAGTTTATTTCGGAACACATCAGTCGCTGGTTGAGAGACCTCGACACGCCATGCTCTGTGTTGAAAGCCATCTGACCATTTGTCTGTTTGATGAGAGCATGTCGTTATCACAAAATTGGACATGAAGAGATTGCTACGGTTCGTACTGGCCTAACATGTGAGGGGAACGCAGGTGCAATCGCTACACACACCGGGACCAGCTGGTGTGTGTGTGTGTGTGTGTGTGTGTGTGTGTGTGTGTGTGTGTGTGTGTGTGTGTGCTCACTCAGGTTCTATACTGAATAAAAATATAAACGAAACATGCAACAATTTCAATTTTTTTACTGAGTTACAGTTCATATAAGGAAATATATTCATTAGGCACTAATCTATAGGTTTCACATGACTGGGCAGGGGTGCAGCCATGAGTGGGCCTGGGAGGGCATAGGCCTAACCAATCAGAATTATTCCCCCCCACGCCTCCTCAGACGATCCCGCAGGTGAAGAAGCCGAATGTGGAGGTCCTGGGCTGGCGTGGTTACACGTGGTCTGCGGTTGTGAAGCCGGTTGGACGTACTGCCAAATTCTCTAAAACGACATTGGAGTCAGATTATTTGTAGAGAAATTAACATTCAATTCTCTGGCAAAAGCTCTGGTGGACATTCCTGCAGTCAGCATGCCAGTTGCACTCTCCCTCCAAACTTGAGACATTTGTGCTGTTGTGTGACAAAACTGTACATTTTAGAGTGGCCTTTTATTGTCCCCAGCACAAGGTGCACCTGTGTAATGATCATGCTGTTTAATCAGCTTCTTGATATGCCACACCTGTCAGGTGGATGTATTATCTTGGCAAAGGATACATCTTCACTAACAGGAATGTAAACAAATGTGTGCCAAAATTTGAGAGAAATAAGCTTTTTGTGCGTATGGAAGATTTCTGGGATTTTTTATATCAGTTTATGAAACATAGGACCAGTGTATATTACCTCATTTGTCATCACCTCCAAGCCTCCAGTGCTCCTTCGTGGGTCGTCCTTGTTACCAGTATCAGTTAGTACAGCTTATCTAGAGTTTTGATTAGATGGTATATACTGTAGCTACGCAGTGAGTTTTTCATAGCAGGTTAGAATTTACGCAGCAGGTTAAGAGAATTACCCTAACCTTAACCCTTATCCTAACCCTAAACTTAACCCTTACTCTAACCATTACGCTAACCCTTATTCTAAACCTAACCATAACCTAAGCAAGCAGTTGCTTATCAACAGATAGTTTGTTGATAGTATGATGCTCTACAGATAGAAAATCTGGATTATCCAAATCTGGACTGAATTAGGTTAGGAAAAGGGTTAAGGTTAGCTAAAATGCTCTCCTAACCTGCTACAAAAAGTAACTTTCGGTGGTAGCTGTACTCCATCTAGTCACAAGCCTTATCTAAGTCAATTAGCTTCCTGGTGGTCTGACCTCTCTCAGGTCTCAGGAAATACTGACTGACTTTGTTGATTCCTAAGGTCACAGTCACACCCACTCCATAATAGTGCATTGATGTCAGAACTCATTAGAGTGAGTGGTGGCTAGTGGGGATACAGACTACTAGGTTTGGCGGCTGATTTGGGTCAGTGGTGTATTGTATTGATAGGCTAGCTGGCTGGGGGAATGAAAGCGCCACCTGTGAAACTGTAATTCTATTCCGGGCCACCTGCTGTTTGTAATCCGTAGAGGGATTTTGGTTTTGGAGGCTTTCGGCTTGATTCTTGTTTTTTGTTGCTTGGTCACTGTCACGGAAAAAAGCGACAAAAAGTACAATTTGACAGACAAAACCGGTAATCAAGTTGCTGGAGTAAATGAAACGATTGTGTTAATATTCACTTTTGTACCTTTTCACTTTATAAAGAACGTGTGTCCTTGATGTTTTTGGATTCAACGCAGGAAACCTGTTCACAGGGTTGTTTATATGAGATGTTTTATTGTCACATACGCCGGATATGCCCTGCAATAGACTAGCGCCCTGTCCAGCGGGAGTACTTGTACATCAATCTGCCTCACGCTACAGAAACAGGAGATAGCCTCCTGCGCTATGGGCCATTCTGGCTCGGACAAAGCTTACTTACTAAATAGACAACCGATACCCCTCCCATCCCACCTCTACCGCCAAATCTGTATATCAGCAAATATAAGTGTATTGGATGCAGTCCAGATTAAAGGGGGACTGTTGTAAACTTCAATTAAATCGTTTGATGAAGCTCTTCCTTGTCCCTGTTCTGTTCAGGGCTCTATTTTCAAGGCTGTGTCCCAAATGGCCCTGTGGACCTACACTGCACAGATGATACATACAGTTAGTCAGCTTGACAGGAAGGAGCAGAGTGCATCAGTGAGCAACACGTGTAGGGAGATGGGGGAGGCTGCTGTAGCTCTGAACTGAATACCAAGCAACTGTACGTGTTTCTCCTCCTCTGTCTCTTTCTGTCTCCCAGAGAGACGCTTTAGGATAAGAATAAGACTACGCTTTCAGTAAATAGTCAAATGACACATAATAAATCATGGATAATTGCTGATGGGAAATGCAGAAAATGCAGCTACATGCCATTTCTAATACATCTATGTGGAGTGCATAGAGTACAGGAGAATGCGCCTTGGAATGGCCTTGGTGTCTAGTAAACAGAGAGGAGAGAAGCCAATGGCAGGCATATTTCCAAGGTCAACCCTGAACTCGCCAAATGTGGAAATCACATAGATGCCAACCTCTTCGTCCTCCTTTGGTTTTCAGTCCAGGGCTACAGCAGCTTCCCCTTCCCCCTACATGATGTCAACTTCCTCGTCCTCCTTTGGTTTTCAGTCCAGGGCTACAGCAGCTTCCCCTTCCACCTACATGATGTCAACTTCCTCGTCCTCCTTTGGTTTTCAGTCCAGGGCTACAGCAGCTTCCCCTTCCCCCTACATGATGTCAACTTCCTCGTCCTCCTTTGGTTTTCAGTCCAGGGCTACAGCAGCTTCCCCTTCCCCCTACATGATGTCAACTTCCTCGTCCTCCTTTGGTTTTCAGTCCAGGGCTACAGCAGCTTCCCCTTCCCCCTACATGATGTCAACTTCCTCGTCCTCCTTTGGTTTTCAGTCTAGGGCTACAGCAACTTCCCCCTACATGTGTTGCTCCGCTCATTCCTATCAAGCTGACTAACTGCCTGCAGAACTAGGCCTGGATATGCGTTTGTTAGCGTGCTCATTTCTCTGTGCATTTATGTGTGTGTGTGTGTGTGTGTGTGTGTGCGCGCACGTCCGGGCATGGAGAGCAACTCCCACCTCACACTGGCTGCTCTGATGTCGTCACCAAGTAGAGAGCATGATAGGAGCGGATTTAATCAGTGCTGTGTATATCTCATCCAGGGTTAGATCCTGGGATTTACACACCTATGGCAAAAGGTTAGCATTTGTGGGGAGATGAAATCTGTGGCGGGGGGGACGCTCTCTCTGCCGCTCTTCCGTCAGTGTTCTGCAGCCTGCAGGAGATCCCGTCCCCAACACCATGCTATTAAGAGATAGAGACAGAAACCTGCTGCAGGCCGGAGATGCTGTCTCGTTTGTCAAACTGAACAGAAGACACGGAGCACCACTCCGTCCTCCTATAGTGGTCCCGGCACAGAGAAAGACAGTTGGCGTTCTAGACGGATTTATTGACCTCTTTTCTCAACGTGTTGATCTAACGAGACTTCAGCATGAGTTCATGAGCAAAGTCTCTGTTAAGATTGTGTTGTGAGCCTCCCGGGTGGCGCAGTGGTCTAAGGCACTGTGCCACCAGAGATTCTGGGTTCGAGTCCAGGCTCTGTCGCAGCCGGCCGCGACCGGGAGGCCCATGGGGCGGCGCACAATTGGCCCAGCATCATCCGGGTTAGGAAGGGTTTAGCCGGCAGGGATATCCTGATATCCTTGTCTCATCACGCACTAGCGACTCCTGTGGCGGGCCGGGCGCAGTGCACGCTGACCGGGTCGCCAGGTGTACGGTGTTTCCCCCGACACATTGGTGCGGCTGGCTTCCGGGTTGGATGGGCATTGTGTCATGATGCATTGGGCTTGGTTGGGTTGTGTTTCGGAGGATGCATGGCTCTCGACCTTCGCCTCTCCCGAGTCCGTACGGGAGTTGCAGCGATGAGACAAGACTGTAACTACTACCAATTGGATACCACGAAATTGGGGAGAAAAAAGGGGTAAAAAAAAAAGAAAAAAGATTGTGTGGTCAGTGGTGGAGTCCTTTCCATTCCAACTCCCTCAGATTAGGAGGTGAATTGAAATTTGATTCATTAATAGAATTAGTATCATGTAAGATGAATGAATTGAACCTACTTATGAATTGAACCGAGATTTATCTCCTGAATTCACTGAATTGAAATTGAATTGGCACTCAATATTTGATCAGACCCAGACTTTATAATAAGACATTCTCATAGGTTATTTCATTGTTGTTATATCAGACCAAACATTTTTCTAATGGGCTAGCAGCCAGGGAGCAGGAGGTGGGGGATTTCATTATGATGTCACTGAGAACGAGGGGATTTCCCAGGGTGCCATGTGTCCTTCTGGGGATAGCAGCAGCAGGGTCTGCCCCTGGTCACCCTTCACATTTCTCCAAGGGTGGTCTCTCGCGCTCCACTCTCTGCTATGACAGCCATGCTGCCTGATAAATCTAATGACATGACAGTTTTGCCCTACATCATTGAATAAACAAAAGCATGCATTTGTGACTTTTTAAATTCCGTGCCCTACACCAAAGGGACTCTGATTATAACATGGCTGATTAGGACCTCTGTCTGTCTTTCTTTCTTTCTTTCTTTCTTTCTTTCTTTCTTTCTTTCTTCCATTCCTCTTTTAATGCTTCTTCCCACAGCCTCTATACTAGAGATCTCAGTCGGACAGTTTCAGCTGTACTTGTGTCCGACTTCTCAGATAATCAGTGAGCACACTGACACTGCCCACATGATGGGTCAGTGGACCATTCCTTGAAGAAAGACGTAAATTAATTGACATCCAATATCACATTCACAAACAAACCAGCCCTGAAAACGTCTGTGTACTTTCTTTTGATAATTCCTTGATCTTCTTCTGAGAAATCACTCTCCTCATTTGAGACGGTCTAATGTGATCCAATTTGTAAGTCGCTCTGGATAAGAGCGTCTGCTAAATGACTTAAATGTAATGTAAATGTGATGTCTAAGCCCACCCGGCCACAACCCACCCAACCCCACCAACATCTGTCCAGAACATTCCCATGATCCTCTAGGCTCAGTCACATGGGCGCCCATGTGTGGGTGCCTCCTCTCTCCAGCAACCTGGCCTGGGTTAGCCTAATCTTCTTCAGCATCCAGGACTGGCTGTGTAGGACCATCTTTGATTGGTCTGTAGCCACAGTCATTCAGTCACCAGATGCGTATGTAATGGATTTTTATTCCCTGTATAGTGCACTGCTTTTGACCAGCATTCTAAATGGAATGCAGAAAATACACAAGCATTTGTAATACTGTCCAGATTGATCTGAACTGCAAAGATGCTTCATATATAATTTCTGTAGTATATTTTTGTTATGTTAATAAGGGGGGGGGGGTAGTAGAGTCCAGGGCCAGAGTCATGGCCAGGGTTACTTCCAGCTGTGGGGTAGAGCCAGTCTAAGCACAGGGTTACTTCCAGCTCTGGGGTAGAGCCAGGGACAGGGCCAGGGTTGCTGTGGGGTAAAGCCAGGGTCAGGGCCAGGGTTAAGGCTAGGGTTGCTCCAGCTGTGGGGTAAAGTTAAGGCCAGGGGGGCTTCCACCTTAACAACCTCTGCCTGGAGCTTAGCAGGCTATAAACAGACAGAGCAGTGTAACAGCAGGACAACAACACATATAGCCAAACTAAACAATAATTTGGGACACAGCTCATTTTGGTCCAAGTATAATGCACCTAAACTGCTTCACATTTGACTTCTGTGGTATAATTTTGTTATGTTAATAGGCTCTGGTGTCTTACAGTTGAAGTCGGAAGTTTACATACACCTTAGCCAAATACATTTAAACTCAGTTTTTCACAATTCCTGACATTTAATCCTAGTAAAAATTCCCTGTCTTAGGTCAGTTAGGATTGCCACTTTATTTTAAGAATGTGAAATGACAGAATAATAGTAGAGAGAATGATTTATTTCAGCTTCTATTTCCTTCATCACATTCCCAGTGGGTCAGAAGTTTACAAACACTCAATTAGTATTTGTTAGCATTGCCTTTAAATTGTTTAACTTGGGTCAAACGTTTCAGGTAGCCTTCCACAAGCTTCCCACAATAAGTTGGGTGAATTTTGTCCCATCCCTCCTGACAGAGTTGGTGTAACTGAGTCAGGTTTGTAGGCCTCCTTGCTTGCAAACACTTCTTCAGTTCTGCCCACAAATGATCTATAGGATTGAAGTCGGGGCTTTGTGATGGCCACTCCAATACGCGTTATGTTCACTAGTTCCAAAACATCCGGTGATTTTGCAGAGAGCCACATCAATTTACAGAAATACTCATAATCAACATTGCTAAAAGATACAACTGTTATGCATGGAATTTTAGATCCACTTCTCCTTAATGCAACTGCTGTGTCAGATTTCAAAAAAACTTCACGGAAAAAGCACACCATGCAATAATCTGAGTACCACGCTCAGAGACCAACTCAAAGAGATATCCGCCATGTTGTGTAGTCAGCAGATGTCAGAATAACATTATAAATATTCACTTACCTTTGATGATCTTCATCAGAATGCACTCCCAGGAATCCCAGTTCCACAATAAATGTTTGTTTTGTTCAATGAAGTCCATCATTTATGTACAAATATATCCTTTTTGTTAGCGCGTTTAGCCCAGTAATTACAATTCATGACGCGCGATCACTAGGTGCAGACGAAAAGTCAAAAAGTTCCGTTACAGTCCGTAGAAACATGTCAAACGATGTATAGAATCAATCTTTAGGATGTTTTTAATGTAAATCTTCAATAATGTTCCAACCGGAGAATTCCTTTGTCTTTGTGAACGCACCTGGTCAGCTCGTGGCTCTCTGGCAGACCTCTGACTCATTCCCCTCTCATTCGCCCCCACTTCACAGTAGAAGCCTCAAACAAGGTTCTAAAGACTGTTGACATCTAGTGGAAGCCTTAGGAAGTGCAATATGACCCCATTTCCACTTTATCTTGGATAAGCAAAGAGTTGAAAAACTACAAACCTCAGATTTCCCACTTCCTGGTTGGATTTTTTCTCAGGTTTTTGCCTGCCATATGAGTTCTGTTATACTCACAGACATCATTCAAACAGTTGTAGAAACTTCAGAGTGTTTTCTATCCAAATCACTAATACTATGCATATCCTAGCATCTGGGCCTGAGTAGCAGGCAGTTTACTCTGGGCACGCTTTTCATCCGGACGTGAAAATACTGCCCCCTACCCAAGAGAGGTTAAAGGCACAGTCAACTTAGTGTATGTGAACTTCTGACCCACTGGAATTGTGATACAGTGAATTATAAGTGAAATAATCTGTCTGTAAACAATTGTTGGAAAATTGACTTGTGTCATGCACAAAGTAGATGTCCTAACCGACTTGCCAAAACTATAGTTTGTTAACAAGAAATTTGTGGATGATTGAAAAACTAGTTTTAATGACTCCAACCTAAGTGTATGTAAACCTCCGACTTCAACTGTACCTTTTGGAAGCTGTGGGGTAGAGCCAGTGTCAGGTTCTGAGGTGCTTCCACCAGCTGCAGGCCTGAACACATCAGAGTTCTATAATTAAGCGACATGATAGGAATAATACAACCACTGTTATCTGTAGCTCATTTCCATGTCTGTTGTATTACTAATACACTGTTGTTATATGGTTCTACACCGTCTAACCAAAGTGCTGGAGATTCACTGTTTACGTTTTCCAATCGCATTAAGTGCTGATTACAATCTAGTCTGATTAGATTGTCAAATGATGCAATATGGAAAAGCTCAGTGGTGTCCAGAGATTATTTGAGTGTAGCATTGACTTGTGCTTAGAGATGATTGTGAATGAAGTGTGGCTGATTACCAAAGGGAATTAACTAGCATTACGCGGCATCTGTGAGTATAGCCCTGACTCTCATGTTTTACCAGCTTTCCACTGGCACCCAGCACCTCCTATGTCACTTCATGGTATTTGGCAAAAAGATTAAGCCTACAACCCCCTGGACAGAAACATGTTATTTTGGGGACACTCACTAGCGAATAGTACGCAGACACACACATATATATATATATATATATATAGATATATATATATATACACACCCCATCAACCCTCTGAGACTCTCGACCCCACAACCAGTATTTCTCCTACAACAATCCTAGCCATTATCAGGATAGTCTTTTGGGTCAAAAACAGTGTTCCTCTCGGCAGCTGTGTGAGAGTCAGTATATATCTGACCACGCGCATGAGGAAGCATCCTTGTAAAAAAAAAAAAATAAAATGTGACTAAAACAATAAAACTATCTGGGTAGTCAGGGAAGGTGAATTCATAAAAATTGTGATTGGCCACATTAGTTGCCATGGTGACTGTCTGATGAAGTTAGCCTCATGAAGCTGCTGTGTGTTTATTTAAGGACTCATCCTCTTACAGCAGGAGGATGGCAGGACGCCAGAGGCCTCTTATATAAGCGTTTTGGCTTTTTTTTAAATTCAAATGTGGCTCCGTGTACTGAATGGTCATTTTGACATGGTGGAATGGTCACTGGGCCAAATTCACCACTCGTGTGCTAGGCCCATTAAAAAAACAGCACTCTGAGCTTTTTCTGTGAAAATCTCTTTATGTGCAAAGGAATGGTTCTCTTTATACTGTACATACTGTAAATATATGTGCGTATTAAGTCGTTTGGACCATGATGTGGACTCCAAGGAACTTGAAACTCTCGACCCGCTCCACTACAGCCCTGTCGATGTTAATGGGGGCCTGTTCGGCCCACCTTCATCTCTCTCTCTCTTTATCTTTATCTATCTCTCTCTCTTTCTTTATCTCTCTCTCTCTCTTTCTCTCTCTCTCCCCTCTCTCTTTATCTCTCTCTCTCTCTTTCTTTATCTCTCTCTCTCTTTCTTTATCTCTCTCTCTTTCTCTTTATCTCTCTCTCTCTTTCTCTTTCCCTATATCTTTCTCTCTCTCTCTCTCTGTGTCTCCTATAGAGGACTGATGAGGAGGCGGTCCTGGACAGAGGGGGCACTCGCTCCATGCTCAACACCAACTTTGAGAAGGAGGAGCTGGAAGGTGAGTCAACATTAACAGTTTAAGGGATGCATCTCAATTAGTCTAAACTGGCTTCCTCCCCTTGTCTCCACCTCTACCTAACCCTATTCTGCTTTTACATAGTCTGTGACTTCATATCACTTATGGGTGGAAGGAGAGGACGCAAGTAGACAAGGACCGGGAGCAGGTTAAGAAAACTGGAATGCACCCAGTGACCTTTCTCAGACACTCTGTGTCGCTGTGACACTGTATTTGCTCAGGAGTAGTATTCCCTGCTACCCCATAAGGAGACCCTATGGATTTGTGAGAGAGGACACTGTAGTGAAGACGAGATACACACACACACACACACACACACACACACACACACACACACACACACACACACACACACACACACACACACACGAATGTCTTAATACGTGTGTCACTTTCATGCCACAGAGAGCAGGATGGGAGAGAACAGACGTTCCATCACATCAGCAAGTTCACAGGCCTGAGAGATGTTGTGATCATTTTATAGAAAACCTCCTGTCTTGACTCACAGACTGTAAGCGGCAGCCAGGGTCCTCAGTGTTTCAACCAGGCATCTCCTAGGCTGCCCTATTGTCTTTCATAATAGTCTCTACGACACATTCAAAGGGAGATATACTCTATTGTACTGTGATATACCATGTTGGATGTTTTGTTGATGTCAGTGTGTTGCCGGCTGACTCAGAGATGCATGTTGTGGTTGTTGTGACTGTAACAGGCCACACGCTAAGGCTGTCACACATGACGTTTCAGGGAGACATATTGCTAGAATCATCCTGTCCTTGACTTACTGCCTTAGTTTCTGGGCATGGTTGTTTTTGTTAAACAGTACTTCCACTGAGTAGTGCTGTTAAAGCAGGCCTGGAGGTGGGGACAGAGATATGACAGAGATATGACAGAGATATGAGTGGCCAGGGTCTTGTCCATGTCACCCTGTGTACCCTGGCTCTCCCACAGCTGGTTTGAGACCTAAAGGGCAGGCCATTTTGGCTGTTTTAGCTCAGCATTGGAGTCAGCATAGATTATGCTCACCCTGGTAGAGAGAGAGAGAGAGAGAGAGAGAGAGTGAGGAACAGGGAAGAGAGTGTGGCATATAACGAGGGAGGGAGAAAGATGGAGGGGGAGTGAGAAAGAGAGAGAGTGAGAAAGTATGTGATATCATTGCAGTGCTTCAGTATTTCATTTCCAGCTGACACCAAATTGTCATTTGTTTTGTATGAATCTGACCCAAGTGATTTTTTCTTCTTCATCAGGGCCTTGCGTTTTAATGAATGCATCACATTTCAAAAGTACATTTTTGTAAATGCACGAATGGTAGGCCCTGTGGTTGTAGGCCCTACATTTCTGGGGTTATAGTGATTGTAGTTTGATGCCACGTTTTCATTGTGTCCCCAGGCCACCGGACCCTTTACATCGGGGTCCACGTTCCCCTGGGGAGGAAGTCCCACCGACGTCACCGTCACCATGGCGGCCACAACAAAAACAGCAGGAAGAGATCCAAAGAGAGGGAATCTGGGGTGGACGGCGATGGCAGAGAATCACCCTCCCACAGTAAGTCTATGGGGGGAGTGTGCTGCAAAGAAGGTTCCCTGTGAAAATGTGACCAAACCACACTATTTGAAAAAAGGGTTCCAAAAGGGTTCTTCAGCTGTCCCCATAGGAATACCCTTTTTGGTTCCATGTAGAACCATTTTGGCTTCCATGCAGAACACACTGTGGAAAGGGTTCTACATGGAACCCAAACAGTTCTATTTGGAACTGAAAGGGTTCTACCTGGAACCAACAAGTGTTCTTCAAAGTAGTTTTTCTTTCTAAGAGTGTAAGTCTATAGGGGCAGTGTACTGACAAAATGTTCCCTGTGAAAATGTGTGACATGTCATTTGTTCTTGTTTCTCTGTCATTGACACTAGTCAGGTCTCAGATCTCTTTGTGGTCTTGCCAACTATCATTAATGAGCCAAAAGAGAACAGAAGTTGTGATCCTGATTCAATAACGCAATGGTAATGCAAATATTGGGTTATGCAAATATTGGAATTCTATCACTTTTTTTGTACCACAGATCCTTTTTTCTCAAGTTGCTAAGCAACCGCTATTTGTCTGTCCTGACGAATAGTTGCTAGCTCATGTCGAATTTCTCAAACTAAATCAGTGACCCCGCACAAAATCTGTCTGCATAGTGAAAGTTGAGATTGCCGTGAGGCCAGACCGTTGGTAAGAGTGCAGAACAGACTGGCACCAAGGCTACATTGATTGACGTCTCTTCACACCTCTTCTCGCTCTCCTGCTCTATCCTTTTTTATCCCTCTCTTTCTTCTTTCTCTCTCTCTCTCTCTCTCTCTCTCTCTCTCTCTCTCTCTCTCTCTCTCTCTCTCTCTCTCTCTCTCTCTCTCTCTCTCTCTCTCTCTCTCTCTCTCTCTCTCTCTCTCTCTCTCTCTCTCTCTCTCTCTCTCTCTCTCTCTCTCTCTCTCTCTCTCTCTCTCTCTCTCTCTGTCTCTCTCTCTCTCTCTCTCTCTCTCACACCATGCTCTCTCTCTCTCTCTCTCGCTCACCATGCTCTCTCTCTCTCTCTGTCTATCTGTCTCTCTTTCAATTCAAGGGGCTTTATTGGCATGGGAACATATGTTAACATTGCCAAAGCAAGTGAAGTAGATAATATACAAAAGTGAAATAAACAATAAAAATGAACAGTAAACATTACACTCACAGAAGTTCAAAAATAATAATCTTGCTGCTGTGATGGCACGCTGCGGTTTGTCACCCAGTAGATATGGGAGTTTATCAAAATCGGATTTGTTTTCGAATTCTTTGTGGATCTGTGTAATCTGAGGGAAATATGTGTCTCTAATATGGTCATACATTGGGCAGGAGGTTAGGAAGTGCAGCTCAGTTTCCACCTCATTTTGTGGGCACATAGCCTGTCTTCTCTTGAGAGCCAGGTCTGCCTACAGCGGCCTTTCTCAATAGCAAGGCTATGCTCACTGAGTCTGTACATAGTCAAAGCTTTCCTTAAGTTTGGGTCAGTCACTGTGGTTAGTTATTCTGCCACTGTGTACTCTCTGTTTAGGGAAAAATAGCATTCTAGTTTGCGCTGTTTTTTTGTTAATTCTTTCCAATGTGTCAAGTAATTATCTTTTTGTTTGGGTCTAATTGTGTTGCTGTTCTGGGCCTCTGTGGGGTGTGTTTGTGTTTGTGAATCGAGGCCCAGGACCAGCTTGCTTAGGGGACTCTTCTCCAGGTTCATCTCTCTGTAGGTGATGGCTTTGTTATGGAAGGTTTGGGAATCGCTTCCTTTTAGGTGGTTGTAGAATATAACGTCTCTTTTCTGGATTTTGATAATTAGCGGGTATCGGCCTAATTCTGCTCCACATGCATTATTTGGTGTTCTACGTTGTACACGGAGGATATTTTTGCAGAATTCTGCATGCAGAGTCTCAATTTGATGTGTGTCCCATTTTGTGAATTCTTGGTTGGTGAGCGGACCCCAGACTTAACAACCATGAAGGGCAATGGGTTCTATAACTGATTCAAGTATTTTTAGCCAGATCATAATTGGTATGTCGAATGTTATGTTCCTTTTGATGGCATAGAATGCCCTTCTTGCCTTGTCTCTCAGATCGTTCACAGCTTTGTGGAAGTTACCTGTGGCACTGATGTTTAGCCCAAGCGGTGTCTAGATGGACTTTGTATTTGTGGTCCTGGTGACTGGACCTTTTTTGGAATACTATTATTATAGTATAGTCCCCGAGATATGCAACTTTTCAGGGAAGTCAGGAACCAATACACACAGTCAGTAAGGAAAGCAAAGGCTAGCTTTTTCAAACAGAAATTTGCATCCTGTAGCTCTAACTCCAAAAAGTTTTGGGACACTGTAAAGTTCATGGAGAATAAGAGCACCTCCTCCCAGCTGCCCACCGCACTGAGGCTAGGAAACACTGTCACCACCGATAAATCCACGATAATCGAGAATTTCAAGAAGCATTTCTCTACGGCTGGCCATGCTTTCCTCCTGGCTACCCCAACCCCGGCCAACAGCTCTGCACCCCCCACAGCTACTTGCCCAAGCCTCCCCAGCGTCTCCTTCACCCAAATCCAGATAGCAGATGTTCTGAAAGAGCTGCAAAACCTGGACCCGTACAAATCAGCTGGGCTAGACAATCTGGACCCTCTCTTTCTAAAATTATCCGCCGCCATGTCGCAACCCCTATTACTAGTCTGTTCATATCATCCGAGATTCCTAAAGATTGAAAAGCTGCCGCGGTCATTCCCCTCTTCAAAGGGGGAGGCACTCTAGACCCAAACTGTTACAGACCTATATCCATCCTGCCCTGCCTTTCTAAAGTCTTCGAAAGCCAAGTTAACAAACAGATCACTGACCATTTCGAATCCCACCGTACCTTCTCCGCTATGCAATCCGGTTTCTGAGCTGGTCACGGGTAAACCTCAGCCACGCTCAAGGTACTAAATTATATCATAACCGCCATCGATAAAAGACAGTACTGTGCAGCCGTATTCATCGATCTGGCCAAGGCTTTCGACTCTGACAATCACCATATTCTTATCGGCAGACTCAACAGCCTTGGTTTCTCAAATGACTGCCTCGCCTGGTTCACCAACTACTTCTCAGATAGAGTTCAGTGTGTCAAATCAGAAGGCCTGTTGTCCGGACCTCTGGCAGTCTCTATGGGGTTACCACAGGGTTCAATTCTTGGGCTGACACCATTCTGTATACATCTGGCCCTTCTTTGGACACTGTGTTAACAAACCTCCAAACGAGCTTCAATGCCATACAACACTCCTTCCATGGCCTCCAACTGCTCTTAAACGCTAGTAAAACTAAATGCATGCTTTTCAACCGATCGTTGCCCGCACCCGCCCGCCCGACTAGCATCACTACTCTGGACGGTTCTGACTTAGAATATGTGGACAACTACAAATACCTAGGTGTCTGGCAAGACTGTAAACTCTCCTTCCAGACTCATATTAAGCATCTCCAATCCAAAATTAAATCTAGAATCGGCTTTCTATTTCGCAACAAAGCCTCCTTCACTCACGCTGCCAAACATACCCTCGTAAAACTGACTATCCTACTGATCCTTCGACTTCGGTGATGTCATTTACAAAATAGCCTCCAACACTCTACTCAGCAAACTGGATGCAGTCTATCACAGTGCCATCCATTTTGTCACCAAAGCCCCTTATACCACCCACCACTGCGACCTGTATGCTCTCGTCGGCTGGCCCTCGCTACATATTCGTTGCCAGACCCACTGGCTCCAGGTCATCTATAAGTCTCTGCTTGGTAAAGCACCGCCTTATCTCAGCTCACTGGTCACGATAACAACACCCACCTGTAGTACGCGCTCCAGCAGGTATATCTCACTGGTCATCCCCAAAGCCAACACCCACTTTGGCCACCTTTCCTTACAGTACTCTGCTGCCAATGACTGGAACGAATTGCAAAAATCGCTGAAGTTGGAGACTTTTATCTCCCTCAACAACTTTAAAAATCAGCTATCCGAGCAGCTTACCGATCGCTGCAGCTGCACATAGCCCATCTGTAAATAGCCAACCCAACTACCTAACTCATCCCCATATTCGCTTCTCGGCCTTTTGGCTCAGATCAAGTGTAGTATCTGTTCTTATCAGTTTAATATCTGATACGTCCCCCATCGGGGGACTACATATTAAATGGATTTTTTGAACAGGGAGTCGGAAATGGGGCTTGCTCCGTCCGCTCCACGCATCGACCCGGTATTGCAGTACCTCCGGGAAGTAGAGCGTTGGACTGTGGTTAGAGTGGTTAGAGCGTTGGACTAGTAACTGAAAGGTTGCAAGTTCGAATCCCCGAGCTGACAAGGTACAGTCTGTCGTTCTGCCCTTGAACAGACAGTTAACCCACTGTTCCTAGGCCGTCATTGAAAATAAGAATTTGTTTTTAACTGACTTGCCTAGTTAAATAAAGGTTAAATAAATAAAATAAAAATATTGTTTTTATTTACTTTTTGCTCTTTTGCACACCAGTACTTCTACTTGCACATCATCATCTGCACATCTATCACTTCAGTGTTAATTTGCTAAATTGTAATTACTTTTCTACTATGGCCTATTTATTGCCTTACCTCCTTACTCCATTTGCACACAGTGCATATAGATTTTTCTATTGTGTTATTGACTGTACTTTTGTTTATCCTATGTGTAACTCTGTGTTGTTTTTTGTCGCACTGCTTTGCTTTATCTTGGCTAGGTCGCAGTTGTAAATGAGAACTTGTTCTCAACTGGCCTACCTGGTTAAATAAAGGTGAAATAAAAATAATAAAACATTTTGGTCTTACTGAGATTTACTGTCAGGGCCCAGGTCTGGCAGAATCTGTGCAGAAGGTGCTGCTGTAGGCCCTCCTTGGTTGGTGACAGAAGCACCAGATCTTCAGCAAACAGTAGACATTTGACTTCAGATTCTGGTAGGGTGAGGCTGGGTGCTGCAGACTTTTCTAGTGCCCTCGCCAATTCGTTGATATATTGTATATATATGTTGAAGAGGGTGGGGCTTACGCTGCATCCCTGTCTCACCCCACGGCCCTGTGGGAAGAAATGTGTGTGTTTTTTGGCTATTTTAACCGCACACTTGTTGTTTGTGTACATGGATTTTATGATGTCGTATGTTTTTCCCCCAACACCACTTTCCATCAATGTATATAGCAGACTCTCATGCCAAATTGTGTCGAAGGCTTTTTTGAAATCAACAAAGCATGAGAAAACTTTGTCTTTGTTTTGGTTTGTTTGTTTGTCAATCAGGGTGTGCAGGGTGAATACATGGTCTGTCGTATGATAATTTAGTAAAAAGCCCATTTGACATTTGCTCAGTACATTGTTTTCACTGAGGAAATGTACGAGTCTGCTGTTAATGATAATGCAGGGGATTTCCCCAAGGTTGCTGTTGACGCATATCCCACGGTAGTAATTTGGGTCAAATTTGTCTCCACTTTTGTGGATTGGGGTGATCAGTCCTTGGTTCCAAATATTGGGGAAGATGCCAGAGCTAAGGATGATGTTAAAGAGTTTTAGTATAGCCAATTGGAATTTGTTGTCTGTATATTTGATCATTTCATTGAGGATACCATCAACACCACAGGCCTTTTTGGGTTGGAGGGTTTTTATTTTGTCCTGTAGTTCATTCAAGGTAATTGGAGAATCCAGTGCGTTCTGGTAGTCTTTAATAGTTGATTCTAAGATTTGTATTTGATTATTTATATGTTTTTGCTGTTTGGTCTTTGTTATAGAGTCAAAAAGATTGGAGAAGTGGTTTACCCATACATCTCCATTTTGGATAGATAATTCTTCATGTTGTTGTTTGTTTAGTGTTTTCCAATTTTCCCAGAAGTGGTTAGAGTCTATGGATTCTTCAATTACATTGAGCTGATTTCTGACGTGCTGTTCCTTCTTTTTCCGTGGTGTATTTCTGTATTGTTTTAGTGATTCACCATAGTGAAGGCGTAGTCTCAGGTTTTCCGGGTCTCTATGTTTTTGGTTGGACAGGTTTCTCAATTTATTTCTTAGATTTTTGCATTCTTCATCAAAACATTTGTCATTGTTGTTCATTTTCTATTTGAGATTTTTAGATTTGGTAGGGAAGCTGAGAGGTCAAATATACTGTTGAGATGTTCTACTGCCAAGTTTACACCTTCACTATTACAGTGGAACGTTTTGTCCAGGAAGTTGTCTAAAAGGGATTGAATTTGTTGTTGCCTAATTGTTTTTTGGTAGGTTTCCAAACTACATTCCTTCCATCTATAGCATTTCTTAATATTACTCAGTTCCTTTGGCTTTGATGCCTCATGATTGAGTATTGCTCTGTTCAAGTAGACTGTGACTTGCTGTGCTGTGGTCTGATAGGGGTGTCAGTGGGCTGACTGTGAACGCTCTGAGAGACTCTGGGTTGAGGTCAGTGATAAAGTAGTCTACAGTACTAGTGCCAAGAGATGAGCTATAGGTGTACCTACCATAGGAGTCCCCTTGAAGCCTACCATTGACTATGTACATACCTAGTGTGCGACAGAGCTGCAGGAGTTGTGACCCATTTTTGTTGGTTATGTTGTCATAGTTGTGCCTAGGGGGGCATATGGGGGAGGGAATGTTGTCACCTCCAGGCAGGTGTTTGTCCCCCTGTGTGCTGAGGGTGTCAGGTTCTTGTCCGTTTCTGGCATTTAGGTCGCCACGGTCTAGTCCCTGGGTCTGGAAATGATTGATTTCCCCCTCCAGGATGGAGAAGCTGTCTTCATTAAAGTATGGGGATTTTAGTGGGGGGATATAGGTAGCACACAGAAGGACATTTTTCTAAGGTAATTTCCTTTTGAATTTCTAGCCAAATGTAAAATGTTTCTGTTTTGATTAATTTAATGGAGTGAGTTAGGTCTGCTCTATACCAAATTAGCATACCCCCTGAGTCCCTTCCATGTTTCACACCTGTTAGTTTGTTGGATGGGACTACCAGCTCTCCGTCACCTAGAAGGGCAACCAGTGTGTCTGTCTCCTCTATACCAGGTTTCTTGTAGGATGACAATGTCTGCATTTCCGATTTCTTTGATGAAGTCCAGGTTCCTGATCTTTAGGCCAAAGGCAGATGACTTCAGGCCTTGGATATTCCAGGATGAGATAGTGAAGGCTTTGTGTTCCATAAAGTGTCTAATGTTGTTGGTCGTGTGGTTTGGCCTCAGGCCAGGAAGTGTGAGCAGAGCCTGCTGAGCATCTGGTACATGCTATTGGCTTGGGCTAGTGTAAGAGTGGGGGTTGGGCCTGTTTGCCCGCTCACTGCCTGGGCGTATGTGTGACTTCCATGTTGAGGTCCTCTTTGTGGGGGTGGGGTGCATGGGGTGGGCAGGAGGGGCATAGGTCTGATCTGAGGGGGCCTAAATGGGGTGTGTGCATGGTTGACTTGGGGGGGGTGTTGATCGGTTGGGGTGGGGGTGTGTATGTGTCTGGTGGTGTTGTGGTCTGGATGTAGGTCCTCTTGGTGTGGGTTTTCTATGTGGGGGTCAGGGGGGGGGGGGGGTCCCGCAGGTCTGGGAGTGTGTCTCGCTGGTCTGGGTGGGGTGTCTATTGATCAGTTGCTCCTGTGTGAAGTGTTGGGGCTGCATTTAAGAGCGATGTCCTTTAGAGTCCGGGCGAAGGTGGGCTGTGCTGCCCACCAGGTGGACCTGGTCATAGAGGCTGTTCAAGTCCAGGGTGGAGTGGAGGGCTAGGAAAACATTTGGTTTTGAGGCACAGTCACAGGAAATACTTGCGTTTACCAGCTGTATTGTAGCAGGGAAGTCTTTTCGTGGTAGCAGGGTGGAGATAACCACTTGTGCATTGGGGAAAGTAGAAGAAGCTTTTTCAATCACTCCCGTCAGTGCTGTGGCCACCCTTTCCTGCTGTGGTCTCAGGTCGTTTGTGCCTGTGTGTATTATTATGTGGCTAGGTGACCCTAGTTGGTCCTCAGACAGAAGGTCTAGGGCACGCTGGGTGGACACCAGAGTTTAGACACACTGTGTTTGGGAAAAAAGTTTTTTTTCTTTCTCTCACCCCCCTTTCTCTCTTACTCATCTTCCCCCTTCTCCCTTTCTTCCCCCCTCTCCACACCCCCAACCCTCTCCTTCGCCTCCTCTACCCCTCTACAGCAGACACTCCTGCCCAGAGGGTGCAGTTCCTTCTGGGGACAGAGGATGGTGATGAGGAGCACATACCTCATGCCCTCTTCACTGAGCTGGATGAGATCTGCCTGAGAGAGGGCGAGGATGCAGAGTGGAAGGAGACCGCCAGGTAACCAATCGCACGACCCGCTCCAGCTTCACAGCCAATCAGGTGTCCGTTTTTCTGCTTATGCGTATCTGTGTGTGTGTGTAGGTGGCTGAAGTTTGAGGAGGACGTGGAGGATGGAGGCGAGCGTTGGAGCAAGCCCTACGTGGCCACCCTGTCTCTTCATAGCCTATTTGAGCTGAGGAGCTGCATCCTCAACGGCACTGTGCTGCTGGACATGAGGGCCAACTCACTGGAGGAGATCGCCGGTACGTAGAGTGGTGCTGGATTGGAGGGTGGCCAGAAGGTTGCTGGTTCAAATCTGAGGGTCGACGGGGAAAGTCTGGCGGGTGTGAGTCTGCAACTGGAGAGTTACCGGAGTTAGAATATGAGGTGCCAACTACTGCCGTTGTGCCCTTGAGCAAGGCACTCAAACCCCTAACCAATCTATATGTGTGTTCTCTCAGATATGGTCCTGGACCAGCATGAGGTGTCGGCCGCGGTGGGGGAGGACGTGAGGAGGAGGATCCGTGAGGCGCTCCTGAAGCAGCACCACCACCAGAACCACAAGAAGCTGGCCAACCGCATCCCCATCGTACGCTCCTTCGCCGACATTGGCAAAAAGCATTCCGAGCCCCACTCCATGGACAAGAACGGTGAGCTCACCAACCAACCAACCAACCAACCAACCAACCAACCACACACAAATCACAGTTTTGTGGCTTTTCTGATTGTTCTCCTGTATTGTGTTTCTATGTGACTTGATGCGTTGTTTGATTAATATCTCAACTACTATCTACATTCTCTCCTTTTGTTTGTGTGTATGTGTCTATGTCTGTATGTGTCTGTGTGTGTCATATGTCATATGTGTGTGTGTGTGTGTGTCATATGTCATATGTGTGTGTGTGTGTGTGTGTGTGTGTGTGTGTGTGTGTGTGTGTGTGTGTGTGTGTGTGTGTGTATATATATATATATTGTGTATATATATATATATATATATTGTGTATATATATATATATGTACATATATATGTACATATATGTACACAGTTGAAGTCTGAAGTTTACATACACTTAGGTTGGAGTCATTAAAACTCGTTTTTCAACCACTCCACACATTTCTTGTTAACAAACTATAGTTTTGGCAAGTAGGTTAGGACATCTACTTTGTGCATGACACAAGTAATTCTTCCAACAATTGTTTACAGACAGATTGTTTCACTTATAATTCACTGTATCACAATTCCAGTGGGTCAGAAGTTTACGTACACTAAGTTGACTGTGACTTTAAACAGCTTGGAAAATTCCAGAAAATTATGTCATGGCTTTAGAAGCTTCTGATAGGCTAATTGACATGATTTGAGTCAATTGGAGGTGTACCTGTGGATATATTTCAAGGCCTACCTTCAAACTCAGTGCCTCTTTGCTTGACATGGGAAAATCAAAAGAAATCAGCCAAGCCCCCAGAAAAAAATTGTAGACCTCCACAAGTCTGGTTCATCCTTGGGAGCAATTTCCAAATGCGTGAAGGTACCACGTTCATCTGTATAAACAATAGTACGCAAGTATAAACACCATGGGACCACGCAGCTGTCTTACCGCTCAGGAAGGAGATGCGTTCTGTCTCCTAGAGATGAACGTACTTTGGTGCGAAAAGTGAAAATCAATCCCAGAATAACAGCAAAGCACCTTGTGAAGATGCTGGAGGAAACGGGTACAAAAGTATCTATATCCACAGTAAAATGAGTCCTATATCGACATAACCTGAAAGGCCGCTCAGCAAGGAAGAAGCCACTGCTCCAAAACCACCATAAAAAACCAGACTACGGTTTGCAACTGCACATGGAGACAAAGATTGTATTTTTTGTAGAAATGTCCTCTGGTCTGAAGAAACAAAAATAGAACTGTTTGGCCATAATGACCATCGTTATGTTTGGAGGAAAAAGGGGGAGGCTTGCAAGCTGAGGAACACCATCCCAACCGTGAAGCACGGGGGTGGCAGCATCATGTTGTGGGGGTGCTTTGCTGCAGGGGGAACTGGTGTACTTCACAAAATAGATGGCATCCTGAGGAAGAAAAATTATGTGGATATATTGAAGCAACATCTCAAGACATCAGTCAGGAAGTTAAAACTTGGTCACAAAGGGGTCTTCCAAATGAACATTGACCCCAAGCATACTTCCAAAGTTGTAGCAAAATGGCTTAAGGACAACAAAGTCAAGGTATTGGAGGGGCCATCACAAAGCCCAAACCTCAATCCTATAGAAAATATGTGGGCAGAACTGAAAAAGCGTGTGTGAGCAAGGAGGCCTACAAACCTGACTCAGTTACACCAGCTCTGTCAGGAGGAATGGGCCAAAATTCACCCAACTTATTGTGGGAAGCTTGTGGAAGGCTACCCAAAACGTTTGACCCAAGTTAAACAATTTAAAGGCAATGCTAGCAAATAGTAATTGAGTGTACGTAAACTTCTGACCCACTGGGAATGTGAAATACAAGCTGAAATAAATGATTCTCTCTACTATTATTCTGACATTTCACATTCTTAAAATAAAGTGGTGATCCTAACTGACCTAAGACAGGGAATTTCTACTAGGATTAAATGTCAGGAATTGTGAAACTGAGTTGAAATTTATTCGGCTAAGTTGTATGTAAACTTCCGACTTCAACTGTGTATATACATATACAGTGGGGAGAACAAGTATTTGATACACTGCCGATTTTGCAGGTTTTCCTACTTACAAAGCATGTAGAGGTCTGTAATTTTTTATCATAGGTACACTTCAACTGTGAGAGAAGGAATCTAAAACAAAAATCCAGAAAATCACATTGTATGATTTTTAAGTAATTAATTTGCATTTTATTGCATGACATAAGTATTTGTATACTGTATACACGTCTGCTTGTGTCTGCTTGTGTCTGTGTGCATGTATGTGTGTTCGTTTACAAATCCAGTCGACAGCTCCCCCCTCTTTTGCACCTTTAAGACGAAGGCACCCCCCAAGACTGACACAAACACACGCAGACAGGCCTTCAGACAGGCCTTCTCCTGCAGGCCATGCTCTCTGTGTGTGTCCACCTCCACCATCACCTCTTCCCCATCTTTAAGCCCCACCCCGTCAAAGCACTCCTGCCGTGGCTACCTCCCCTCAGATCCAGACAGCCAATCCCTGCCTTGCTCTATTCGCTTCAGCTTCCACCAGGCTGTTGGCCAGGGTTACTGCCCTATCCCAACAATGGACCCAGATGAGGAGATCTATACAGGCAACTAGCCAGGACGCCTATAATCTAGTCTGAGACTAACACTGGGCCTTTCTCAAATGGAACTCATTTAGATGTTGCAAGCACAGAAACCAGTCATAACCACTTCATTACCTCCAGTACGCCATAGATAATCTCCCTGTGTTTTCTCTAATCTCTTGGGCAGTCCCAAACCTTCAAAAGTAAAATACTACTACTTGCAAATTCAATTTAGGAAGTGCAACGTTTTGATCACAAAGACAATCGTCAAGGCCACATTCCTTCTTTAATCTAGGTAGGATTAATCAATTGATGAATTTCATCTAGATTATAATGTTACACTAAAAGTCTTAATCTGAATACAGTGCAGTATGTTGTCCAGTGAGAGTGACTAACAGGCTGGCTCTCTCCTGTCCTGATGTCTCCCAGGTCAGACAGTCTCTCCCCAGTCCCAGCCAGCCACCACAGAGGGCAAGGAACATGTCAGCCGGGAGAACAGCCATGTGGACTTCAGCAAGGTAAGTCTCCACTCATCTAGCCTGGTCGCACCATTATTTGTATGTTCTGTATAGCCAACTCGTATGGTTGTTGTCATACTAAGGTTGGCTACCAGGCTACCCAAAAGTTTCCACTAAGCACAATTCTACTTTTTTATTGACATGCAGTACATTAGCTAGTAGCTACATTACTGTGACTATGCTAACCACCAGTTAGTATGTGTTAGACCAGTGCCTATGCTGTGTGACCCACTCAAAGCGTTTAGCCATTTCTCTGTAGCTCAATGAATAATAAACCCACTGATTCTAGTCACAACCCAGTATCTAGCCAGACATCTGCGGTAGCCTATTTATGACAGATTTCTCAGTGGGCCTATCCATGATCCCTTGGCCCTCATTTCAGTCGACCCTATTTAGCATATTTTCCTATCTCCTATTAGCTAAATAGGATTATTGTCTGTAGATTGACCTCCACTTCATGAAGAAGATTCCCCCCGGTGCAGAGGCATCCAACGTCCTGGTGGGGGAGCTAGAGTTCTTGGAGCAGCCCGTGGTGGCCTTTGTCCGCCTGTGTCCCGCCGTGCTGCTCAACGGCCTAGCTGAGGTCCCCATCACCACCAGGTCAGACACGCACACTCTCATTTTATTATAATATTGTTGTTAATGATGATTACGGTTAATACTATGAATTGTATGTGTTCGGAACTAAAGTGGGATAGGTGTTTTTGCATTGGGTAAGTTCCTGAGTGGATGCACTCTATTTAAGGTAAAAAAAATAAAATGGTTAAAACCTTATCTCTCTGTTCTCCCTCAGGTTCCTGTTCATTCTGCTGGGGCCTCTGGGAAAAGGACCACAGTACCATGAGATTGGCCGATCCATCGCAACTCTGATGACAGACGAGGTAAGTAGCCACGTTGCATTAGTCCTGTGTGCACTTTTCCCTGTGTGGCCTTTGGTTATGTTAGCCAAGTTTAAGAACAGCTCATGATGACGCATACAGGTTAACCCCATTCCCTCTCTGCTCCTCCCAGGTGTTCCATGACGTGGCGTATAAAGCCAAGGACAGGAACGACCTGGTGGCCGGCATCGATGAGTTCCTGGACCAGGTGACTGTGTTGCCACCTGGGGAGTGGGACCCCTCCATCAGGATAGAGCCGCCCAAAAACGTGCCCTCTCAGGTGAGCCTCTTCCTGGTGGTGTCTATGCCATCACCCCTAACCAGAGACTTATTTTGAGATGCATATATATTTGACTCTGACCCTATGCCATCATCTCTTAGTTTGTTTCCGACTTCATCACTGACTAAACCCTATCTGAATTTGACTCGGATTTAACTGCTGGTGTACCCCAAGGACACACTCTAAATCCCTTCTGAATCCATTTGTTTTGTTTTTCTATCATCAGCTGTTTTTGGAACGTGCCAGACTGCTTGTCCTTAAAAAAGCAGTCCTGTGTTGTTGGAAGGAATGTTTTTCCTGACAGGCTATTTTAGGACAATCCCTACTAGTGGAGATGCATTGAAAATAAATGATATAGCTATTTTTGGCAAATAAATATTTATTTTCCATCCGACCTCTGACCTCTATTCTTTACCACACAGGAAAAGCGCAAGGTCCCTCCTCTACCCAACGGAGATCTGGGAGAAGCAGAGGAACCTGGTGGCCATGGAGGCCCAGAGCTACAGCGCACAGGAAGGTAGGTTTGAGTGTGTGTGTGGTGGTTGTGAGTTGAAGGGAAGTGGTGTGCATGTTTGGGCTGAGATTAGGCTGGCTAGAACTGTGAGTATGATCTACAGCACTGTGGACCATCTAAGGTCCTCTTTGTCTTTCAGTCCCCGGTTTGTCTCCTCTCCGGCTCTCCCTGTCCCCAGCAGTACATCTAGCCATCCTTTAAAAAACACACATCCTTATGGGTCTCTCTCGTTCCTCAAGCTCTGCGTTCACAAAAAGAGCTGTGATTGATTCAGTGTGATACATGCATTTAGAATCATCCATGCATACTTTTCTACATAAGACCAGCATCACTTATTAAAATGTGGCTCGACAACACTGGGGAAAAAACTCTAGCTATTTTGGTAACGCTTCATTGTACAATTTGACGTCCACATACAAATGACTAACTGCATTAACTAAGGGCTGATTTGAATCTTTTATTAAGCCATTATTAGTTTGTCATGTAATCATGTCCACTTATAATACGAGCACTAAGTGTGCATTAACTAAGTGCTGACCTGAATCTGTTTAATAGGCGATAATTAGTTCAATAGTTAATAGCCTACAGCATTCGCTCATAAGCATTTTGATCCTGTAAATAAAGTGTTACTTAATCTTTTAAAATGCCTAATAAATACTTAACAGTGCAAAATAATGTATATGAATTATTAGTAGCTTATAAGTACTTATGGACACTCACATTACAGTGTTACAACTTTATTAACAATACTTTATTGCAGGTGTCATGTGTTCTGGGTATCTACAGTAGTGTAGTAGAGGGTATCTAGAGCGAGGAGGAAGCTGCAGTAGTGTGATACAGTATATTTAGAGGGAGGCAGTAGGCTATGTGCAGTTGTAGTAAGTGGTACTGTATGTCGTGGGATTTTAAGTGATGTAGTTGTAAGGGATGCTCCCTGCTACAGTAGGTCTCTGAGGAACTCATCCTGACGTGTAAAGTAGATTGGCCTGCAGCCCAGTTCTGCTATGAGCCATGATCTCCCGGAGGGCCACAGCATAGCATCCATCCCCGCTCGGCTGAAATACCACTCAAAGTCACCCCCCCCGTTACCACGGCAACCGCCTCTGGCTAGGTCGCCATGTGCTTCCTCTAACATCAGAATGTTTCCTCTCTCCTCCTAGTGTGTGGCCTGTGAGGGGGAAAAAATATTTAAAAACACACTATGGTGCATACTTTTTAATTGAAACTGAAAAATGAAAGGGAACACATATGACTCCTTTTACTTCATATGGTATTTGATGCTGGTTCACTAAGGTGGTGTGTGTGTGCTCGTGTACATCCGCTAATGTGTGTGTGATTTCCAGGTTCTTTGGAGGGTTCTTCATGGACATCAAGCGCAAGGCGCCCCACTACCTATCTGACTACACGGACGCTTTGAGCCTGCAGTGTCTGGCCTCCTTCCTTTTCCTCTACTGTGCCTGCATGTCTCCTGTCATCACCTTCGGAGGACTGCTGGGGGAAGCCACCGAGGGACGCATAGTAAGACACACCGCTCATACCACATGACACGCGTTGGCTTTGCTGCGTTAACAACATGTTATCACGAATGGCAGGAGAACAGTCTGGCTTTCTGAAGGCCTACTTCACGTGTTCGCTGGGATTTCTGATGGAGTAATGCACAACAATAAAGCACTTTTATATTCACACGTTAGGTAAGCACGATGGTGTCCTGATGAAGCTGAACTAAACGAATAGCTAGGTTTTGGTTGCCGTATCCCTTAGTAGACACCCATGTTCAACAAATAAAGACTGCACAGACAGTGTAGTTATTATGAAAGTGCTATGTAACCTGTCGTCCATTAACCCATTACTGTCACTTCCCCTTTTGGCCAGAGTGCAATTGAGTCGCTGTTCGGAGCCTCCATGACGGGGATAGCCTACTCCCTGTTCGCTGGGCAGCCTCTCACCATCCTAGGCAGCACAGGCCCTGTTCTAGTCTTTGAGAAGATTCTCTTCAAATTCTGCAAGTGAGTTTGCCCCATTTCAGATACATTGTCACATTGTCTTAGGTGCTCTCATCACTGTGACATGGCTACAGTACATTGTTCCTGGCATTCAGGAAGACTTTAAGTATATGGGGTTTTCTAAGGCTGTCTGTGTTTGTGTGTGCGTGTGTGCGTGTGTGCGTGTGTGTGTGTGTGTGTGTGTGTGTGTGTGTGTGTGTGTGTGTGTGTGTGTGTGTGTGTGTGTGTGTGTGTGTGTGTCCGTGTGTGTGTCGCTCGTGTGAAAATCGGTGACAACCTCGGCCCAAGAAGAAATTTCCTTTTGGTCTAATAGTTAAGACGTTGGTCTTCCGAGTGGGAGATGAGGGTTCACATCCCACCAGTTACACGTGTGTGTTTGTCCACAGGGACTATAACTATGGCTACAGTTGAAGTCGGAAGTTTACATACACTTAGGTTGGAGTCATTAAAACTCGTTTTTCAACCCGTTTTTCAACCACTCCACAAATTTCTTGTTAACAAACTATAGTTTTGGCAAGTAGGTTAGGACATCTACTTTGTGCATGACACAAGTCATTTTACCAACAATTGTTTACAGACAGATTATTTCACTTATAATTCACTGTACCACAATTCCAGTGGGTCAGAAGTTTACTTACACTAAGTGGACTGTGCCTTTAAACAGCTTGGAAAATTCCAGAAAATGATGTCATGGCTTTAGAAGCTTCTGATAGGCTAATTGACATAATTTGAGTCAATTGGAGGTGTACCTGTGGATGTATTTCAAGGCCTACCTTCAAACTCAGTGCCTCTTTGCTTGACATCATGGGAAAATCAAAAGAAATCAGCCAAGACCTCAGAAAAACAATTGTAGACCTCCACAAGTCTGGTTCATCCTTGGGAGCAATTTCCAAATGCCTGAAGGTACCACGTTCATCTGTACAAACAATAGTATGCAAGTATAAACACCATGGGACCACGCAGCCGTCATACCGCTCAGGAAGGAGACACGTTCTGTCTCCTAGACATGAACGTACTTTGGTGCGAAAAGTGAAAATCAATCCCAGAACAACAGCAAAGGACCTTGTGAAGATGCTGGAGGAAACAGGTACAAAGTATCTATATCCACAGTAAAACGAGTCCTATATCGACATAACCTGAAAGGCCGCTCAGCAAGGAAGAAGCCACTGCTCCAAAACCGCCATATAAAAGCCAGACTACTGTTTGCAACTGCACATGGAGACAAAGATCGTACTTTTTGTAGAAATGTCCTCTTGTCACGTTCCTGACTTGTTTTCTGTTGTTTTGTATGTGTTTAGTCGGTCAGGGCGTGAGTTGGGGTGGGCATTATATGTTATGTGTATCTATGTTGGTTAATGGGTTACCTGATATGGTTCTCAATTAGAGGCAGGTGGTTTACGTTTCCTCTGATTGAGAACCATATTAAGGTAGGTTGTTTCACATTGTTTGTTGTGGGTGGTTGTCTTCCGTGTCTGTGTCTGTTTGCACCACATGGGACTGTTTCGTTTGTTCGTTCGGTTTTTGTGTAGTCTATTTTCCTGTTCGTGCGTTCTTCGTGTTATGTAAGTTCGTTTGTTCAGGTCTGTTGACTCCGTTTTTTATTTTGTAAATTCTCAAGTGTTTTTCGTGTTCGTCTTTATTCTTTAATAAACATCGTTATGTCAAATTACCACGCTGCATATTGGTCATCTGATCCTTCTCGCCTCTCCTCGTCTGAGGAGGAGGACGAAGTAGACGTTCGTTACACCTCTGGTCTGATGAAACAAAAATAGAACTGTTTGGCCATAATGACCATCGTTATGTTTGGAGGAAAAAGGGGGAAGCTTGCAAGCCGAAGAACACCATCCCAACCGTGAAGCACGGGGGTGGCAGCATCATGTTGTGGGCGTGCTTTGCTGCAGGAGGGACTGGTGCACTGCACAAAATAGATGGCATCCTGAGGAAGGAAAATTATGTGGATATATTGAAGCAACATCTCAAGACATCAGTCAGGAAGTTAAAGCTTGGTCGCAAATGGGTCTTCCAAATGGACAATGACCCCAAGCATACTTCCAAAGTTGTGGCAAAATGGCTTAAGGACAACAAAGTTAAGGTATTGGAGGGGCCATCACAAAGCCTTGACCTCAGTCCTATAGAAAATATGTGGGCAGAACTGAAAAAGTGTGTGCGATCAAGGAGGCCTACAATCCTGACTCAGTTACACCAGCTCTGTCAGGAGGAATGGGCCAAAATTCACCCAACTTATTGTGGGAAGCTTGTGGAAGGCTACCTGAAATGTTTGACCCAAGTTAAACGATTTAAAGGCAATGCTATCAAATACTCAAATAGGTGTTGATCCTAACTGACCTAACACAGGGAATTTTTACTCTGATTAAATGTCAGGAATTGTGAAAAACTGAGTTTAAATGTATTTGGCTAAGGTGTATGTAAACTTCCGACTTCAACTGTATATATGCGAACAAATCTGGGACCAGGCTAATTGGAAATATATTGGCAGATAATGTTAAGTAGTACTGTATCACTGACATATTGACTGCTCCACTATAAATATATTTAATTTTAGTGACTCCATTTCCACTATGCAAAGATTTGGACAGAATCAAAGTGCGTGCATGAGTGACTGGCTTATGCTGAATCATGTCTCTCTGAACCAAGTCATTCATGCACGCTCGCACTTTGCATTGCAGTCACATATTGTGTGTGTGTGTGCGCATGCATGTGTGTGTGTGTCCGTGTATGTGTGCGCTCATGTAAAAATCGGTGACAACCTCGGCCCAAGAAGGAATGTCCTTTTGGTCTAATGGTTAAGACGTTGGCCTCCCGAGTGGGAGATGGGGGTTCGCATCCCACCAGTTACACGTGTGTGTGTGTGTGCATGTTTTTGTCCACAGGGACTATGACCTGTCCTACCTCTCCCTGAGGGCCTGTATCGGCCTGTGGACGGCGTTCCTCTGCCTGGTCCTGGTGGCTACAGACGCTAGCTCCCTGGTCTGTTACATCACCCGCTTCACAGAGGAGGCCTTCGCTTCGCTCATCTGCATCATCTTCATCTACGAGGCCCTGGAGAAACTCATCCACCTGGGGGAACACTACCCCATCAACATGAACAACAACCTGCAGAAACTCACCCAGTACTCGTAAGTCATGGAAATAGTATTAGTTAGTGGAACTAATACTCGTAAGTGGATCAAATAGTCATAAGTGGACCTGGTATTCCTCTAACTACCAGTACTTGCAAGTGCAACTAGTAAACTTAACTGTAGTACTCATAGGGGGAAGTAGTACTCCTTTAACTGCCAACAAATTAAACTAGTATTCTTAACTTGTAGTATACTCTTAGAAAAAAAGGTGCTATCTAGAACCTAAAAGGGTTCTTCGGGTGTCCCAATGGGAGAACCCTTTGAAGAACCGTTGTTTGTTCCAGGTTGAACCCTGTTGTTTCCAGGTAGAACTATTTTGGGTTCCATGTAGAACCCTTCCCACAGAGTGCTTTGATGATGTAGCTAGCTAACACTAAAACTATGTGTACAGGACTCTGGTATACTGTCTGTGTTTTGGTTTCAAAAAACTGTTTTCCAAAAATGAGTACACCCTTTTTTCTAAGAGTGTACTCGTTAATGGAACCAGTACTCCACTAACTACCGCTACTCTTAAGTGGAACTAGTAGGAGTGGTAGGAGTAAATCTGACCTCTTTGTTTAAGCAGCATTCTTAAGTGTAAGTAGTAGTCCACTTACAATACTGCAGGTGGAAAACAGTTTTTTGGGGCCAAAACACAGACAGTATACCAGAGTCCTGTACACATAGTTTTAGTGTTAGCTAGCTACATCATCAAAGCACAGATGGGCAATATGGGAAGTTTATCCAGTTTTTCGGTAATGCTCCAAGATTATTGCAGTATGCTGAATAATCCCATGTGTAAACTCAGGGACGTACATTAATACATTATGTAATCGTTCCAAGTCGATGTAATGTACGGTCAAGTTAATGTTTTCCGTACATTGGTGACGTCATCGAGATGAATCTTTATGGGTCATTCTATGTCATTTCGTGAAGCCATGTCACCCGCCATCTCAGATTGTTCTGAAATCCTTTCTGTAGTTAGAAACAGATAAGATTAGGACCCTGAAACGTTATTTTGTTGAAATATAATTTGATCTCTGAGAAATTAAATTGATGTCACCCAAATTGGCTGTTTTAATTTATAGGGTTCATATAATCTTAAACAAATATAGTACCTAACATCCGATTTGGACCATCATTTTTCATAACAATGAGTAAGACTTGAGGAATCCGATGAAAACCACCCACTGAACCACCACATCCCACCCCAACAACCAGTATACAGTATCAGTTCTCTATGTCTGGCACGTAGTACGGAGCTGCTGCTTGGAGTATTGCATCTTCATCCTTTGTAATGTATTCCCTGTGAATCTTGTGATGTTTTTTCCCCCCCTGTTCAGAGAAATTAGCCATCGAAGTCACTTGTATTCTGTATCATAAATTAATGTGAAGGTACCAAGTTTTGGCCACTAGATGCCGCTGTTCCTGCTACTGCCACCACACCCTTTTATCCATTTTGCTGGTCTCTTGTGTTTATTAAATGGATCACAACATTTTCTTTGCTACTTTAGGTAGACAACCAATTGCTTTTGCTCATATAAATCCTAAAAATTAAAATGGCCAATTTGGGTGCAATCCTTTAATTTCTCAGAAATCTATATTTCAACAAAATATATTTTTCAGGAACTCTAATCTTATCCGTTTCTAACTACAGAAAGGATTTCAGAACAATCCAAATCCTCTTTCTTGCGCTTTTTGCGGTGGAACAACTCATATAGTAGAGGACACAGATGTGTTGACATGTTTAGACTAAGGCTGGAACATGACGAGTGTGTGTGTATGTGTTTACTCGTGCACGTGTGTGTGTACTTGTGTGTGACTATTTATGTGTGTGTGTGTTTACTCGTGTGTGTGTGTGTGTACCCATGCATATGTGTGTTGTGCTCTGGCAGGTGTGCGTGTGTGGAGCCAAAGGATCCCAGCAACTCCACTCTGAGGTACTGGGAGGACAGGAACATCACTGCATCAGAGGTCAACTGGACCAGCATGGAGGTCAAGGTAAAGAGGGGTTTGAAGCCTAAAAGCCCTGATCTTGGGTTCAGGGGGATTAAGCCATGCTCTGTAAGGACTACCTCCTTCTGTAGCGGAGCACCAGCCGCACTGTGCAATCATCACATGAACTTCTAGAGGTCAGGAGTATTACAGTGCAGGGTCAGGCACCATGGGGGACTATTGACCAATAACCACCCCCTGAAGTAATATTGAGACATGATTGTTGTCTCTACCTTCTTGCCCTTTGTGCTGTTGTCTGTGCCCAATAATGTTTGTACCATGTTTTGTGCTGCTACCATGTTGTGTTGCTACCATGTTGTTGTCATGTTGTGTTGCTACCATGCTGTGTTGTCATGTGTTGCTGCCATGCTATGTTGTTGACCTAGGTCTCTATGTAGTGTTGTGGTGTCTCTCTTGTCGGGATGTGTGTTTTGTCCTATATTTTAATTCAATTTTTTATTTGTAATTCCAGTGCCCGCAGGAGGTCTTTTGCCTTTTGATAGGCTGTCATTGTAAATAAGAATTTGTTCTTAACTGACTTGCCTAGTTAAATAAAGGTTACATAAATAAAAAACTAACAATCTTTACTCAATTACTTCTAAAACATCACTCATCAGCAAATTGCTACAAATATTATATTGTATAAATATAGTGTATTTTTCATGGTGGCTATAGGGATAGACATTGTCTCTTGGTGGTACAATGTGTTTCCCCAGAGGGAACAGAACAGTGTCAGGATTAAAGACACGTAGGCAGGATTTCAACAGGATTTAACCACGCACAGTCACCATAGAGCGTTCTTTAAGTGTTCACTGTGACTCTGTCACACTTCTGAAGGCTTAGTGTGTCAATCTCACTCCCACGTATGCACACACACATGCATGCACATACTGTATGCACACCTGCATGGAGCCTGTCACGCACACATGCACGCACACACACACACACACACACACACACACACACACACACACACACACACACACACACACACACACACACACACACACACACACACACACACACACACTATGTGACTGCAATCCAAAGTGCATGCGTGCATGTATGAATGACTGGGTTCACACAGACATGGTTCAGCATTGGCCAGTCACTCATGCCCTTTGATTCTGTCCAAATCAGTGCATAGAGGACATGAAATGTATTTATAGTGGAGCCATTCCTATGAAATGTCAGTGGTAGAGTACTACAGATTATATGTACAAACATTTGATCTAACGTTGAGTGTGCCAATGCATTTCCAAATAGCCTGGTTCCAGATCTGTTAAGTGTGTAAAGCCTATGGTTGTGGCAACCATACAGTAAGAGTTGGCTGTACAAAGTGCAAACAGATCTGGGACCAGAGGCTAACTTCGACTGGGTCTTATTATCTTTCCTATCTAGGTAACTCGTGCCTTACAGTGGCCGTGTCCAAATACTCATACTTGCTTTCTAAATAGCAGGCTTTTTGGGTATGCGAAAATATAAAGTTTTATTGTATGTGAAATGTAAAAAAAAAAAGAAAGGTGTATGCTTTAAATGCCAGGATGTCATACTCAGTTTGCTGCAACACTATTGAGGAAGAGAATCGTCTTTTCACACCCACGTGTGTTTGACAACAGCTGATAATCAGAATAGGTGATGCGCTCTGCAAACATAAACAAATAGTGGGGAACAAGTGCGATTGTGCATTAGATGACGCTTTCTCAGTGTGGATGAGTAGTATGTTGATATTTGTTGCTTACTGAATAGCCTACATTTTTACTAAACAGCACGTTCTAAATCGTATGTAGTACTGTTAGTACACAGTAGGTAGCTTTAGTATGTAGTAGGCAAGATGGCCAGTCTATCCTGTTTAACTTCATAGGAAATATATGGGGTACGGGGTTCCACTCAGGTCTCTCTCTGTATCTTCCTGTTGTAGGAGTGCTCTGTGTTCCGGGGGGAGTTTGAGGGCAGTGCCTGTGGCCCCCACGGACCCTACATTCCTGACGTCCTCTTCTGGTCCGTGGTCCTCTTCTTCTCTACTGTCTTCATGTCCGCTTTCCTCAAGGAGTTCAAGACCAGCCGCTACTTCCCCACCAAGGCACGTCCATCTACACCTCATGCTTCCTGAGTGCAAGGAATGTGGACCGGTAGCCACATGCGCAGGGATTTCAATTATATTTGATTGATTGACGCTTGTCCCTTAATCTCTCCGACTTTGGTGGATGTATCAGTGTTCAACCGCCTACTGGTGCCTCATTGTATGAAATAATATGATAATCTACCCATTCTGTTTCAATCATATGGCAATGAGTGCTGTTGTGTGCTGCGGGAGTAAGAATGGATTTTCCGGTATACTGATGCCCCCTTGTGGCGTCTGAGATCCCTACACTTATTGCACTTTATTATTATTGTTATTATTATGATTATTTGCCTTTATTTAACCAGGTAAGTCATTGAGAACACATTGTCTTTTACAACAACGACCTGAACAAGATGGATGTGATACACCGTGCCGCCAAGCAGACAAGTGAAGACGTTGCAGACAATTCACTTGTATTCAAATGACACCGAGCACTAGGAGATTCACCATAAGCTCAGTTCCTAGTTTGACTGTGAGTTTCTCTTGCTCTTCAGGTGAGGGCCCAGATCAGCGACTTTGCTGTTTTCATCACCATCCTCACCATGGTCCTAGTGGACTATGCCCTGGGAATCCCCTCACCCAAACTGCAGGTCCCCAACAAGTTCAAGGTGAGTACACATACACACACACACACACACACACACACACACACACACACACACACACACACACACACACACACACACATACACATACACATACACACACACGGATCATGTTCACTCCCTCCCACAGCCAACCAGAGACGACCGTGGTTGGATAGTGAACCCAATAGGACGCAACCCGTGGTGGACCACTATAATCGCGGTCCTCCCTGCGCTGCTCTGCACCATCCTCATCTTCATGGACCAACAGATCACTGCTGTTATCATCAACAGGAAGGAGCACAAACTGAAGGTAATGGCTGCCAATTCATGTCATTCTACTGTGTCAGATTCTACTGCTATATGATGTTAAAAATGATCACAGCTAAAGTGTGAAATTGAAAATGTAACAGATCATTATTACAATATAATTAACAGTCTAAGCCCTAAAAGCTGATTTCTATTTTTGGGTTTTGACCAAACATTTTTTGGGGACTATATAATTTCTGTCCCATTTGGCTATGGCTGCCATTTCAACTAAAGCCTTGCATACTGTTCCTCATTTCTCCATAACTAAAGATCTGAACAGTATACAGTATATCTCCTTGTTGTTAATGTATCATAGACTATGTATACTGCCTGTATCTCTGCTGTATGGATGCTATAACCCCACATCTCTGGATCCCATCAACAGAAGGGCTGTGGCTACCACCTGGACCTGTTTGTGGTGGGGGTGATGCTGGGGGTGTGTTCTGTGATGGGCCTGCCCTGGTTCGTGGCAGCCACCGTGCTCTCCATCTCCCACGTCAACAGCCTGAAGCTGGAGTCAGAGTGCTCGGCCCCCGGGGAACAGCCCAAGTTCCTGGGGATCAGAGAGCAGCGCTTCACCGGCCTCATGATCTTCCTACTCATGGGCTGCTCCGTGTTCATGACCTCTGTCCTCAAGGTGAGGGAGGTCCGAGGTCAGACCTCAGATATACATGAGATCAATTACAACAAACACACACTTTAGCACAGTCACACACACAAGTGCATGTGCATAGTCCCACGCATACATAACTGTTGAAGACTAAATAGAGCGCTGTCTGTTTCCAGTTTATCCCCATGCCTGTACTGTATGGAGTGTTCTTGTACATGGGAGCGTCCTCACTGAGAGGTATCCAGTTCTTTGACCGTCTCAAGCTGTTTGGCATGCCGGCCAAGCACCAGCCAGACTTCATCTACCTGAGACACGTCCCCCTGAGGAAGGTCCACCTCTTCACCATCATCCAGCTCAGCTGCCTGGTCCTGCTGTGGGTCATCAAGACCTCAAATTATGCCATCGTCTTCCCCATGATGGTAACGTGTGTGGAGGGTGGGGTTGTGTTTGGGTGTGTAGGGTGGGCGTGTTGCTGGGGGGGGTCTGTGTGCGTGCACGAGAGAGAGATTGAGAAAGAGATGTCATGTCTGAGTAAGTTGGCATTTATTTCGCTTTTATATTTAATTCGGTGTTCACCTTAAGCTTTACGTACGGTAGGTACAGCACGTGTCGATGTCATTCACCACACTTAGTTGACAGGAGGAGAATGTGAGGAGGATTGCTTCTCTCCTCTAGGTGTTGGCTCTGGTGTTCATCCGTAAGCTTCTGGACTTCATGTTCACCAAGAAGGAGCTGAGCTGGCTGGACGACCTGATGCCTGAGTGGAAGAAGAAGAAACTAGAGGAAGGAGAAGAAGAAGAGGTATACAGTACTTGGGTCTCTTAAACATATTGAAGCCATACAGCTATGTTAGCACAGTATGACTCTATCAGTCATCTGGGCTTGTGGTGCAATAGTGTGTGATTTTTAACAGTCACTTTCTTGATTTCTCTCTCTCCAGGAGGAGCCCAGTATTATAGTGGATGAGGAGGAGGGGATAGTCACTTTGCCACTGGAAGGAAATTACAAGTAAGTCCAACTAACAAAACATCCAGAGACTGTGGGCACTAAAAGGTTAGTTAAAAAAGAAAAACCAACCGGTACAGGTTTTGGTGACTAACTATAGAGGGCCATGTTGCGCATGAGTTGTGTCAATTGTTCTGCCAATACCGCGGCACAACCACACTTTCTTTAGTGGCAGCAACAGAAAACATGATTTCAGCTAATTCAAGATCGGGGCCTAATCATCAAAACATGTCAGAGGATGTCTTGACCATGAGAACATGCAGTGACTGACAGAGCGTACTTGGTTTTGTGTTATTGTAGGAGCGATCCCGCGACGGTGAACATTTCTGACGAGATGTCCAAAGGCTCCTTCGGGAACGTGTGGAATAGTATTAGTCCCAGTGACAGCTCCAAGAAGGATCCAAGCTCCAAAAGGTTGGAATGTCCACCAACCAATCAATACAAACCTTTCAGCAAAAATGCCATTTAATCTATTTATTAGACCTGTATATTAGCCGCAAGCCATTTACCTGTCCAATCAACTGCTTTCCTGTTTTCTATTGTTCATGGTGTGAATACTGTAAAACATATTTCATGTGGATATTAATGTAGAGATCAGAAGGTGGATTTTGTCCTGCCCTTCGTTGTAGAGATATAGATGTTCATTAACTTCTATCTTGACTCCTATCCTTTCTCATTCCATTCCCATCATAAGCTCCCCTTCCTAACCTCTCAGAAGCTCATATCCTAAAGGCAAGTGACTCCCAATCCTCAGTGGCATGGTGTTACATATCTTGTTACAAACCCCGTTGCAGTTTTCTAGAACCAACGTGCAGTTTATGATGTGGAGGTGACAACATGAACGTGAATGGTCTTTGTCGTGCAAGTGTTCCCTTACTTTGAGTGTGGGACTTCAGTCTTAAGTGCCCTGGAGCGACCTGTTATCTCTTGACCCATAAAGATACACAGTAAAAAAAACACCAACTCAAAGCTGGCACTCAGTTGTCAACAAATGTCCCAAGGTGTCTCTTTGTTTTGAATGTTTCATGCTCACTGGTTTGGGGAATGTGAATGCATGCGTATGGTGGAGACACGCACGCACGCACGCACGCACGCACGCACGCACGCACGCACACACACACACAGCATGCTCTGGTGTGGTTTGCCTCTGGACAACTGCATGTTTAGGGTGGTTATGCATGATGGTAATATCACCCCAAGTCAATGGATTGCGTGACACTTCTGCCATGCAGGGCTCCAATACACAATGCCATCCAGCTGGTCAGTTCAGTGGTATACTGTATGTAGTGTCTCCTCTAATGTTGTTTGTGACACGTGGCCTTTTGTTTTCCAGCGGTTGCGAGAGAAGACATAAGAGGAAGGACTCAAAGTTGGACAGGGAGACGAGTTTGTGATCCATACCGGCTTCGTCACCGTTCTGTGGAAAATAACTCCTGACGTGCCACACTCGACCACCTCTGAACTGTGCTGCACCATGCGTTCTCGTCATGTAAGACTGTGTGTGTGTGTGTGTGTGTGCAACTCATGTAAATCTTTTAGAAACAGTGTTACCCTATGGAGGAACCAACAAACATTTACTGTGATTATTTTCTATGTATGTCAATGTATGGTGATACCAGCAACAGAGGAAGCAAGGAATTCATATTATTATGTGTATCTACCCGTGGGCCAATTTATTACAGATGTAGGATCTTAATTTGAGCAAGTTTTCTACAGCAGGAATATTATCCTGAAGTAACATGAAATGTGTGGATTATAATTAATGGACATTTTTGTAAGGGCTGAACATATTTTCATAAGGTAAAATCAAGTCTGAAATTTTTTGGTGAAAATTACAAAACTTCAGAAGCCTTTTTAAACTGTAAATACACTACATGTTTTACAAGTATTTCTGCAACAGGGTGATCAAATTAAGATCCTACATCTGTATCAACCAAATGGTTTTTAAAGAAACTTTACTTTTTAACGGAATCGTTTGTATTTTGTATGTTTTTTTCTATTTTTTCAACATAGTAATCCTTAAAAAAAAAATCTATTACAATATACAATGAAAATCTTGTTCATGGAATAAGCAATGTGTGTTTTGTTTTGTCATTTGACATCATTATCGGGTCTGTGCACTTAACGATACGAAAACAGTGTACTGTATATGTATCAAATTAAAGTGTTAAATGTACAATTTTTTTTCTTGAAAGCTCATTTGTAAAATTTTCGCTGACATTTCCCTTTAGATTTGTTGATAGTATGTTTTTCTCCAGTACAGTGTGGAGGTAGGTCAGTGTTATATTTCAGGCATTGGGGACCATTACATTCCAGTTAGCATAGCAGCATAGCCCTGCCATTCTATACCTATTGGGAATGTGATTCCTATAGGGTTTTAACCATAGACTTACAAAGAACATCATGTAGTAATTTATAGGATCTCTGGTTTTAACTATCAAATTGTCTTTGAAGTCTTTAGATGACCGTGTAGAGATACAGTGCCTTCAGAAAGTATTCACACTGCTTGACTTTTCCCACATTTTGTTGTTTCAGCCCGAATTTAAAATTAATAAAATTTCGATTTTTTTGTCACTGGCCTACACACAATACCCCATAATGTTAGTGGAATTATGTTTTTTTAAATTAACAAATTCATTCAAATGAAAAGCTCAAATGTATTGACTCAGGGAGTTGAATACTTATCTAATCAAGATATATTCGTTTTCTTTTCATTTTTACAGATGTTAGAATTTTATTTTGTGTAGCTCTTTGACAAAAAAAAATATAATTGAATCAATTTTAATCCCACTTTGTAACACAAAATGTGGAAAAAGTCAAGGGGTGTGAATACTTTCTGAAGGCACTGTACGTGTACATGTGTGTTCCACGGGCATACAAATGTGTTTTACCGGCATAATGTTCCAGTCACCCTGTCGGTACGTTACGTGATATCTTCTCCTGCATTCCAGTTTGTTTGACACCTACAAAGTGATGTTGTGTTCGGATTCTGAACTACCAGTAACTGTATTTAAACACCTGCACAAAGGTGACTCAAACTTAGCGGTGTCTTTCTACAGGATGTTGTGGTTAATTGATAGAAATGCAATAATAGCTTTGTGAGAAAGGGCAAAATGTAATAAAGTGAAGACTCTTAACGATGTTTAATACATAGTATATTTTATTCATGTGTAAAATGTTACTAATATGTTACTAAAAACGTTGAATTGGGGTAACCGAAAACTTGTGATTTTTATGTTGTCGACGTCTATCCCATTGTACTGTGTTGTGATGGACTTTACTTATTAGAGAAATAATAACGAGTCAATATCAAATTTTGGCCACTTGTAGAAATCTGCCTTAAAATGTAGTATTGATAGCTGAAGACAAGTTGATGTTTAAGAATTTATCGACTCATCTGTGTAAAATGACCAATTCAGATATTTGTTGTTCTATTATAAATGTGATTTGTTATACGAGCGAAAGAGAAATGTACGAAACAATAAAGTGACTGAAACATCCTTTCATTTGGTGAACGTTCATCTCTTGGCCATCAACTTCTGTTCCGAGATGAAATGATACCAACACTCATTAACCCCTAACACATCACAGTTCAAAACCAAATCGCCAATGACATTACCTCCTTTTAATCTGCTCCAATAACTTGCCTCATATACAGTGCTCTCCACAGTCTAAATAAAGGAACCGGGCCCCTATCCTTGGCCTTTGAGGAGCTGGGTGTCCTCTGCCTTTGGGGCGAGGTACAGGCTGGAGTTGTCAGCCCAGATCTCACCCCCCCCCCGCACCCACTGGGGTGTAGCGGGTGTGGGTCAGCTCCTCTGGGTCTCCCAGTCACTGGTACTCTGCCTGAACACGCCAAACCACCAAATCTGAAGAGGATTTCACAACATATTTATTCGAAATGTCCTTAATTAAATAATACATTCACTAAGCACCTAGCTAAGCGTTACGCTCTACTTATTTAGGTTATCAAGGAGCAAATACATGTACTACAGTGGAGGCTGGTGAGGGGAGGACGGCTCATAATAATAGCTAGAATGGAGTAAATGGAATGGTGTCATACACATGAAAACCATGTGTTTGATACCATTCCAATTACTCCATTCCGGGCATTATTAAGAGCTGTCCTACCCTCACCAGCCTCCACTGACTTGTACCACATGGTGTACAACGTGTAACTGCAGTCTTTTTTTAAATGCATGTGATTGAGGTTTCTGTTCTGTGTGTGTGTGTAATGACTGCATACACATCACAAGAGGTTGGTGGCACCTTAATTGGGGAGGACGGGCTCGTGGTAATGGTTGGATCGGAATCAGTGGAATGGTATCAAACACATTGGTTCCCATGTGTTTGAAGCCATTCCATTTACCCCATTCCGGTCATTATTATGAGCCGTCCTCCCCTCAGCAACCTCCTGTGAATACTCGTTACACGGTATGTGAGATTGTGTGTGAGACTGTGAGACTCTCTTGCCCGCATGCATTTGTGCATGCTATCCCATGCCATGCATCCAGTACTTCCTTCTGCCTGATTTTGTGTGTGTGTGCGTTTGTCATCTCAGGCCCTTCCTCCAGTACTGTACCTGATTCTGTGTGATCCAGCTCTCCTCCAGCTTGTTGCCGTGCTGCTGACACAGCATTATAGCCTTGTTGAGGATGGCGTTAGCCAGGGCCTCGTGGCCCGCCAGCACGTACATGTAAGCTCTGAGGTGCAGCACCCGGGGCGCGTACATCTTGTTGGTCGAGTACTTCCGGTTGAACTCTGTGAAGTGCTACATAAGAAATACTATGGCTGTTAGGACAGTTTCAGGGAAAACATTTATAATATGGCTGTGACTTTTCTAAAGGTACATCATACACAGCTGTGTGTGTGTGGGTATGTGAAGGCACGTCCGAATGTGAGCGTGTACATGAACCTATTCATGCATACATTTTAGTCATTTAGCAGACGCTCTTATCTAGAGCAATTAGTGTTAAGTGCCTTGATCAAGGGCACATCGGCAGATTTTCAACTAGTTGACCCAGGGATTCGAACCAGCAACCTTTCGGTTTCTGGCCCAACACTCTTAACCGCTAGGCTACCTGTCGCTAGGCTACCTGTCGCTAGGCTACCTGTCGCTAGGCTACCTGTCGCTAGGCTACCTGTCGCTAGGCTACCTGTCGCTAGGCTACCTTCTGTGTGCTCTGATAGATGGCTTTGATGTGTTGGTTGTGCTCCACCAGGGCCTTTCTGAACAGCAGCACACGACACTCCAGGAACATGACCATGCCGTGGATGGAGTGGATGGATGAGGGAGCCTGTCGGGTCACTCCACAGGCCTTGGTGTAGAAGAAACAGGCCTTTTCCCACTCACACAGACGGGCATACCTAGGCCGAACCCCCCCCCCCTCCCCCCCTGGAACACACACCATGAGACCCAACCTATGGTAGTGGTCCTCTGTAGTTCAGTTAGTAGATCATGGAGCTTGCAATGTCGGTTCGATTCCCGGGACCAACTATACGTAAAATGTATGCGCACATGACTAAGTCACTTTGGATAAAAGCGTAAACTAAATGGCAATTATAATTATTATCCATTAGTTCCTTAACTAAGATATGTCACGTGGAGATTGTGTCCCACAGGGATGGAATATCCAACTTGCCTGAGTAGAGCAGGAAGTCAAAGCAGGCTGCATAGAGCCAGCCTTTAGCCGTGCTGATGCGGGTCCTGTTTCCCAGGTACTCCAGACTCTGCATCAGCTGGACACACTCCTCATACCTGGGTATCATAGTACTCAACAGTAGATAAGGTACACATCCCAGTAAAAGAAACAAGTAGAAGTAGTGCTTCACCTCAGTGTGAGGAGGGGTGTGTGAAGGACAGAGATCAGCAACATGTTCAGGCCCCGGCGGTTCGTCAGCTTGCTGATTTGCTCTGCTCGGAGACCTGAGAAGTAGAACTTCTTTCAATACTGAAACATTTTTGATATTTATTTTTTCTCTCTCCGTCTTGTCTCGCTTGCTTACACACTTATTTGTTTCAACCGAACACACACTACCTCACCAATGCAACACACACATCCACTCCTCTCCTCACTGGACGGAGCCGTGCAGGGCTCTGGAGTAGAGCTTGACGTTGGAGAGGGAGCGCATAAAGTAGCTGGTGAGGATCAGGCCCTCCATGCAGTCAGGCATCTCAACACAGGTTCCACACAGCATCCTCTCATAGATCTTACACTGGTCGTCCAGACCACTCAGCTGACAGTACTGGAGGTAGTCAATGCACGAGAAGATGGTCTAGAGACAGAGTAGGTGTGTCTGTGAGTGAGAGGGATGTTGAAGAGTGTATGGGTGACTGTATACCAGGGTTCCCCAACTGGCGCCCCCCAAGTTTTCGGAGCAAAAAAATGTTTTATTGTTTGACAGACTAAAAACGCCAGGAAATCAGCAGCAAGTGATTTTAATTTAAGAAATCTTTTCCCAAGTATTCCCACTCATTATAGAGAGAAATGTGATTGTATACAAATGTAAGGAAGGTTTGAAATGATTATGTTTTGGTCAAACATTATATTGTATCTGTTTGGGCTTCTTGCGGTCATTTTGCAGTCTACAAATTATTTGTAATTACTGTATGTTTCCGGCCCCCGACCATCCGCTCAAGAAAATAATTGTTCCGCGGCTGAATCTAGTTCATGATCCCTGCTGTATACTCCCTCTCTCTTAAGGATGGAAGACAGAAAATAATGTCAGAAAATCTATATTTCCTGAATGGTGTCTCTTTTTTCCTCTCTCCACCCTCAACACACTGAACCGTGTTGTGTTCGAGATTTCTACTCACCGACCAAACCCATTTTCCCCGTTTCTCTGTAAAAAACAGAGAAGCAGAGTAAACAACCGCCTTGTTCCCCTCTGCAGTCTTCTGGGCTGAGTTCATCTCCATAGTGACGGCCAGCGATGCTCTCCTCATGCAGCCGATCTGTCACATGTATGACAGACAGCAGATCTGCTCGTGGAGGAACGCCAGCTTCTTCTCTCTTTGGACACCATGACAACAACAATAACATCTAAACAAAAAAAAAACTTTAAAAAGTGGAGCATGCACACGATTGTAAGATCCATTCAATTGTTTGTGGAGCGCCTACATCACCACTGTGCTAGAGTTTATTTTTATAAAACGTTTTACTGTTTGAGTTGAATGCAGATAAATGATGAAATTGTCGTTTGTGGTATGTTTTGTCGTCAATAAATGGAAAATAGTTGATATTATAGTGCTTGCTATATATAAAATATATATATATTAATTTGTTTAATCTTTATAGGGGCTTGTTGAACATAGAAGACACCCAGGGTTGTCAACGTTCTTGGATCTGTAGCACAGACTCTTCATCTTCTCACAGACGTACTTCAGGGACTTGGCCACGCGGTTCGTAGGGAGACGTCTGTTCAGGAGCCGTAGGGCGCTGGCAAACATGCTCTCAGCCTCCTCGATTTGGCCTGTGTTGTACAACACCTAAATGTACAATAAACTGTACACTTCACTTTGAGAAAAGCGTTATTTTGTATAAATGCAAATCATTATTATTATCCTTTTAGATTATAAATAACATTTCAGTGAACTCTTACCTCCCCTCTGAGACGGAAAACACAGGCTGTCTCAAAGTTGTTGATTTTCACTTTGACTTTCGGGTCGGCAGTCTTAAAAGCTGGATTGCCCACTTTCAGATTATCAAGTATGATCTTGGCTCTGTTTAAATAGGATAGGGCCTGTGAGAGAGTACTTCTGTACGAGCGTGAACAGATCAGAAAAAAGTGCAAAGGACACACACACCTTGAGGTTGTTGGACAGGTAGGCCGAAACTGCGGCGGTCTCTAGCAGGTAATAAAAGTTTTTGGGAACGTCGCCCACGCCCGTGCAGTGGCGCACCATGTGGCACAGCACACACTCCGTCACCTGGGCACACCTATACTTCCTGGTTCTGTCCACTGTGGTGTACTCATCTACCACAGAATCTAGTTCAACAAGAACTCGTCCTCCTCACTGAGGCACGCAAACACACAAATACATTTGTAATGGAATCAGCCCACTTGTCTTACTGGCCAGCTGATCTGGGACCAGGGGTAGAGTATAAAACCTTACTTGTTGGGACGCAAAGGGCTGACCTGGTTCAGTTGTATAGACTCTGAGAGGTGGAGAGGAGAACAACACCAACAGCACACGTCAAATCAACCCTCAATGGTTACTTAGATCAGCTGGTTATAGCGTCACTATTATCAATCTGCATGAGCGTGTGTGTGAAGTGTTTGTGTGTGTGTGTTTGGGCGAGCATGAGTGTTTGTGTCTGTCTCTCAGGGAGTGTTTGTGTGTGTTTCTCAGCTTGCGTGTGCTTCTCTAGCGGAGAGGTCAGTGGGCCCATCACTCACCCTTGGGGAGCCCCAGTGTACTTTGGCCTAGGAACAGGGCCTCCCCAGACTCTTGTATGTTGAGCAAACTCGGTTGGATCTCGATGAGGTTGTTCCCTATAGCCGCCTTGTGGCCGAAGATGAACTCGGCGATGCCGCAGTCCCTGCAGCGGTGGGCATGTTTGAGGAAGTAGCTGGGACAGAGTGAAAGTTTTCCTTGTCTGCGCTAGCCTCAGCTCCACTACCGACCTTCACGGACGTCTTCTTGGCTGTCCTGGACACAGTAGCAGTTGAGCGCGCCCCAGCACTCTGACTCCTTGGTGAGTTGCTGGGTGAACTGCTTGGGCTTGGAGTCGCACTCAAACGTGCCCGACTTGAACAGGGAGGCGAGCGACAGGTTGAGCTTGTCAGGGTTTTCTGACTCTGGCAGGATGTTGATGAGCATTTGCGTGGTGATGGTTTGGCCGATGATGGCAGCACACTTCACCACCATCTGTTATGCTGGCTGCAGGTGGTCTAGGTGGGCCAGGGCCATACCTGAATAGAATTCACTTTTATTAGTAGCTCAGTTGGTAGAGCATGGCGCTTACAACGCCAGGATAGTGGGTTCGATTCCTGGGTCCACCCATATGTAAAATATATGCATGCATGACTAAGTCGCTTTGGATAAAAGCGTCCTCTAAATGGCACTTATTATTATATTATTAGTAGGCCTATAGATATGCCTGGACAGAAAACATCCTTAATGATTTTAGTGTTTTATTTATGAGTCATTTCTATCAAATAAGACTAATGAGATGAGGTTGTAGTGTTTGTGGGCAGAATACAGGAACCCTGTACTACACCTTTCAATGTCAGAGAGATGGAAACTTTGTGGAATTTGGCAGCTTCTCCGACAAAACAGACCAAAGCACGGTCGACAAAATGGTCCAGGGCTGTGATCTTGCGAGATTTCAACACGGATGCCTTGGGTGGCCCTGCAACCTTACAGTGTTCCACAAACTGGGAAACCTGCCACTCATATATTCTCAGCCAATAGGTCTGTCTGTTTCACAGACAAGGGTGTTAATAGGCCGGAAGACCTGCCACTCAGACATTTTCAGCCAACAGATCCATCTTCCTACCCAGCGCTCCGGCCCTGGCGTCGTCCTCTTGCCACACCTGGCTGGGTTTGGAGCAGTGTACCACCAGGGTGGGCTCAGGGAACAGGATGTCTACGTCTTTAGCCTCATCCTCCTCCTCCACCTCCTCGATCATGATCAGATTGCCCAGATTACAGACTCTTCCAAGAGCTCCTCGCAGTAGTATGGAACTCCATGGCTTCTCTCCACCAGGAGCCTATAAAACAGATTACATTTTTAATTTATACATATGTTTTTAAAAGGTAACTCCGGCTTCTTCTGTGAGATATTCATGTAATGAGACAATGACAGCCTTAGAATTAGTCTTCATAAAATAGCTATACAGTCGACAAGCCAATTCAAAAGTGTACATTTAAGTAAATTACTTTTTACTTCCTCTGGATAACGGTGTTTCGGTTTAGTTTAAGTATTCACAACAGTCCCAATTAATTCCCAAGCTATTGTCTTTGAGGAGTCTATGGTCAAATGCTTGTATTTGTCCTGTTTCACTACATGTACAAGTGGGTAACCTGAACGTGTGTGAGGTGTGAAACTCCCAACTCCCCCTGAGACACCCTCGGAGAGTCGATATGTGTAATGTATGGGTATTCACACAGTGTGTGTGTGCGTGTTTGTGTACACGTACAGCTACACCTTGCTAGGGATGCGGACCACCCCCAGGATCTGGCAGGCTAGCTGGGCGATGACGGGGGGGCTCCAGCCCAGGCAGGTTAAGTCATGTTTTTACATCATCCACGTTATTATCTTCCACAGTACATTGCAAAACAACTCCAGAAAGTAGTTGCTCATCTTCTTGTTCTTCTTGACTGTCCATGAGTGACATCCTTAGACACAGGAAACTAAAAGCATAGAACAGATCTTACAGAAAAGATCCATCTACCCTCGTTAGCTACTACGAAACAGAATAACTTTCAGAAAAGGAACGTTCAGAGATCTCACCTACCTTGACTAGCAGGATACCATTGAGAAGGCAGAGGTTCTTCCTCATCTTTGGGTCTAGGATCTTGGTGAGGAGGACACTCTCTCGTTCGGCGTAGCTCTTACAGTTCTGCACTGACCTGACTCCATCCTTTGCTGTTCTGTATACCACCTCAGCCAGCAGGCGGCACTTGCCATAGCCGATAGGCCCCTCGTAGATCAAAACATTGTTGTAGTTCTTGTGACCGGGCAGCCATGGCCTCCAAGAAGCCCTTCAGCATGCCGGAGTACACTTCAATTTCTTTCTCTCGGCCTCGGGAGCATTTGAGCGCAACATATCATTCAAATCAACGTGATCTTCCACGATGAATGCATGTCCTTCATAATCGTCAATAGTTGAGAAAACTCATCCAAAAGAGGATACCCCTCCTCTCTCTCAACGGACATAGGTGCTTTACCAACAGTTCTGGAGATGACATTTTGTTTAATAAGTATGTATGTTCTTATTACAATTGCAATATGTCTCACTATGTAGCATTTCAATAGAAGAAAGCCACAACAATACACAGAATAGTACAGTGCTCAATATGAAAGTGAGTAGGAGTCACGAGTTAATGGACTATAAATGATGTTGGTCACATCAGATGGTCGTACATCTGATGTTTATTGGTCATGAACTGATATTGGACTCCAGTGTTCTTGACTCCCCTTCATGGCTTTCTTGGGCAGCTCGTTCAAATAAAACGCGGGCAGTTCTGAGTAGTAGCAAGTCTCGCTGTCGCGTGACACCACCCCGGGGTTGTGCATCATCAGCCGTGACGCCAGGTTCACCTTATGACCAATCACTAACAGCAAAGGACACAGAAGGTAGAGTTCAAAGTTCGTAGGTCAAACTGGTCAAATTTGTACAAAATCTGAACACAATAGTATGCGAGTTCAAATAATATAAAAGGTGCTACAATAAGTTATAGTAAGGTGGCAGTGGCAAAGCACAGTTCCACCTGAGAGTTCAAGAGGATGTCAAGGGGATTGTACCTGTGTATTCATGCCTCACTGGATGTCCTACTACACCACAGAATATTGGACCTGTGGTTACTCCAACAGAGACAGTCCTGTTGGACAACATTGGACCTTTTGTTAACTACCTATACAACATATTGCACTCAAGTGTAATACAGATGTAGGATCTTAATTTGAGCCAGTTTGCTAGAGCAGGAAAATAGTCCTGTAGCAACAGGAAATGTGAATTATTATGTGGATTGTAATTCATAGACATTTTTGTAGGAGTTGATACATTTTTCATAAGGGAAAATCAAGTCTGAAATTTCAAAGTGGAAATTACACACTTCAGAAGCCTTTTTAAATCTCAAATACACTACAAGTTTAAAATGTCCTGCAACAGGGTGATCAAATTAAAATCCTACAACTGTAGCTTGATGAAAAGTAAAGTCATGTGGTCCTAGAATATTAGGCTGAAATGGGCCTTACTTGAGGTTTCGGATCTCTTTCTGGCAAAGGTCATGTACTCCATAGGCAGCCTGTAAGGCGTGGGCACTCTCATCCTCCCGCTTGTCCCCAGGGAGCCCAAACAGACAGAGGAAAGTACAGCCCTGCAACATACTCCTTGTTATTTAAAAACATACAGTGGGTTTGACTGAAGAAGAAAGAATTGGTGAGTGCCCCCATTGTTTCTGTTTCTTGTTAATTGTGTTTGTCGTTTTTCTCATTGCCACCGGGAACAGAGAACTGCTGGGGTGTATTCATTAGTTCACACCGTACCAAAACGTTTTGCAACAAAGTGTTTCTTATTGCACAAGTTCAGGTTAGTCCCTCCCAGTTTCATCCCGTTTGCTTTCATTTGGTTCCTAGTGAATAAACCCCCAGGATTCCACCTTGAATAAACCACTAACTGACCTTGTCAAACATGAACACTTTGTTGACCCTCCTGTGGTGCTTGACTATCTGCTGACCGATGCCAATGGCAGCCTGGTGGATGGTCATACACTGCTCCTGGTCACTCTCTCCTCCCTTGAACTGCATGTTGACAAACACTATGGTGGCCGGACGCATCTCAGACAGATACCCCAGAGGCTAGTCGTCATCTATCTAATGAGGGAGGAGAGGTCCGAATAGAAAACCATGGTTACGTTCCAGTGACCATACTAGCATACTTATTAGAATCTTTGCTCAATACATTTCTTAATTCTAGGTAAGTAGTAGTGTGGATGTTAAAACCGCGCCTACATTTATACATTCACAAATACATGATTCTGATTTTGAAAAACAAAATTGTTTTTGTAAATAAAGAGGACGGTAGTAGGCAGGTTCTTACGTTCTGCAAAACCGTTTCCATGATGTACTTCCGTAAAGTTTTCTCGAGCTCGGCGTTTGGCATCAGTCGAGATGCTCTCCTCACACAATCTGTAGACCAAAAAAAGGACTGGTTAGGCTGTTACAACACAACCATGCAAGTAGAAATATCACAGGCTGATATCTAGCTACTCTCTTTACTGTACCTCTTGTCACTTTTTCATGCTCTACAGACGTTCCTATTGAATCCTGGTACTTCTCAACAGAGAAACTGGGCTCTCGCTTGATGTATCGCACCTGCATTGAATGACACTATTTACATACAGTCATCTTGCGACCACCCGCCTACTTGAAACTGCATTTGTCATAGCTGTATCCATCTATCCATCCATCTATCCCCCACACACACCTTCACGGCTCTCTCGTTCTCTATGGGGTCAATGGCGATGTTGTCCCTCTCACATCTCACATAGTTCCCAGGCGTTAGGTGACAAGATGATTGTGCTGGCCACCGCCAACCCCTCTGCCAGCCGCACCTCGTACCACCGCCCGGCCAATCACCACAAAGTACTGACTGATCTCGTCTCCTACGATCACCTTGGAGAGCTTCCCAGCAGATATATATTGGGACAGCAGAGGATAAAGGGTATCATATTTGAGGTTCTAGTTGCCTATGAAGTCAAGTGTAGCCGGATAATCAGGGCACAAATTCGCAATGCGTAGAGTACTGATCTAGGATCAGGTCCCCCTTATTCAAATCAAAATGAAATCAAATTCTATTCATACACATATTTAGCAGATGTTATTGCAGGTGCAGTGAAATGCAAGTGATTGATTTCAAAGGAAAAACTGATCCTAGATCTGCACTCTGTGAATACAGGCCCTGGTGTTATAGCACAAACATGTCTCTCAGCCTGTATGAGACTCAGACAACGACCTATTTTAACTTTCAGCTGACAGCCCACATCCGTCTCCTGGACTCCACACTGGTCCTAGATGTTGAGGCTGCCTTTGACCACCAGGGAGATTACTTCACTGAGCTGGACCCTCTCCACCGTCCATAGAGCCAAGATGGCATCGCCTGTGATTAAAAGTTGTTTGGCCATGACGAGTAGAATAGTACTGTAGCTAGGAATTGTGATCATGGTGAATCTTTGTCTTACAGCTGAGAGGGAAGCCTATTGTTACCTGCATAATTCATAATATCTCCCCCAGCATCAAGGATACCTGAATTACAGGCAACAAACATTGCTTGGTAATATTTTTTTTAGACTAACTTAGTCTAAGTTATAGTTAACTAACGGTACATCAGGTTAGATTGATATTGTAATGAAACCACAGCTAATTTACGACTGACTGTTTCCCCAATGTAGCTGTTGAGTGTGCGTGTCAACTCGTCTTCTCCATAGTCTTTCTTGCTACTCAAACTGAATTTCTCAGTCAGATTAGTGAAGCCTAAAAAATATACAAAATGGATTAGTTGACTTTTAGCTAGTGGGTTAGCAAACGTTAGCTAGCTAGCTTCTAAATGTAGATCGAAACGGGATTCCAGCTCATGTTAGCTAGCGAGATAGCTAATGTAGCTAGCTAAATTACTGAGATTAGTTTGCCTGATACATCCGCGAAGAGAAGGACTCCATGAAAGTTCTCTGCGTAGAGGTTATCGTTAATGAGGGTGCTGTAGACAACAAGATCAGGTACATGGGCAGCTATTTTGCTCATTTTGTACGAGTCCTCTATCTCACCCTCTCCCTTTATCCAACCAATTTTAGCTGTAGTTTAGGGGCATCATGTTTTTCCGTTGAGCTAATCTGAACAGTCGTTTTTTTCCGTGAACGTTCTAGAATTCAGCTGTTCACTAAAAACTCTGGTTCACCAATTCAAAAAGAAGAAGCTATTATAAGTATTTTTTATAACTAAAAAGGACGTTACTTGAATGCCATGCATTTAGGTTTCAGAACCATGGACTGAGCTTCTTTGAGACGCAAACTACAGTTTCTCAACTCTAGTCTAGTACATAAACTACTATCATTGGCACAACAGTTGAATGTTGTGATGTTTTCAGCACCATGACTGAAATAGTTTGGGATTCCATTGGTATGGATGCATGGCTAGTCAAAAACATAGTACAGCAAACACAATGAAAGAGTTTAATTTTGCAGAGCAGGTTTTGATACATATGGGATAAAAACCAAATTCACACAAATGTTACCAGATAGTTTTGCACATTATATCTGAGTTTTTACCATGTTCCCTTTCTTTCAACATTACAAATATAGAAAATAATGTTAATTTATAGAAAAATATTTGTATAATTTAACAACTGACCTGATGCATTATGCACCACAAAGTTAAGGAAGAATAGATGATCTGGGTTTTTTTATCACATAATGTAGAGTAAACAATCTAAGTATTTCCAACATTGTATCAACATTACAACAATGCTAAGCAGTATGGCTTTTTAGTATGGCTTTTAGTTTTTGTCAAGGCTTATCATTTGTAGCACAGTATCCACGTTTCTCTTGAACAAGGAAGCGTTTGTCTTCTTTCAATGATCTTCTTGACGTTTGTTACTGAAATAAACAATAAACCAAATGATCAATCTGTGACACCATACAGTAACATCGTTTAGTGGGAGAGAGAAAGATACAGAGAAAAAGAGTGTGACAACAAAAAACTATTGATCAAATATTGATGTAGGCAAGACACTCCATTTACAAACGTGTCTAAAATGGCACCATATGCACTCGTTTTAATCAGAGCCTTGGTACACTATATAGGGAATATGGTACCCTTTCATACAGGTTCTGGTTGTGTTCTGATGTTTACCTTTTCCCTGACGTTTGGGAGGTCATGACCCAGAGTAAATACTCTTTGGCAGCCAAGCTGTCTAGCACCTTGTTCACGTCGCTGGTGAAGCTCCCATCTACATGTCTTCTGCTCATTGGACCATTCCTGCTCTCCTCTGCAGATCTAGGTACAGTACACAAGATAACACACACTTGTCAGTGGTTCCAAACACAATGCTTCCACACACAATACTTCCACACACAATACTTCCACACACAATACTACCACACACAAAATACTTCCACACTCAATACTTCCACACACAAAATACTTCCACACTCAATACTTCTGTACACAATTACCAACCACGTTGGGTTCAACTTTTAGTCGGCTGAAGCAAGAATACACATTTTCTTCAGGAAATGTACCCTTTTCTAGTTGCGCCTTATGACTATTGGATGATTTCGGAAGTAGTGATCTGTAGCTGTAGTCATTCATTGTGCATTAGAGGACACCTTTGTTCCCTGAACAGGTGTTTATGCACACAGCAACTGTGTGATACGCTCTCTTCCAACCCAGTCAACACAGTCATCCGAGGGGCAAATATCAATAAATGTATCAATAAATGCAGAGCATAGTTTAATGGGATTTATTGGGCACGACCACATGAAATGTCAACACAGGCCTTAAGAAAGCAGAAAGCAACGGTGCGGCAATGGATAAATTAACTAAGTTGTTGATTATCTTTTCTCTCTCTCTTCTTCTCGCGTCAGACATGACACACAAGATGTTGGTACTGTAGGGTGAAGGAAAGCCTACTCTCGTCTGGCCCGTCCTGATTTGAGCCAGGAAACAAAGTCCTTGGCCGCCTGGTCCTGTAGGTAGGTGCTCACGTCGCTGGTGTAGGTCCCATCGGCATGTCGTTTGGATGGACCACTAGATGGAGGTAGAGAGGAAATGGTGTGATGGATACAAAACTCCACTCAACCAATTATAGTACTGTGAAATCATTCTGGCTCAGCTAAAATAGCCTCTGAGTTCTTATAACTGTTTTTCACTAACTTTGCTAGTAAAACCCTCAAATATTGTATTTTAAGTGTATGTATTGATATAGAAGTTGAGGATAATTTGATAATGAAAATGGATGGGTGGTATTAGTTTCAAAGTGATGAGTAGTGTTAATAACATCAAGATACTTTGTTTGACTTGGAAGTACTGTGTATATGAATATGTTGCTCAGTACATTACTATCCTTTCTCTGTATGTACAAACAATGCCATAATATACATGGTGCTTTAGACAAACATTTTTGGGACAAAACATATCTCCATCCAAATCTTTGATTGTTCAACTCAAGATATACAGTATTCATCACAGTAATAGTTTCCAAAAGACTGAACTGTCCTGGTTCTCATTAAAAAAAATATATTATTATTTCTACACCCCGCAGTATAATATCAGTCATAAGCCTAAAAATATATAATATTAATCTGTTGAAACACTCACCCCCTCCTCTTGGAGTTCATAAGCCATTGAACAAAGTCCTGAGCCATCGTTTCTTCCTGGTATTTACTGTAGTCGTTAGAGAAGGTTCCCTCGGCATGTCTATTCATGTTAGATACGCCCATCAAATCCTCCAATAGTGGGCCTGCTGTCTCTAAGCTACAGGAGAAGAAGAATCTTTAATGCTGAAATTATGCTGCTAGATGCCTCATTATAGTCTAATTTTGATTGACAGTTGCTGTTGGATACGTGTACATTATGTGTTAAACACTAGTCATTCCGTCTGTAGTCTACGTTGATACTGTGCATTGTGCGCTTTTTTCCCCTATGATATGTTCTGAAAATATTTGTTAAAATATCCCATGGAAAATTGGGATCATTTCCCCCCATGGAAAATATAACATTTTTGAGCTGTACCTTGAGTTGTCCTCAGCCTCTTGTAGAGGGACTTGCCAACTGCTCTGTACAATGACCATGAGGAGAACACCAGCCAGGGAGTGGATGCCAAACATTGTGACCTGCAGACAGAACCACAATTGAGTAACTTAGCCGAAGACAGTCATGTCCATTTTACATTGACAAGCAAAAGGTTCCATATCAATCATACATCCATTGACAAAATCAAAGGTTTTGTTCACAATGGAAAAACAAATCCAGTTATGAAACAGATTTTTCTAAATCAATTAAGACGTGTCCTGGCTGCAAGAAACTCACCTGTTCCTGTTAATGTGCGGGTAGAAGAGATGAAATGTGTGTCTGAAAGGGAGTGATCCTCTGCTTCAGTCCTGGTTCCTTGTGGTTGTATCTTGGTGATCTGACTGGCTGTGGGGGTCTTATATAGCATGGCCATGAGGCCGGGTCTGCTCCGGTGGCCCAATCCTCCCGCTCTCCCACTCTGTTACACCCATTTGTTACTCTCAATCCATTACACATAGGGCCCCGTTTGGTTGCAGTGGATTAACTCGCAAGGAAACGTCTGTTTAAAATGGAAGATGTGGCATTATCCATGCGAGAAAACAGCTGTCACTTAGGTGTAGAAATCAAACAAGATGACATCCTGTCAAATAGTGTGTGTGTGTGTGTGTGTGTGTGTGTGTGTGTGTGTGTGTGTGTGTGTGTGTGTGTGTGTGTGTGTGTGTGTGTGTGTGTGTGTGTGTGTGTGTGTGTGTGTGTGTGTGTGTGTGTGTGTGTGTGTGTGTGTGTGTGTGTGTGTGTGTGTGTATGTGTGTGTGTGTTTACTGTAAATGGGAAGCTGAGTCAGGGTTTGTGGATTATATTAACTATGATAGAATCAGAGATGGAAACTATTTTTGGGGTGTTTTTCCTTTGGTCACCCATTTAAGACAAGAACATTTCCATTGTGGGTCCTGTTGATCATCCCCTTTTAGATAACATGAATTCATGTGTTATTCAAAGCCTATACCTGCATTACCACTTACTGAATGTACTTATAAACCATTTACAGATGATATCAAATGATTATGTCAAACCAAAGTCATTTTGATTTTGATTATAAAGTACCAGTCATGTTTGGATACACCTACTCGTTTAAGGGTTTTTCTTTATTTTTTAAAATGTTCTACATTGTAGAATAGTAGTGAAGACATCAAAACTATGAAATGACACATATGGAATCATGTCGTAACCAAAAAAAGTGTTAAACAAATCAACATTTTAATTCTTCAAAGTAGCCACCCTTTGCCTTGATGACAGCTTTGCACACTCTTGGCATTGTCTCAACCAGTTTAGCTTCATGAGGTAGTCATCTGGAATGCATTTCAATTAAAAGGTGTGCCTTGTTAAAAGTTAATTTGTGGAATTTCTTTCCTTCTTAATGTGTTTGAGCCAATCAGTTGTATCGTGACAAGGTAGGGGTGGTATACCGAAGATAGCCCTATTTTGTAAAAGACCGAGTCCATATTATGGCAAGAACAGCTCAAATAAGAAAAGAGAAACAACAGTCCATCATTACTTTAAGACATGAAGGTCAGTCAATCCGGAAAATGTCAAGAACTTTTAAAGTTTCTTCAAGTGCAGTCACAAAAACCATCAAGCGCAATGATGAAACTGGTTCTCATGAGGACCGCCACAGGAAAGGAAGACCCAGAGTTACCTCTGCTGCAGAGGATAAGTTCATTAGAGTTACCATCCTCAGAAATAAATGCTTCACATAATTCAAATAACAGACACATCTCAACATCAACTGTTCAGAGGAAACTGTGTGAATCAGGCCTCATGGTTGAATTGCTGCAAAGAAACCACTACTAAAGGACACCAATAAGAATAAGAGACTTTCTTGGGCCAAGAACCACGAGCAATGGACATTAGACTGGTGGAAATCTGTCCTTTGGTCTGATGAGTCCAAATTTGAGATTGTTGGTTCCAACCACCGTGTCTTTGTGATATGCAGAGTAGGCAAACGGATGATCTCCGCATGTGTGGTTCCCACCGTGAAGCATGGAGGAGGAGGTGTGATGGTGCTTTGCTGGTGACACTGTCAGTGATTTATTTAGAATTCAAGGCACACTTAACCAGCATGGCTACCACAGCATTCTGCAGCGATACGCCATCCCATCTGGTCGGCACTTAGTGGGGCTATCATTTGTTTTCAACAGGACAATGACTCAAAACACATCTCCAGGCTGTGTAAGGGCTAAGAAGGAGAGTGATGGAGTGCTGCAGCAGATGACCTGACCTCGAAATCACCTAACCTCAAACCAATTGAGATGGTTTGGGATGAGTTGGACCGCAGAGTGAAGGAAAAGCAGCCAACAAGTGCTCAGCATATGTGGGAACTCCTTTAAGACTGTTGGATAAGCATTCCTCATGAAGCTGGTTGAGAGAATGCCAAGAGTGTGCAAAGCTGTCATCAAGGCAAAGGGTGGCTACTTTGAAGAATCTAAAATATAATTTGATTTGTTTAACACTTTTTTGGTTACAACATGATTCCATATGTGTTATTTCATAGTTTTTGATGTCTTCACTATTATGTAGAAAATAGTACACCATTAAGAGAAACCCTTGAATGAGTAGGTGTGTCCAAACTTTTGACTGGTACTGTATGTACTGTCGATCCCCTACAGTAAGAATCCACAATCTAGATTTAAACAATTTTATTGAAACAGAATACACACACAATGTAGGTACAAAGGTCTTCCAAGATTCCCTCTATAAAAACATGCAGTATGTTTGTACAATAAAATGCAAAGCAATATAATGTATCGACATTAATGTTGATACCGCGAGGATAAAACAGTGCAATCAAGGCCCCTTAATGGATACAAGTCAGACATGCTTAGTCACTGGCTGATCAGTTCTCACAAAGCTCTTTTGTATTTCAATATAATCACATTCTTCATTTCAAATGTAACCTCATAACTCGCGGTGAGGCTCAGAACGAACAGTGATAGATCAATCCTGCTGCCGTCATTGTTTCATAACTGCATAGAGAGAGGATCGTCTTTTGGAGTGTATGTTTGGGTACTGGCTCAAACAACTTAATTTATCAAAAAATAGGACAACTTTCAATTACATTTACATAATTTAGTAGACGTTCTTATGCAGCGCCTCTAACATGAGCAATTATGGTTAAGTGCCTTGCTCAAGGGCACATCGACAGATTTTTCACCTAGTCGACTTGGGGATTCAAACCAGCGACCTTTTGGTAACTGGCCAAATGGTCTTAACCGCTAGGCAACCTGCTGTCCAAGTGAATTACACATGAATTTGGGGCAGTTTGGTTATCGTTCGGCAAGCATCAGGTTGGGCATCATTCATTCGAATGGCATCAGGCGAAGCAACTCTGGAGGAAGTGACTCATGTGGGTATAGACATGCTGATTGGCTGAACCATCATGACCATGGTCCTTGTGCGTGTACCACTGTAGTAAAGTGATAGAAAGAAGGAATAAGCACAGATCATTTGTTTATTGGAGAAGTGTTTTCATGGAGGAGGTTCATTGAGGTATAAAGCTCTACAACCACTGATTGTGTAGATAACTCATCTATCTAAAATCGAAATATTTACCATAGCCTCAAAGTCCACTTGTTCCTCAACCAGAGCTTCAGAGATCTGAGCAGCTTGCTGAAAATGGACGTTGTCTGAAACAAATAGAGAGATTTAAATAACAATTTAACAGTATCCGATGTGCAGTGTTTTCCTATTCTCATATGATATGGGAAAGCCTCAGGAAAAGTATGTACACTGCTTAGTTAACACTTTTAGCTTCATCAACTAATGGGTTTACAGAGTCAAATGAATAGTCTAGACTCTAAACATTGTACGGTTGTTAATTGCACAGGTGGTGTGTTTTTAAAGAACATTCCAGAAATACTAGAGGAGGCTTCACCGTCTGCTGTCCCATGGACCAGAAGGCATTGCACTGATTTGAAGTTCTTAGCTCTGGCTGTCACTGTGGAGTTCTGTAAAACACATTTACATGTAGTTATGTCCGTGGAGATTAATACCAGTTGGCTAATACAGGCCATAGTATAAAATAGTATGTATAAATGGCCATTTAAAATGTTGGCGTTGGTAAACTTACGTTGTAGAATTCAAGATTTTCTGAAGGTTGATTCATGTAACGTAATGTAGATTGTATCTGAAATATTGAAAGTAGGGGAAATGTATGGATAATTTCAATGATTTACACTTATATATTTAACTAACATGTAGATTATTGTAAATATATTAATAACATATCAATAACAGAATGGCATACCATAATACTCCCACTTGGAAACTGGGGCCACTGCCATTCCACATTTGAAAACTCCACTCCCAGCTCCCAGAACCATTGACGTGACATAACCTCCATAGGACTACAAAACACAATAACAGCTGATCATTTTGGCCTTGAATTCAGATAATATTGGATTACTCAAGGCACAAAGACAAGATGATTGTACACATTTCATTACGCTGCACTTGATGGTTCCAACGAATCATATTTTCAAACCCTATGCTTTAACTTACCCAACCCCAAGTTGCTCTTCTGCCTTTGTCGACAAAGCCCATATTGGTGAATTCCCTGAAAGAGAAAAGTGACTTGCTGTGATTGGGAACCACCAGTACAAACACTAATTCATTTAAACGTGAGGGTCAGTTAAAAGGGGTTCTAATGGACCATGCCCACTGATGGTCCGTGGTCTAACTCGAATCTCTACTGTCCTCAGTCTCTCTGACGTGAAATAAGGGAGAGGTAAGTAATGTGGCATTCCAGCTGACCCCATGTGACATCTGATCAGTCATCTGATCATTAGCCTGGTGGTCAGATCTGTATGTGCTTTAACCAACACCTCTGTCACGTCCGTTGTCCTACCAGACAGGATATATTTAGCATGAAAGTGGAGAGGAAGAGGAGTTGGATAAAGATCTGTCAACCAGGCTATTGCATCATAAAGCTCAAACCAAAAAAGCCTTGGAATCTCTAAATATCCATGTATTGTGTTACATAATGTTTATTTATTATGTATGGGGAACCCGTCCCATGGGTTTCCCGGTCGCGGCCGGCTGCAACAGACCCTGGATTCGAATCCAGAATCTCTATATATTATGTTATCTTAATGTCACTTTTGCAGTGTGACACAGTATAATACAAAGCAACCTGTTTGAGTCAGTTGGGCATAGCTATCGACTTGGCTACTGTTCAACCACAGTTCAACCTTACTTTGCGGCCATTATCTGATCTTCCACCTCATAGGTTCCCAGACGTCGGTAGATGGAGTGCATTAGCTTGTCGCCTTGGTAACCACTTCCCCTACCATCGAAGCTGGCAACGATGACCTTCTCCGTGCTCGCCAGGTATGCGGCCCAGCCTAACCTATAGCGGAAGTCTGCTTTCTGACTGCAAGGCCCTGCATACCTGGAACACAAAAGAGAAAGACAAACATTATTGTTAGTGCCCAGAGTTTTCCCTGACCACTTGAGCTCACCAGAAAACACTGCAGACTTCTGAATTTAACTAGGGCCAAGAGTATTTCCTGCTCAAGTCATGGGGTCAGGATTAACTCCAGGCCCTCCTTATTGGTACAACGATTCATCATAAGACAAAGCAGATCATGTATTCACAGAGGTTAATTAATTCGTACACATCAATAAGTAAGGGGTATTTCTTGGATTTGTCAAATCCAGGAGGCAAGGTCATCTGGTACCAAAGATCTGTCGGGAAAAACAGAAGCATCCAAAAATGGATATCAAGTTAGAGATGTCCCATGGTTTTAATATCAGATGAAAGATTCAAATAAAGTCTTTAATAGATGAAAGCCTTACTAAAATCTCCTTGCTTGATAAAAATCTCCTTGCTTGATAAAGTCGCGTCGCACGGTGGGCATGTGGATCTCAGACAGAAGGCCTTCCAAAGCCGTGTTGTCCTCAAGAACCTGAATCTCTAAACGATGAGAAGATGCACTGTGAAATGTAACTGGCTTACCTGAACCAGCATCCCTGTTGTCCCTGAGAGTATACAGAGGTAGTCCAGGACCTGTGGAGACGAACACATATTTAATATAACGTGTGTGTGTGTGTCCTCCCAAATGATCTAGAAGCACTACTACTACAGAAACTATTATTTCAAAGTGAATATACCGGCTGGGATATTGTTTAGGGATGTCACAGCTACAGTATTGTGATGACTTGACTGCACAAACACTGTTGGAGTAGTGGGCTGTGTAGTGTGTGTGTGTAGTGTGTGTGTGTGTGTGTGTGTGTGTGTGTGTGTGTGTGTGTGTGTGTGTGTGTGTGTGTGTGTGTGTGTGTGTGTGTGTGTGTGTGTGTGCGTGTGCGCGTGTGCGTGTGCGTGTGTGCGTGTGTGTGTGTGCGTGTGTGTGTGTGCGTGTGTGTGTGTGTGCGTGTGTGTGTGGGTGTTGTGTGTGTGCGTGTTGTGTGGCTGACGGACCTGAGCAGTCCATGCGGAAGAAAGAGGCATCATGGCTGAAGTAAGCTGAGTTGTATTTCCAACAGTTGTTAACAGACAGATTATTTCTCTTATAATTTACTGTATCACAATTCCAGTGCGTCAGAAGTTTACATACACTAAGTTGACTGTGTCTTTAAACAGCTTGGAAAATTCCAGAAAATTATGTCATGGCTTTAGAAGCTTCTGATAGGCTAATTGACATCATTTGAGTCATTTGGAGGTGTACCTGTGGATGTATTTCAAGGCCAACCTTCAAACTCAGCGCCTCTTTGCTTGAAATTATTGGAAAATCAAAAGAAATCAGCCAAGACCTCAGAAAAACAATTGTAGACCTACACAAGTCTGGTTCATCCTTGGGAGCAATTTCCAAACGCCTGAAGGTACCACGTTCATCTGTACAAACAATATTACGCAAGTATAAACACCATGGGACCACGCAGCCGTCATACCGCTCAGGAAGGAGACGTGTTCTGTCTCCTAGACATGAACGTACTTTGGTGCGAAAAGTGCAAATCAATCCCAGAACAACAGCAAAGGACCTTGTGAAGATGCTGGAGGAAACAGGTACAAATGTATCTATATCCACAGTAAAACAAGTCCTATATCGACATAACCTGAAAGGCCGCTCAGCAAGGAAGAAGCCACTGCTCCAAAACCGCCATATAAAAGCCAGACTACTGTTTGCAACTGCACATGGGGACAAAGATCGTACTTTTTGTCCTCTTGTCTGATGAAACAAAAATAGAACTGTTTGGCCATAATGACCATCGTCATGTTTGGAGGAAAAATGGGGAAGCTTGCAAGCCGAAGAACACCATCCCAACCGTGAAGCACGGGGGTGGCAGCATCATGTTGTGGGGGTGCTTTGCTGCAGGAGGGACTGGTGCACTTCACAAAATAGATGGCATCATGAGGCAGGAAAATGATGTGGATATATTGAAGCAACATCTCAAGACATCAGTCAGGAAGTTAAAGCTTGGTCGCAAATGGGTCTTCCAAATGGACAATGACACCACGCATACTTCCAAAGTTGTGGCAAAATGGCTTAAGGACAACAAAGTCAAGGTATTGGAGTGGCCATCACAAAGCCCTGACCTCAAACCTATAGAAAACTAGTGGGCAGAACTGAAAAAGCGTGTGTGAGCAAGGAGGCCTACAAACCTGATTCAGTTACACCAGCTCTGCCAAGAGGAATGGGCCAAAATTCACCCAACTTATTGTGGGAAGCTTGTGGAAGGCTACCCAAAAAGTTTGACCCAAGTTAAACAATTTAAAGTCAATGCTACCAAATACTAATTGAGTGAATGTAAACTTCTGACCCGCTGGGAATGTGATGAAATAAATAAAAGCTGAAATAAATCATTCTCTCTACTATTATTCTGACATTTCACATTCTTAAAATAAAGTGGTGATCCTAACTGACCTAAGACATGGAATTTTTACTAGAATTAAATGTCAGGAATTGTGAAAAACTGAGTTTAAATGTATTTGGCTAACTAAGGTGTATGTAAACTTCTGACTTCAACTGTATTAGGACCAACAAGTTATCTGAGGAGAGGAGAGGAGAGGGGAGAGGTGTGGAGGGGAGGGGAGGGGAGAGGAGAGGAGGGGAGGGGAATGCAGTAGAGGGGAGAGGAGGGGAGGGCGGCGGGAAAGCGGGTGGGGGGGGTCGTTATGACGTACCTCTAACGCTTTCTGGATCCAGGTGTTTCCGACTGTGTTGAAGTCGTAGATCTGAAAGCGGAGCTCATTCTGTTTCCTCTTCTGCCACTGGACATCAATGCGTTCATCAGTTACCCAGGTGACTGTGGCCAAATAGTGATCACTGTAAAAAACACGGAAACAACACCACTTGTCTCACAGCTTATGCCTAAAATAGATTTTAAAATTCCAATGCAATGCGTTTCTCTCCTACTGAATACATTGTATAATGTATTGTGTACTACAGAGTTTCATTACCCTGCTCCAACTGAAGCTGGCACAACAACTTCTGTGATGTTTGATATGTTTGTAGTATCATACACACACAGCTTCACCACTGGCTTGGGAGTACCAGGCTAGAAGATGGAGAAAAAAATACATTTATGCAAAACAATTACAATTAAATAAAAAGAAACTTTGGGTCTTATAGGTTTCTTTCTGACAAGCAACCACATCTTTAAAATGTATTTTTTTACGTCTTGCTTTATAATGACTATACACACAGTATCAATGCATTAATATGTGACGATACAGAGTATATGACTGTATTCAAATACATAGTCGTCATGAGAGGTTTCAGAATTGGGAAATCATGGACCAATATAATTTTATTGGGACAGCTTAGACCTGAATGCACCCTGAGTTGTGATAAAACAACATGCTTTTAACCCAGAGGCCTTATGGTCCAGAGTCCAGTTCCCTTATCAACTGCCTCAGAACCTCATGCCAGTAATGACCTACTCCAGCACACTTTTTAGATACACATCAAACATCAAACATGTTATCTTACCGTAGGATAGGGGAAAATGACAGTGTCGGGATACTGTTCCTTCCCATACCAGGAATACTCTATGTTTTGGACCAGAGTGTCGTTAAACTCAGCATAGGCCAGATACTTCCCTCCAGGTAACCACATTGCCTCGTAAGAAGAGAACATTTCCTCTTACAAACAATCAAAAAACACCGTTAGGCCTACATCAGGATGGCACATCTATTTTGTGTGTTGTGGCTTAAGCTGTTCACAGACTCCCGTGGTGTCGAAAGAGAAACTTGTTCATGTATGATCACATTTGACACAATTCACATCACAGTGCTGACTAATATGTACTAGTTATAGTAAGAGGTATGTAAGATTCACAGCTGCCTTCTTGTATGTATTGCTTACCCTCATACACCCAATCTGGGATGCCATTTAAGATTTTGTTGTGTTTTCCGTTTGAGGTCACCTGTATGGCCTTAGCAGTAGGGCTGGTCTTCACATAGACATCATTTTCCCACACAAAGGCCTGTATGTGAGAGGAACAGAGATATGGAGATAAGTCTTAATGACTCGAGTTCCTCTTTAACCGTGGTATAACACTGCAATATGCACAATAGTGTGCAATGTCTTTTGGTTGTCCTAGTAACCTGCAATATTATGGTTAGAGTAACAGCAACCTATTATTACATGTTGTGAATAAGTTATTTATTTGGAGCGTGATGAAAATGTGATCTTTGAGCGTTCCAGCTTTGAACTGAAGACAAACAAAAGTGCATGTTGTGTTGTTGGGTCAGTCCTATTGATGATGAGTGTTTGGAAGACATGTCATCGGTCAGCCACCAGAAAAGCATAGTACAGTATATAAACGAATCCAATGGTTTCTCTCAAGTGTCCTTTTAACCTACCATTTTGTTCCCTGTTGGCGCCCATGCAAACAAATGGACTTGGTGAGGAATGTCTGGTGTACTGAGAAATGTCCTACAATGAGAATAAATAAAAAATGAACAGTATTAATGTCTTTGAGTTTGACAAAACACCATATACAGTTCATTCGGAAAGTATTCAGACCCCTTGACTTTTTCCACATTTTGTTACGTTACAGGCTTATTCTAAAATGTATTAAATAGTTTGCACCTAAGCTCAATTTCGAGTCTCAGCAAAGGCTCTGAATATTTATGTAAATAAGGTATTTCTGTTTTTTATTTGTAATAAATTTGCAAAGATTTCTAAACCGGTTTTCATTTTGTCATTATGGGGTATTGTGTGTAGTTTGATGAGGAAGTGTTTTTATTTAATCAGTTTTGAAATAAGGCTGTATTGTAACATAATGTGGAAAAAGGGAAGGGGTCTGAATACTTTCCGAATGCACTGTAAATGCGTCCCTATAAATAATTTGCAGTAAACATTACCATTTATGGCCCTCTTCAGTTTCTCTATTTGTTGAGTATTGTTGACCATTTCCCGTCACTAGTCCCATTAATAAAATAAAATGTCCTATATTCTCTACACTGCATATGTAATTCTCAAAGTCAAAGGGATATTGAAGATGTGTGTATAGTACACATTTGCAGATAAGATAAATTAAAAGAGACTTACGAGCCTGCAAAATCATAGAGAGAATATGAAGCTGTGAAGGAGTGTCTCCATATCTGTTGAAACAAATGAAGCAAATTATAATTAGGAATTTGATTAGTAGCACAGATCAATTACTTATATTAATTAATGAATACATTAATTCAATTAAATGTATTTATTTGTTTTAGTTTATTTATCCCTGCAGGGCAATTACTTTGGGCACATAAGTCTGATTCTTCAACTACAACAACAACCCCCACACCACAATGACATACCACACATAGCTACTTCACAGCAGGATAGTACAACAGCAACAAATGATTAAATATCACAAGACATTACCTTAGTCCAATTGCTCTTGAAAGCAACATATTTTTGATCAGCAGACACTACATAGTCATAGGCAGCCACTTGATCCTGGTTTTCAACAAAAAAAAGGAGCTGTGTTATACATGACACAAACACTCCTTCCTTCACCATACTTGCTTCCAAATATGCACAGACAGACAGACAGACAGACAGACAGACAGACAGACAGACAGACAGACAGACAGACAGACAGACAGACAGACAGACAGACAGACAGACAGACACAGACAGACAGACAGACAGACAGACAGACAGACAGACAGACAGACAGACAGACAGACAGACAGACAGACAGACAGACAGACAGACAGACAGACAGACAGACAGACAGACAGACAGACGCACACACACACCCATGAGGGGTATCTTACAAATGTGATGCTGCTCAGGAATTCTGAGTTGTTTCCTGTGATCAGGTTGTGAAGGAAGATGGAGCCGTCTTTTTCATGCAGATACTCAGGGTCTATGGGGGAGGGGAAAGAAGAGAGGAGTTTAATAATAACGAACTAACTGATGTTTAAGTTGAAATATCAGCACTGTTGCTACTCAGGTCTCTGCCGAGCACTGATGATTTAACAAAAAGACAAAGTGTGCCATTTAAATAGAGACAGTATATAGGCCTACTATCGTTTTTTTTTATTGTTTCTTATCATTTTCTAAAGGGAACATTGTGTTGTTGGCTTACATCTAAACGTGCATCCTTCCAGGGTTAGAGTGTTGCGTAATACATTCCAGGCACACCATTACTGACTGGATTAAACATAACAGCCATCCACTCATTTACATACAGTTGATTGATTAGGCTTCTAGGGTGTTTTACCTGAGATCCAGCGCATGTTGTAGGATCTGGCCCTGATGGAGCTATTGAAGACGTCACTGAGCGTGAACGTCCTCTGAGCCTTCACCTTTTCCTCTGAAACATGGGGCTCAAAGTTAGCGTTCGCTGATTTCTTGTACTGCCTATACTAGGAGGAATGTACCAGTGAAAACGACAACAAGTCATAGGCTACTGTAATGACTCATAAGACTACAATGCATTTACACCTGATTAAACAGGTCTTGATAAAAAATAGATACGGCTCACGGGAGGACTATAAGATTGTAACAGATAACAATGTAAGATCAATATACATTTGACTGGGTTTGTAGAGCTGCGATAACTGAGGTAAATGTGCTAGTAGGCTACACAAATGTGGTACCTCCACAGAAGATGTGATATTGCAACAAGGTGCTGCATTTCTGAAGCATTAAAGCACTAGGCCTACATATGTGTATGTCACATGGATTATGTAAAAGTGTTTATTTTATGCAGTGTTCTTTTACAATAATACAATAGTATTATCCAGTGTATGCAGTGTTCTATTGTAGTAATAAAATACTTATTCTGAACAGAGTTTTTTTTTTACAGTTATGGTAGGCTACAATTTAATGTGTCATTGAAAGCAACTGAAAGTGGTACCACTCACCGTTCAGATATATTGCTGTGGGCACTGCTATCAAGATGATGACGACAGCAAGCCCCAAAAGTCCCAACACCACCACCAGAATGACGGGAAAAAAAGTTATGAAATAAATAGTTGTTTGAGGTATCTAGATTTGCGACACTTATTCATCAAAGAAATGCTATGTTGTATTATAAACAAATTCTTATCATTGAGTTTTGAAGTTTACCATCCTGCCGACTTGAAGGTGGTGAATCCGTTTATATACAAAATCACATTGAGCGTAAACACGTTACCCACTGTCACGACTCCTACTGAAGGTGGCTCCTCTTCCTGTTCGGGTGGCGCTCGGCGGTCATCGTCACCGGCCTACTAGCTGCCACCGATCCCTTTTCCCTTTTCTGTTGGTTTTGTCTGATTTGTTTCACCTGTTTCTTGTTTAGATTTAAGGCCGTGCGTAATTGGCCGACTCCAACCACGGTGAAGGAAGTGCAGCGGTTTTTAGGGTTTGCCAATTACTACCGGAGGTTTATCCGGGGTTTTGGTCAGGTAGCGGCCCCCATTACCTCACTGCTGAAGGGGGGGCTGGTGCGTTTGCGGTGGTCGGCAGAGGCTGACAGAGCCTTCAATCGTTTGAAGGCGCTGTTCACAGATGCGCCCGTGTTGGCGCACTCCGACCACTCTTTAGCGTTCATGGTGGAGGTGGACGCATCCGAGGCTGGGTTGGGTGCCGTGCTATTACAGCGTTCGGGTACGCCACCGAAACTCCGCCCCTGCGCTTTCTTTTCGAAGAAGCTCGGTCCGGCGGAGCATAACTATGATGTGGGGGACCGGGAGTTGTTGGCTGTGGTAAAGGCTCTGAAGATGTGGAGACACTGGCTTGAGGGGTGTAAGCACCCTTTTCTCATCTGGACTGACCACCGGAATCTGGAGTATATCCAGGCAGCTAGGAGACTGAATCCGTGTCAGGCAAGGTGGGCCATGTTCTTCACCCGATTTAGGTTCACCATCTCGTATAGACCAGGCTCCCTGAACATTAAGGCCGACGCGCTGTCCCGTCTCTATGACACGGAGGTTCGGCCCATCGATCCTACTCCCATCCTTCCAGCCTCTAGGCTGGTGGCACCGGTGGTATGGGAGGTGGACACGGACATTGAGCGGGCGTTACAGGTGGAACCTGCGCCTCCACAATGTCCTACTGGTCGTACGTACGTGCCGCTTGGTGTTCGTGATCAATTGATTCGGTGGGTGCACACACTACCCTCTTCGGGTCATCCTGGTGTGGCGAGGACAGTGCGGGGTCTTAGGGGGAAGTACTGGTGGCCCACCTTGGCTAGGGACGGGAGGTTCTATGTCTCTTCCTGTTCAGTGTGCGCCCAGAGTAAGGCTCCTAGGCACCTTCCTAGAGGGAAGTTACAGCCCCTCCCCGTTCCACAACGGCCGTGGTCTCACCTGTCGGTGTACTTCCTTACCGATCTTCCCCCATCCCAGGGGAACACCACGGTTCTGGTTGTTGTGGATCGGTTTTCTAAGTCCTGCCATCTCCTCCCGTTGCCCGGTCTCCCTACGGCCCTACAGACTGCGGAGGCTCTATTTACCCACGTTTTCCGGCACTACGGGGTGCCGGAGGACATCATCTCTGATCGGGGTCCCCAATTCACGTCCCGAGTGTGGAGGGCGTTTATGGAGCGTCTGGGGGTCTCGGTCAGCTTGACCTCTGGTTATCACCCCGAGAGTAATGGGCAGGTGGAGAGAGTGAACCAGGAGGTGGGTAGGTTTCTGCGGTCGTATTGCCAGGACCGGCCAGGGGAGTGGTCAAGGTACGTACCATGGGCGGAGTTGGCCCAGAACTCACTCCGCCACTCCTCCACGAACATGTCTCCATTTCAATGCGTGTTGGGCTACCAGCCGGTCCTGGCGCCGTGGCATCAGAGTCAGACCGAAGCTCCTGCGGTGGAGGAATGGGTACAGCGCTCCAAGGAGACCTGGAGGGCCGTCCAGGAATCCCTCAAGCAAGCAGGTGGATGGCAGAAGAGGAGCGCTGACCGCCACCACAGTGAGGCCCCCGTGTTCGTACCGGGGGACAGGGTCTGGCTCTCGACCCAAAACCACCCCTCCACTTGCCCTGCCGGAAGCTGGGGCCGCAGTGTGTGGGGCCATTCAATGTCCTGAGGAGGATAAACGAGGTGTGTTATAGATTACAACTCCCTTCCTATTATCGTATTAACCCCTCGTTTCATGTGTCTCTCCTCAGGCCGGTGGTAGCTGGTCCCCTGCAAGAAGGTGAGGTGCTGGACATCGAGGGGTCCCCGGCGTACACAGTACGTGCTATTCTGGACTCGAGACGCCGGGTGAGGGGCCTGCAGTACCTCGTGGACTGGGAGGGGTACGGTCCGGAGGAGAGGTGCTGGGTACCGGTGGGGGACATCTTGGATCCGTCACAGTTGAGGGATTTCCATCGCCTCCATCCGGATCGCCCTGTCACGACTCCTACCGAAGGTGGCTCCTCTTCCTGTTCGGGTGGCGCTCGGCGGTCGTCGTCACCGGCCTACTAGCTGCCACCGATCCCTTTTCCCTTTTCTGTTGGTTTTGTCTGATTTGTTTCACCTGTTTCTTGTTTAGATTTTGAGTTGGGCTATTTAAGCCGGTAGGCCCGCCTGCTCTTTGTGCGGGCTTGATTATTTTTCCCACTGTGTTGACGTGTGGTAGTGTGTGTTGTTTAGTTACCTGTTTCGGGCATTTGTTTGATTACGCCCAGTTTCGTGGAGAGTACTACTTTTCCCTGTGCGTAATAAAGCGCTAATCTGAACTTTCTGCCTCCTGCACCTGACTCCGCACCCACTACGCCTAGTGTGTTACACCCACTAAACTGTTGAAGTTTAAATGGTGCAAAATAAAGTTCTGCGCAAGATAATTTCCGTTAAATATTAGATCAACGTCGGTTATAAAGGTGGGGCAATACAATTCCGAAGTCCAAAGTAAAGCTCGTAAAGTTTGAACGTGTCTTATTTTCCCCAGAGCCTGTTTTAGTGGAGAAGTTTATGCTTACTTACTGTCTAATCTATTGACGGATTGCATCCATATACAACTTTCATACACAATGAAACCATCCACTTTGTAGTTGAACCGTTGTCAGAACAAGAATAGCCTTCACCACGCAAATTCAATAGGCATCCAAATTTTTACTTGGAAATCCAGACACTGAATTTACAGTACTTAATTTATTTTATAAATCCATTCAATCTCAATTAGGCCTAAATGTTTTCTCTCCCTTTTTGAAGGAATTGTTTGGGCATTTTGTAAGGCATTGTCACGACTTCCACCGAAGTCGTTTCCTCTCCTTGTTCGGGCGGTGTTCTAGCCATCGTAGATCCACTTTTAATTTTCCATTTGTTTTGTCTTGTTTTCCTACACACCTGGTTTCCATTTCCCTCATTAAGTGTTTTGTATTTAACCCTCTGTTCCCCCCATGTCCTTTTGTGGAATTGTAAGTGCTTGTGCACTATGTTACTGGTGCGCGTCGGGTTTTGTACCCATGTAGGTTCTTTTTTATTTGCGTTGGTTTTGAAATTAAACTGCTCCGGCTATTACCTATTTCTGCTCTCCTGCGTCTGACTTCACTGCCACCAGTTCCGCAACCCTTACAGGCATATGTCCTTGTGAGGGCAGGGTAGTCACGTATGACTCTTGAGTAAATATCAACATTAAGCTGTTGTTTCATGTCTCACTGCTAATGGTATAAAAACAATGTAGCCTAATTCACAGCTGCATTGGATGACACTGAAGTCACAGTTGTGCTCCATCTACTGCACTAGCATCTCCCCGCACATTGGGTCAAAGGTTATCACTACTCTACACTACTCATGGCCATAAATTATATTTACAGACTTCATTAATGAACTTCCTACTTGGGTTTCAGGTCAGGTTCCTCTCTTTAAGCCGCGTGGGATCTCAACAGACGTGTGAAAACAAATACCGGCCTACATTCAGCTACAGTATATGTGAGAACCATATGAGTGCACATATTAAGTGTAATTTAGTGACTTTTTTTTATTGGTTGCCTTCCTATTAGCATTTTTCTTTAGATGAAATGCATTGTCACAGTAAACTGTAACTCAACCAAAGGTGGCGCAATGATTCTCAAAGCTTAATTCCAACTTCTGTGGTGATATAAGGCCTTTACTTTAAGGTCAACAACAAAGCCCCCTCTATTTCATTCTCAAGGGTTTTATGACATTGTCATCACAACTGCTTTTTACATGACTCACAATTATCATCATGATGTCAGAGGCCCCAGCTTGTGAACCTATGCTTCTGGTTAACGACGGATTCAACCAGTTTCTCTGCCTAGGACTTACTCCATCTCATGGACTTTGTATACAAGGCTACAAAAATAGATAGGGAATACATGAACTTTTACAACATGTCAACAGACAAACAGGCAATTGGACAAGGGAAATGAAGCAAAAAAATGCTTTTGTTTTTCACACTGCAAAAGCACTTTATTGAGAGAGAGAGAGAGAGAGGCGTACTTATATAGCTGTCTTGATGAGTAAGGATACAGTAACATGGGCTGAAAAAGTTCCACAACTAGTGGAAGGGTCACTGATGAATCCATAAGTGATGCGCATCGGAAGATAAAGACTAAAAGCCAGTTAAAAGCTTAACAAATATCAGTTTCTTTTTTTTTTATTGACCTGAGCACTAGCAGCCTATGCTGCTCTCGTTCTCTCAGACCGTGCTTCCTATGCAAACAAATAGATCACTCTCTTTTTGCCTGACGCAGTATAGTTTGAGGAGCATTTCACCGGGGATCTTTCCGTTTATCTGCTCTCAGATTCATGGTTAAGGCTAATGAAATTGTTTCCAGGTGTCACTTTGAACACGTTTGAGGCTTTATTGGCGTTCCTGGAATGAGAGAGGGGGAGGAGGGGTTAATAGTGGAGTACAGTGAGCACTATGGTGCAACATCATACCATAAAGCCATGGTTGATACTGGTGCTTTTTCCTCTCTGGCTGTTCTGTCCTTGGTTTTTACAACACATCGTCCCTGTTTTCTATAGCTTCCTATTGTCCCCTGAATAGAAGGAAATCTGTGGCATTCGAAGGTACACCTTGATCACAGGAGGTTGGTGACACTTTAATTGGGGAGGACGGGCTCGTGGTAATGGCTGGAGCGGTATAAGTGGAATGGTATCGAATACATCAAACATATGGTTTCCAGGTGTTTGATGCCATTCCATTAGTGCCGTTTCAGTCATTATTATGAGTCGTCCTCCCCTCAGCAGCATTCACTGACTGTGATAGGTTATCAGTAAGCTAGGATTGAAAGAATGAAAAAGTATAGTAACTACCGACAGACAGTTGTAAAATGTCTACTGGTGGTGTCTACTGTCTAATCAATGTCTACTGGTGGTGTCTACTGTCTAATCAATGTCTACTGGTGGTGTCTACTGTCTAATCAATGTCTACTGGTGGTGTCTACTATCTAATCAATGTCTACTGGTGGTGTCTACTGTCTAATCAATGTCTACTGGTGGTGTCTACTGTCTAATCAATGTCTACTGGTGGTGTCTACTGTCTAATCAATGTCTACTGGTGGTGTCTACTGTCTAATCAATGTCTACTGGTGGTGTCTACTGTCTAATCAATGTCTACTGGTGGTGTCTACTGTCTAATCAATGTCTACTGGTGGTGTCTACTGTCTAATCAATGTCTACTGGTGGTGTCTACTGTCTAATCAATGTCTACTGGTGGTGTCTACTGTCTAATCAAAGTCTACTGGTGGTGTCTACTGTCTAATCAATGTCTATTGGTGGTGTCTACTGTCTAATCAATGTATACTGGTGGTGCCTACTGTCTAATCAATGTCTACTGGTGGTGTCTACTGTCTAATCGATGTCTACTGTCTAATCAATGTCTACTGGTGGTGCCTACTGTCTAATCAATGTATACTGGTGGTGCCTACTGTCTAACCAATGTCTACTGGGGGTGTCTACTGTCTAATCAATGTATACTGGTGGTGTCTACTGTCTAATCAATGTCTACTGTCTAATCAATGTCTACTGGTGGTGTCTACTGTCTAATCGATGTCTACTGGTGGTGTCTACTGTCTAATAAATGTATATTGGTGGTGTCTACTGTCTAATAAATGTCTACTGGTGGTGTCTACTGTCTAATCAATGTCTACTGGTGGTGTCTACTGTCTAATAAATGTCTACTGATGGTGTCTACTTTCTAATAAATGTCTACTGGTGGTGTCTACTGTCTAATCAATGTCTACTGGTGGTGTCTACTGTCTAATCAATGTCTACTGGTGGTGTCTACTGTCTAATCAATGTCTACTGGTGGTGTCTACTGTCTAATCAATGTCTACTGGTGGTGTCTACTGTCTAATCGATGTCTACTGTCTAATCAATGTCTACTGGTGGTGCCTACTGTCTAATCAATGTATACTGGTGGTGCCTACTGTCTAACCAATGTCTACTGGTGGTGTCTACTGTCTAATCAATGTATACTGGTGGTGTCTACTGTCTAATCAATGTCTACTGTCTAATCAATGTCTACTGGTGGTGTCTACTGTCTAATCGATGTCTACTGGTGGTGTCTACTGTCTAATAAATGTATATTGGTGGTGTCTACTGTCTAATAAATGTCTACTGGTGGTGTCTACTGTCTAATCAATGTCTACTGGTGGTGTCTACTGTCTAATAAATGTCTACTGATGGTGTCTACTTTCTAATAAATGTCTACTGGTGGTGTCTACTGTCTAATCAATGTCTACTGGTGGTGTCTACTGTCTAATCAATGTCTACTGGTGGTGTCTACTGTCTAATCAATGTCTACTGGTGGTGTCTACTGTCTAATCAATGTCTACTGGTGGTGTCTACTGTCTAATCAATGTCTATTGGTGGTGTCTACTGTCTAATCAATGTATACTGGTGGTGCCTACTGTCTAATCAATGTCTACTGGTGGTGTCTACTGTCTAATCGATGTCTACTGTCTAATCAATGTCTACTGGTGGTGCCTACTGTCTAATCAATGTATACTGGTGGTGCCTACTGTCTAACCAATGTCTACTGGTGGTGTCTACTGTCTAATCAATGTATACTGGTGGTGTCTACTGTCTAATCAATGTCTACTGTCTAATCAATGTCTACTGGTGGTGTCTACTGTCTAATCGATGTCTACTGGTGGTGTCTACTGTCTAATAAATGTATATTGGTGGTGTCTACTGTCTAATAAATGTCTACTGGTGGTGTCTACTGTCTAATCAATGTCTACTGGTGGTGTCTACTGTCTAATAAATGTCTACTGATGGTGTCTACTTTCTAATAAATGTCACCTGGTGGTGTCTACTGTCCAATCAATGTCTACTGGTGGTGTCTACTGTCTAGTGCATTCGGAAAGTATTCAGACCCCTTGACTTTTTTCACATCTTGTTATGTTACAGCCTTATTTTAAAATTGATTAAATGTTTTTCCCCCTCATCAATCTACACACAATCCCCCTCAATGACAAAGCAAAAACAGGTTTTTTATCACATTTACATAAGTATTCAGACCCTTTACTCAGTACTTTGTTAAAGCCCCTTTGGCAGTGATTACAGACTTGACTCTTCTTGAGTATGTCTTGGCACACCTGTATTTGAGGAGTTTCTCCCATTCTTCTCTGCATATCCTCTCAAGTTCTGTCAGGTTGGACGGGAAGCGTCGCTGCACAGCTATTTTCAGGTCACTCCAGAGATGTTCAAGTCCGGGCTCTGGCTGGGCCACTCAAGGAAATTCAGAGACTTCTCCCTTAGCCACTCCTGCGTTTTCTTGGCTGTGTGCTAAGGGTTGTTGTCCTGTTGGAAGGTGAACCTTTGCCCCAGCCTGAGATCCTGAACGCTCTGGAGCAGGTTTTCATCAAGGATCTCTCTGTACTTTGCTCCGTTCATCTTTGCCTCAATCCTGACTAGTCTCCCATTCCCTGCCACTGAAAAACATCTCCACAGCATGATGCTGCCACCACCATGCTTCACCGCAGGGATGGTGCCAGGTTTCCTCCAGACGTGACGCTTGGCTTTCAGGCCAAAGAGTTGAATCTTGGTTTCATCATCCCAGAGAATCTTGTTTCTCATGGTCTGAGAATCATTTAGGTGCCTTTTGGCATACTCCAAGCGGGCTTTCGTGTGCCTTTTACTGAGGAGTGGTTTCCGTCTGGCCACTCTACCATAAAGGCCTGATTAGTGGAGTGCTGCAGAGATGGTTGTCCTTCTGGAAGGTTCTCCCATCTCCACCAAGGAACTCTGGAGCTCTGTCAGTGACTGTTGGGTTCTTGGTTGGGTTCTCTGACTAAGGCCCTTCACCCCCGATTGCTCAGTTTGGCCGGGCGGCCAGCTCTAGGAAGAGTCTTGGTGGTTCCAAACTTCTTCCATTTAAGAATGATGGAGGCCACTGTGTTCTTGGGGAACTTCAAGGCTATTGAAATGTGTTGGTACCTTTCCCCATATCTAAGCCTCGACACAATCCCGTCTCGGAGCTCTACGGACAATTCCTTCAACCTCATGGCTTGGTTTTTGCTCTGACATGCACTGTCAACTGTAGGACCTTATATAGACAGGTGTGTGCCTTTCCAATCATGTGCAATCAATTGAATTTACCACAGGTAAATTGTAGATCAAGTTGTAGAAACATCTCAAGGATGATCAATGGAAACATGATGCACCTGAGCTCAATTTCTAGTCTCATAGCAAAAGGTTCGTCTTTTATTTTTAATAAGGCTGAAACGTAACAAAAGGTGGAAAAAGTCAATGGGTCTGATTACTTTCCGAATGCACTGTATATATCAATACTGGTTGTTCGATCATAAACATTCCTCTCATCATTTGGTTTTGAAGGAATGCTTATCTTATTTTTCAACAGTCTAATTGTACACCCATCGTATGTATTGTGTTTTTGCTCATCTGAGACATTGGGATGTTGGATCACTAGGATAAAGACATATTTGGCTAGAGATTTATCTGAGGGTAAATAGAGCTGAATATATTGATTAAAGTCACCTTGTCCTAGAGAGATTTACACGGTTATAAAAACGTCACACCAGGGTAAGCCTACATGAAATGGCCTTAAAAGCTGCATCTTGGGTACCCTCTTGTGGTGACTATTGACTATTGTGTGAAGAAGATAGTGGTCTTTTTGACTCTGTGTAGTTCTTATTGGGGAATGTAAATGCTTATTCATAATAGGCCAGTAAGTTTTAGATCAGATTGTTGTGCAGGAAAAAAACAAGCATCCGATAGCTTTTCCTATTGTAATGACTTGACTAGATCATAAAGGAACAATTGTCCAGACAGAGGTTTGAGTTTACGAATTTACGGTTTATTAACCCAACTCCACACAGGCTACTGTTTGGCCGTAGCCCACGCCAAATAAATGAAGGATACCCTATAAAACAACCGTGACCTTCTCTTGTGAAGCCCAGACGTAAGAGAGAGAACAATGGCTAAACCTGGTCTTAACTTCCAATGCTCCATCCCCCTGCCCAACCCCCCTCCACGCCACTCCGCCAACCACCAGGATGCCCGGCATCCGAACATTCCAGGCATTCCCATGATTGGCAGATAGCAGGTTGATTGGCATGTCGTACCCCGCGAACACTGGTACTGGTAAGTACAACACAATCATAACACACAGCTGTCTGTGCAGGTCGCTACACAGCCCCCCCACCACAAAGTCCCTCATCCCTGAGGGAACAAACAAAGTCTCTGAAGCAACCCGGAGGTCTCCTTTGCTTGCGTGGCCGTGATGGTCGCAGAGTGTCCAGATGTGAAACAGAGGGCTCCATCCATGGCATTGGGCTGCCCCTCTGGGACCCATGGGATGAAGGCAGGGATATGGGGGACAAGGAAGCGGGAACGGGGAATACAGTCCGTGGCTCCGGGGAACCACGCGGTGACACAGGGAGGGAGACAGGGGGAGTGGGCTGTCTGGAGCCTTGTCTGCGGCTCCTGGGGTTGGTGCCTGGAGAATGTCATTGCCAGAGAGGGGAATTGTGGGGGTACCTGGGGTTTGGGGAGAAGAGGCCACTCTGTATGGGGCTAACCTGTCCCGGTGCAGTGCCACCTTTCTCCCCCTGGGAGCAAGCTGCACCCGGTAAACAACCTCCCCTACCCTCTCCAGGACGCTGCAGGGTCCCACCCAGTGACTGTCCAACTTGGGGCATCTGCCTTTTTTTCTTAGGGGGCTGTAGACCCAGACCAGCTCCCCAGCCACAAAGTGCCTTCCCCGGGTGTGCACGTCATAGTTCCTCTTCTGCCTCACACCTGCATTCACCAGCTGCTCTCTGGCAAAGGTGTGGGCTGGAGTCTCCGGGCATACTCCGGCCCCGGGGGAACATGAGGGCTATCCAGAGGCCGACCAAACGCCATCTCCGCAGGAGTGCGGATCTCTCGCCCCAGCATGAAGAGCGCAGGCGTGCAGGAGGTGAAGTCTTGGACAGCAGAGCGGCATGCCATGAGGACCATAGGCAGGTGCTTGTCCCAGTCACGCTGGTGTTTGGAAGAGACGATGGCCAGCAGCTGTCCAAGCGTTTTGTTGAAGCGCTCCACAAGGCCATCACTTTGAGGATAGAGAGGAGTAGTGCGGGTCTTGTGCATACCCAGCCTCTCACACATGGTGGCGAACACACGGGACTCAAAGTTTCTGCCTTGGTCGCTGTGGATGGACTCTGCAGCTCCAAACCTGCTGAACATCCCCGCTGTCAGGGCGTCGACGATGGTCTCTGCCTCCTGGTCAGGCAGAGCATAGGCCTCGGGCCATTTTGTGAAATAGTCCATGGCCGTGAGCACCCAGCGGTTTCCACTGTGTGGTGGGGAACGGCCCAACTACATCCACTCCCACCCTCTCCATGGGAGCCCCCACTGGGAACTATTGGAGCTGAGCATGAGAGCGGCCTGGGGGGCCCTTTCTCGCTGTGCAGTTGTCACAGCGGCGGCAAAACTCCTCCACATCCCTCTTGTGCTGCCCCCAGTAAAAGCCCTGATGGAGGCGGCGCAGTGTTTTTGTGACCCCAAAGTGTCCAGTCCCCACCCCCCCATGAGTACTCTGGAGCACAGCCTCCCGCAATGCTTTTGGGATCACCACCTGCCACCTCTCCTCTCCCGTAGCTGACTCCTTCCATGCCCGCTGTAGCACGCCATCAGCCAGCAGCAGTCTCTCAAACTTTGATCACAACTCTTTGGTCGCGAGTGAGAGCGCTGTCACCTCTTCCCACGGTGGCCTCACCTGCGCCTCTACCCACTGTAGCACTGGCTGTAGGTCTGTGTCCCGTCCCTGCTGCTGCCCCCATTTAGCCACGTCGACAGTCTGCAGCTCACAGCAGACAGGCCCACTCGCCCGACACACTGTGGCACAGACCCCCTCCTCTGCAGACAGCTATCTCTCACATCCCTCTCTCCGCTCACAGTGGCAGCAGCCCTGCAGTACAGGGCCGACGGGACTTGGCGTTGGAGTGGCGTGCCCCTGCCCTGTGCACCACTGTGAAGTCATGCGGCTGAAGCTCCTCCAACCAGCGAGCCACCTGCCCCTCTAGCTCTTTGAAAGACATGAGCCACTGGAGAGCAGAGTGGTCAGTCCTTACAGTAAAGGGCAGGCTACCCAGGTAGTACTTGAAGTGTTTGTCCGCAGCCACAACAGCCAAGAGCTCCCGGGCCAGCACCTGGTCCCACCTGGGCCAGCACCCCACCCATGCCCACATTGCTCGCGTCTGTGTCCAGAATAAAGGGCAAGGTGAGGTCAGGGGGCGAGCACGGGGGCCTCGATCGGTGCACGTTTCAGGGTGTTGAAGGCCTCCTCACACTACACTGTCCAAGTGAAGGCCTTGTCCTTCGGCAGCAGGCGGTTCAGGGGAGCAGCGACGCTTGAGAAGCCCCGTACAAACCTCCTGTAGTACGAGGCCAGGACCAGGAAGCTCTTCAGCTGACGCTGGTTGTGGGGGTGGGCCAGTCTCGGACAGCCCCCAACTTGTCCTCCATGGTGCTGATCCCCTCCTTCCCCACTCGGTGGCCCAAGAAGGACACCTCTCTCCTCATGAAGTGGCACTTCTCGGGGTGGAGCTTCAGACCTGCGGCAGCCACCCGCTCCAGCACACGCCGTAGCACCCCCAGGGCTGACTGGAAGGAGCTGCCATAGGCCAGGATGTCATCGAGGTATACCAGACACTGCTGTCGGGGGATGCCATCCAGCACCCTGTCCATCAAATGCTCAAAAGTAGCTGGAGCGTTGCACAGGTCGAAGCACAGGACCTTGAACTGCCAGTGTCCTCTGTTAGTGGAGAATGCAGTTTTGACTCTGGCCTCTGGGGAGAGGGGCACCTGCCAGTAGCCACTGAGGAGGTCTAGTGAGGAGAACCAGGAGGACCCCCTAACCAGGTCCAGCGACTCATCGATATGTGGTATGGGGTATGAGTCCTTCCTGGTTACCTCATTCAGCCGCCTGTAGTCTGCACAGAAACTCAGCTTGCCCCCCTTCTTAGGAACCATGACGACTGGCGCCGCCCAGGGGCTGTCTGAGGGTTCGATGAAGTCTGCCCGCTGCATCTCCAACACAGCCTTGTCTGCCGCCTCCTGGCGTGCCAGCGGGATACGGCGGGGACGCATCTTGATGGGTCGAGCATCACCTGTGTCGATCTCATGCTGCACCAGATGAGTCTGACCCACCTCTTCCTCACTCAGCGCAAAGCTGTCTCTGAATTCAAACAGCAACTGCCACAACCGTTCCTGCTGCTCGGGGTCAAGACCAACACAGTTCCTCCCCCATATCTCCCTCACTGCAGACAGTGTCCTCTCCTCTCCCATCTGGGGTAGCTGGGCTGGGGGGGCGCGGCCCGAGCTCACGGAGGGATGTGTCATGGAGGTAGCTGGGGGAATGCAACACACAGCCGTAGGTGACAGGGGGGCTGGGGAAAAGTCACACACATATGTGGGTGGTGGGGGGGGGCAGCCATGAGTCTCTGCTGCTTTAACTGTTGGAGTAAAGGGTTTGTTGGGTTGAGTGAATGTGACATTACGGGGGGCCATGGTGACTGCCGGCCCTCCCTGGAAGCTCAGTGTGCTCCCATTTAGGTCTAACTGGCAGCCTGTGCTCCTAAGAAAGTCCAACCCCAGGATACAAGGGTCCTGCACAGCCGCCACCCACACAGGATGACGCACAGTCCTGCCCCCTACTGTCAGAGTCATTATTCTCTTCCCTTTCATGGGTGCCAGCTCACCTGTGACTGTGCGAAGCTGCACAGTTGTGGGCTCAAACTGAGTCCAACCTGGCACAATATCCGGCCTCACCAGGGTTACTGTGGACCCAGTGTCCACCAGGGCAGAGCAGAGCAGAGCAGGGCAGGGCACCCCCCGCTTGCCCTTGTCTGCTTCTGGGGGAAGTGGAGCCTTGCTTCCCTGTCTGTGCCGGTGGGCTCCTCCTGAAGATGATGGTGGTTGGGAAAGAAAGCCAGGGGTCCACACTTGAACATTCCTCTTTGGATGACTTCTATTCTATTCTATTCTATTTGAATGGCCAGCAGGCCTATCTTCTAGTCAGCGGAGTACCAAGAATGCTGCTGAAGCTAATTGAATGCTGTGAGCTTCCTCATTGGCTATCTTCACTATCAGTCGATTAGCCAATTCGAACTTCCGCCTTCTCGCAACAGTTTCTTGGAAATTATGTTTTCCACTAGATAGCACAGCCACAAAGTCAAAGTTGACTATATCGTAAAAATTTATAAAAATACAAAATAGATTTTTGGTCTTAATTTAAGGTTAGGGTTATGCATAATGTTAGCAATGTGTTTAAGATTAGGGTTAAGATAACGTTTAGGTTTAAAATCACATTTTAAGAAGATAAATTGTAGAAATAGGCGGGGTTTATGATATTGTGGCTGTAGTAACTAGGGACGACCGGAAATTATGTACACATGCCGTTGTCGCAGTGTATTTCAAGTAACAGGTTCGGTTTTGCGTTTACTGACTTTTTTTACATCGAAAAATTTCAGTGCATAGAATCGTTTTGTGGCAATTCTTTATAGTGTACATATGGCGTATCCAGGATATGGCGGGGTGAGTAAACGTGTGTTCTTTTGACTGTGATTTTACAGTAGTCTACATAAGTCAGGAGTTTGGCCTATTTCATTTCCGACAAGGGGAGTGCTCAGATAAGACTCCTAAAATGTATCTTTGTTATGATGAAACATTGTAACACGGTAGGTTGTAAGCACAATCGTTTCAAAGTATCGACATTGAAAGGTTTCGCATCTTTCTAGGCAAGTAACTGTTAGGCTATATCTTGGTTATGAAAAAAGTTGATATTGCCCTCAGTTCTAGCTACTTAGTTTAGACACTAGTTTCAGTATTCATATAAATTGTTATTGTCCCCTTTGGTGAATTCGGAGGGGACAATAACTGTGGATCTGTCTCCCCGTACGTTCTTTCGTACATTAGTCACACACGATATCTCAGACAGCATTGGGCCGATTTTGATGAAACTTGGTTGAATGAATCGTCTTGTCATTGTGATCCGGGAATGTAGAAAATTACGCTGATTGGCCCAAGGTGGGAGCTAAAGTAATTAACTGAAAAAACTCTCACGTGCGAGGCATATTTGCATTTAGATAGAACATTTGGACAGCGTCGGAGCGTCTTGTCATTTTCCTCACAAGGTTAAAGGGGATGTCCTGTGGCTCAATGTAATGCAATGTAATGCAATGGAATTGGAGTCATAGACTAGTCCACACCCTGCTAATATTGTCAGTGAAAATAAATATCCTCACTACATCTAGAAATAGGTCCACAACCTGCTAATTTTGCTTATATTGACAGTGAAAATATTTAGAAATAGGAAACTGGAAAGAATGCACATGACTCAATTATAAACAATCCACCGACTACATCAGATACGTATGACTACTCTGAGGAAGACGTCATGTGATGTTCAAACGTCAGTAATAGTATACCTGTTTGCTTCCCATCAAGGCATCAAGCCTTAGTGTAAGAACAACTACAGTGTCTTCAGAAAGTATTCATGCCCCTTGACTTATTCCACATGTTGGTGTTACAGCCTGAATGCAAAATGGGTGAAAAAAGTATAATTAATTCCATCTACACACAATAACGACTAAGTAAAAACCTGTCTCTAGACTTATTAGCACATTTATTGAAAATGAAATACAGAAATATCTCATTTGTGTAAGTATTCGCACTCGAGTCAATACTTTGTAGAAGCACATTTGGCAGCGACTACAGCTGTGAGTCTTTTGGGGTAAGTCTCTAAGAGCTTTGCACATCTGGCTTGTACAATATTTGCCCCTTTATTCTTAAAAAAAAAATGATTCAAGCTCTTTTCAAGTCTTGCCATAGATTTTCAAGGCAATTTTATGTCTAAACTGTAAGTAGGCCACTCAGGAATATTCAATGTCATCTTGGTAAGAAACTTCAGTGTAGATTTGGCCTTGTGTTTTAGGTTATTGTCCTGCTGAAAGGTGAATTTGCCTCCCGGTGTCTGTTTGAAAGCAGATTGATCTAGCTTTTCCTCTTAAGATTTACCTGTACTTATAGCTGTTTATTTGTATCCTAAAAAACACCCATGTCGATGACAAGCATACCCATAACCTGATGCAACCACCACCATGCTTGAAAATATGAAGAGTGGTACTCGGCCTTGTGTTGGATTTGCCCTATAACACTTTGTATTCATGACAAAAGTGAATTGCTTTGCCATTTTTTTTACAGTATTACTTTAGTGCCTTGTTGCAAACAGGATGCATGTTTTAGAATATTTTTAATCTGTACAGTCTTCCTTTCACTCTGTCATTTAGGTTAATATTGTGGAGTAACTACAATGTTGTTGATCCATCCTCAACCATTAAACTCTGTAACTGCTTTAAAATCACCATTGTCCTCATGGTGAAATCTCTGATCAGTTTCCTTCCTCTCTGGCAATTGAGTTAGGACAGCCACCTGTATATTTGTAGTGACTGGGTGTATTGATACACCATCGAAAGCCTAATTAATTACTTCACCTTGCTCAAAGGTATATTCAGCGTCTGCTTTGTTTATTTTTACACATCTACCGATCGGTGCCCTTTGTGAGTCATTGGAAAAACCTCCCTGGTCTTTGTTGTTGAATATGTGCTTAATTCATTACTTGATTTGAGGTACCTTACAGATACTTGCATGTGTGGGATGCAGATATGGGGTAGTTATTTAGAAATCAAGTTAACCACTATTATTGAACAAGGAATGAGTCCATGCAACTTATTATGTGATTTTTAAGCACGTTTTTACTTCTGAACTTATTTAGGCTTGCCATAACAAAGTTGTTGAATACCTATTGACTCAAGACATTTCATCTTTACATATTTAATTTCAACATTTTCTACAAACAAAATTTCACTGTTATTAAGAGGTATTGTGTGTTGTATCAGTGACACAAAATCAAAATTTAATCGATGTTAAATTCAGACTGTAACACAATTTTTTTGGGGGAAAAGTCGAGGGGTGTGAGTACTTTCTTTAGGCACTGTATATAGCTGCTTGTTTTTTGAGTGCTCCAATCTGTTTTATGTTGAATTAGTCATTTTGGGAAGTTTTCCTTAAGTCCAGTTACTTGATGACTGTATTCTCCTTTTCTTATCAGTATGGAGGACCAATGCAAGGCATGCAACTCCAGGGTATGCCCATGCAGGGTGGACCCATGGGAGGCCCACCCCAGGCAGGCTACCCCCAGAATGGTGGAGGCTACCCTGGGACCTTTGCTGCTCCTCCTCAGCAGCCTGTTAATGACCCCATGTGGGGGTACTTTACTACCATAGCAGGACAGGTGAGTGATCAATGCTTTCATTTAAATTCATGATCATTGGTACAGTAAATATTCCTCTTTGGATAGAATGCAACATTACTGGCTTCCTGAGTGGTGTAGTGGTCTAAGGCACTGCATCACAGTGCTTGAGGTGTCACTACAGACCCAGGTTCGATCCCACAACCGGCTGTGACCGGGTGTCCCATAGGGCGGTGCACAATTTGGCCCTGCGTCGTCCGGGTTAGGCTGGGGGGGCTTTACTTGGCTCATCGCGCTCTAGCGACGCCTTTTGGCGGGCCGGGCGCCTGACTTCGGTCGTCAGTTGAAAGGTGTTTCCTCCAACACATTGGTGCAGCTGGCGTCCGGGTTAAGCGTGTTTTGGAGGACGCATGACTCAACCTTTGCCTCTCCTGAGCCCGTTGGGGAGTTGCAGCGACGAGATCGCAATTGGATATCATAAAATTGGGGAGAAAAAGTGGGTTAAAAATACAACAACAAAAAATAATGCAACATTACTGGTACATGCTTTATGTGATGATGTCATGGTTACCCCACAAAGTGATCTCAAGACATTCAAGTCACTTAAAAAAAAGAAATGTATATATTAAATTCACCGCACAGTAATAAGTTGTTGTTGGAGAGTAATCTTACAGGGATATTCCTCTGTGCAGGATGGTGAGATTGATGCAGAGGAGCTTCAAAGTTGTCTTACACAGACTGGTATCAGTGGCACCTATACTCGTAAGTTCACACCCAGTCCCACCATCCAAGGTTCACTCTGTGGTTCATAAATGATCCAATTATATGATGTGTGTTTTATGATTTGAGTATCCCGCATTAACATAGCCTTTGCAAAGACTTGTCACAGGTTTTCTGATTGGTATTGTCATTGTGTGATCGTGGTTTCTCTTCTCCCAACAGCCTTCAGTTTGGAGACATGTAGAATCATGATCGCAATGCTGGATGTATCCTTTCTATGTCAATGCATCTCTTGGACTGGGCCTCTGTCCAGTGTCATTGAAGTTTGTTTGGTATTGCACTTTGCTACGTTGACTTGCTGGTGAAAAATGAATAGAAGTCATAAATGTTAATTAATAAACCCACTGTGTCAGTGCTGAGTTCATCCTTCTCTTTTAACAGTTGTAGAGGTGGGAAAGCTTTGAGCAGTAGGTGGCCGGCTGCAGTATATTTGACTCTTATACAAGGCCTAGTTTACTGGGTCCCATTCAGTATGTATTTGCCAATGAATTTGCAAGACGGAACTTCGCTCATGCTCCATTTGCATCATGCTTGTAGCTCCATTTTCAGAGGTAGAGGCACATTCATGTCCTGTTTCGCTCTGAACATGTTCATCCTCCTTATGGACAGTAATAGACTTTACAACAAGGATGTACAACAGTCAGCATTTGCAGTTTGGGATGTCCTATAACATGTATTCTCTTCAGGTTAAACCCATGATACGCGTGTAAGTGGGCCATATTGAGACAGGATTACTTATGGAATTGATTCAGTCGCAGAAAGGTCTGGTTCTCCCACAACATTTACCACAACTCATCATATCCTGTGTGAGACCAGTTCACATGGCCGTTTTTAGTTTCTCTTTAGCTAAGGAACAGAGTTAACCCTTAACTAACCGCCCACCAGAGAGACATGACCGGAAAGCTGGGCTTCAATGAGTTCAAGGAGCTTTTTGCTGCCTTGAGTGGCTGGAAGCAGAACTTCATGATGTTCGACCAGGACCGGAGTGGCACGGTGGAACCCCATGAGATGACCCAGTCCATCTCCGCTATGGGTGAGTCAGTGCTCTGCCAGGCTAATGATATGGGATAGTCCATTTTGATAGGATGATGACATGGGATAGTCCATTCTGCCATCCAAAGAGGGGCAGCGTTCCAGAGCCTGGTTCAGATGCAGCATCCGAAATGGGTTGGGAGGCTTGACTTCCTTAAATGATTTAAACCATTGATGATAGACTCCTACAATAATCCTAATTTTAGTGTAGCTGGAGATAATTTCAAGGTATTGGTCTGAGAGACCCTTCTTGATACAAAGTAGCTGGACAATTAGGCAAAGGCTGGTGTTTATGATCATTGTCAACTAAATGCAGTGGTGTCGATCCTAATACTATGTTGGCGTATGAATAATTGAATGCATGTTGTGATCTCTTACTACAGGCTACAGGATCAGCCCGCAAGCTCTGAACGCTGTTATCAAACGCTACAGCAAGGCTGGCCGGATCTACTTTGACGACTATGTGGCATGTGCTGTGAAGCTTCGCGCCCTCACAGGTAAGATGCTGACTTGGAGGCGGCACGTGACGATGTTTAACTTCAGTGTTTAAAAAAAAAAAAACTCAACAGCATTTCACATTTCCTCACAATCCAGAGCTATGGGTTTCGTTATAAAATAACACAAATTCTGTCATTCACTGACATTTGACTCATTCAAAGCCATTATCTTTTGTGGTGTAATCTGTCTTGTTTTGTCCTGGTCTCTTTTGTGCATGTACATTCGTAGGCTCATTAGCACAGTGTCTCGCTGGGTATTGTAGTCCAATGAATGGCATTTAAATTTCACCTCTACACTGCCATCTTTACTATGTGTCTCCACAGAGAGCTTCAGGAGGAGAGACCAGATGCAGCAGGGGGCTGTCAACTTCCAATACGATGACGTAAGTGCAATTCAGGGCCGTGTTTAGTAGGCACACAACGGAAGAAAGTACCTCCCCGTTCCAGTGTTATCTGAACATGCATTTTTTAAATTTTCTGTTTCATTTTAAAACAGTGTGGCCTGATGAACACAACCCAGTTTTCCTCTCTCTCATTCCCCAGCCTGTAATGGGATTCCAAATAGCCTGTCCTGACATGCAAGTTATAGTAATTACATCAAAATGAGCTCATTTTCTCTTGATTTTCCTCCTGCAGTTTATCCTGTGTACAATGGCCATCTGAGTGGTGTGGCCTGGCCCGGCCCATCCCGTGCTGGAGTCAGAGGGAGGGGCACTTCAACCGGCAGTCTGGGGCTCGCTGACCACTTCCCCTAAATAATGGGATGGCACCAATCAATATTAGCCAAAAATTCTTAGGTTGAGTCCCATGACCAACTTAAAACGGGGAAGGAGGTTACAACAGAAACTGCTTGCTTGCCATAATGTCTGCCTTTCTTGTACAATGTGCAGATTTGCCAGATATCATATGGCGTGTTTCTAAATGTATCTGCTTGTTGTAAATTCTGTTGCTAACTGACAGTGGTAGATTTGAACAAAGAAAGGGAGAGCAAAGATGTTACTGATCTTTACGATGGTTACTTTTGTGCCATTTACAATCTCTGATCATACGGTTTCCATATTCTTCCCCATCACTGTATATGTTCTGTTTTTATAACCACTATTGTTTTATAACCATTATTTAGGTGTGAACTACATTAAACACTCCGTACATTTAAGTATAGATGTATAATAATATTTTTATTACAAATATACAGTTATGCTGGCTTTGCCTTTTTTAAGGTAACTATATGCATCTCTTGATTTGAATGAAATGTGGCCTAATGCAATACACAAGTTAAACATTAGGGCATCCACAAATATATGAATAACCTGCACTGTGTTGTAAACATGCACTGTTATTCCTTCGCAAAGAAAAGCATGCATTAACTACCACCAACAATTATGTCTACAACTTTTTTTGTGATAACCTGCATTTTCATAGTTCAGGGTGAAATATTTCTCAGACATGTAGTTAAGTGCTTTGTGACCATTGGGGCATTCATCAGTGATATCGGTGTTATTCACAATAAACTCAGTTTGTAGTCCGTATGCATTCTGTTTATTAATTTATACAATTACACAAATGGTTTTCATCAATATATGTACACAATATATTACATTTCTTTAAATACAGTATATTCAAGGACAAACATTCATATCAGCTGTTAAGTGTTGCATTGTATAAAATACAGTGGCAAACATTTTAAAAAATGCATAAAAACAATTGTGAACAGCACTAGATTTAAAAAGTTAAATTTCTCTAGTAAAGCACACATTTTTTTGTTTAATTTCTGTGCAAAAGTGTGACCTTTGAAAAGTTCATTGGGGCACTCTTCAGGTATTGGACATGTCATGTTTCAGCTACTTTGTATAGCATCTGTGCTCTGGAAAGATTATACTCGAAACACCGTAGCTTGTTTTGCCAGGGTTATGTGTGTTTCAGCCCAGCCGTGGTGGGTTTTAAAACAGATCGAGTAGTCGTGGCCACTTAACTGGCATTACAATGACATGGAGCGAAGGACCTGTGCCCTCCGAAAAGGCTTATAGCTGTGTATGGGCACAACTCATAGGATAGGGCCGGTACGATCTGAAATTAAAGGTAGACTCCGCAATATGTCGTATTGCTGAGTCTGCCTTTAATTCAAACCCAACTAAGTACTGCTACAAAACATGCATAGCTATAGTATTCCTAATGAATATGACTTCCCTAGATTCCATTTGCCCTGACAAAGTTATTAGTACATCTGTTAATTGCTACATATGGGAGCATGATATGTGTTTTTCATAATGTATCTCACTCACTTTGTGGGCTGATACACAATTGAACCAAAACACATAAAAAAATTATGGAAAATCAAGTGTTCTCTTATAGAAATAATGGGTCTATTTATTCATGATAAATCACAAACACGTTTTGAAATCTGTTTAAACAAATTGCCAGCTGATGTCGATCCATGCAATACCACATATCTGACTATGTTTGTGTTTGTGTAAAATAAGTCATAAAACTAAAATGACTTAATTTGTGACATGCAGAATCTGTCCATATTCAATACATTTACATTGCTGACTGTTGAATGCATATTATTCAGCTGAATAAATCTGTTTAGGACATTTGTGAAGGCTAATGTAGGTTAGAAAAAACTAAGGCTAACGAGGGTTAAGCTGCTAGCTCGGCCTGAATCTCTACGTTGTCGGTTTCTGACACCGTCTCAGCATTGATTTTGTCACTTGGTTAGACAGTAATAAAATCTGCATTCTTGGAATATAAATGGAAGCCCCTAAACATGCATGGAAAGAAGAGTTGAAGCTTAAAGATTGTGGGGTACAGTACTTATGAAAGGTATTAATTAAAGGTAGACTCAGCGGGTTTACTTCCTGCTTATAGACAACAACAGAATCAAATCTGTCAAACTGCTACTATTGGCTCTTCCTTTGCATGATTGGCAATAGACAATAGTGGCAGATTACAATGTTGTAGTTGATTTCTGAAACGAGGATGTTTGTATGAGGATATACTGCTATGTCTACTGTACCTTTAAATAATTGGTTACATGTAACTACTCAATAACTAGTAAGGAAAATGAAATAGAATTTGGCCTGATTCCTCTTATTACAATTCAAAAAAGATATCTGAGCAATTCATCTTTTGAGAGTTGCTATTCATTGTAGTTTTCTACATCTGAACAGGTAATGTTGCTTTACAACTCCTGTTATACAATGATATGCATTTCGTTAAGTGCAGGCCCTTTCAAGAGAGAAGTGATCCTGCACATCGATTACATATATGAAAAATAATCATTAGTCCACCCTGTTCATGCCTCTTTGTGTGTGTAGTTACAGTAATAAATAGTTTTTAATACAATACCAAAAAACGTACTTTTGTATAGCTCATAAATATGCATACACTTCCCATTAAATTCTTTTTTGACAATATTTTCAATAGTAAAACATATTCAGGGATTCAGGGAGGAAAGTAGCTATATTAAGTGGATAAGTATCTCTTTTGTAAATTCAAATATACAGTAGAGTCCATTTGCATGTATATTTTTTTTTACAAGAATACAGAACTTGAAGTACAGTCTTTTAGTTTCTGTTTTAGTTCATGCCGTACAAGTTTTAAAGACTTTTGGGTATGTACCCGTGCTAATTTCTAGTCATTAATCAAATATGTATATTATTCATGTGTGTAAATTAATGTTTTAATGTTATCGTTATTGCTTTCATGGCCCCATGAAAGAGACTTGTGGTGCAAAGTGATTACAAATAATCTCTCTCAGGAATACTTTAGCAGTGTAAGGGATACTTCGTATAAGAGCTTTCCCAACCATTTAAATCATATTCATTTGCATATCTGTGTATTTATAATCTAATAGAAGATGCATTTTACATAGTGGTTCTTTGTCTCTTCTGATCAGATTACTTTTTGAAAGACAAGTTGACGGTAGGTACTTAGGCACAATATATGATGAAATATTTGTATATATAATGTCGGACGTAGAGATTGTTAATTAGCCAAATACATTACATGGTGTCTGTTTGATAAGGTCATTAATGCGATGAGTTTAAAACTGCACACTTATTTTCAGATTGAAAATGCCTTTGAAAGAGAGTTCCAAGTGGCTTTGTCCCCATCGATTGGGAATAACTATAGAACGGATACTCATTACTCTGAAAGCATGCCGACCTCACACCATGACTGTGCAGTGCATGAGATGGGTTGTGTTTTGACCATGCAACAGAAAACACTTCCAAGACATGCATTTTTCTTGGAAGAACAAACATGTTAGGTGCCTTTGTGTTGCTGGCAGTATGACATCTGAAATATGTACATGGTAGATAATTACAGATAGTAGTAATATACAGTATAAATACCGCTATATAAATGTACTTTATAACACATCTGAATCAGAGATCGGCAGAAAATATTGGAAAAAGAATGGATGGAAGGAAGTCGACAGTATTCTTTGCATATACAGTCTCCTTCTAAGACCCTGAGTCAAACTTCGAGAGAAGCCCTAGTTTTCCGTAGTGAGAAAGAGAGGCGCACGCAGGCGAAAGGGCCTACTTTCCCAGAAGCCCAGGGTCGGATACCGGCCTGTGGAGTCCTGACATTTCTGAATGTTCAGGTGATGCGTCGGGGAGCGAGGCTTGTCTGGCGGAGGGGAAGAGAGCTCTAGGTTGTTGTTTCTCCGGAGAGTCAATTTTGTTTTGTATGTGTCTGGGCTCTGTGTCCTTCTCTAGCAGTCCCGCCTTGAGGTCCTCTTCCAGGGCCATTTCCGTGGGAACCTGGCCTGACATGGATTCTTTGGATTTGTTCAGGTGCTTCTCCATGTCAGGATTCTGTGAAGCAGTAAGCACAACCTGGTCTCAGAGCAAAATGTATTATATTCAAAAAAATCTGTGCCACTCCATTTAGTATGATATGTTACTTTAAGTTAGGTTACATTACATTGGCCGACCAATGTAATATTGGTCGTACAATATAATAAGAATTGTATGACGTATAGTATCCTACATCTTGTTCGCATTTAACCCGTTTGGTATGATATATTATGTTTGCCTGCTTTAGTATGATATGCTACGTTAGGTTCAGGTTAGGAGTTAGGTTATAGGATTAGGGGAAGGGTTATGCTAATTAGTGACAAAGTCTCTAAAAAGTAGTAAATAGTTGCAAAGTTACTAAAATACTAAAGTTGTCTGTGATGAGATTTAAATACGCAATATTTAGGTTGCTAGACTTCCTATGTGCCCAGCCATCCACCCCGACCAACCACCCTCCTTTCGTTTTTGTCAGTTACTGTCCGTACCAAACGTAACATATCATACTAATTTTAGTGTCCCGGATTTACGTTTACTATGTTATGTCTAGTCAATGTAATGTACCTTAACATAAAGTAACATATCACACTAAATGGAGTGGCACGGATTTTAGTAAAATATTATATGTTTTGCTCTGAGACCAGGCTGGTCAGCAAACTGAGAACAAACAACTTCAGGCAGGGATATTGACTTCTGTAGTGTCCAAAACTCACACAGGGAGGATGTAACCATCCGTCAGTATACAGAACAGACAGTGATAATGCACCTATAGACCAGTATATAGACAGGGGAGTGTAATGTGCCTAGCCAGTATATACAGAGCCATTATGTATAACACAGTATATAGCTCTGAGGGCTAGTGTAGACCGTATTCGTTCACCTGGGCTGGTTCAGTATACCTGGGCCAGTGGTGAAGCAGGGTTGAGGCTGTGTTGAGGCTCTCTGATCCTGATGGCAGAAACAGGCTGCACCCTGATGGCAGGCCTCTGGTACTTTGGGCTGGAGGTGACGATGCTGTAGGCCGGGGGAACCACGATGGTCTGCCTCTGCAGCAGCTGGAGGATGGCCTTGATGTCTGACGTCATCTGGGACTCCAGCCTGGATGGTGGGTGGGGAGAGCCAGGGAGACAGCGTCAGGGGTGGGTCCTCGCTTGCGATCCACATAGCGTCACTCACATTTTTTAAATAAATCCGCCACTAACGTCAATGCAGGATTTATGTAAAAGTCTGAGCACCTTAAAATAGGTCCTCAGTGTATTAGCTATGTATGTGCTTTAGCTACTGTAGGTTTTGTTTTATGCATGTGTCTGGGGTTGTATTGGGAGGGCGCAGTCAGTAATACTCAATGCAAACACTAGAGGGAGCCCCAACCCATACAATTCATGTGTGCTTCTCTATTTTGTGAATGATAATTTCTTGATTTTTCTCCAGTTTTGCACACAACACCTTCAAGGTATTGAAAAGACAATATTGAATAATATCACTTTAATTTATTTATTTCCAATGACAAACACACAGACCTGTGTGTACTGTATCTAGACATGACACACCCATACTGCCTTCAGAGCACTGCGGACAGAGAACAAGTCGGTGTTTGTCACAGTTGCTGTTGAGCTGTAAGACAATCTGAGCCGATCAACACCCCCGGCAGGCGTGCTCCAGCTAGATGAGGCAGGGTAGTGTGGCTGCCATGTCTGTTGAGTGGCCAGGCGTCTGCCCATTACCTCCCTAAAGCAGGAGAAATGAGAGCGACGTACGCCTGCAAAGAGCCTGAGGTGGCCAGTCTGTAACCGCCACTTCCAGTGGAAGAAGGGATATGGAGAGGGAAGATACAGTAGAGAGAGAGAGAGAGAAAAAGTGAAAGAGAGCATAGGCTATATGTAGACGGAACACACACACACACACACACACACAGAGAGACAGAGACAGAGAGAGAGAGAAAAAAATAAAAGAGAAAGAATCGGACTGACTCAGAGGCCTCCACCCACGTTTTGGCTGAAGTGACCCCTCCCTCAGTCTGCTGTTGCCCCGCACCACCTCCCAACCCTCCCCTCCAAACTTTACCGTGGCGTCTGCTGTCTGTGTTGCGATTACGTCGCACGGGCGTCAGCTACAAATAGGCGATCCCTTCCATGCAGAACGTATGCAGAAGTCAACTCTCTGTGTTATATAGTGAGCCTTACTTTACAAGCAATGATTCAGTGGACTGTGGATGCGTACGGTAAACCCAGTTGTATTCTGATGGATGTTGTACTGGAAAAACCTTGCTGTGTATCTAGTCTACAGTGCAGTGGGATGTAGTGATAGTTGGGCTGGGGTTATTTGAAGATGGTGTAGTCCAGTGGTCACCAACAGGTCGATCGCCACATTTCTGTAAAAAAAACAACGATAAAGCCTTGTGTTCCAATTTGTTTTTATTAGTCTCTGGCTGTTGGTGGTAGGTGCAGCCAATTCAGCTGCCCTGCGCGCTGGGAAGGCAAACTGTTGCCATTTCATGTGTCTGAAGATATAAACTCTGCCTTCCCGGTGGGCCTGGAGAGGAAATCAAGTGCACTATAGGCATACCGCTGGCCAATCAGATTGCTCAGATGACCGAGTCTGCAGTAATTTAGCAGGCATGAAAGAAAGCTACGGAAAAATTTATACAGTCAGATTTCAAAACGTTTAAAACCATGACTAGAGGGAGACTGTCAACGAATATAGGAAAGAGCTTCTGTTTTTATGAGTGAGTTCATGTTTAATAAATTCTTACTTAGCACTGTCAACACTTTGTATTCAAGACTTTTATAAGCCATAAAATGCGCGTTCTTCCTATTTCTACTCAGCGCTACAACAAGCAGTGCAGCAGTAATGAATGAGTAGGAAAGTGTATCTATAGGCTTGCGTTGTTGTTATTATAAACGGCTTGGGTCTTTTTTAATATCGAGGAATATTTCACTTTCTCTGTTCATAGGAGTAACAACATGAATTTGTGCACGAGGCAGTAATAATGTGGTGCGACTCGAGTTTCGCCATCAGCTGGAAGACTGTGTCCCTTTTTGGTCAGTGTCAGTGGAGGAAAGGGAGAGACTGACCATCAAATGCAGGCACCATCAGCCCAGTAAAATAAAAAGCAAATTATTTAAATGTATGCTCACTCAGCTGTGCCTCACAAGTAATACAACAATGGATCTATTACCGGTGTGATCATATAGCATACCTCAAATTTGGAAATATATATATTTTTAAATGTCCAGAACAACAATGCATTGGCAGGTAAATTCAAGCAAAGCCAGTATGCGGTGATAATGTATTGGTCATAAAGCTTACTGCACAGCCTCATTTCTACAGTACTGTTTTTAATTGGTTATTGTTGCATAGGCTTACATTTTTTAAGTCATGTTAATAAAAAATCAGAGCGTTAGATCTCAGCATGCATTTTGACTCAGAAAGTGATCTTGACTCAGAAAAGGTTGGTGACCACTGGTGTAGTCTGTTTGCCACCAGAACGGCTTGGTTAAAGTTGTGCTTTTTTTATGGCGATTTACTATCAGAAATTCCCCTCGCCCCTTCCACTCACCTGTTTAGGTGCTCTTGCAGCAGGTCCAGACGTTGCTCCACCTCTCCGTAGGTGATGTCCGGCTCACTGTCCTCCTCTACGACCCCACTTCGGGAGTCCTGGGCCTGGGCCGACTCCTCCAGGACCTCTCTGGGCTGCACGCACCCCCACTCCTCCCCACGCAGGTCTAGACACACACATGCAAAAACACATTTATGTACCATTATCAACCTATGAAACAACTGAATCACAGCACCAATCATTTCCCACAGAACATTGAATCCTTTTTAGTTAAGAATGATTCACAGGCCTTTGCCAACAATATTGTCTGATAACCGTAGTGTTTTGAGAAGGTACAGAGCACTATCCACTAACACTGACTAGATAGCGGTCCCTCATCCACACCAGTCCTGTCAAAGGCTACCATTTTATTGATCAATGGCCACATTTGGCCCCACTATATAACCAGCAGTTATAGCATCAGTCAGTCTCTCACTCACATTATTCCCTGGCTGTTAGAAACTGTAATAGCAGCACTGTGTCCAGAATCATTTCTCCCTCAGGCACAAAAAAGTTGGTCTAGTCTTTTACTGCTACTGAGTGGGTGTCGATAGGAATAGAACACACCTGACAGATGCCTGCCACAGTGTTATATCGCTATAATGCCAACAATGTTCTTCAGTCCTAGTACTGTGGACCCACAGGGGTGTACCGTTTTGTTCTAGCCCAGCACTGATATAGAAATAAATACCGCAATCATCCAGTCCTTGATTCTTAAATCAGGTGTGTTAGTGCAGGGCTAGAAGTAAAACCTGCACCTTTGTTGGTTCAAATTCCAGTCCTCGGGTACCCCAAAAGGTTGCACATGTTTGTTGTAGCCCAGCAGTAAAACAACCAATTCAACTAACCAACGGCTAGATATGTAGATGTGCTACTGCTGGCCTAGAACAAATATGTACTCTAACCTTAACCCAGTGCAAGGCTAGAGAAACACTGGATTGCCACTAGAAACCTCAGCCACAATGTCAACATTGGCTATGTCGTAACAATTAATGAAAACAAAAATTTGCTTTTTGGTCTTAATTTAAGGTTAGGGTTAGGCATTTGTTTGAGCAGTGTGGTTAGGGTTAAGGTTAGGTTTAACATCAGATTTTAAGTAGAGAAATTGTAGAAATAGGCGGGGGTTTATGAATTTGTGGCTGTGGTAACTAGTGACGACCGAAGCACTGCACTAGACTCAGTGATTGAGTTGATCATGCTTGGAAGATAGCTTTTACAGTAATGAAAGACGTCAAGAACAGAAGCCACCATTTATATTGCCTCCATGCTGGGGTGATTACAGGAATCAATATCCAGCGGGCCACACCGCCTGCCTCCTACTCAAACCAGGAATCATCATCATCCGCTTAAGAACTGAATTACAGCATATTACTCTCAAATCACCACATGCCGACAGGAATGTTCATTGCGGAGCGCAATACTCTGGAGACGCGAATAGAAACGTGTCATTTAATTTAGCCTATTGTTACAGTGGCTACGGGCATGTCGAGGCAGTTTGAATATTTTTTACCACATCATTGATGTTAACATGTTAGAAAAGTAGTTGAGGATTTTACAATGAAAGTAGTTATGTTAGGGATAATTATTTGTGAAAGTCGTGTTTGGGGGAGTAGAGAGAACGAGGCTGTGTGTGTGTGTGTGTGTGTCTGTGTATCTGTGTGTGTGTCGTAGGTGTGTAGGGCTGATAAACAAAGCATAAACAAACAAGCTAAGCTCGTGATCTCTTTCACAAGCTGGTCACCATAGGTCATGCCATCTCTAATGCCAATCAGGCATCAACAAGATACTGAGCTGGCATCTGCTGGCAAATTGGCAAGGGATAAAACAGAGGATTATCCAACAAACATGTAAGAGTGCCAGGTCTTAAATTAACCTATGGCCTGTAAGAAGCCAGCCTCACCAGTCCTTCTGTCTTCTTACTCACTGGAAAAAAATGGTTTGGGATCAGTGCTAGGATTTACCATGTAGGGCCTGAGGTTTTCCTGACCATGTTTCCTAACCAGGGAAAACTCCTGGCCCCAGGCACTTTATTCTATTTTCATAGCTCGTTTACCTCCTGTTTTGCTTGGTTTTAGATGATGCCTTAACACTGTGCTAGAACAGTACAACAATAGATACTGTGTCCGTCGAGGCACTCTGCTTTAATATTAGCATTGGTGCATTTTCTACCACTGAATAACAGCATATACACCGTAAATGAAAACATCTAACAGAGTTTGTTCGAAACCCTGCATTTCCAGACCAATGACCCTGGTTGGTTGTCGGATATAAATAATCCTTTTATAATGGTAGTTGCCGTGGCGATGAGCCCTAATCCTTGTTTGGATTTTTAATATGTGTAACATCCTGCTCCAGTGGCCCAGGGTAATTTCCTTTTTCCCAAATTAATTACAGTACACTTACTCAATATTCTGTAGAAAATGGCTTGAAAAGACATGTCTTGTCGTGTGACCATTGGTTGTTTTGTGCTCTCTGGCTTCCGTGCTGTGCTACCCATACACTGTTATGTTGATATTTTAATGCATATGGAGCTCATTTGAATTGGTGTGTCAGCTTTTGGTCCAGCCAAAATGGCCTAGTCATTAAAAGCATTGTTGTAGGGATCTTTAGAGGCTTCTAACTGTACCTTTATAAGACTGGTTCCTCTCCACATTGTCTCCTCCTCCCGACGCGTCCGGAACAACGTCCCCCGGCCTAAATCCCAAGGTGTGGTCCCTCACTAAGGGGTAACCCTGCCCCCCCGAGCACAGAGGCCTCTGCTCCTCCCCCACCCCTCCCTCCTCCTCTTCTTCCTCTTCCCTCTCCTCTGAGTCTCTCCTCTCCTCCACCACGGTGGCTACAGCCTGGGAGGAGGGGTAGAGCTCACCACCATCGCAGAACACCGACGTCTCTTTGATCTGGGTCCCTGTGGGGAAGGAGGAGGGCAATCAGGGTGGATGTGTCTGTGTGTGCGTGTGGGTATGCATGCATGTGTGTGTAGGATCTTATGTGTGTGTGTGTGTGCGTGCGTGGGGGCATCCATCCGTGTCTGTGTGTGTGTGCGTGCATGAGCGTGTGTTGGAGGAACACTGGGTTCTTTGTTACAGACAGCTCCTCTGGGAGGCAGCAGCTCGGCAGATCAAACAATAGGAAGGTGTCGCGCTCTAAACGGTCCCCACCAGATCTGCTGCTGCCTCAGAGCCTTGCTGCCGTAAAAATACTTCATACATTTCATTGTGTGCTTGCAACTTTGCCTTTACAGAAGCAGAGGGAAGGTAAGCAGAGAGGGAAACTGTCAGTAAATGTGAAGGAAAATAGAAAGTACAGGAGAGATAACATCCAACGGCATGCTTTGAAGGATATGATATGGCTTAAAATGTATAACATCAATTGCCATACTTTTAATGTGGTATAATCTGTCTGAATTAGACAAAAACACATTTGGACAATCTACAGTACAGGTCAACATGACATGGTGGGAGAGGGGCTTATTTTAGGAGATGGAACTGTATTCTGAAAAACCGTAACCATGGTGACCAATTTAATTAGTTTGAATGGATACCAAACTGTTGAGTGGTGTGTTGCAACAATGCCTCCCAACTTACAGAGCCCTTAGAGGCCATATTAAAACTATTCCCTGTGTAGGAATACAGTCTTCTCAAACTTGGAGACACTTCCATGAAAGCAGGTATCCTAGCGGTAAGTGTTGGGCCAGTACCTGAAAGGTCGCTGGTTCGAATCCCAGAGCCAACAAGCTGTTTTTTTCTTATTTTCTTCTCAATGTGCCCTTGAGCAAGGCACTTACCCGTAACCCTATTTAACCATAATTGCTCCTTTAAGTCACTCTGGATAAGAGTGTCTCCTAAATAACTAAAATGCATGATATTGTATAAAACAGGCTGGCTCAGTTGAAATGAACTGCTTTGAAAAAGAGTAGCCGTAAAAACCACCTCAACTCACCTGCGGAAGATTTCCTCTTGTTAGTGAGCCTTCTTCTGCATTTGATGTCATCCCCATCAGAATCACTGGGGTAGGGGTAGACTGACTCTGCATTCTGAGGCTGCGTACAAGAAAATACACCCCTTACAATTGCATCTGTACTGCCTAACGATCGCATGGTCCATCCGTCCTCATTCATCCATCTGTTTCTGTCTGTCCGTCCGTCTGTATTTACCTTGCCGCTCTCGTCTCGGAGGTTAAAGGTCAGCTCCAGATTGCTGAGGAAGTAGTCGGCGAACTCGGGGTACATGTCAAGCACCTCCAGGATCTCCTCCCTGTGGATGGTGTGCAGGTCACAGTAGCTGAGCGCCCGCACGTCCGCGTTGGCCTTCCCCGGCTTGGCGTACAGGTGGATCATCTCCCCAAAGATGTCATTCTTCCCTGGAAGAGAGAGAGAATGAGGAGAGAGGGGGGGAGAATGTGGGAGGAAGATAGAGAGAGGGGGGAGAGAGGGAGGTAGAGAGATAAAGGGGGAGAGGGAGATGGAAGGGAGAGAGAAAGAGAAAGAAAGATAAAGGTTTGATAAACATGGTGAAATATAACATGCACATAATGACACTCTATGCAATGACACGCATATGCCTTGACCCACAAACAGCTAAATCACCTGGTGTATTTCCCCATAATGCAGCTCAGCTGTCTTTTGAGGTCATCTAACAGCGCATTTAGAAAGCCTTTAAACCCCTTCACTTTTTCCACATTTTGTTATGTTACAGCCTTATTCTAAAATATATATATTTTAAATCACATTAATCTACACACAATACTCCGTAATGACAAAGCAAAAACAGGTTTTTAGAAATTTTAGCAAATGTATTAAAAATAAAAAACAGATACCTTATTTACATAAATATTCAAACCCTTTGCTATTAGACTTGAAATTGAGCTCAGTTGCATCCTGTTTCCATTGATCATCCTTGAGATATTTCTACATCTTGATTGGAGTCCACCTGTGGTAAATTCAATTGATTAGACATGATTTGGAAAGGCACACACCTGTCTATATAAGGTCCCACAGTTGACAGTGCATGTCAGAGCAAAAACTAAGCCATGAGGTTGAAGGAATTGTCCGTAGAGCTCCGAGACAGGATTGTGTCCAGGCACAGATCTGGAGAAGGGTACCAAAACATTTCTGCAGCATTGAAGGTGCCCAAGAACACAGTGGCCTCCATCATTCTTAAATGGAATAAGTTTGGAACCACCAAGACTCTTCCTAGAGCTGGCTGCCCGGCCAAACTGAGCAATCGGGGGTGAAGGGCCTTAGTCAGGGAAGTGATCAAGAACCCGATGGTCACTCTGACAGAGCTCCAGAGTTCCTCTGTGGAGATGGGAGAACCTTCCAGAAGGACAACCATCTCTGCAGAACTCCACCAATAAGGGCTTTATGGTAGAGTGGCCAGATGGAAGCCACTCCTCAGTAAAAAGCACATGATAGCCCACTTTGCCAAAAGGCATCTAAAGGACTCAGACAATGAGAAACAAGATTCTCGGGCCTGATGAAACCAAGATTGAACTCTTTGGCCTGAATGCCAAGCGTCACGTCTGGAGGAAACCAGGCACCGCTCATCACCTGGCCAATACCATCCCTACGTGGAAGCATGGTGGTGGCAATATCATATTTTGGGGATGTTTTTCAGTGGCAGGGACTGGGAGACTAGTCAGGATCGAGGGAAATATTAATGGAGCAAAGTACAGAGATCCTTGACGAAAACCTGGTCCAGAGCTCTCAGAACCTCAGACTGGTGCGTAGGTTCAACTTCCAACAGGACAACAAACCTAAGCACACAGCCAAGACAATGCAGGAGTGGCTTCGAGACAAGGCTTTGAATGTCCTTGAGTTACCCGGACTTGCACCTGATCAAACATTTCTGGAAAGACACGAAAATAGCTGTGCAGTAATGCTCCCCATCCAACCTGACAGAGCTTGAGAGGATCTGCAGAGAAGAATGGGAGAAACTCCCCAAATACAGGTGTGCAAGCATGTAGCGTCATACACAAGACGACTCGAGGCTGTAATCGCTGCCAAAGGTGTTTCAACAAAGTACTGAGTAAAGGGTCTGAATACTAATGTAAATGTGTGGTTTTGTAACTTGTGCGCTGGGAGTGGGGAGCAAGTTCAGGGAGTGAATTATTTAATCAATAAAAGAAACATAATACAAAACAAGAAACACAAACAACGCACAGAAACAAGGAACAATAACGCCTGGGGAAGGAACCAAAGGGAGTGACATAAATAGGGCAGGTAATCAAGAAGGTGATGGAGTTCAGGTGATTGTCATTAGGCGCTGATGCATGTGACAGGTGTGCGCAATAGTAAGCAGCCTGGTGGCCTAGAGGCCAGAGGGGGACAACACGGGACATGTTTCAGTTTTTTTATTTTAAATACATTAGCAAACATGTCATTATGGTGTAATTTGTAGATTGATGATGTAAAAAAACGATTTAATCCATTTTAGACTAAGGTTGTAATGTAACAACATGCAGAAAAAGTGAAGGCGTCTGAATAATTTCCAAATGCACTGTTAAGGTTATACCTGTCCTTCGGCCACCTCCTTATAGGACAACATGGAGGTAGTGTGAATGTCTATAGGGCTGATTATATGACAACATGGAGGTGGTGTGAATGTCTATAGGGCTGACTATATGACAACATGGAGGCAGTGTGAATGTCTATAGGGCTGATTATATGACAACATGGAGGTGGTGTGAATGTCTATAGGGCTGACTATATGACAACATGGAGGTAGTGTGAATGTCTATAGGGCTGACTATATGACAACAGGGAGGCAGTGTGAATGTCTATAGGGCTGACTATATGACAACATGGAGGTAGTGTGAATGTCTATAGGGCTGATTATATGACAACATGGAGGTAGTGTGAATGTCTATAGGGCTGACTATATGACAACATGGAGGCAGTGTGAATGTCTATAGGGCTGATTATATGACAACATGGAGGTAGTGTGAATGTTTATAGGGCTGACTATATGACAACATGGAGGCAGTGTGAATGTCTATAGGGCTGATTATAGGACAACATGGAGGCAGTGTGAATGTTTATAGGGCTGACTATAGGACAACATGGAGGTAGTGTGAATGTCTATAGGGCTGATTATAGGACAACATGGAGGCAGTGTGAATGTCTATAGTGCTGATTATAGGACAACATGGAGGTAATGTGAATGTTTATAGGGCTGATTATAGGACAACATGGAGGTAGTGTGAATGTTTATAGGGCTGATTATATGACAACATGGAGGTAGTGTGAATGTCTATAGGGCTGATTATATGACAACATGGAGGTAGTGTGAATGTCTATAGGGCTGACTATATGACAACATGGAGGTAGTGTGAATGTCTATAGTGCTGACTATAGGAAAACATGGAGGTAGTGTGAATGTCTATAGTGCTGACTATATGACAACATGGAGGTAGTGTGAATGTTTATAGGGCTGACTATATGACAACAGGGAGGTAGTGTGAATGTTTATAGGGCTGACTATAGGACAACATGGAGGTAGTGTGAATGTCTATAGTGCTGACTATATGACAACATGGAGGTAGTGTGAATGTCTATAGGGCTGACTATATGACAACAGGGAGGCAGTGTGAATGTCTATAGGGCTGATTATATGACAACAGGGAGGTAGTGTGAATGTTTATAGGGCTGACTATAGGACAACATGGAGGTAGTGTGAATGTTTATAGGGCTGATTATATGACAACAGGGAGGCAGTGTGAATGTTTATAGGGCTGATTATAGGACAACAGGGAGGTAGTGTGAATGTTTATAGGGCTGACTATATGACAACAGGGAGGTAGTGTGAATGTTTATAGGGCTGATTATAGGACAACATGGAGGTAGTGTGAATGTCTATAGGGCTGACTATAGGACAACATGGAGGTAGTGTGAATGTCTATAGGGCTGACTATAGGACAACATGGAGGTAGTGTGAATGTCTATAGGGCTGATTATAGGACAACATGGAGGTAGTGTGAATGTCTATAGGGCTGACTATAGGACAACATGGAGGTAGTGTGAATGTCTATAGGGCTGATTATAGGACAACATGGAGGTAGTGTGAATGTCTATAGGGCTGATTATAGGACAACAGGGAGGTAGTGTGAATGTCTATAGGGCTGGCTATAGGACAACATGGAGGTAGTGTGAATGTCTATAGGGCTGATTATAGGACAACATGGAGGCAGTGTGAATGTCTATAGGGCTGATTATAGGACAACATGGAGGCAGTGTGAATGTTTATAGGGCTGATTATAGGACAACATGGAGGTAGTGTGAATGTCTATAGGGCTGACTATATGACAACATGGAGGTAGTGTGAATGTCTATAGGGCTGATTATATGACAACATGGAGGTAGTGTGAATGTCTATAGGGCTGACTATATGACAACATGGAGGCAGTGTGAATGTCTATAGGGCTGATTATATGACAACATGGAGGTAGTGTGAATGTTTATAGGGCTGACTATATGACAACATGGAGGCAGTGTGAATGTCTATAGGGCTGATTATAGGACAACATGGAGGCAGTGTGAATGTTTATAGGGCTGACTATAGGACAACATGGAGGTAGTGTGAATGTCTATAGGGCTGATTATAGGACAACATGGAGGCAGTGTGAATGTCTATAGTGCTGATTATAAGACAACATGGAGGTAATGTGAATGTTTATAGGGCTGATTATAGGACAACATGGAGGTAGTGTGAATGTTTATAGGGCTGATTATATGACAACATGGAGGTAGTGTGAATGTCTATAGGGCTGATTATATGACAACATGGAGGTAGTGTGAATGTCTATAGGGCTGACTATATGACAACATGGAGGTAGTGTGAATGTTTATAGGGCTGACTATATGACAACATGGAGGTAGTGTGAATGTCTATAGGGCTGACTATAGGAAAACATGGAGGTAGTGTGAATGTCTATAGGGCTGACTATATGACAACAGGGAGGTAGTGTGAATGTTTATAGGGCTGACTATAGGACAACATGGAGGTAGTGTGAATGTCTATAGTGCTGACTATATGACAACATGGAGGTAGTGTGAATGTCTATAGGGCTGACTATATGACAACAGGGAGGCAGTGTGAATGTCTATAGGGCTGATTATATGACAACAGGGAGGTAGTGTGAATGTTTATAGGGCTGACTATAGGACAACATGGAGGTAGTGTGAATGTTTATAGGGCTGATTATATGACAACAGGGAGGCAGTGTGAATGTTTATAGGGCTTATTATAGGACAACAGGGAGGTAGTGTGAATGTTTATAGGGCTGACTATATGACAACAGGGAGGTAGTGTGAATGTTTATAGGGCTGATTATAGGACAACATGGAGGTAGTGTGAATGTCTATAGGGCTGACTATAGGACAACATGGAGGTAGTGTGAATGTCTATAGGGCTGACTATATGACAACATGGAGGTAGTGTGAATGTCTATAGGGCTGATTATAGGACAACATGGAGGTAGTGTGAATGTCTATAGGGCTGACTATAGGACAACATGGAGGTAGTGTGAATGTCTATAGGGCTGACTATATGACAACATGGAGGTAGTGTGAATGTTTATAGGGCTGATTATATGACAACATGGAGGTAGTGTGAATGTTTATAGGGCTGACTATATGACAACATGGAGGCAGTGTGAATGTCTATAGGGCTGATTATAGGACAACATGGAGGCAGTGTGAATGTTTATAGGGCTGACTATAGGACAACATGGAGGTAGTGTGAATGTCTATAGGGCTGATTATAGGACAACATGGAGGCAGTGTGAATGTCTATAGTGCTGATTATAGGACAACATGGAGGTAGTGTGAATGTTTATAGGGCTGATTATAGGACAACATGGAGGTAGTGTGAATGTTTATAGGGCTGATTATATGACAACATGGAGGTAGTGTGAATGTCTATAGGGCTGATTATATGACAACATGGAGGTAGTGTGAATGTCTATAGTGCTGATTATAGGACAACATGGAGGTAATGTGAATGTTTATAGGGCTGATTATAGGACAACATGGAGGTAGTGTGAATGTTTATAGGGCTGATTATATGACAACATGGAGGTAGTGTGAATGTCTATAGGGCTGATTATATGACAACATGGAGGTAGTGTGAATGTCTATAGGGCTGACTATATGACAACATGGAGGTAGTGTGAATGTCTATAGTGCTGACTATATGACAACATGGAGGTAGTGTGAATGTTTATAGGGCTGACTATATGACAACAGGGAGGTAGTGTGAATGTTTATAGGGCTGACTATAGGACAACATGGAGGTAGTGTGAATGTCTATAGTGCTGACTATATGACAACATGGAGGTAGTGTGAATGTTTATAGGGCTGACTATATGACAACAGGGAGGTAGTGTGAATGTTTATAGGGCTGACTATAGGACAACATGGAGGTAGTGTGAATGTCTATAGTGCTGACTATATGACAACAGGGAGGCAGTGTGAATGTCTATAGGGCTGATTATAGTAGTGTGAATGTCTATAGGGCTGACTATATGACAACATGGAGGTAGTGTGAATGTCTATAGGGCTGATTATATGACAACAGGGAGGCAGTGTGAATGTCTATAGGGCTGATTATAGGACAACAGGGAGGTAGTGTGAATGTTTATAGGGCTGACTATATGACAACAGGGAGGATGTGAATGTTTAGGGCTGATTATAGGACAACATGGAGGTAGTGTGAATGTCTATAGGGCTGATTATAGGACAACATGGAGGTAGTGTGAATGTCTATAGGGCTGACTATAGGACAACATGGAGGTAGTGTGAATGTCTATAGGGCTGATTATATGACAACATGGAGGTAGTGTGAATGTCTATAGGGCTGACTATATGACAACATGGAGGTAGTGTGAATGTCTATAGGGCTGATTATATGACAACATGGAGGTAGTGTGAATGTTTATAGGGCTGACTATATGACAACATGGAGGCAGTGTGAATGTCTATAGGGCTGATTATAGGACAACATGGAGGCAGTGTGAATGTTTATAGGGCTGACTATAGGACAACATGGAGGTAGTGTGAATGTCTATAGGGCTGATTATAGGACAACATGGAGGCAGTGTGAATGTCTATAGTGCTGATTATAGGACAACATGGAGGTAATGTGAATGTTTATAGGGCTGATTATAGGACAACATGGAGGTAGTGTGAATGTTTATAGGGCTGATTATATGACAACATGGAGGTAGTGTGAATGTCTATAGGGCTGATTATATGACAACATGGAGGTAGTGTGAATGTCTATAGGGCTGACTATATGACAACATGGAGGTAGTGTGAATGTTTATAGGGCTGACTATATGACAACATGGAGGTAGTGTGAATGTCTATAGGGCTGACTATATGACAACATGGAGGTAAGTGTGAATGTCTATAGGGCTGACTATATGACAACAGGGAGGTAGTGTGAATGTTTATAGGGCTGACTATAGGACAACATGGAGGTAGTGTGAATGTCTATAGTGCTGACTATATGACAACATGGAGGTAGTGTGAATGTCTATAGGGCTGACTATATGACAACAGGGAGGCAGTGTGAATGTCTATAGGGCTGATTATATGACAACAGGGAGGTAGTGTGAATGTTTATAGGGCTGACTATAGGACAACATGGAGGTAGTGTGAATGTTTATAGTGCTGATATATGACAACATGGAGGTAGTGTGAATGTCTATAGGGCTGACTATATGACAACAGGGAGGCAGTGTGAATGTCTATAGGGCTGATTATATGACAACAGGGAGGTAGTGTGAATGTTTATAGGGCTGACTATAGGACAACATGGAGGTAGTGTGAATGTTTATAGGGCTGATTATAGGACAACAGGGAGGTAGTGTGAATGTTTATAGGGCTGACTATATGACAACAGGGAGGTAGTGTGAATGTTTATAGGGCTGATTATAGGACAACATGGAGGTAGTGTGAATGTCTATAGGGCTGACTATAGGACAACATGGAGGTAGTGTGAATGTCTATAGGGCTGACTATATGACAACATGGAGGTAGTGTGAATGTCTATAGGGCTGATTATAGGACAACATGGAGGTAGTGTGAATGTCTATAGGGCTGACTATAGGACAACATGGAGGTAGTGTGAATGTCTATAGGGCTGATTATAGGACAACATGGAGGTAGTGTGAATGTCTATAGGGCTGATTATAGGACAACAGGGAGGTAGTGTGAATGTCTATAGGGCTGGCTATAGGACAACATGGAGGTAGTGTGAATGTCTATAGGGCTGATTATAGGACAACATGGAGGCAGTGTGAATGTCTATAGGGCTGATTATAGGACAACATGGAGGCAGTGTGAATGTTTATAGGGCTGATTATAGGACAACATGGAGGTAGTGTGAATGTCTATAGGGCTGACTATATGACAACATGGAGGTAGTGTGAATGTCTATAGGGCTGATTATAGGACAACATGGAGGCAGTGTGAATGTCTATAGGGCTGATTATAGGACAACATGGAGGCAGTGTGAATGTTTATAGGGCTGATTATAGGACAACATGGAGGTAGTGTGAATGTCTATAGGGCTGATTATAGGACAACATGGAGGTAGTGTGAATGTCTATAGTGCTGATTATAGGACAACATGGAGGTAGTGTGAATGTCTATAGGGCTGACTATATGACAACATGGAGGTAGTGTGAATGTCTATAGGGCTGACTATATGACAACATGGAGGTAGTGTGAATGTCTATAGGGCTGATTATAGGACAACATGGAGGTAGTGTGAATGTCTATAGTGCTGATTATAGGACAACATGGAGGTAATGTGAATGTCTAAAGTGCTGATTATAGGACAACATGGAGGTAATGTGAATGTCTATAGTGCTGACTATAGGACAACAGGGAGGCAGTGTGAATGTCTATAGTGCTGACTATAGGACAACATGGAGGTAGTGTGAATGTCTATAGGGCTGACTATATGACAACATGGAAGTAGTGTGAATGTCTATAGGGCTGACTATATGACAACATGGAGGTAGTGTGAATGTCTATAGGGCTGATTATATGACAACAGGGAGGCAGTGTGAATGTCTATAGGGCTGATTATATGACAACAGGGAGGTAGTGTGAATGTTTATAGGGCTGACTATATGACAACAGGGAGGTAGTGTGAATGTTTATAGGGCTGATTATAGGACAACATGGAGGTAGTGTGAATGTCTATAGGGCTGACTATAGGACAACATGGAGGTAGTGTGAATGTCTATAGGGCTGACTATATGACAACATGGAGGTAGTGTGAATGTCTATAGGGCTGATTATAGGACAACATGGAGGTAGTGTGAATGTCTATAGGGCTGACTATAGGACAACATGGAGGTAGTGTGAATGTCTATAGGGCTGATTATAGGACAACATGGAGGTAGTGTGAATGTCTATAGGGCTGATTATAGGACAACAGGGAGGTAGTGTGAATGTCTATAGGGCTGACTATAGGACAACATGGAGGTAGTGTGAATGTCTATAGGGCTGATTATAGGACAACATGGAGGTAGTGTGAATGTCTATAGGGCTGATTATATGACAACATGGAGGTAGTGTGAATGTCTATAGGGCTGACTATATGACAACATGGAGGTAGTGTGAATGTTTATAGGGCTGACTATATGACAACATGGAGGTAGTGTGAATGTCTATAGGGCTGACTATATGACAACATGGAGGTAGTGTGAATGTTTATAGGGCTGACTATATGACAACAGGGAGGTAGTGTGAATGTTTATAGGGCTGACTATAGGACAACATGGAGGTAGTGTGAATGTCTATAGTGCTGACTATAGGACAACATGGAGGTAGTGTGAATGTCTATAGGGCTGACTATATGACAACATGGAGGTAGTGTGAATGTTTATAGGGCTGACTATATGACAACAGGGAGGTAGTGTGAATGTTTATAGGGCTGACTATAGGACAACATGGAGGTAGTGTGAATGTCTATAGTGCTGACTATATGACAACATGGAGGTAGTGTGAATGTCTATAGGGCTGACTATATGACAACAGGGAGGCAGTGTGAATGTCTATAGGGCTGATTATATGACAACAGGGAGGTAGTGTGAATGTTTATAGGGCTGACTATAGGACAACATGGAGGTAGTGTGAATGTTTATAGGGCTGATTATAGGACAACAGGGAGGTAGTGTGAATGTTTATAGGGCTGACTATATGACAACAGGGAGGTAGTGTGAATGTTTATAGGGCTGATTATAGGACAACATGGAGGTAGTGTGAATGTCTATAGGGCTGACTATAGGACAACATGGAGGTAGTGTGAATGTCTATAGGGCTGACTATATGACAACATGGAGGTAGTGTGAATGTCTATAGGGCTGATTATAGGACAACATGGAGGTAGTGTGAATGTCTATAGGGCTGACTATAGGACAACATGGAGGTAGTGTGAATGTCTATAGGGCTGATTATAGGACAACATGGAGGTAGTGTGAATGTCTATAGGGCTGATTATAGGACAACATGGAGGCAGTGTGAATGTCTATAGGGCTGATTATAGGACAACATGGAGGCAGTGTGAATGTTTATAGGGCTGATTATAGGACAACATGGAGGTAGTGTGAATGTCTATAGGGCTGATTATAGGACAACATGGAGGTAGTGTGAATGTCTATAGTGCTGATTATAGGACAACATGGAGGTAGTGTGAATGTCTATAGGGCTGACTATATGACAACATGGAGGTAGTGTGAATGTCTATAGGGCTGACTATATGACAACATGGAGGTAGTGTGAATGTCTATAGGGCTGATTATAGGACAACATGGAGGTAGTGTGAATGTCTATAGTGCTGATTATAGGACAACATGGAGGTAATGTGAATGTCTATAGTGCTGATTATAGGACAACATGGAGGTAATGTGAATGTCTATAGTGCTGACTATAGGACAACAGGGAGGCAGTGTGAATGTCTATAGTGCTGATTATCTGACAACAGGGAGGCAGTGTGAATGTCTATAGGGCTGATTATATGACAACAGGGAGGTAGTGTGAATGTTTATAGGGCTGACTATAGGACAACATGGAGGTAGTGTGAATGTCTATAGGGCTGATTATAGGACAACATGGAGGTAGTGTGAATGTCTATAGGGCTGATTATAGGACAACATGGAGGCAGTGTGAATGTCTATAGGGCTGATTATAGGACAACATGGAGGCAGTGTGAATGTTTATAGGGCTGATTATAGGACAACATGGAGGTAGTGTGAATGTCTATAGGGCTGATTATAGGACAACATGGAGGTAGTGTGAATGTCTATAGTGCTGATTATAGGACAACATGGAGGTAGTGTGAATGTCTATAGGGCTGACTATATGACAACAGGGAGGTAGTGTGAATGTTTATAGGGCTGACTATAGGACAACATGGAGGTAGTGTGAATGTCTATAGGGCTGACTATATGACAACATGGAGGTAGTGTGAATGTCTATAGGGCTGATTATATGACAACATGGAGGCAGTGTGAATGTTTATAGGGCTGATTATATGACAACAGGGAGGTAGTGTGAATGTTTATAGGGCTGACTATATGACAACAGGGAGGTAGTGTGAATGTTTATAGGGCTGATTATATGACAACATGGAGGCAGTGTGAATGTTTATAGGGCTGATTATATGACAACAGGGAAGTAGTGTGAATGTCTATAGGGCTGATTATATGACAACAGGGAGGTAGTGTGAATGTCTATAGGGCTGACTATAGGACAACATGGAGGTAGTGTGAATGTCTATAGGGCTGATTATAGGACAACATGGAGGCAGTGTGAATGTCTATAGGGCTTATTATAGGACAACATGGAGGCAGTGTGAATGTTTATAGGGCTGATTATAGGACAACATGGAGGTAGTGTGAATGTCTATAGTGCTGATTATAGGACAACATGGAGGTAGTGTGAATGTCTATAGGGCTGACTATATGACAACATGGAGGTAGTGTGAATGTCTATAGGGCTGATTATAGGACAACATGGAGGTAGTGTGAATGTCTATAGGGCTGACTATAGGACAACATGGAGGTAGTGTGAATGTCTATAGGGCTGATTATAGGACAACATGGAGGTAGTGTGAATGTCTATAGGGCTGATTATAGGACAACAGGGAGGTAGTGTGAATGTCTATAGGGCTGACTATAGGACAACATGGAGGTAGTGTGAATGTCTATAGGGCTGATTATAGGACAACATGGAGGCAGTGTGAATGTCTATAGGGCTGATTATAGGACAACATGGAGGCAGTGTGAATGTTTATAGGGCTGATTATAGGACAACATGGAGGTAGTGTGAATGTCTATAGGGCTGACTATATGACAACATGGAGGTAGTGTGAATGTCTATAGGGCTGATTATAGGACAACATGGAGGCAGTGTGAATGTCTATAGGGCTTATTATAGGACAACATGGAGGCAGTGTGAATGTTTATAGGGCTGATTATAGGACAACATGGAGGTAGTGTGAATGTCTATAGTGCTGATTATAGGACAACATGGAGGTAGTGTGAATGTCTATAGGGCTGACTATATGACAACATGGAGGTAGTGTGAATGTCTATAGGGCTGACTATATGACAACATGGAGGTAGTGTGAATGTCTATAGGGCTGATTATAGGACAACATGGAGGTAGTGTGAATGTCTATAGTGCTGATTATAGGACAACATGGAGGTAATGTGAATGTCTATAGTGCTGACTATAGGACAACAGGGAGGCAGTGTGAATGTCTATAGTGCTGACTATAGGACAACATGGAGGTAGTGTGAATGTCTATAGTGCTGATTATAGGACAACATGGAGGTAATGTGAATGTCTATAGTGCTGACTATAGGACAACAGGGAGGCAGTGTGAATGTCTATAGGGCTGATTATATGACAACAGGGAGGTAGTGTGAATGTTTATAGGGCTGACTATAGGACAACATGGAGGTAGTGTGAATGTCTATAGGGCTGACTATATGACAACATGGAGGTAGTGTGAATGTCTATAGGGCTGATTATATGACAACATGGAGGCAGTGTGAATGTTTATAGGGCTGATTATATGACAACAGGGAGGTAGTGTGAATGTTTATAGGGCTGACTATATGACAACAGGGAGGTAGTGTGAATGTTTATAGGGCTGATTATATGACAACATGGAGGCAGTGTGAATGTTTATAGGGCTGATTATATGACAACAGGGAAGTAGTGTGAATGTCTATAGGGCTGATTATATGACAACAGGGAGGTAGTGTGAATGTTTATAGGGCTGACTATAGGACAACATGGAGGTAGTGTGAATGTTTATAGGGCTGATTATATGACAACAGGGAGGTAGTGTGAATGTTTATAGGGCTGACTATAGGACAACAGGGAGGTAGTGTGAATGTTTATAGGGCTGACTATAGGACAACATGGAGGTAGTGTGAATGTTTATAGGGCTGATTATATGACAACAGGGAGGTAGTGTGAATGTTTATAGGGCTGATTATATGACAACAGGGAGGTAGTGTGAATGTTTATAGGGCTGACTATAGGACAACATGGAGGTAGTGTGAATGTTTATAGGGCTGACTATATGACAACAGGGAGGTAGTGTGAATGTTTATAGGGCTGACTATATGACAACAGGGAGGTAGTGTGAATGTTTATAGGGCTGATTATAGGACAACATGGAGGTAGTGTGAATGTCTATAGGGCTGACTATAGGACAACATGGAGGTAGTGTGAATGTCTATAGGGCTGACTATATGACAACATGGAGGTAGTGTGAATGTCTATAGGGCTGACTATAGGACAACATGGAGGTAGTGTGAATGTCTATAGGGCTGACTATAGGACAACATGGAGGTAGTGTGAATGTCTATAGGGCTGACTATAGGACAACATGGAGGTAGTGTGAATGTTTATAGGGCTGATTATAGGACAACATGGAGGTAGTGTGAATGTCTATAGGGCTGACTATAGGACAACATGGAGGTAGTGTGAATGTCTATAGGGCTGACTATATGACAACATGGAGGTAGTGTGAATGTTTATAGGGCTGACTATATGACAACAGGGAGGTAGTGTGAATGTTTATAGGGCTGATTATAGGACAACATGGAGGTAGTGTGAATGTCTATAGGGCTGACTATAGGACAACATGGAGGTAGTGTGAATGTCTATAGGGCTGACTATATGACAACATGGAGGTAGTGTGAATGTCTATAGGGCTGACTATATGACAACATGGAGGTAGTGTGAATGTCTATAGGGCTGATTATAGGACAACATGGAGGTAGTGTGAATGTCTATAGGGCTGACTATATGACAACATGGAGGTAGTGTGAATGTTTATAGGGCTGACTATATGACAACATGGAGGTAGTGTGAATGTCTATAGGGCTGATTATATGACAACATGGAGGTAGTGTGAATGTCTATAGGGCTGATTATAGGACAACATGGAGGTAGTGTGAATGTCTATAGTGCTGATTATAGGACAACATGGAGGTAATGTGAATGTCTATAGGGCTGACTATATGACAACATGGAGGTAGTGTGAATGTCTATAGGGCTGACTATATGACAACATGGAGGTAGTGTGAATGTCTATAGGGCTGATTATAGGACAACATGGAGGTAATGTGAATGTTTATAGGGCTGATTATAGGACAACATGGAGGTAGTGTGAATGTCTATAGTGCTGATTATAGGACAACATGGAGGTAATGTGAATGTCTATAGGGCTGACTATATGACAACATGGAGGTAATGTGAATGTTTATAGGGCTGACTATATGACAACATGGAGGTAGTGTGAATGTCTATAGGGCTGATTATAGGACAACATGGAGGTAATGTGAATGTTTATAGGGCTGATTATAGTACAACATGGAGGTAGTGTGAATGTCTATAGTGCTGATTATAGGACAACATGGAGGTAGTGTGAATGTCTATAGGGCTGACCTGGAACGACCAAGAGGCTCAGTCATATCATTATTTTACAGCTGACTTCCCTTTGTGCAGACCTGTCAGTTTACGGTGTTGGTATGGCAGTGATAGCCTGTCCTGTCACCTCCAGAGATACCAACGCGCGCGTGTGTGTGTGTGTGTGTGTGTGTGTGTGTGTGTGTGTGTGTGTGTGTGTGTGTGTGTGTGTGTGTGTGTGTGTGTGTGTGTGTGTGTGTGTGTGTGTGTGTGTGTGTGTGTGTGTGTGTGTGTGTGTGTGTGTGTGTGTGTGTGTGTGCGTGCGTGCAGAAATACGTGACTGCGATAAATTGATCAATAAGTGTTTGTGTAACTTTACCGTTGGTGAACGTGCTGAGTCTTTATTAACCCATCTCTTTCAACACACCTGTGGTTTTCCCCTGCTCAGACGTTGCATGCGTCAACCAATGGTTGCCTGCCATGTCATCAGCTGTAACGTCAGGCATCAGATTGCTATAACATACTGTATGATGTGGTTAGCTGATGCGCAAAATACTTATCCAGGCGTTGTAAGATCTGGCATGCATCAGCAATGTCTGAGCAGGGGAACACGACCGCCGTCTTCCCATGACCCTATTGTGTCGCTGCGTTTTGCTGAAGCTCATTGGCTGAGTGAAAAATGAGCAGTTTATACAATGCTTAGCCTGTAACACTTGCTGGGCTGACGCCGAGAGAGAGAAAGAGAGAGAGAAAGAGAGAATGAAAGAGAGAGAAAACAAGAAAGAGAGAGCGAGAGAGAAAGAGAAAGAGAGAGCGAGAGAGAGAAAGAAAGAAAGAAAGAGAGAGAAAGAGAGAGAGAAAGGGAACGAGAGAAAGAGAACGAGAGAAAGAGAGAGAGAGATTTATTCTGATTACATCCCAGGGACGTCAATATCTCCTGCGAGCAGCGACTGCTAACACCACAAACACTCCATCACCCTCAGCTGGCAATTAGATACCATAATAAATGATCCAATAAACCACCCTCCGTTCCCCTCTCTCCATCTCTCCCTCCACCCACTCTACTCTCTCTCTCCTCATCTCTCCCTCCACCCTCTCTACTCTCTCTCTCCATCTCTCCCTCCACCCACTATACTCTCTCTCTCATCATCTCTCCCTCCACCCTCTCTACTCTCTCTCTCTCTCCATCTCTCCCTCCACCCTCTCTACTCTCTCTCTCCATCTCTCCCTCCATCCACTCTACTCTCTCTCTCCTCATCTCTCCCTCCACCCTCTCTACTCTCTCTCTCTCCATCTCTCCCTCCACCCTCTCTACTCTCTCTCTCCATCTCTCCCTCCACCCACTCTCTACTCTCTCTCTCTGTCTCTCCCTCCGCCCACTCTACTCTCTCTCTCCATCTCTCCCTCCACCCACTCTCTACTCTCTCTCTCTCCATCTCTCCCTCCACCCACTCTCTACTCTCGCTCTCTCTCCTCATCTCTCCCCACACTCTTTATCTTCCCCTCTCTCCATCTCTCCCTCCACCCACTCTCTACTCTCTCTCCATCTCTCCCTCCACCCACTCTCTACTCTCTCTCTCTCTCTCCATCTCTCCCTCCACCCACTCTCTACTCTATCTCCATCTCTCCCTCCACCCACTCTCTACTCTCTCTCTGTCTCTCCCTCCACCCACTCTACTCTCTCTCTCCATCTCTCCCTCCCTCCACCCACTCTCTACTCTCTCTCTCTCCATCTCTCCCTCCACCCACTCTCTCCTCTCTCTCTCTCCATCTCTCCCTCCACCCACTCTCTACTCTCTCTCTCTGTCTCTCCCTCCGCCCACTCTACTCTCTCTCTCCATCTCTCCCTCCCTCCACCCACTCTCTACTCTCTCTCTCTCCATCTCTCCCTCCACCCACTCTCTACTCTCTCTCTCTCCTCATCTCTCCCCACACTCTTTATCTTCCCCTCTCTCCATCTCTTCCTCCACCCACTCTCTACTCTCTCTCTCTCCCGCCACCCACTCTCTACTCTCTCTCTCTCTCCTCATCTCTCCCTCCCTCCACCCACTCTCTACTCTCTCTCTCTCCATCTCTCCCTCCACCCACTCTCTACTCTCTCTCTCTCCATCTCTCCCTCCACCCACTCTCTACTCTCTCTCTCTGTCTCTCCCTCCGCCCACTACTCTCTCTCTCCATCTCTCCCTCCACCCACTCTCTACTCTCTCTCTCTCCATCTCTCCCTCCACCCACTCTCTATTCTCTCTCTCTCCTCATCTCTCCCCACACTCTTTATCTCCCCCTCTCTCCATCTCTCCCTCCACCCACTCTCTACTCTCTCTCCATCTCTTCCTCCACCCACTCTCTACTCTCTCTCTCTCTCTCTCTCTCCATCTCTCCCTCCACCCACTCTCTACTCTCTCTCCATCTCTCCATCTCTCCCTCCACCAACTCTCTACTCTCTCTCCATCTCTCCCTCCACCCACTCTCTACTCTCTCTCCATCTCTCCCTCCACCCACTCTCTCTCTCTCTCCATCTCTCCCTCCACCCACTCTCTCTCTCTCCTCATCTCTCCCTCCACCCACTCTCTACTCTCTCTCTCCTCATCTCTCCCCCACTTTTTATCTTCCCCTCTCTCCATCTCTCCCTCCACCCACTCTCTACTCTCTCTCTCTCCTCATCTCTCCCTCCATCCACTCTCTACTCTCTCTCTCCTCATCTCTCCCTCCACCCACACTCTTTATCTTCCCCTCTCTCCATCTCTCCCTCCACCCACTCTCTACTCTCTCTCTCTCTCTCCTCATCTCTCCCTACACTCTTTATCTTCCCCTCTCTCCATCTCTCCCTCCACCCACTCTCTACTCTCTCTCTCTCCTCATCTCTCCCCCCACTCTTTATCTTCCCCTCTCTCCATCTCTCCCTCCACCCACTCTCTACTCTCTATCTCTCCTCATCTCTCCCTCCACCCACTCTCTACTCTCTATCTCTCCTCATCTCTCCCTCCACCCACTCTCTACTCTCTCTCTCTCCTCATCTCTCCCTCCACCCACTCTCTACTCTCTCTCTCTCCTCATCTCTCCCCACACTCTTTATCTTCCCCTCTCTCCATCTCTCCCTCCACCCACTCTCTACTCTCTCTCTCCTCATCTCTCCCCACACTCTTTATCCTCCCCTCTCTCCATCTCTCCCTCCACCCACTCTCTACTCTCTCTCTCCTCATCTCTCCCCACACTCTTTATCTTCCCCTCTCTCCATCTCTCCCTCCACCCACTCTCTACTCTCTCTCTCCTCATCTCCCCCCCCCACTCTTTATCTTCCCCTCTATCACTCTCTCCTTCATCCTCTACCTCTCTCTCTCTCTTCTCCCAGCCATAAAACCTTCCTATACAGCGCTAGTGTCTATCACAGTGTGTTCTTGGAGGCATGAAAATCTTGGAGCCATGAGAATCTGTGCTCATTAGAGATGTCAGCTTCCCACCCAGGCATTGCAGAATAGCGAGACCAGCCTCTTATAAACAGTACACAGAGGATATACAGACACACACAGAGAGGCAAGAGACACACACACACACACACACTTTGATGAGAAGTGACACCTGAACTGTACTGTGTTACTATTCATTCCCAGTACCGCTTGAACTGTTTAGAGACAAAAACAGTCTTTGAAAGTGTGCCTGCAGTGCTGCTGTTCTAAGATTGTTTCTCTTCCAAACAGCCTGATTAAGCTGACCTTCAGGCAGAGGGAAATCATTAGGAGGTGTTTGAGTAGTGTGAACATCCTGTAATGAAGTATTCACACAGCCATAGGTAACCAATTCTTCAGGATATCAATTTACTGGAGAGCAGCACACCTTCCACAGCCCGACATGAATAAAAAAGACGAGTCATTGTTGCAGTGACTAGTGTCTAGCGTATATTTTGGTTCGGGACTTTTTCACAAAGCACAAAATACATCTGAAATGTCAAATGAAGTTTACAATGAAACTTGGTTTTAATTGCAACCTTTCATCAGGTTGTTATTGTGAAATAGTGTATTAAATAACCTACCAGGTTAAATAAAGATAATATTAATAGACAATGTGAAACAATAAACCACATCAACATTTGAGTAGCGCATACCCAAAATGGCCACCACGATGTCATCCTTGAGGATTTCGATGGACCCTCGTGACAAGAAGTAGAGGGCAGTAAGCACGTCTCCACAGTGGACCAGTGTGTCGCCCGGTGGGGAGTGAGTGGTCTTGAACCTCATGGCCAGGGCCCTCAGGCAGCCCTTAGTAGCCCCTTGGAATGCCTTGCAGCCCTGGAGCAGACTCGCGTTGAGGTGGAGGCAGATATCAGCCTGGAGACACTCAGGGAAACCCTTTAGGACCTGGGGGCGTGAAAAGACAGGCCACAGCAATAGGAGAATGGTCAGATAGGACTGGGATGGATTTGTCTGTGGTGTTGTCAGAGATGTGCTGTCAAACTAACTCGAGATGTCTTTGGGTGTGGGTCTGGTTTGAGTTTGCGAGTCAGATATGGTTTGGAATCCAGAGTGGGTTGATACAATTGCCAATTGTGTTTTGGGTCTTCTTCTCAAAATCGAAATACTGCATTGTCATATGTGACTGTTTGAGGGGGGGTATTTTTATGGCATCTTTCCATAGTCTTTAATCAGAGTACTAGCAGGTGGGGGTAAACAGATGGATATCCAACACTGCTATACAAGACACAACAAACTAGGAAAACATGGAAACAAACATGGAAACACATCTTCCCTTTGATTAACAAATAATTAGCACAAGTGTGCTCATGAGGGAGCTTTCTATCTTAGTGGGGTATCATTAGTGTCTGTGATTCAGATTTATCATAAAAATTAGTAAATAAAAGACTTACCTCAACTGAATTAACCTGTTATGTCATTTAGAGTTTAAGGATCAGAGTGACACAAGTATTTCAACTACTTAAATTACTACATGCTTAAATGCATATAGTTTCAATGGAAAAAATGTCACCTAAATTATTCAGTATCATGATATTAATGCCCACAATTGGAAAACAAGTAATTTGCCTGGGACTGAACACCACACTCGGTTACAGGTTAAAGGTCATGAGATGACTGTAAATAGAGGAGAAAATCTTGAACTGTGACATCACAGGGGACCAAAGGGCAAGGGAAGGCTTCAAACACACAAAAGGGGAAAATGAAACAATGAAACATTCTTACTCTATATTACATACAAAATCTAAATTTCTTGAAAAAGAGAGGCTATTTTTCATTAGTTGGGGAAAAAATCATAGCAGAAGATTTTGGAAAGGAGAGATTGAACAACATTTGGCAAGTGCAGGTACAATATCGCTGGACATGTGTGCCAAGCCTCCCACATTGAGGGAAACCTGGCAGTGCCAAGCTGTCTGTGCCTCTCCCATTGGCAGTATTCACAGCTTGGTAACTACCAGATAAAATTATGTGATTGTGTTTGAATACACAGATTTCATGCAAACGGCGACCTTGTGGCAAGCCACATGCAAGTCAGTCCGTGATGGACAATATGGGCTGCTAGAAGCACTGAGGGTTATACTACTGGCTGGCATGCAATGTGGAAGTCAGTATGTACACTGAGTGTACAAAACATTAAGAACATCTGCTCTTTCCAGGTGAAAGCTATGATCCCTTATTGATGTCACTTGTTAAATCCACTTCAGTCAGTGTAGATGAAGGGGAGTAGACAGGTTCAAGAAGGATTTTTAAGCCTTGAGACAATTGAGACATGGATTGTGTATGTATGCCATTCAGAGGGTGAATGGGCAACACAAAATATTTAAGTGCCTCTGAACAGGGGTATGGCAGTAGGTGCCAGGCGCACCGGTTTGAGTGTGCCAAGAACTGCAACACTGCTGGGTTTTTCACGCTCAACAGTTTCTCGTGTGTACCAAGAATGGTCCACCACGCAAAGGACATCCAGCCAACTTGACACAACTATGGGACGCATTGGAGTCAACATGGGCCAGCATCCCTGTGGAAAGCTTTCGACACCTTGTAGTCCATGTCCCGACGAATTGAGGCTGTTCTGAGGGCCACAGGGGGGTTGCAACTCAATATTAGGAAGGTGTTCTTAATGTTTTCTATACTCAGTGTACATGACATGATCTAGAGAAGGCTACAGTATTTAAAAGTAACTGGGGAGCATGCCTTCAAATGAACATGCTGTTTTTTCTAGACTATAAAGGCGAAGTTATGGATTTTATGGATAAATGTATTCTTTGATTTACATCTTGGTCTACGATTTTACTACACTCTGCCATTTTTGAAAACAACACGTTTCAGAGGGAAATAAGTTAACACTATTATCTGTGAACATAGTACCTCCTGCTCTTACCAGAGTGGTGAAGTCATTCCATTTGACATGACGCAGACATGGAAAAGACACATTTCTATAAGTACAGTTAACATCACCAGGGGAAAAGCCGGTTTACATACAGTATCCATGGCTTTCATTCTAGAGTTTAGAATCCTAATCAAGATCATAATAATGTCATATAACCATGTCGCTAAGGGAACACACTAGGCTTTGTGTTAATGGTAAGAACCGTCTTGGAGACAAGGTTGTTTAACGTCAGAAAAAACATTGAACAGCTTCACAGAGAAGCTAAGTACTGTAGGAGAAACACAGCAATGCAGTAACATAACCGCATCGTCAAACTGTGGGGCTGAACATTAAACACCTATTGAAGGACAACAGCAATCTGAATCAGCAATCTGAGACTTAACCATTATGCATACCCTTATCCCACCATAAGAATAACGCTAACACACACACACACACACACACACACACACACACACACACACACACACACACACACACACACACACACACACACACACACACACACACACACACACACACACACATACACATACACACACAGACACAAACGCGCACACTCACAGCTTCCCAACCAATTACACCCACACCCACCCCCACCCTCCTCCCCACACAACCCCCACACACTCCCCCTATTCGCACCATATTCATGTCGATGCCGTTGGTGTAGTTCCAGGCATGTTGGAAGTACTCCTCCAGGCGTTGCCTCAGTGGGTTGGGGATCTGGTGGAAGCGGATGAATTCTTTGACCCGGAGCATCTGCAGATGGTACCGCGCCGTACCGGAGTACAACCGCTGGATGATGGCCGACACATTACCAAAGATACTGGCGTACATCAGGGCTGCGAGAGGGAGAATCACACCAGACAGGAGATCATCATGTCGTCATCACTGTTAGCAATATTCTAATTTCCCTTAATTAATCAGTAGCTAGGAATATAGTAGTACAATAACTTATAGAGTAGTACTACTTGGCTTTACAGTAATAGTGATTCATTGTAGAAATATGTATAATGTATTCATTTGTTTGTTCGTTCATTGATTCCATCTGTTTTCAGTCCTAGTACAGTCTACACACTCACAGCCAATCAGCATGACACAGATGGAGAAGATCTTCTCGGAGTTGGTGTTGGGGGAGACGTTGCCAAAGCCCACGCTGGTCAGGCTACTGAAGGTAAAATAGAGGGCCGTGACGTATTTGTCCTTGATGGACGGGCCAGAGCTGGGGTCACTGTAGTTGTACCTAGGTGGTGAGACGGTACACTCAGTTCATGGTTCAATACATTTCGTGGTATTTTTCCTACAGTATTATCCCAACATAATTTTGTGGAAAGTATCATTTTTTCATTGAACCTTTATTTAACTAGGCAAGTCAGATTAAGAACAAATTCTTATTTACAATGACCAAACCCAGACGACGCTGGGCCAATTGTGCGCCGCCCTATGGGACTCCCTATCACGGCCGGTTGTGATACAGCCTGGAATTGAACCAAGGTGTCTGTAGTGACGTCTCAAGCACTGAGATGCAGTGCCTTAGACCGCTGCGCCACTTGGTTTTACCAATATTTCTTAGTTGAATTAACAAATCATGACGTTCTTTCCTATCATTCAACTGCATCGTTATTAAAGAGTCATGTGATACAGTAAATAGTATTGGGGTACATTGAGGCACAAGTCCATGGTACATATTGTTACGATATTCAGTAATTCAGTATATTTTATCTTGCCTAGTACCTCTTTCCAATGGACACGCCCAGGTTATCCAGCCAGCCAATCTTGTGCTCCAGATAGGGCTTCTCCACATTGCCGATGGCGTACCAGATGCAGGCCAGCCAATGGGCAATGAGGGCGAAGATGCACATGAGGAGCATAAGGACGGCGGCGCCGTACTCTGAATATCGGTCCAGCTTACGGGCCACGCGAACTAGTCGGAGCAACCGGGCGGTCTTCAGCAGGCCAATCAGAGTGGTGGTCTGAGGGGACATAGAAGTAAACAGAGCTGTGATTGGCTGGGGGTTTGAGTGTTGCAGTATAGTGCAGACACGTTATTTGTTAATTGGATGCACCACAACAGGAAGCAATTTGTTGTTATTAGAGGTACCCTTAAGGTCACTGTTACAATCAAGCTTGGCTGAATGACCACAATCCAGTTTCTTATTCCAGTTTCTAAATCACTGAATATGACAGTGGGTCAATGGAAGTGACCTCTGCAAAAAAATAGACTGCTGTCTAAACCAGCAGAGAGCAGTGGCAATAATATAAATTATAATATAACATATTTCCATCACTCTAAAATGTTGTTATGAGGAGTGAGGAGGATTTATCAAGCCTACATACTGATACTAAGATGACTGCAGAAAAAAATATGTTCCTAAAGAACAATAAAGAAAATGACAGAGAACGTCCAAGTCTTCCAGCCAGGCAGCATGAAGCAAACACCACGTCTCTTCTGTCCTCCCACCCCTCCTGCCTTCTGTTCACTTTCATTTAAACAGCCTTAATCCTGGCATCTCTCCATCTCTGTTCCTGCCCAGCTAAATTAACACGGTGACCAAAAAATAAATAAACGACCACGGCCTGCCATGAGATAAGAGCGGATTTATTGGCGTCACACAGTCTGCAAACAGCATAAGTGAGTCTTAGGGAAACGCTAATAGTTTGTTCCCCATCTCATCAGGACTGACGATTATAGTAATATCCTGAGGGATGTCATTACTACTACTCCACAGTCATTACTACTACTCCACAGTCACCCAGGTCTCTGCACCTGTATACATTTATTTACAGGGGGCTTCTCTCGTTTACACATGAGACTCAATTTGACAGTGACTATGGTTCCTTGTCTCATAGAAGGGGGTCTGATTTATGGCGCAACACTGACTCGACTCTGTCACAGGTGAATGTGCTCTGCTGAGGGACACGGATGCTGCTGCTGAGGCTCTGAAAGCTCCATTACAAACTGCCCGGCCCATCCACCCAAATCTTCCCCCTAAATCGCTGCAATCATTTACAGCAGCTTTTGTCTCCTATACTCTTAGAAGAAAAGGTGTTATCTAGAACCTAAAAGGGTTCTTTGGTTGTCCCCTAAGGAGAACTCTTTGAAGAACCCTTTTGGTTCCAGGTAGAACCCTTTTGGGTTCCATGTAGAACTCTGGAACCAAAAAGGGTTCTCTTATGGGGACAGCCAAAGAACCCTTTTGGAACCCTTTTTTCTAAGAGTGTGCTTCCCAACCGGGAAGAGAAATCAGTCTCAGACAGACAGGGCATATCCTAAATCAATCAGAAATTCTTTCCATGTTTTTAGAATTTATCGTAACTGTTGATCTTGACTGGAATGTCGGATGTGCAGAGTGACTGAGGGGTTTGTGTGCAAAAAGGGGTGGTTTAGTAGGGTATATTAGTTGATGGTTGATTAAAATACTTGCTCAAGTCTGCAGTGCTTGTGAGTTGAAGAGTGGAGAGCTAAAGCTTCTCCCTAACGACCCTGGTGGTAAATGAAATGTGTCCGGGATGGGGTTGGCTAGTCATCTGTGTTGGCCTGTCCACTCTACACAACCCCTGATAGGCAGACAGCACATGACGGTTTATGTTCAACCACTGTCTGAAATAGAAGACATAATCCCATAGGCTACCGGCTACAACAGGGTTTTCTAACTACGCTCATGGGCCCCGATCCCGATTTAGGAATTGATGCCTTTCCTACGATCGATGCCTTTCCTACACACGCCTTTCCTACGCACTCATCAGTATTTGATATACAGACCTACCTTATTTAGTTGCGTAACACGCCCTGCAGGTGTGGCTACCTTGCACACTCTGTATAAATGTAATTCAACCGCTGAAAACCCTCACACTTGCTGGCCAACAGATTTTCTCATGGAGTTTTCATTCTATGGGGTTTTCAGTACATATGTATATCCCTTTAGATAAGGTTTTAATTACAATTTTGTCGACAGACTCAACAGAAAACATTAAGAGAACCGGTTCAGAATATGGGGATCAATGAAAGAACGCCATCTATGCATATTGTTCTCCGTTTCAGCACCAATTAGATTAAAAAATACTCTCGTAGATTATTTAGGCAAATTTTTGGGTTATGAAAGTATGTATGAATCATAAAAAAAAATGTTTGGAGAGTCTTCACGCACTAAATACTGTATATCGATGAATAAAAATACAGTGGTTTGATTCATCCTGAAAGCTGTCATACTCAAGTTCAATTCATGAAATATTGGAAGTTATATAACCTAGAAGTATAACCTGTATAAATATAACCGAATTCTCACTAATCATGGAAGTGTATGACAACGGTCCAGTCACCGTGAACCGTGCGCCAGGCTCCAGGTTTAACCTGCTACGTGTGTTCTGAGTTCCATAATGATTCAAATAGGCTTCATGTCCCAAATTATTGCACAACGTTAGCCAGATATGATCCACTAATGCTAGCGACCCTCAAGAAAATGAATGATGCAAAAATAAATGCATGTGGGTATTACTGACGGTGGCTCCTGGTAGTGGCTAATATTTAACATGATACAAATTGTAAAATAAATCAGAGAAAAGCCTGGGCATATAATCAAAACATTATAAAGCGCATGCATCAACTCGGTAGGTCCAGCCCTACAGAAGCCTATGGGCTTGGGTCTCCACACTTCATCCGTGCAAATTATGAGGGCACACAATAAACATTCTGAATAACGCCACAGCGATTTATATCCTATTTCACTGTGAACAATCATATACATTCCATGTTGATATGATTTTCAGTTTGCTTCCATATGGCTGGTCTCATATTCGTCTCCAGGGACCATAAGGAAAAATCATCTAAAACAATGGCTGTGTATTTACAATCCCCTTCTCCAAACGGATTACTCATTTACCTAGCTCTTATCGATAGATCCTATGAAGTTGTAAATTACAGTGCACGGAAAATTGCATTATTTCTATCAGAAAAAACTAAGTAGATGCTTTTTCCACTTGGAACCGGTAAATTCGCTAGACCTTATTCATGGTTTCATCGTGGTAAAGGTCAGAATTCGATGTATCTGTAGACACATCTCCTCCACACCTTCATTTATTCTAGCTCCACCTCAAACAAATAGAGGGTGAATAGCATGCTATTCTCATGTTTAAATTTAATAAGGTAAGACTACGCATAGACAGAAAAGCCCATCAAAAGGGAATTACGTTGCATTTACGCAAATCTGTGTCCTGTAGAACTACTGTCTGGGTATGCAGGCTTTTGTTTCAGCCCAGCACTGACACACCTGGTTCAAATGATCAACAAATTCAATTCAGACCTCAATTGGATGAATTGGTTGTCGCTGCAGGACTTACACAAAAACCTGTACATGTTATCATAAAATGTAGCCTCTGCTGCTTTTTTCCTGAAAAGTGAGAGACGCTATATTACATGGACACACGCTGTGGCATGTCACCACTCGTCTGTCTGTTCCGCTTCCTCTTCCTGCCATTCACTGACAGCCCCAGACTTAGGGCAACTCTCCAGTACAAGACACCTGATGGTAAATAATGACTCGACAAATCACTGCTCTGACACACCACTGCTCCCTACACATGCTCACTTGTCATCATTTTGCAGGAGACATCTATTTTTTTCTGGAACATCATGTACCCTGTCCTGTCCCGCTCTGTGATGTGCCAGCAAGGGACACACTTAGCAGTCGCTGCTCGGCTGAGATATTGACATCCTGTGGGTGTAATCAGAGTAGATAAATCTTCTCTCTCTCTTCCTCTGTCCCTCTCATACGCAGGAACACATCTCTCCCTCTCACTGCAGTCCAACAATCGTTCTTTTGACCTGCATCTTTCTTGCTCTGTCTTTCCCTCCCTCCTTTTCTAGAGTTGAGAACTTGGAAAGCTACTGTTCCACCTGATGGGCCAACACAGCACAGTACAGCTCGGTTTGACTCAGATTCAGCTCGGCTTAGCAGTGTAAAAAGGGTCTAAGCGTTTTCCCTTACTTCATCCGATCCCGAGCCGAAGATGAGCAGATCAAAGGGGATGGCAGCCACCATGTCGATGAGGAACCAGCCCTTGAAATAGTGGATGGCTATCTTCGCCGGGTGGCTGACCACCTCCTCGTTGAGATTCACATAGGTTGTCCTGAAGTTGATCAATATGTCCACGATGAACATGATGTCCACCATGAGGTCGACCACGTTGAGCGGCGAGCACGAGTAGCCGCACTCCCTCCTCTTCTGCTCCTCTAGGTCGTTGAGGAGGAAGGCGGCGGAGTAGGGCGTGAAGATGGCCGTGTAGATGACCAGCAGCAGGATGAGCCAGTCCCACACCGCTTTGAAGGGGCTGTAGTGGAGGATGGTTAACTTGTCCATGCGCGGCACCTGGAGCTTGTACTCGGGAAGCACATCTGCGCCCAGGGATAGCACCTGAGGAGGAAGGAGGGAGGAGTTAAGAGGAAGTAAAGTGAAGACATGAAGAAAATGGTGGCTTGGATCAATGTATTAGAAGAGCGAATGAATCCTATAGAATCCTAAGGAAATACTTTGAAATTCAAGCTGAAGTCAGTGGGATGTAAATATTGTATAGGGGCCTACTGCAAAAGCCACGATGCTAATGTTGCATTCAAATATTATCTAACACTATTTAAAACGAATGTATATAACAGCCTATATGTAGCCTATTATGGATGCATACTGTACATGTATATGGTCTATACTGTATATAACATTAAGTTAATTCTATGGATGAAAATACACAAAGGTTAACATCATCAGCTTGCCCCTTGTGCTTGGCTGTAGGGAGGATAACTATACATTTATATACAGGTCGCTTAACCTCCTCAGGCATACTATTCATTCTTTATGAGTCGATCACTGGACACTAAACACCGCTGAACTCCCAAGAGGATATCAGTCACGTGGAAATATTGATGGAAGAACAGTGTCTTAACCATCCTTCCAGAACTACAGTACCCATTAGCCACATACACATACTTAAAGAAGTACATGTTCGTTTAGTATCTTACTGTATTAGCCAGCAAATTGCAAACAAGTAATATGACGGGAATGTCCTTGTAGGGGCTTCTACATAGGAAACACCCTATTTAAGGAATGTTTAATCGCATCAATATCCCCACTATTCCAGTTAGAGTATGGCCTGTCCCTGGATAACTTTTAACATCAATATCACAGAGCAGATAATAGTCTCAATGACACTAAGGTGATTATCGTGGTAGGAGGTGGTGGGATATAGTCATTCATTCTGCAGCTTGACACTTCAATGCCAGGGAAGACATTTCTGCCTCTGCTCCTCATGGCTGATTATCACTGTGGCGACACCCAAGGGCAGAGAAGTAATCATTGTAGATGGAGAGAAGAGCAAGCTGAAATAGAGCCTTGGAAATGGAATTAGGGCTCCATTTCGGTCGCCTTCGACATAGAACTAGAATTACTAGAATGGCAATCCCCATTCAAGTCAATGTTCCATGATGGTCCATTCAAGTCATTATTTCCACTATTTCCAATTATTTCCTCCACCATCTAGGCCTACTCCTAGTCGCACCCTGGCAGGGATCGCCTCGGCGACCCCTGTGATTGAGTGGGATGAAGGGCAGAGGGCTTAAGTGATTATAATGAAATTGGTTATTAGATGTCTTCTGTCCCCTCCCCTGTGTGATTACAGGTCAATAGAACAACCCTCCACTATATCACACCCTTTAAAGCAAATCACCAAATAAAGGGCAGAGAGAGAAAAAGCTTTTTCATTATTCATGTCCAGCTACAGTAGTTATCTTCATTGAAAGTTTTGGTAATTAGGCCACAGGCAGTTTTATTTCTTTCATCAAACTGCCCTTTGCTCAAAGTGGAAAAGAAGCACAAGGCAGTGATTGTCATGAGAAACCTCTTTTTGAATGAACGTGTTGTTTTGTGACTCTTGATGACATACCACCTAAATCAGGCAGAATCACATACCATGTGGATAGATTAGTCGATGTGGCCTACTGGGCTACTTCCACTTGTAGGGAGTTGGTAAAAGGAGTACCTAATCTCTGATCCAGGGTCAGATGTTTCTAGGCCTATATGATCCGGTTAATCAATGTTGGGTCGGTAAATCTGATCCTGTATCTGTGATTAGTGGCAACATCTAATTTGAGCCATATGGTAACATAGGTAAACTGTCTCTGAGCCTGCTGGCAAGCCCAGGGAGGAGCCAATTTGCAGAATGAGAGCTCAGTTGAGCACGTTGCTCCCCCTGATCTGTTACTAAATAAACTATTCAGACATAATTATTTAATGCACCTAGTGTGGATTCATTTGCTATTGTGCAAATTAACTCTCTCATCTGGAATAACTGTATGCAAATGAGTGGTCTGTTCATTTCACCCTCTCACGTTATTTGTTTGTATTGTTGGAGGATTTGGAATACCAGAGTGTCATTTCCTGTCTTGGCCAGTGCTGCTTTGTCACGTGACCCACAACATTTATTGTTGACAATAATGAAAAAAATGGGCAAAACTGAAGCAAAGCCATGACATAACGACTGGTAAAACTGAAGCAAACCCATCCAAACCTGGAGAAATAATACCTCATAGAACGAACATTAACTTCTTATGGCTGGGGGCAGTATTGAGTAGCTTGGATGAATAAGGTGCCCAGAGTAAACTGCCTGCTACTCAGGCCCAGAAGCTAAGTAGATTTGGATAGAAAACACTCTGAAGTTTCTAAAACTGTTTGAATGATGTCTGTGAGTATAACAGAACTCATATGGCAGGCAAAAACCTGAGAAAAAAATCTAACCAGGAAGTGGGAAATCTGAGGTTTGTAGGTTTGCCTATCCAATATAAGGGTCATATGGGGTCATATTGCACTTCCTAAGGCTTCCACTAGATGTCAACAGTCTTTAGAACCGTGTTTCAGGCTTCTACTGTGCATGATGAGGGAATGAGAGCTGTTTGAGTCAGGGGTCTGGCAGAGTGCCACGAGCTCACTCAGGCGCGCCCCCGTGAGAGGTAGCTGCGTTCCTTTACCTTTCTAAAGACAAAGGAATTCTCCGGTTGAAACATTATTGAAGATTTATGTAAAAAACATCCTAAAGATTGATTCTATACATCTTTTGACATGTTTCTACGAACTTTAATGACATTTTTAGACTTTTCGTCTGTCCTGCGCGTCATGAATTTGGATTTTTGAACTAAACGCGCTAACAAAAAGGAGGTATTTGGACATAAACTATGGACTTTATCGAACAAAACAAACATTTATTGTGGAACTGGGATTCCTGGGAGTGCATTCTGATGAAGATCATCAAAGGTAAGTGCATATTTATAATTCTATTTCTGACTTCTGTTGACTCCACAACATGGCGGGTACCTGTATGGCTTGTTTCTGTGTCTGAGCGCCGTACTCAGATTATTGCATGGTGTGCTTTTTCCGGAAAGTTTTTTTGAAATCTGACACAGCGGTTGCATTTTTAATTTTTTTATTTATTTCACCTTTATTTAACCAGGTAGGCAAGTTGAAGCCGGAGGACAGCTAGCTTCTGTCCTCTGAGTACGTTGACTTCAATACAACACCTAGGAGACTCTTGGTTCTCACCCCATTACATAGACTTACACAGTAATTATAACAACTTCTGGAGGATGTCCCCCAACCTATCAGAGCTCTTGCAGCATGAACTGACATGCTGTCCACCCAATCAAAGGATCAGAGAATTAATCTAGTACTGAAAGCATAAGCTACAGCTAGCTAGCACTGCAATGTATAAAATGTGGTGAGTAGTTGTCTTAAAGAGAAAGACATTAGTTTTGAACAAATTAATTTCTTCCAAAATTAAGGAGAAGCAAGAGAGACGAGAGCGAGAGATAGCTATATTTGGTTGTATTTTTTTTAAACGTTCACTTTCACTTAGCTAGCAAATGCAGCTAGCTAGTTTAGCCTACTCAAACACCCGGCTCAAACAGAGAGGGATGCTATGTTAGCTAGCTGGCTATAGCTATCCAACACTGGAACTCTTCCAAGTCAAGGTAAGCTTTGGTTTTATTAATGTATTGCCACCGGGGCACGCCAGTGTAACTGGTAAAATGCTTTCTGACTACATTGTACTGCATGATTGTAGCGAGTTTACTAACGTGTTAGTTCTAGTTGACTATGATGTGACAACAATGTAGGCTGTGTGTAGAGGTAAGCAGTCATGATATGAAGGTTTGGCTTGGAAAGGTTTTTTGCCTGGTCACAGACAGCTGATGTGTTGTGCACTGAAGTCCACAAGCGAAGGGAAAAGGTGAGAGGGGGAGAGAGCGTAGATAGTTGCGAGAAGGAATTATAAACTCAGCAAAAAAAGAAACAGCCCTTTTTCAGGACCCTGTCTTTCAAAGATAATTCGTAGAAATCCAAATAACTTCACAGATCTTCATTGTAAAGGGTTTTAACACTGTTTCCCATGCTTGTTCAATGAACCATCAACAATTAATGAACATGCACCCGTGGAATGATCGTTAAGACACTAACAGCTTACAGACGGTAGGCAATTAAGGTCACAGTTATGAAAATTTAGGACACCAAAGAGACCTTTCTACTGACTCTGAAAAACATCAAAAGAAAGATGCCCAGGGTCCCTGCTCATCTGCGTGAACGTGCCTTAGGCATGCTGCTAGGAGGCATGAGGACTGCAGATGTGGCCAGGGCAATAAATTGCAATGTCCGTACTGTGAGACGCCTAAGACAGCGCTACAGGGAGACAGGACGGACAGCTGATCGTCCTCGCAGTGGCAGAACACGTTTAACAACATCTGCACAGGATCGGTACATCCGAACATCACACCTGCGGGACAGGTACAGGATGGCAACAACAACTGCCCGAGTTACACCAGGAAAGCACAATCCCTCCATCAGTGCTCAGACTGTCCGCAATAGGCTGAGAGAGGCTGTACTGAGGGCTTATAGGCCTGTTGTAAGGCAGGTCCTCACCAGACATCACCGGCAACAACATCGCCTATGGGCACAAACCCACCGTCGCTGGACCAGACAGGACTGGCAAAAAGTGCTCTTCACTGACGAGTCGCAATTTTGTCCCACCAGGGCTGATGGTCGGATTTGCGTTTATCGTCGAAGGAATGAGCGTTACACCGAGGCCTGTACTCTGGAGCGGGATCGATTTGGAGGTGGAGGGTCCGTCATGGTCTGGGGCGGTGTGTCACAGCATCATCGGACTGAGCTTGTTGTCATTGCAGGCAATCTCAACACTGTGCGTTACAAGGAAGACATCCTCCTCCCTCATGTGGTACCCTTCCTGCAGGCTCATCCTGACATGAACCTCCAGCATGACAATACCACCAGCCATACTGCTCGTTCTGTGTGTGATTTCCTGCAAGACAGGAATGTCAGTGTTCTGTCATGGCCAGTGAAGAGCCCGGATCTCAATCCCATTGAGCACATCTGGGACCTGTTGGATCGGAGTGTGAGGGCTAGGGTCATTCTCCCCAGAAATGTCCGGGAACTTACAGGTGCCTTGGTGGAAGAGTGGGGTAACATCTCACAGCAAGAACTGGCAAATCTGGTGCAGTCCATGAGGAGGAGATGCACTGCAGTACTTAATGCAGCTGGTGGCCACACCAGATACTGACTGTTCTTTTTGATTTTGACCCCCCCTTTGTTCAGGGACACATTATTAAATTTCTGTTAGTCACATGTCTGTGGAACTTGTTCAGTTTATGGCTCAGTTGTTAAATCTTGTTATGTTCATACAAATATTTACACATGTTAAGTTTGCTGAAAATAAACGCAGTTGACAGTGAGAAGAGATTTCTTTTTTTGCTGAGTTTATATACAACAAGCAAAAATCATGATGTTTTTATGTGGCTGCTACGAAAGTGAACTGTTTGCGTGTGATCAGGTGTGTATTCATTCCACCGATTCTGTTGAAAAACGTCTCATAAACGGAACAAAATGGGGATAAACGTACCTGAATTTGTCCAACAGAAACTCTCATTTGCATTTGCTGGACTAATGACTACACCCTAGATTAGCTAGCTGTAGGCAAGAGTTTGCAAGGCGGTATTGAATGTGTCACTGTCTGTCACCTTGATTACTCAAAATTCTCTCGGCCTATGCACCTACGTTGTGAACTTGAGTTCATCGGCTAGGTTGTAGCAACCTCATGATGGGTACAGTATCATGTAGTAGCCTAAACTTATCGATGTTACATTGAACTGGGTGAATGGAATATGAATGACAGTCATCCAATATGCTGTAATAGAAATAAGGCCATGCTCATTAAAAAAAGAATCATCCTCCCCCATCTTAAATGGTACCAACCGCCACTGGTATACACATTATCAGTAGAACAGCAACATCCTTGTCTGTTCTGAACAAAGTGGCCCTGACAGATCTTAAAGGTCAACCAGCTCTGCCATAGCGACACACAGACGCACGCACATACAGACAGGCAAGCACGCAGGCAGGAGTACACACAGGCATCCTGGTTTCCCTCATCCTCCCCCATAGGGACCAACACAAGGAGGCGTTGGTGTACTGCGCACACACACTCTCCACGGGGAGGACAGACAGACAGGCAGACAGGATGGTGAGGATGACCTCTAACCTGTGTGTAACTAGAGTGTATCCCTGAGCCCTGGTAAGAGAATCTGTCCTGATCCCCCCCCTACGGGTGATATACACCTTCACCGGTTTACTTATTAAAACAAGCCCCTTGAGTTTCAGCCTAGTGGTAATATCGTTGGACCAGTAACCGAAAGCTAACAAGGTAAAAATCTGTCATTCTGCCCCTGAGCAAGGCAGTTACCCCACTGTTTCCCGGGCGCCGTGGATGCTGATTAAGGCAGCCCCCCCCCCCCGCACCTCTCTGATTCAGAGGGGTTGGGTTAAATGCGGAAGACACATTTCATTTGAAGGCATTCAGTTGTACAACTGACTAGGTATCCCCCCTTTCCCTTTCAATGAATTAGGTAACGTCAGACAGTAACAACAGGGCAGCGTGTACAGACACTGTGTTCTGACCTGGTGGTGTTCCGTGTGTGTTTTGTGTGTGTGTGTGTGTGTGGGGTAGGGGATAATTACCGCTCTCTAATGTATAACATTGGGGCAGATGACTATTCATGTGATTATTCAATGAGGTAATAGTACATCGAGCTACAGCACACTATACATCTGTAACTGTCTGTACAGAACAAACACACAGAAAAGACATGTCCCCTGTACGGAACAGATTCTATAGAATGGATTCTAACTCCAACATTATACTTGATTGAGTGAAGCTCCAACATCTTTTTATTTCTTTTTATTTCACCTTTATTTAACCAGGTAGGCGAGTTGAGAACAAGTTCTCATTTACAATTGCGACCTGGCCAAGATAAAGCAAAGCAGTTCGACACATACAACAACACAGAGTTACACATGGAGTAAAACAAACATACAGTCAATAATACAGTAGAAAAATAAGTCTATATACAATGTGAGCAAATGAGGTGAAAAAAGGCCATGGTGGCGAAGTAAATACAATATAGCAAGTAAAACACTGGAATGGTAGATTTGCAGTGGAAGAATGTGCAAAGTAGAGATATAAATAATGGGGTGCAAAGGAGCAAAATAAATAAATACAGTAGAGGGGCACAGGGCCTTTCATGACCTCTTACCTGTGTGACCTTATCGGTGACGTTGTGTGTTCGGTCCTTGACCTTTGGGGCTATGATGGTTTTCTCGGAGGACGAAGGGGAGGGGCACTTCTTGTCATTGTTGGCCTCTGAGAAGTTGAGCGTGATGAGGGGGATCTTGTTGATGGTGCTGTATCTGTTGAGGTGGGAGTCAGACGTGGAGCCCAGAAGACTGGATTTGATCTGGTTGAAGGGTCCTGGAGGAGAATTTAATGGAGAGAGAGGTTTGGAAATGGCTAGCGCTGTGATGCTAGGCTAGAGCGGCGATGCTATACTAGGCTAGCGCGGTGATGCTAGGCTATGCTAGCACGTGTGGCCTGGTACAGCTTGACGGTTTGACGGTATGCTAATGGCTAAAAGGAGACCTCAAGTGTGGTTCATGTGGTAGGTGTGTCAATAGGCTGCCGTGTCTATTTGTTATGTGTGGGAGCGTGAGTATGGAACTGTTTTTTTCTCTTGAGTGAACTCAATTGCTGTCACAAGACAAGTGAACAACCACAGGACAACAGTGGAAATACAACTGTCAAACAGATCCACCCTAGCCCTCTGCTTGATCAGGTTGCCTTCTATTCAACAGCTGTAGAAATGACAAACTTGGTGTAATGAACAATTTTAGTGAAACATTGATGTCCACAAACAAAGGAAATGTATACTTATATCTGTCATGAGGTTTTTGACTCAATGATACCATATGGATATGGCTTTCATGATTCATACATCCACAAATACTCTGCGTTACTATGCGAAAATACAGTACAACACTGCCATACAACCTCACCACGTTGAACAACACTCACACTGTCACACGCATATCTACTGTAGGCAATATGGAAAAGAGAGGGAACGTGTCAACTGTTGATCCAAAAGGAGAAGATGGAGGGATGACTCATTATGCCTTTCTCACAAACGAGTGTTGAGAAAACAGTGAGTGATACTTTCACACACAATAGACATGCGCAGCTGGAATACGTAGTGATACTTACACATACAAAAGACATGCGCAGCTTGAATACATGCTACAGCAGCATTGTACATTACAGTATGTGTGCATTACAGACATATAGGAAAAGCTCAAGCCATACCCCCAGCCATCCAGGACCGAGACGCTAGCGAATCAGGAGAGAGAGAGAGAGGGAGGGAGGTAGAGAGCAGCGTAAAGAGGAAGTGACCTCAGAGAGAGGGACGGGGTCAAAGGTCAGGATAATTCTGCAGGCACTTCCTGAGTGTCATGTTACATTTATTTGAGCAACATCAGAGTGATTTTTTTTTAGTAGAGGTAAAGAAATCTGGCCACTATGTTATGGTAATTAAAAATATCCCGGAAATCGGAGACATAAGGTCTAAAGTTAAGAATACAAACAATAGCTGATAACATTATCAGATGCTCCTCCAAATCTTTCCATATTCAATGGAGTAGGTATCAGTGGAGGCTGGTGGGAGGAGCTATAGGAGGACGGGCTCATTGTAAATGGAATATTGGAACAATATCAAATACATCAAAGCTATGGAAACCACATGTCTGACTCCATTTCATTAATTCCATTCCAGCCATTACAATGAGCCCGTCCGTCTACAACTCCTCCCAACAGCCTCCTCTGGTAGGTATTGATCCGGAATGCACTTTAAGGCTAGTAAAGAGATTGATTTCAGAGGAAAGTACAGTCATTTAATTCATTTCTGGAGGTTAAAAGGCTCTCAGACATTTGATAACATTACAGTGACGTAGAATTCAGTGGAGGCTGCTGAAGGGAGGACGGCTCATAATAATGGCTAGAACGGCGGAAATTGAATGGTATCAAACACATGGTTTCACTAATTCCACTCCAGCCATTACAACGAGCCCGTCCTCCTCAATTAAGGTGCCACCAATCTCCTGTGGTAGAATTACTTACAGTATCATTACATTTTTGATCTATAATAGTAGTATTCCATAACCAGTAAAGTAGTCATGGATCGGAATACTTTTTTGGTAAAGCGGAGACAAAATGGAGGACGTTATTCAAGAAAACAGACAAACCATCACTCTATTCCCTTTGACTGTACTGGCACAGGTCAAAGGAAATAGCCCATCAGTTGTCTTTGGTAAAAGGAACTATTGGCAGCAGGCGAAGACAACTATTATTATGATTCATTGATTATTATAGATTTCCTGTTCTATGGAAATGAGAGGCAAGATTTGTTTTCATTCAGGCGCGCGGCAGGTCAAAAGTCAGCCTGATTTTCCCGAACTATCAGAAGGGATCTGCAAGCTTGCAGGGCACTCACAGGTCACTTCTTACTACAGCATGAATAATGCTACTACTATGCCGTGCAAGCCTCTCTGGCATTCTCAGAGGAATTCACAAATGTGTCAATCCAGCACTAGCATTCATCACAGGCTTATGTTGTTGTTGAGTTGAAAAATCCATGCAGCAAGCAGTTCAAGCCATATATTCTATATCCGTGCTATGTTCAAGGAGCGTGTGGTTGTTACCTTTGATATTACGACCATTGTCTGCGATTGCATAGTGTTGAGCGAGAGAGAGGGGGATGGGAGGAAGGTGGAGGAGTGAGAGGAGATTCCAGATCTGTACGTAGCTAGCTAGTGATGGAAGACGACCCACATAAAAGCCCTATCGCCGTCGCACCATTCATTATCATGAAGTAGACGTATTACAGTGTCAACCGCAGGGGCCCTTTGAATGAGAAATGCAGATTCAATGGTGTAGGGAGGGATAGAAATATTAGCTGGGTACAGAGACAGGGAGAGTCTGGGGCTGTACTGTACCCCCCATGTTGACTGTGGGTGGAAAGGTGATCTGTGATTCAGGAGTCAGGATAGATGTGGTAATTCAGGAGTCAGGATAGATGTGGCGCTGCCTGATGACTAAGAGTAGGTACAGTTGAGGTGGGGGACTACCCCCATTCACTGATCCAAGGTCAGATTTGATTTGTACCACATGATAACAATGGTTGGGATTGGGAGCAAATCTACTGCGTAAGAACAGCAAGGCTAAATTGATTTAATATAGCATAACATCTCAGGGTGAGGCGGATGGATGGTAACAAGCATTTCCGACCATGGAGGTGGTGTTGACTTACATACCTTCACTTGCGTGTCGGTCCCTGAAGGCCATCTTGGAGTTGGAGCCAAAACCCTCCATGTCCTGTGCAGAGGAGGCCCTCCGGATACTACACACACTCTCCCTGGACACGGTGGGGGTCAGGCCTGAGATGGAGGGGGCCAGAGTGCCCACAGTCTGAGGCTGGGCCTGGGGAACCGCTTGGGGAACCAGCCTGTTCCAGACTGGCCCCTTGGGGGATGAGTGGTCCAGGGGTCCCGACACAGGGGTGGAGCAGTGGCTGGGACCGATGAGGGCTCTCGTGTCGTTGGTGTAGGAGGGGCTGCAGCTCTCCCGGGTGGGCAGTGACCGGAAGTCGCGGGTGGCCACCGACTCTTCGCTGCGGCGGGGCGAGTCGATCATGACGGCGTCAGGGTCCTCCTGAGGGAGGGACTGCTTACTGATGCCCAGGAGGTGTAAGGCTGGGAGCCGGAAACAAAAGAATCTACCTTTCCCTGGAGAGAGAAAAAAGAGAGGGAGAGTTAGAGAGAGTACAATTGTTCAACAGCAATGCTTGGAATATTTTCAACAATAAGAGAAATAGTTTTTGCAAAACTCTGCCCTTTTCAGAGTGGTTCATCATGACTTCATTCATTGTGGAGGAATTCTTAATTTGATCGTGACTAGGTAGAAACAAGTAGGGGAAGATGGCGCACTGGATAGATGCTCTGTAGCTCATGCTAGTCCTTGGAGTGAAAACCATACCCTCAGTTTCCAGCTCACTCCCCAGATATCAAGCAGTGAGTGCCAATATTGTTCAAAAGGAGCTAGCCAACAGTTATTTCAAAAAGAGCAGCAAGATCAAAACAAATGCCTCTCATCCCAACGGCCTAGCTTCCATCTTCAGCTTCCTTCAATTATTCAGACATTTGATGAAATAAAGTAACCACCATTAATATATTAGAGTCCCATAAAATATCAAATTACAACAGGTTTCCTATGATTGATTAAAACCCTTGGAGAGAGGAGAAAGAGATCATCTTTGTCCAAATGATGTTACCAATGAATCTGTCAATGCATTATGAGGGCGACTTTAAACCTTGTGGTTATAGTTCCGTTTCTAGGAAGTCTGAAGTGGAGGCATCTTGTATTCAAGGACTTTGGGGGCCTTGTCAGAGGATCTCATTTCAAATGTATAACATGTTCCGGGTGACCTAACAAACACACTGGTATACAGTGGCTATACACACAAACATGCACAGGTGCACGCACGTACACATGAACACACACATACATGCACGCTCTTGTTTGAAACTACAATCCCAGTCAGAACTATGAGGCATGCGTGTTTTCTCCTCCTAGTCTGTAGAAACATGCCATCATTAGTCTGTGCACACAGTTAACATGTTACAGTACATGTGTCGTATGTGAACACGACACCGCACCATGGCAACAGAACATACATTGATGATGCCAGATCGTTCCAGCTAAGGGCCAATTGAGTTTCCTGAAGCATTCTTTCCTGGAACAAAGATCATGTGTTATTCCCAGTGGGCTACGTCTTCTCAGCCTCATCCAGGCACCATTACAGAAGCTTACCTAACACTGAGTAATGGAAAAGGGGAAAAAGGACAACCTATATACTGCTGGAGACATTGACGTCTTTATTTCTGTAATTAAAACAGTACATTTGAAGTAAAAACGGAAAACATAAGTGAAGAATTTCATAAAATAACACAATTTCCAAAAGTCATTTTCCTGTTGCAGTATTACTTTATTCTATACATCTAAAAGCTAATAAAAAAACAAGCATAAACTTATGAAAAAAAAACACTCTCCACTCCATATCCCTCTGGATTTTTGTGCTTCAGGGAGCTAACGTGCCTGCTACATCACATTACACATGCCTTTGTCTTGTTCCAGGTTGAACTGTTAAAGGCAGTGTGGGGAATAGCAGAGAGATGATTGACAATGTTCATCAATGTTCTTCTGCTGTGCTCATAGCTCGTTTTTCTTTCGTTGACACTCATGACGAGGAATAGGAAACCAATTTTAGACGCTGTCACGTGTACACTTACTTTGAAGGTGTTAATGCATCAGTGCATCAGTGGGAATGCATCAGGTTCTTGGTATTTTCATTTGTCAATGACTTAGTTGTATCCGTCCCTATCATCTAAATGAATGAAGAAGTGCATAATCAATATATTAATGGAAATATAGGAAAGGCAACACGTCTACCTCACCATAAGCATATCACCTTATGCCCCTCTCCACACACACGGCAGGGTAGCCTAGTGGTTAGAGTGTAGGACTACTAACTGAAAGGTTGCAAGTTCGAATCCCTGAGCTGACAAGGTAAAAATCTGTCGTTCTGCCCCTGAGCAAGGCAGTTAACCCACTGTTCCTAGGCCGTCATTGAAAATAAGAATTTGTTCTTAACTGACTTGCCTAGTTAAATAAAGGTAAAATAAACACACAGAAAACATAAATTGCTTTTAAGCAATCAATTTCTTAATTGTATAGCAAATTAAGCATGCCGTCTGACAATATCCTATTGCATTTGCGGTAAAAATAAATGACATTGGCCTGTTACTATTTTTAAAAGGTGACATTAGCGCTGAGTGGAACTCATGCAACGCCGAGTTCCAATGTAGCCCTTTCCTGCAGTCAAATGGCCCTTTAGTGGCCTCATGGGTGAAATGTTATTCATATTTTTAATAATTTCATAAATTCTAAACTTTATTTTTTTTAAACTTGCCAAAAATCTGGTGTTTCTATGTCAAACAGTTTTATTATATTTCAGTCTTCTGTGATGTGTAATATTGGGATGCAAACTCAAAATGTAATACATTTCAACTCTATATGTGACATGGTACAGGTGCAAGAAAGCAAAGGTAACTGAACTAAATGACTATCGCCCCGTAGTACTCATTTCTGTCATCATGAAGTGCTTTGAGAGACTAGTCAAGGATCATATCACCTCTACCTTACCTGACACCCTAGACCCACTTCAATTTGCTTACCGCCCCAATAGATCCACAGACGATGCAATCGCCATCGCACTGCACACTGCCCTAACCCATCTGGACAAGAGGAATACCTATGTAAGAATGCTGTTCATTGACTATAGCTCAGCATTCAACACCATAGTACCCTCCAAGCTCATCATTAAGCTTGAGTGCCTGGGTCTGAACCCCGCCCTGTGTAACTGGGTCATGGACTTCCTGATGGACCGCCCCCAGGTGGTGAAGGTAGGAAACAACACCTCCACTTCGCTGATCCTCAATACTGTGGCCCCACAAGGGTGCGTGCTCAGCCCCCTTCTGTACTCCCTGTTCACCCATGACTGTTTGGCCATGCACACCTCCAAACCAATCGTCAAGTTTGCAGACTACACAACAGTAGTAGGCCTGATTACCAAGAATGACGAGACAGCCTACAGGGAGGAGGTGAGGGCCCTGGGAGTGTGGTGCCAGGAAAATAACATCTCACTCAACGTCAACAAAACAAAGGAGCTGATCGTGGACTTCAGGAAACAGCTGAGGGTGCACCCCCCTATCCACTTCGACAGGACCGCAGTGGAGAAGGTGGTAAGCTTCAAGTTCTTTGGCATACACATCACTGACAGACAGTGTGGTGAAGAAGGCGCAACAGCTGAAGAAATTTGTCTTGGCACCTAAAACCCTCACAAACTTTTGCAGATGCACAATTGAGAACATCCTGTCGGGCTGTATCACCGCCTGGTACGGCAACTGCACCGCCCGCAACCGCAGGGCTCTCCAGAGGGTGGTGCTGTCTGCCCAACGCATCACCGGGGGCAAACTACCTGCCCTCCAAGACACCTACAGCACCCAATGTCACAGGAAGGCTAAAAAGATCATCAAGGACAACAACCACCCGAGCCACTGCCTGTTCACCTCGCTATTATCCAGATGGCGAGGTCAGTACAGGTGCATCGAAGCTGGGACCGAGAGACTGACAAACAGCTTCTATCTTAAGGCCATCAGACTGTTAAATAGCCATCACTAGCACATTAGAGGTTGCTGCCCTACATACATACACTTGAAATCACTGGCCACTTTAATAATAATGGAACACTACTCACTTTAATAGCATTTAAATATTTTGCTTTACTCATCTCATATGTATTTACTGTATTTTGTTCTATTCTACTGTATCTTAGTCTATGCCACTCTGACATTGCTCGTCCAAATATTTATATATTCTTAATTCCATTCCTTTACTTAGATTTGTGTGAATTGTGTGTATTGTTGTGAAATTGTTAGATATTACTTGTTAGATATTACTGCACTGATGGAGCTAGAAACACAAGCATTTCGCTACACCCGCAATAACATCTGCTTAACACGTGTATGTGACCAACAAAATTTGTTTTGATTTGAAGCCCATAACCATGTGTGTATACTTTTGTTTCAAAGTAGATTTGTTTAATACCAACAAGAAACACTCTGTGTGACCCTGATTTAGCCCACTGCAGTAAAAGTACACGCAGGGAGCATGGCACTCTCTCTTCAAACACACACAGATAACACTGCACAGCAGCCAGTGCATGCACAAACACCATCCCTCGTTGCTATGATACCAGACAGTAGTAATATTTGCATTGCATATTAAATGGAACTCGGATCCCCCAGTCCTGAAGTGAAATGGTGACTTTATAATGAAATAATAATTTGGATGAAGTAAAGAGAGAGAGGGATATCTAGAGATATGGTTCCAATCCTCACTGAGGCAGAATAGAAAGCATAACAAAAATATAAAAAATATTCTCCCTCAAGCTGTGATTCTGCTGAAGATGGATGGTTTAATGTGAATATGCAGTCGTGCAGTTTAGGTGCTTAGTGCACTCATTCTGATTTCCACACAGTCTCTCCTTTTGGAGGATGTACACTGCCCCTTGGATTTCAGACCACTAGATTTCTTCACATTTTATTGTGTTACAAAGTGGGATTAAAATGGATTATATTTTTGGCCAACAATCTACACAAAACACTCTGTAATGTCAATGTTTTATAGAGTAATACAAATAAATAAAATAGAGTCATTGCATAAGTACTCAGCTCCCTGAGTCCATACATGTTAGAAACACCTTTGGCAGCGATTACAGCTGTGAGTCTTATTTGGTAAGTCTCTAAGAGCTTTACACACCTGGATTGTGCAATATTTTCCTATTATTCTTTTCAAAATTCTTCAAGCTCTGTCAAGATATTGAGGATCATGGCTAGACAGCTATTTTTATAAGTCTTGCCATACTATATCAAGCAGATTTAAGTCAAAACTGTAACTTGGCCACTTGGGAACATTCACTGTCTTATTGGTAAGCAACTCCAGTGTAGATTTGGCCTTGTGTTGTAGGTTATTGTCCTGCTGAAAGATGCTTAGCCCTATCCATTTCTTTTTATCCTGAAAATCTCCCCAGTATTTGCCGATGTCAAGCATACCCATACCATGATGCTTCCACCACCATGCTTGAAAATTAGGAGGGAGTTACTCCGTGATGTGTTGTCGTGAAAGTGAAAGTGTATTCCTTTGCCATGTTTTACTACTTTAGTGGCTTGTTGCATACAAAATGCATGTTTTGAAATATTTCACTTTTGTATATTTGTGTTCTTCTTTTCACTCTGTCATTTAAGTCATTATTGTGGAGTCACTACAATGTTGATCCATCTTCAATTTTCTCCCATCACAGCCATTAAACTCTGTATCTGTTTTAAAATCACCAATGGCCTCATGGTAACATCCCAGAGCAGTTTCATTCCTGTCTTGCAGCTCAGTCTTGAAATGCAATACTTGACTGAGGGGTCTTTACAGATAATGTATGTACAGTATGTGGGACAGAGGAAGGGTTAGTCATTTCAAAATCATGTCAACACTTATTATTTCACACAGAGTGAGTCCATGTAACTTTTAATGTAATTTATTAAGCCAAATTTTACTCCTGAACTAATTTAGGCTTGCCTAAACAAAGGGGCTGAATACTTATGCGTCGATAATATTTTATATTTTGTTTCCACTGAGCGAAAGGGTAGAGCTGCTGCTTTCAAGGAGCGGGACTCTAACCCGGACGCTTATAAGAAATCCCGCTATGCCCCCAGACAAACCATCAAACAGGTAAAGCGTCCATACAGGACTAAGATTGAATCCTACTACACCGGCTACGACGCTTGTCAGACTACAAAGGGAAGCACAGGCTGTCCAGTGACACAAGCCTACTAGACAAGCTAAATTACTTCTATGTGCGCTTCGAAGCAAGAAACACAGAAGCATGCATGAGAGCACCAGCTGTTCCCGGCGACTGTGTGATCACGCTCTCTGCAGCCGATGTGAGTAAAACCTTTAAACAGGTCAACATTCACAAGGCCGCAGGGCCAGGTGGATTACCAGGATGTCTACTCTGAGCATGCGCTGACCAACTGGCAAGTGTCTTCACTGACATTTTCAACCTGTCCCTGACCGAGTCTGTTTCAAGCAGACCACCATAGTCCCTGTGACCAAGAACACCAAGGTAACCTGCCTAAATGACTACCGACACGTAGCACTCACGTCTGTAGTCATGTGCTTTGAAAGGCTGGTAATGGCTCACATCATCACCATTATCCCAGAAACCCTAGACCCATTCCAATTTGCATACCGCCCCAACAGATCATTGGATGACGCAATCTCTATTGCACTCCACACTGCCCTTTCCCACCTGGAAAAAAGGAACACCTACGTGAGAATGCTATTCATTGACTACAGCTCAGTGTTCAACACCATAGAGCCCTATAAGCTCATCACTAAGCTAAGGACCCTGGGACTGAACACCTCCCTCTGCAGCTGGATCCTGGACTTCCTGATGGGCCGCCCCCGGGTGGTGAGGGTAGGTAACAACACATTTGTGACATCTGCTGATGTAAAAAGGACTTTATAAATACATTTGATTGAACACCATCATTAAGTTTGCCGACGACATAACAGTGGTAGGCCTGATCACTGACAACGATGAGACAGCCTATAGAGAGGAGGTGAGAGACCTGGCAATGTGGTGCCAGAACAACAACCTCTCCCTCAACGTGACCAAGACAAAGGAGATGATCGTGGACTAGAGGGCCGAGCACGCCCACATTCCTATTCTCATTGACGGGGCTGTAGTGGAGCAAGTTGAGAGCTTCAAGTTCCTTGGTGTCCACATCACCAACAAACTATCATGGTCCAAACACACCAAGACAGTCGTGTAGAGGGCAAGACATCGCCTATTCCCCCTCAGGAGACTGTAAAGATTTGGCATGGGTCCTCAGATGCACCATCGAGAGCATCCTGACTGGTTGCATCACTGCCTGGTATGGCAACTGCTCAGCATCCGACCGCAAGACGCTACAGAGGGTAATGCACACGGCCCAGTACATCACTGGGGCCAAGCTTCCTGCCATCCAGGCCCTCTATAACAGGCAGTGTCAGAGGAAGGCCCTAAGAATTGCCAAAGGCTCCAGCCACCCTAGTCATAGACTGTTCTCTCTGCTACCGCACGGCAAGCGGTACCAGAGCGCCAAGTCTAGGTCAAAAAAGCATCTTAACACCTTCTACCCTCAAGCTATAAGACTCCTGAACAGCTAATCAAATGGCTACACAGACTATTTGCATTGACCCCCCCCATTTTTACGCTGCTGCTACTCTCTGTTTATTATTTATGTATAGTCACTTTACCTCTACCTACAGTGGGGCAAAAAAGTATTTAGTCAGCCACCAATTGTGCAAGTTCTCCCACTTAAAAAGATGTGAGAGGCCTGTAATTTTCATCATAGGTACACTTCAACTATGACAGACAAAATGAGAAAAAAAATCCAGAAAATCACATTGTAGGATTTTTTATGAATTTATTTGCAAATTATGGTGGAAAATATGTATTTGGTCACCTACAAACAAGCAAGATTTCTGGCTCTCACAGACCTGTAACTTCTTCTTTAAGAGGCTCCTCTGTCCTCCACTCGTTACCTGTATTAATGGCACCTGTTTGAACTTGTTATCAGTATAAAAGACACCTGTCCACAACCTCAAACAGTCACACTCCAAACTTCACTATGGCCAAGACCAAAGAGCTGTCAAAGGACACCAGAAACAAAATTGTAGACCTGCACCAGGCTGGGAAGACTGAATCTGCAATAGGTAAGCAGCTTGGTTTGAAGAAATCAACTGTGGGAGCAATTATTAGGAAATGGAAGACATACAAGACCACTGATAATCTCCCTCGATCTGGGGCTCCACGCAAGATCTCACCCCGTGGGGTCGAAATGATCACAAGAACAGTGAGCAAAAATCCCAGAACCACACGGGGGGAACTAGTGAATGACCTGCAGAGAGCTGGGACCAAAGTAACAAAGCCTACCATCAGTAACACACTACGCCGCCAGGGACTCAAATCCTGCAGTGCCAGACGTGTCCCCCTGCTTAAGCCAGTACATGTCCAGGCCCGTCTGAAGTTTGCTAGAGAGCATTTGGATGATCCAGAAGAAGATTGGGAGAATGTCATATGGTCAGATGAAACCAAAATATAACTTTTTGGTAAAAACTCAACTCGTCGTGTTTGGAGGACAAAGAATGCTGAGTTGCATCCAAAGAACACCATACCTACTGTGAAGCATGGGGGTGGAAACATCATGCTTTGGGGCTGTTTTTCTGCAAAGGGACCAGGACGACTGTTCCGTGTAAAGGAAAGAATGAATGGGGCCATGTATCGTGAGATTTTGAGTGAAAACCTCCTTCCATCAGCAAGGGCATTGAAGATGAAACGTGGCTGGGTCTTTCAGCATGACAATGATCCCAAACACACTGCCCGGGCAACGAAGGAGTGGCTTCGTAAGAAGCATTTCAAGGTCCTGGAGTGGCCTAGCCAGTCTCCAGATCTCAACCCCATAGAAAATCTTTGGAGGGAGTTGAAAGTCCGTGTTGCCCAGCAACAGCCCCAAAACATCACTGCTCTAGAGGAGATCTGCATGGAGGAATGGGCCAAAATACCAGCAACAGTGTGTGAAAACCTTGTGAAGACTTACAGAAAACGTTTGACCTCTGTCATTGCCAACAAAGGGTATATAACAAAGTATTGAGATAAACTTTTGTTATCGACCAAATACTTATTTTCCACCATAATTTGCAAATAAATTCATTAAAAATCCTACAATGTGATTTTCTGGATTTTTTTTCTCATTTTGTCTGTCATAGTTGAAGTGTACCTATGATGAGAATTACAGGCCTCTCTCATCTTTTTAAGTGGGAGAACTTGCACAATTGGTGGCTGACTAAATACTTTTTTGCCCCACTGTACATGTACATATTACCTCTATTACCTCTGTATATAGCCTCGTTACTGTTATTTTATTGTTGCTCTTTTATATATATTTTTTAAATCCTTTGTTTTTGTCTTTTTGCCTCCATTTATTTAGTAAATACTTTCTTAATACTTATTTTTCTTAAAACTGCATTGTTGGTTCAGGGCTTGTAAGTAAGAATTTCACTGTAAGGTCTACTACACCTGTTGTATTCGGCACATGTGACAAATAACATTTTATTCAAAAAAATTTCATTTAAAAAAAATATATATACAATTTCTTCCACTTAGACATTACAGAGTATTTTGTGTGTATTGTTGAAGAAAAATGAAAATGAAATCAATTTTAATCCCACTTTGTAACACAAAACAATTTGAAGAAATCCAAGGTGTCTGAATACTTTTGCTAATAGCCAGGTCCCTTTTCTCCCACTAATCACACCTGTTCAGCAGGCTCACAGTGCAATAACAATGTTGTTACTATCGACACCAGTCTACTGTTATTTATCAATTATGGCTGGTACACTCTTAGAAAAAAGGTTGTACGTAGAAGCATATAGGGTTTTTCAGCTTGCTTCCACAGGGGAACCCCTTTTTGTGTGGTGTCTTCATAGAACCCTCTGTATATGGTTCTACCTAGAACCCTCTATGAATTGCTCTACCAAGAACACTTTCATTATCTGAATGTTCTTCCGAGAACTATTTTATCGTTGAAGGTTTCTTCCTAGAACCCTCTATGAACAGTTCTACCAATAATAATTGTATATTTGAATACTTATTAGCCTTTAAAATTAAACTATTTATGATGATACATATCCGCCTGAGACCCAGCAATTCATTTTTGTCTTCTCTAATGGACATTTGTTTTTGGTCTGTATCTCTAAGGCCATACATGTCACTTTGTTAGGTCCTGTTGTACCATTGAGAGGACATTCTGGGCTTTCACATGTGTGGCGGTGTCACCGTGATAATATTTTTTTCTGGTTCTTCAAAATGGCTACCATCAGATTGATGGTAAGTGTGTGTAATTGTGTAATTATCATTTTTGTGAGTTTGATATTCAAATGATTTCTAATAGGTAAATATCCTAGGGAAAATGTTTTGCACATGAAATAAAAACGAAATAAGAGCTTGTTAAGAAATGTCTTCTGTGGTGGACATCAGGACATGCTAACTATGTTTTTTTACCTTCTGTCCCTGTTTACTGTAATGTTACATTTGTTCATGTTTATTATTAGCCGAATCCTAATGGCCAATACATAGCACATACAATAAAAACTACTTTTTTTGTAACACCCAAAATAAATAAACAACCCAAAAACGTTGTTTTGCTGGTCTCAGGAGGATAAATCAAAAACAGTGGTGTTAGGAAACTCCTGGTTTACAGGTCACATCAGGCCTGCAAGTCACATTACGCTGGCTTGAAAGGTGGTATGTAATTCTTATTGGAATCCAGTCAGAGTGAGGATATCCAACAAATCACCAACAACATGCATTCAGAATGACTGCAAGGGTAGGCTAGATTGATTGATGAGACTTCGAAATCATCAAAACCGGAACAAACATCTCAGTAACAGGTGCAATAAATCCAACTACAAACTGATTGGATTCGTTTAGAAAAATATACTGTATGTTGTTGATCTTTGTGTAGCATAAGATGAATCAACCATTCAATGTACGTGCAAAACCACAGATATTTAAACAAACAATTCTGAAAATTAACCTGTAATAGAGCATGCTGGGAAATATGCTAATGGTGGGTGTTGTTTTGAGTTCTTTGCTCTACACGGAGTAAATTCACATAACTAATCACACTCAACTCTGGGTATTAACATTCATTATTTCACACCACTGAGTGTTAAGTTAATTTAACTCCTGAATCAACACTATAAATGTTACACTGAAAAATCTACACTTGGTAAAACTGGCCAATTTGCTGTACCATACAATACACTGCTGGTTCACTCACACTCCCTTCTATTCTCCTGCTCTCGGCTCAGTAAAATCACAGAAAATACTAATTTGAAAGACAAAAGTCATGGAAAAGATATCAACTATGTCAGTACCGTACATGTAAAATGATTAAGGGAATACCAGATACGTGCACAAATATTCCCATTATAGGTACAGTTCAAAACATTCTCAGACCTATCTTTTTAAACCTATAAGATTACTCAAACTCCTGATGTTAAAGTGTAAACGCTGAGGTAAACACTCATGCGCAGAAATAAAGAAACATATATTACAATGAAAAAGCTTATTCAGATTCAGACGGGTTTTTTATGTAGAAACCTTCTTGCACTTCAAATAATCATCAAATAACTCTTCCTTACAAAAATGGTTCTTAGTGTGAAAAAGGTTCTTGGTAGAACCCTTTGCCTTACAAAGAACCCTCATCTTCCAAGAAGGGTTCTTCAGGTGAAAACGGTTATTAGAACTGTTAGTAGAACTGCTCCCGAGTGGCGCAGCGGTCTAAGGCACTGCATCTCAGTCCAAGAGGTGTCACTACAGTCCCTGGTTTAAATCCAGGCTGAATCACATCCGGCCGTGATTAGGAGTGCCATAGGGCGGCGGACAATTGGCCCCGGGTTTGGCCGGGGTAGGCCGTCATTGTGGAGCGTTGCCTTTTTAACGTCCAAAAGCGGAAGACGTGCCACAGGCTCCCTTTCCATTGCATCTGTTTTTTTACGACCCCACAGAGGGTGATGCAATGCAGAATTTTGTATTGGACCAGGTCTAATTGTGGTCTTTAATTATGCAGGGACCGCTATGAGTCATGACCATCATCTATCTGCTAACAGAGGAACAGGAACAATTCCTCTGGAAGAATGAGGAAAAAATGATGTCCTGAAATGTACAAGGGCTAAATGTTCCAACCTAAATCGCCAAAGTGCGAAACGATCATTTCCCTGTACCAGTTTAAAAGAGGCTTTGAGAGAAGGAGAGAGCCAAGGTAGTTGAGCAGAGCAAGACTCCAACTTGTAAATTAATCAGTCTGACAGCAGAATTCACACTGCCAGGCTGTTTAGAAATTCGGATAGGCCTGAATCGTTTTTTATTCATGCCCCATTCAATTATGGGACCGCCCGCCCCACACTTTCGGCAGAGGAGCTTTTGAGGAACTGGGACTCAGACCCTTATAAGCATAGCCGCTATAAAAATATTTTTTCGACAAAATTATATTTCTCCTGTCTGAACCAACATACAGTTGAAGTCGGAAGTTTACATACACCTTAGCCAAATACATTTAAACTCAGTTTTTCACAATTCTTGACATTTAATCCAAGTAAAATTTCCTGTTTTAGGTCAGTTAGGATCACCACTTTATTTTAAGAATGTGAAATGTCAGAATAATAGTTGAGAGAATGATTTATTTCAGCTTTTATTTCTTTCATCACATTCCCAGTGGGTCAGAAGTTTACATACACTCAATTAGTATTTGGTAGCATTGCCTTTAAATTGTTTAACTTGGGTCAAACGTTTCGGGTAGACTTCCATAAGCTTCCCACAATAAGTTGGGTGAATTTTGTCCCATTCCTCCTGACAGAGCTGGTATAACTGAGTCGGGTTTGTAGGCCTCGTTGCTCGCACACGCTATTTCAGTTCTGACCACAAATTTTCTATAGTTTTGAGGTCAGGGCTTTGTGATGGCCACTCCAGTACCTTGATTTTGTTGTCCTTAAGCCATTTTGCCACAACTTTGGAAGTATGCTTGGGGTCATTGTCCATTTGGAAGACCCATTTGCGACCAAGCTTTAACTTCCTGACTGATGTCTTGAGATGTTGCTTTAATATAGCCACATAATTTTCCTGCCTCATAATGCCATCTATTTTGTGAAGTGCACCAGTCCCTCCTGCAGCAAAGCACCCCCACAACATGATGCTGCCTCCCCTGTGCTTCACGGTTTGGATAGTGTTCTTCGGCTTGCAAGCCTCAGCCTTTTTCCTCCAAACATAACGATGGTCATTATGGCCAAACAGTTCAATTCTTGTTTCATCAGACCAGAGGACATTTCTCCAAAAAGTACGATCTTTGTCCCCATGTGCAGTTGCAAACCGTAGTCTGTCTTTTTTTTATGGAGGTACACCTCCAATTGACTCAAATGATGTCAATTAGTCTATCAGAAGCTTCTAAAGCCATGACATCATTTTCTGGAAATTTCCAAGCTGTTTAAAGGCACAGTCAACTTAGTGTATGTAAACTTCTGACCCACTGGAAATATGATACAGTGAATTATAAGTGAAATAGTCTGTCTGTAAACAATTGTTGGAAAAATTACTTCTGTCATGGACAAAGTAGATATCCTAACCGACTTGCCCAAACTATAGTTTGTTAACAAGAAATTTGTGGAGTGATTAAAAAATTAATTTTAATGACTGCAACCTAAGTGTATGTAAACTTCCGACTTAAACTGTACATAAAATAAATCAAAATACTAGAGAGCATAACATAGCTACAGAGGATCAACAGCATCTAAAAAATAGCTGGGGATTACGTTTTATCACAAGCACTTACAGCTGGGAAGGCTGAAATTTGGTCTGCACGCACGCCAAATAAAGAACAGCTTGTTGTGTTGTGGCCATAGATATAATCCTTTGAAGGATTTTGGAACCTCTAATCCTGGCACTTGACTGTTAAACTCATGAGTACACAAGCTATGGCTGCCAGACCTGACTTGAATGGGAACCGCCATCTATGGATTATATTTTTATGATTGGTTGCGGCTGTCAGTTTGCCTTTTGCAAATTTCAAAATACAAACACGAGAAAAAAACGCAAGCCTACCATTTCCAAATCAAATGCCTACTGCTGAAAAGAGAAGACTAATCTGAAGCTAACAAAAAACATTTTCAACAACTTTTAAGCGATTCTGAGCAAACAGCCCTGTAAGTAGCTTAACTGAGATATTGGTACGAGCACATGGGCCATCACAGATGAGTAGCCAATGCTTAATCTTCATCATTGGACGAGTCAGTGTTACTGGAAAGTTTATTTTGTACCCTATACTATATATATATACACTATACAGTACCTTTGGAAAGTATTCAGACCCCTTGACTTTTTCCAAATGTTGTTACATTACAGCCTTATTCTAAAATGGATTAAACAAAAAAAATCCTCAGAAATCTACACACAATACCCCATAATGACAAAGCAAAAACAGGTTTTTAGAAATTTTTGCAAATGTATTAAATATAAAAAACAGAAACCTTTACATAAGCATTCAAACCCTTTTCTATGAGACTCAAAATTGAGCTCAGGTGAATCCTCTTCCCATTGATCATCCTTGAGATGTTGCTACAACTTGATTGGAGTGCACCTGTGGTAAAGTCGATTGATTGGACATTATTTGGAAAGGAACACACTTGTCTATATAAGGTCCCACAGTTGACAGAGCATGTCAGAGCAAAAACCAAGCCATGAGTCTAAGAAATTGTTCGTAGAGCTCCAAGACAGCATTGTGTCCAGGCACAGATCTGGGGAAGGGTACCAAAAAATGTCAGCATTGAAGGTCCCCAAGAACACAGTGGCCTCCATCATTCTTAAATTGAAGAAGTTTGGAACCACCAAGACTCTCCTAGAGCTGGCCTCCAAACTGAGGAATCAGGGGAGAAGGGCCTTGGTCAGGTTGACCAAGAACCCGATGGTCACTCTGACAGCGCTCCAGAGTTCCTCTGTGGAGATGACATAACCTTCCATAAGGACAACCATCTCTGCAGCACTCCACCAATTAGGCCTTTACGGTAGAGTGGCCAGATGGAAGCCACTCCTCAGTAAAAGGCTCATGACAGCTCGCTTGGAGTTTGCCAAAATGCACCTAAAGACTCTCATACCATGAGAAACACGATTCTCTGGTCTGATGAAACCAAGATTGAACTCTTTGGCCTGAATGACAAGCTTTACATATGGAGGAAACTTAGCATGAAGAATGGTGGTGTTGGCAGCATCATGCTGTGGGGATGTTTTTCAGCAGCAGGGACTGGGAGACTAGTCAGGATCGAAGCAAAGATGAACAGAGCAAAGTACAGAGAGAGCCTTAATGCTCCAGAGTGCTCAGGACCTCAGACTGGGACAAAGTTTCACCTTCCAACAGGACAATGACCATAAGCACACAACCAAGACAACACAGGAGTGGCTTCGGGACAAGTCTCTGAATGTCCTTGAGTGGCCCAGCCAGAGCCCGGAATTGAACCCAATCTAACATCTCTGGAGTGACCTGTAAATAGCTGGGTAGCAACGCTCCCCATCCAACCTGACAGAGCTCGAGAGGATCTGCAGAGAAGAATGGGAGAAACTCCCCAAATACAGGTGTGCCAAGCTTGTAGCATCATACCCAAGAAGACTTGAGGCTGTTATCACTGCCAAAGGTGCTTCAACATATATACAGTTGAAGTCGGAAGTTTACATACACTTAGGTTGGAGTCATAAAAACTCGTTTTTTCAACCACTCCACAAATTTCCTGTTAACAAACTATAGTTTTGGCATGTTGGTTAGGACATCTACTTTGTGCATGAAACAAGTAATTTTTCCAACAATTGTTTACAGACTGTCACGTTCCTGACCTTATTTCCCTTGTTTTGTATTTATTTAGTATGGTCAGGGCGTGAGTTGGGGTGAGTTGTCTATGTGTGTTTTCTATGTTGGGATTTTGTGTTCGGCCTGGTATGATTCTCAATCAGAGGCAGCTGTCAATCGTTGTCCCTGATTGAGAATCATACTTAGGCAGCTGAGGTTTCACGTTTGGTTTGGGGGTGTTTGTTTCCTGTGTCAGTGTTTGTGCCACACGGGACTGTTACGGTTAGTTTGTTTGTTTATTTTGTATCGTGTCTTGTTTTCGTGTTATTAAAATCATGGAAACTTACCACTCTGTACATTGGTCCTCCGATCCTGAGGAGGACGAAATAGACTGCCGTTACACAGACAGATTATTTCACTTATAATTCACTGTATCACAATTCCAGTGGGTCAGAAGTTTACATACACTAAGTGCCTTTAAACAGCTTGGAAAATTCCAGAAAATGATGTTATGGCTTTAGAAGCTTCTGATAGGCTAATTGACATCATGTGAGTCAATTGGAGGTGTACCTGTGGATGTATTTCAAGGCCTACCTTCAAACTCAGTGCCTCTTTGCTTGCCATCATGGGGAAATCAAAAGAAGTCAGCCAAGACCTAAGAATTTTTTTTTTAGACCTCCACAAGTCTGGTTCATCCTTGGTAGCTATTTCCAAACGCCTGAAGGTACCACGTTCATCTGTACAAACAATAGTACGCAAGTATAAACATCATGGGACCACCCAGCCGTCATACCGCTCAGGAAGGAGACGCGTTCTGTCTCCTAGAGATGAACGCACTTTGGTGCGAAAAGTGTAAATCAATCCCACAACAACAGCAAATGACCTTGTGAAGATGCTGGAGGAAACAGGTACAAATGTATCTATATCCACAGTAAAACGAGTCCTATATCGACATAACCTGAAAAGCTGCCCAGCAAGGAAGAAGCCACTCCTCCAAAACCGCCATAAAAAAGCCAGACTACAGTTTGCAACTGCACATGGGGACAAAGATCGTACTTTTTGGAGAAATGTCCTCTGGTCTGATGAAACAAAAATAGAACTGTTTGGCCATAAAGACCATCGTTATGTTCAGAAGAAAAAGGGGGAGGCTTTCAAGCCAAAGAACACCATACCAACCGTGAAGCACGGGGGTGGCTGCATCATGTTGTGGGGGTGCTTTGCTGCAGGAGGGACTGGTGCACTTCACAAAATAAATGGCATCATGAGGCAGGACAATTATGTGGATATATTGAAGCAACATCTCAAGACATCAGTCAGGAAGATAAAGCTTGGTCGCAAATGGGTCTTCCAAATGGACAATGACCCCAAGCATACTTCCAAAGTTGTGGCAAAATGGCTTAAGGACAACAAAGTCAAGGTATTGGAGTGGCCATCACAAAGCCCTGACCTCAATCCCATAGAAAATTTGTGGGCAGAACTGAAAAAGCGTGTGCGAGCAAGGAGGCCTACAAACCTGACTCAGTTACACCAGCTCTGTCAGGAGGAATGGGCCAAAATCAACAAAATTCACCCCAACTTCAACTGTATATATAGGACAAAACACACATCACGACAAGAGAGACAACACAACACTACATAAAGAGAGACCTAAGACAACAACACAGCATGGTCGCAACACAACATGACAACAACATGGTAGCAACACAACATGGCAGCAGAACAACATGGTAGCAGCACACAACATGGTACAAACATTATTGGGCACAGACAACAGCACAAAGGGCAAGAAGGTAGAGATAACAATACATCACGCAAAGCAGCCACAACTGTCAGTAAGAGTGTCCATGATTGAGTGTTTGAATGAAGAAATTTAGATAAAACTGTCCAGTTTGAGAGTTTGTTGCAGCTCGTTCCAGTCGCTAGCTGCAGCGAACTGAAAAAACAAGAGACCCAGGGATGTCTGTGCTTTGGGGACTTTTAACAGAATGTGACTGGCAGAACGGGTGTTGTATGTGGAGAATGAGGGCTGCAGTAGATATCTCAGATAGGGGGGAGTGAGGCCTAAGAGGGTTTTATAAATAAGCATCAACCAGTGGGTCTTGCGATGGGTAAACAGAGATGACCAGTTTACAGAAGAATATAGAGTGCAGTGATGTGTCCTGTAAGGAGCATTGGTGGGAATCTCATGGCCAAATGGTAAAGAACATCTAGCTGCTCGAGAGCACCCTTACGTCTCCGTAATCTAGCATGGGTAGGATGGTCATCTGAATCAGGGTTAGTTTTCACAATGTCTTTAAGCATACTCGCGTACCGGCTTCAGCACCTTGGCTTTAAAATGGCCAAGGGGAAACTGTCTGAAGCTGTACTCATGAACGGAACTTGAAAGACTAAAGTTCCATTCCATTGTTTAGTTCTACTGAGGATATAATATTGTGCTACTACTATACAGCCACTACACTGTGTGTAGAGTGACAGAGACATTCAGTCCCTTTTCTGTAAAGTTTCATTTGAATGTAGGGTTTTAGCCGACTGAGCTAAAGCTTGCGTTGATAGGTTACTCACTTGGTTCAGCTTTGGCAGGAGACGTGTGGTTGAGTCCCTCCAGAGAGTCACTGCTGTCCTCCTCTAGGATGTAGTCAAAGTTGAGGATGAACATCATGACCATGCCCTCCTCGTTCTTCACTGGGATGATGTGGGTGTTACACAGGAAGTCAGAGCCTACGGGACAGGAAACAGGAAAAAGAGACACAGGTTTCACACTAGAGTTGATGCTCATTGACATTTAGGTATCTTTGCCCAAGTAGGATGGTTTGGATAAAGGAAGGTGGGGAAAAAAGAGAACAGAAGGGAAAGAGAGAACTGTTTCTGCTGTATGATCTTCTCAAATATTTCTATACATCTTTTGAAAAATGTCCTCATTTGGGAAACATTGTTTTTTTACAAACTCAAAGTATTTAGTAAGAAGCCCTATACGAATTCAATCCATTATTATCAGCAGTATGCCGAGGCTGGTAAAACATTCTTACTGTTAACATTGTACTATCCTAAGAGATTCTCATTGTCAAATGCATTCAGTCCTCCGCCCTAATTCTTAGTCCCTTCCTGTGGATAAGCGATAACTAAAACCCCCAAAATGGATTGCGTTAATACCAATTATGGTTCACTGCAATCAGCCTAATCCCTGTCTCATTAATGACATTCAAGTCATCGACGGGACTAAAATAAACGAGACGACGTCACCCCTTAAAGTGTAATTAACATGTGTTAATGTTCCACATTCATCACAAGGCAGCATCGCCCCCAGAGTTAGCGGTGGTTTGTGATCGAAGCCCAGTGGGCAGGGTATGGCCGGCGCATCCCGTATGAAAAAGGAAAACGATGCACTTCAAACACTCGGGGTTATATTGAGATTGAAATAGCGAACAACAACACTAAAATAGTCCCACAGGTGTATTTCAAGCACACTGAAAACCTTGAATGTGCATTGCAAATGATAAGCCATGCAGGACTTGTACGCTTGCATTGGTCACTGTGTCAAAATGAATGAGGGACACTGAGAGATGAGAGTGAAGACAAATAGATGATGTTTAACGTATCCTCTGCCTACAATTGAGGTGAATCTCTGTCATTACTGTGATGGCCTCTGTCACAGGCTTATGTTTTATATATAGATCACATGGCATCTCTTCTCTTAAAGTGCTTCTCTCTCAAGCGCATGCAGATCAAAGTCCTGCTGTCACCGCCAGCCTATTAATAGCTCAGCATGGTCCCACGAGACAACCAGCCCTGCCAGTTTTACACCATGAACAACACACATTACCACCAGGAAACATTTACATTTCAGCAGACACTCAGAGCGACTTACAGTAGTGAGTGCATACGTTTTAATACTCTTTACGTACTGGTCCCCCATGGGAATCGAACCCAAGCGCCATGCTCTACCAACTGAGCTACAAAACAAACACACACACAACACCAACAAACACGCACTTACAACACACACACACACACACACACACACACACACACACACACACACACACACACACACACACACACACACACACACACACACACACACACACACACACACACACACACACACACACACACACACACACAAACAAGCAAGCAAACACATACACGCACACACTACCAAGAAACACCCGCACACACACATCGCCACAGTCCCTGTGCCCTCCTGTCTGTATCACCAAACAACAACAACAACACCAGCGACCAACCAACCATCCAGTTGTTCTCCCCTCACAGGGGCTTCATGATTCTATTTGGGGCCCCAGAATTCTCTAGGCCCTAATAATATATCAGTGCCAGCAATATTGGACAGAGCCATAAATTAAAGCGGAAACACATGCAGGGCTGCACTATATCCACATTAGAATAACCCACTGGAGCAGGGGGACAGAAAGCAAGAGAAGCATTTAGCAATTTAAGCTTAAGGGAAGGATTTACGACACAGCCCTTGTGTTATATCGGCGGGTAGCGTTTGTACAGTATAAATGAATCCAGAGGGACAAACCAGTCCAGTAAACCCCTACAATATTAGAAAGATACAGAGCAAAATCCAAGACTTAAGAGCTGGGTTTTTAGAGACTGAATTCTTTGCCAAACAGTTGAATTTCACAGTTAAATAAATTGCTAATCCACCACCACAACAGCAACCCCCTACTACTACTATAGCCTACAACCCTTTACCCTATCCTTCTAGCTACCCCCCACACCTCCACTCTGCACAGCGCTCTTCAGCTCTGTCAATGTAAACCTGTGTGTGTGTGTGTGTGTGTGTGTGTGTGTGTGTGTGTGTGTGTGTGTGTGTGTGTGTGTGTGTGTGTGTGTGTGTGTGTGTGTGTGTGTGTGTGTGTGTGTGTGTGTGTGTGCGCATGACAAAATGTATCTGTCTGAATCTATCAACATCAATTATTCAGCAATTACTATGTTGTAGGAAGTAGAATGACGTGTTATGGTTGTGCAGGGCTGTGTATGGAGGCTGTGGTGTGTATGGAGGCTGGGGCGTGTATGGAGGCTGGGGCGTGTATGGAGGCTGGGTTGTGTATGGAGGCTGTGGTGTGTATGGAGGCTGGGGTGTGTATGGAAGCTGAGGTGTGTATGGAGGCTGGGGTGTGTATGGAGGCTGGGGTGTGTATGGAGGCTGTGGTGTGTATGGAGGCTGGGGTGTGTATGGAAGCTGAGGTGTGTATGGAGAATGGGGTGTGTATGGAGGCTGTGGTGTTTATGGAGGCTGGGGTGTGTATTTAGGCTGTGGTGTGTATGGAGGCTGGGGTGTGTATGGAAGCTGGGATGTGTATGGAGGCTGTGGTGTGTATGGAGGCTGTGGTGTGTATGGAGGCTGTGGTGTGTATGGAGGCTGTGGTGTTTATGGAGGCTGGGGTGTGTATTTAGGCTGTGGTGTGTATGGAGGCTGGGGTGTGTATAGAGGCTGGGGTGTGTGTGGAGCTGGGGTGTGTGTGGAGGCTGGGGTGTGTATGGAGGCTGGGGTGTGTATTTAGGGTGGGGTGTGTATGGAGGCTGGGGTGTGTATTTAGGCTGTGGTGTGTATGGAGGCTGGGGTGTGTATGGAGGCTGTGGTGTTTATGGAGGCTGGGTGTATATTTAGGCTGTGGTGTGTATGGAGGCTGGGGTGTGTATTTAGGGTGGGGTGTGTATGGAGGCTGGGGTGTGTATAGAGGCTGGGGTGTGTGTGGAGCTGGGGTGTGTGTGGAGGCTGGGGTGTGTGTGGAGGCTGGGGTGTTATGGAGGCTGGGGTGTGTGTGGAGGATGGGGTGTTATGGAGGCTGGGGTGTGTGTGGAGCCTGGGGTGGGTGTGGAGGCTGGGATGGGTGTGGAGGCTGGGGTGTGTATGGAAGCTGGGGTGTGTGTGGAGGCTGGGATGGGTGTGGAGGCTGGGGTGTGTATGGAAGCTGGGGTGTTATGGAGGCTGGGATATATGTGGAGGCTGGGGTGTTTGTGTTGTGAGGGTGGAGGGATGGTGGAGTTGTGTGTGATGATAATGATGGTGCTTTATAAACATTACATCGTGTAATCTGGACTGACCTTGGTGACACTAGATTTGCATGTCTGCCTTTGCATGTGGGAGTGCTTCTGTGTGTGTCTGAGTGTGTGGGTTGAATCAATCTCTCTCAAATTCAAATTATTCAAATGAGAGTTATTATCACGAAGGAGTCATGAATGGAGCAATCCCATATGTAGCACTGCAGAAATCCCATATCAATCACGAGATACAAATGCATCTATCTATCTATCTATCTATCTATCTATCTATCTATCTATCTATCTATCTATCTATCTATCTATCTATCTATCTATCTATCTATCTATCTATCTATTCAATTCAATTCAATTCAAGGGGCTTTATTGGCATGGGAAACATGTGTTAACATTGCCAAAGCAAGTGAGGTAGGTAATATACAAAAGTCAAATAAACAATAAAAATGAACAGTAAACATTACACATACAGAAGTTTCAAAACAATAAAGACATTACAAATGTCATATTATATATATGCAGTGTTGTAACAATGTACAAATGGTTAAAGCACACAAGTTAAAATAAATAAACATAAATATGGGTTGTATTTACAGTGGTGTTTGTTCTTCACTGGTTGCCCTTTTCTTGTGGCAGACAGGTCACAAGATCTTGCTGCTGTGATGGCACACTGCTGGAATTTCACCCAGTAGATATGGGAGTTTATCAAAATTGGATTTGTTTTCGAATTCTTTGTGGATCTGTGTACATCTGCAGGGACACATATGTCTCTCTAATATGGTCATACATTGGGCAGGAGGTTAGGACAGTGCAGCTCAGTTTCCACCTCATTTTGTGGGCAGTGTGCACATAGCACTGTCTTCTCTTGAGAGCACATGTCTGCACTACGGCAGCACTTTCTCACATAGCACAGGCTATGCTCACTGAGTCTGTACATAGTCAAAGCTTTCCTTACAGTTTGGGTCAGTCACAGTGGTCAGGTATTCTGCACACTGTGTACTCTCTGTTTAGGGCCAAATAGCATTCTAGTTTGCTCTGTTTTTTTGTTAATTCTTTCCAATGTGTCAAGTAATTATCTTTTTGTTTTCTCATGATTTGGTTGGGTCTAATTGTGCTGTTGTCCTGGGGCTCTGTGGGGTGTGTTTGTGTTTGTGAACAGAGCCCTAGGACCAGCTTGCTTAGGGGACTCTTCTCCAGGTTCATCTCTCTGTAGGTGATGGCTTTGTTATGGAAGGTTTGGGAATCGCTTCCTTTTAGGTGGTTGTAGAATTTAACGGCTCTTTTCTGGATTTTGATAATTAGTGGGTATCGGCCTAATTCTGCTCTGCATGCATTATTTGGTGTTCTACGTTGTACACGGAGGATATTTTTGCAGAATTCTGCATGCAGAGTCTCAATTTGGTGTTTGTCCCATTTTGTGAAATCTTGGTTGGTGAGCGGACCCCAGACCTCACAACCATAAAGGGCAATGGGCTCTATGACTGATTCAAGTATTTTTAGCCAGATCCTAATTGGTATGTTGAAATTTATGTTCCTTTTGATGGCATAGAAGGCCCTTCTTGCCTTGTCTCTCAGATCGTTCACAGCTTTGTGGAAGTTACCTGTGGTGCTGATGTTTAGGCCGAGGTATGTATAGTTTTTTGTGTGCTCTAGGGCAACGGTGTCTAGATGGAATTTGTGGTCCTGGTGACTGGACCTTTTTTGGAACACCATTATTTTGGTCTTACTGAGATTTACTGTCAGGGCCCAGGTCTGACAGAATCTGTGCAGAAGATCTAGGTGCTGCTGTAGGCCCTCCTTGGTTGGTGACAGAAGCACCAGGCGGACTTACAGTGAGTGATGGCCAAACGCACCGGAACACGCTGACTTACAGTGAGTGATGACCAAACGCACCGGAACACGCTGACTTACAGTGAGTGATGACCAAACGCACCGGAACACGCTGACTTACAGTGAGTGATGGCCAAACGCACCGGAACACGCTGACTTACAGTGAGTGAAGGCCAAACGCACCGGAACACGCTGACTTACAGTGAGTGATGGCCAAACGCACCGGAACACGCTGACTTACAGTGAGTGATGGCCAAACGCACCGGAACACGCTGACTTACAGTGAGTGAAAACCAAATTCACCGGAACACGCTGACTTACAGTGAGTGACGACCAAATGCACCGGAACACGCTGACTTACAGTGAGTGATGGCCAAACGCACCGGAACACGCTGACTTACAGTGAGTGATGGCCAAACGCACCGGAACACGCTGACTTACAGTGAGTGATGTACATTCAAGACCCACATTGGCTACCTGACACTGGTGAAAAAAGCATAGCACTCTGGCATATTAAAAAATGAGCATAACTGATCTAATCAAATGTAGAGTACCATCTCGAATTACTCTGCATTATTAAATCTGACCTGTGAAAGGTTCCATATGACTTATTACTGGCCATAGCTTATTAGGACTAGCCATAGCTTATTAGGACTAGCCATAGCTTATTAGGACTAGCCATAGCTTATTAGGACTAGCCATAGCTTATTAGGACTAGCCATGGCTTATTAGGACTAGCCATAGCTTATTAGGACTAGCCATAGCTTATTAAGACTAGCCATAGCTTATTAGGACTAGCCATATCTTATTAGGACTAGCCATAGCTTATTAGGACTAGCCATAGCTTATTAGGACTAGCCATAGCTTATTAGGACTAGCCATAGCTTATTAGGACTAGCCATAGCTTATTTAGAGAGGGAATTCCCATTAAGCTGAACTGTTTGTGTTGCCACATGCCAACAACGCTCTATGTTGGAAACAACTAAGTCGGTTTAATGAAAAATGCATTAGAATATCCAAGTTCACAAGAAACAAAAAGAGAAACTATTCATGTGTGGGTCAATACAGGCTCATCGAAACATACATACACACACACAAATCATACTGTATAAAACCAACACGTAAACAGCAAATACCTTCTCACACTTTAGTCAGAGCAGAACGCAAACAGGCCAATACGTTGCCCACATTGCTACGTACGTGTGTGTGTGTGTGTGTGTGTGTGTGTGTGTGTGTGTGTGTGCGTGCGTGCGTGCGTGCGTGCGTGCGTGCGTGCGTGCGTGCGTGCGTGCGTGCGTGCGTGCGTGCGTGTGAGAGAGAGAAAGTCTGACCCTAAGCCCCAGGAGGATGTGGTGGGTCTGAACGATTTAAACATGTTCCACTCGGCTTAATTTCATCTCCAGACTAGCTACCTAGATTATCGAGACTACCAGGAAATCCTGAAAATATGTAATCTCACAGAAAGTGGGGAAGGATTCAGCTGCCTGCTGGCTGGTGGCATGGAATATGTTATGGCTATACATGCCACAGCAGGTGTAAATGACAGGAAGAGAGAAAAGACGTATGTGTTTTCATTCAAATTACATTGAAGGTAGTTAATTGAAAAGCAACAATGATCTCACATATTCAAGATACATTCAGATGTTTCTCCAACTGTAGATACCAGCATTCGTCACATCGAGAAAAGTTAAGGAAAAGGACGACTCCTAATACTTTACGTTATTTCTCCTGTCCCAGTCAAGTTTTCGACGTCTAGTTGAAATGAGTCAGAAACATTTTCAACTGCTACTGTAGTGACCGATGCCTTGAAATCCATTTGATGAACAACAGGGGGTTTGGGAGTGTGTTCCATTATTCTGAGTTGAAAGGTGTGTGTGTGTGTGTGTGTGTGTGTGTGTGTGTGTGTGTGTGTGTGTGTGTGTGTGTGTGTGTGTGTGTGTGTGTGTGTGTGTGTGTGTGTGTGTGTGTGTGTGTGTGTGTGTGTGTGTGTGTGTGTGTGTGTGTGAATACACAACAACGGGTCCTATGTGTGCTTACTGCTCATAAATAAATAAATATAGCATTTGGGGAAATTTCCATTTCAAGATGCTGGAAAATGTCATTAGATTCTATTTCCAATATTAATAATTAAAACAATGGTGTTTATCAAGAGGCTCCATCTCAGCAGCTGAAGCACACAGGCAGTCAGTCCCTGTTCCCAAAAGAGAGAATCATCAACCCTTTCAAGTCATCTTCTTGGATACTCTCTCTCTCTCTCTCTCTCTCTCTCTCTCTCTCTCTCTCTCTCTCTCTCTCTCTCTCTCTCTCTCTCTCTCTCTCTCTCTCTCTCTCTCTCTCTCTCTCTCTCTCTCTCTCTCTCACTCTCACTCACTCTCACTCTCACTCTCACTCTCACTCTCACTCTCACTCTCACTCTCACTCTCCGTCTCTGTCTGTCTGTCTGTCTGTCTGTCTGTCAGTCTCTCTCTCTGCCCCCCCCACTGACTTCCTCTCCCCCTCCATCTCTGCCAGTTCCACAGCTTCTACCATCTACACTACAGTACAACAACCCACCTAGGAGATAATTGCGTATGGATAGTTCTTGACAGATGGTTCCATAGATAGGTATATACTGTGAACGTCTCTGCAGTGGGAGTCATTTTAGATTGCGCTCTCAGAGGACAGTGGACGGTGGTGGGAAGTTAGAGTAGAGGGACGTAGGGAAGTGACACTGATGAGAGCTGATGCGTGCAGCAATGGGGGAGCTAGCTGATGGGTGGTACCGTATTGGCCTGAGGGCAGAAACCACAGTAGAAGCTAATTCCTGACAGCTGTCAGTGCAGGGGAGAGGGAGAGAGCTGTTTCAGGAGCTGCTCGGGACGAGATTATTTCACCTCCGGAGTGAGAATTGCAGTCCCACTTCCAGTTACAGTACCGCACTTCAATTCCAAGTGGTCGTCGGGTTTAGATGTTTTTAATTCAATTGACAAGGAAAGGAGGAAGGAGAATCCACATGCTTCTTGGTCCTTTTTTATTTGTGTTATAATTTCCTGCTCCAGCACCCGCGTGTTGGATCTGCATGTTCTTCCTTTCTCTCTTTCAAATTGTCAAAGCTTCCTTAATGGTCGACTAGACGCTTTCCGCCCACCTTCAGAGAGAGAGACACTCAAGCAGCCCAGTCTTTTTCTAACAGTTAGCATGGAGGCTCCAGAATTGTAATCCACCCTCCAGGGGACATTTAAAAACACAAAGAGCGGAGAGCAACTGATCCTGGAGGGAAGGGAAAGCGCTACTCTACCCCAGGGTTTCCCATGTCCTAACTCCATTAGGCGGGCCCCTTCCATGCAGCTCTGTGGTCCTTGCTCTGGTTTTGTATTTCTTTAACGCACAACGCTTCAAGTAGTTGCTCCCTGTTTCAGTCCATTTTTCTTTTGTTTGGTGCCTGGTGAATACAACCCTGTCCATGTCCTGAATCGATTGATGAGGTGATGCTACTTTTGTTTTTGTTCCGTCTGTTGGATGCATTCAGCACCATACAGTGTCCCTGCGTTTGCAAATGGCCGACTCGTCAAGAAAACAATGGAGAGTGATTGAAGGCTCAGTGGGTTCTAGAAAGAGCCGAGCTCTGAGTGGAGCAAGAAATACACAAAGTATACAAAACATTAAGAACGTGACATAGACTGACCAGGTGAATCCAGGTGAAAACTATGATCACTCATTGATGTCGCTTGTTTAATCCACTTCAATCAGTGGAGATGAAGGGGAGGAGACAGGTTAAAGATGGATTTTTAAGCCTTGACACAATTAAGACATGGATTGTGTGTGTGTGTGTGCCATTCAGCAGGTGAATAGGTAAGACAACAGATTGAAGTTCCCTTGAACGGTGTATGGTAGTAGGTAGCCAGGCACACCGGTTTTTGTCAAGAACTGCAACGCTGCTGTGTTTTTCACACTCAACAGTTTCCTGTGTGTATCAAGAATGGTCCACCACCCAAAGGACATCCAGCCAACTTGACACAATTGTGGGAAGCATTGGAGTCAACATGGGCCAGCAACTCAATATTAGGAAGGTGTTACCAATGTCTGGATATGCTCAGTGTATACAGTATATCATGACACTCCAGACAAAATCAGACTAGACATATGCTGGCGCTACATAGGCGTTGCATAAAGCATAAGCTACCATCGTCTTTCCAAAGAGGCTGATTTACACTTGAGTAGGCTTCAACATACGACATGCTCATTTCAGTATTTTACCGATGTTGAAATGTAGAGGACACCTGCTGAAATGTGTTGGCAGCTAGCTGTTTGTACCTAACACATACAGTATCTTTTTCATTCAATGTCACTTCTTCCCCGTTTGTCCAAGTCCAAACTTTCAAGTCCCGTGTGGCTCAGTTGGTAGAGCATGGCGCTTGCAACGCCAGGGTTGTGGGTTCATTCCCCACGGGGGGACCAGGATGAATATGTATGAACTTTCCAATTTGTAAGTCGCTCTGGATAAGAGCGTCTGCTAAATGACTTAAATGTAAATGTAAATGTAAGTAGGAAAAGTCTATGGCAGTGTCCGAATACCCGTACTTGTCCACTGAAACACGGTTATCATACAGCCCATAGTCTTCCTTTGGAGAGTAACACTTGATGCAGATTCAAATGGACAGAAATGAGGAGAAATAGCAAGCAGTAAATGTCAGCGTTTTGCCAATGCAAATGTGCTTTGATAATCTGGGCGTCAACTCTAATGGAGAAGAATGGCAGAGACGAGGAAGGGATGAAATAGGTCGGTGTGCCCGGGGCGTTCTCTTATGGCATTGGAGGGTTGGCTGATTCAATCTCCGTCAAAGGCCGTCCTTGGGCTGTGCTAAAGTGTGGATGCCAGCTTGGCATTAAGCAATAGTAATGGGCTGGTGAGTTCCTGGGAGGCGAGCCCACGGTTGGGTAAGTTACCATCTAAATGTAATCCGTTACAGTTACCTGTCCAAAATTGTAATCAGCAACGTAACTTTTGGATTACCCAAACTCAGTAACGTAGTCTGATTACATTCAGTTACTTTTAGATGACTTTCCCCTGAAGAGGCATCAGAAGAAGACACAAATGTATGTTACCAATTGAGCCACATCTATTGCAGGATAAATCAATGTTAAAGTTTACACAGCTGGCCATATATGGATGTTACATTTTACTTTATGGGTTGGTTATGTAGGCTTCTTCTAACCCATCGCTTTCTCATGTACTACATATAATGATATGATTAAATTATATCTTTACATTAAAAACCAAAGTCTATCAGAATTCCAGTCATTCCAATAAATGTTATACTCCTTGATCTTCAAGAATAGGACTTGGAAATATGTCAGTATAGATTAGCCAATTTTTTTTTTACCTGGGCATAACTCCAAAACTAAGGACTAATTAGCAAAGCCTTACTCGGTTTATGATGTTGTTGTCATGGAGGACTGATTGGGCTCATTGGTTCGAGTTGAAGAATAAATGCTGCGCTCATGGAATGGCATGCTTTGAGCACTACTGAGAAGTGCTATTTACATGTGAAAATGAATGCCATATGCTGCATTTGCTTTAGGCGTGTTGTTTACCTTTTTGTTGGTGACACCTTGATATCTTGATAACATGCAGCTGTTTAAAGGGCAAGTCCACAGATGAAACAATAACCAAATGGCTCCCCAACCTCTGTTTTGGTAAAAAACTGAGGGATGGGCCTGGAGAAATGTAACCACTCTCAGGTTAATAGACAGAACTATGGGTGCAAGGACTGACCATCCATGATATCAAAAGTATTGTTTTAACCATGTTATGAGGCTATACAGTGTGTGTTAACATTTACAATGTTGAAAATGTAGAAAAACAAGCTTATATTTTGGTTTCTCATGGAGTGTGACAGTTGAACTAAGCTCATAAGTTATATTCTTCAAAAATCAACGGATCTATATAAATACAGTTGAAGTCAGAAGTTCACATACACTTAGGTTGGAGTCATTAAAACTCGTTTTTCAACCACTCCACAAATTTCTTGCTAACAAACTATAGTTTTGGCAGTTTGGTTAGGACATCTTCTTTGTGCGTGACACAAGTAATTTTTCCAACAATTGTTTACAGACAGATTATATAATTTCACTTATAATTCACTGTATCACAATTCCAGTGGGTCAGAAGTTTACATACACTAGGTTGACTGTGCCTTTAAACAGCTTGGAAAATTCCAGAAAATGATGTCATGGCTTTAGAAGCTTCTGATAGGCTAATTGACATCATTTGAGTCAATTGGAGGTGTACCTGTGGATGTATTTCAAGGCCTACCTTCAAACCCAGTGCCTCTTTGCTTAAAATCATGGGAAAATCAAAAGAAATCAGCCAAGACCTCAGAAAAAAAATTGTAAACCTCCACAAGTCTGATTCATCCTTGAGAGCAATTGCCAAACGCCTGAAGGTACCACGTTCATCTGTACAAACAATAGTACGCAAGTATAAACCCCATGGGACCACGCAGCCATCATACCGCTCAGGAAGGAGACGCGTTCTGTCTCCTAGAGATGAACGTACTTTAGTGCGAAAAGTGCAAATCAATCCCAGAACACCAGCAAAGGACCTTGTGAAGATACTGCAGGAAACAGATACAAAAGTAACGAGTCCTATATCGACACAACCTGAAACAAGGAAGATGCCACTGCTCCAAAACCGCCATAAAATAGCCAGACTACGGTTTGCAACTGCACATGGGGACAAAAATTGTACTTTTTGGTCCTCTGGTCTGATGAAACAAAAATAGAACTGTTTGGCCATAATGACCATCGTTATGTTTGGAGGAAAAAGGGGGAGGCTTGTAAGCAGAAGAACACCATCCCATCCGTGAAGCACGGGGGTGGCAGCATCATGTTGTGAGGGTGCTTTGCTGCAGGAGGGACTGGTGCACTTCACAAAATAGATGGCATCATGAGGTAGGAAAAGTATGTGGTTATATTGAAGCAACATCTCAAGACAAATGGACAATGACCCCAAGCATACTTCCAAAGTTGTGGCAAAATTGCTTAAGGACAACAAAATCAAGGTACTGGAGTGGCCATCACAAAGCCCTGACCTCAATCCTGTAGAAGATTTGTGGTCAGAACTGAAAAAGCCTGTGCGAGCAAGGAGGCCTACAAACCTGACTCAGTTACACCAGCTCTGTCAGGAGGAATGTGCCAAAATCCACCCAACTTATTGTGGGAAGCTTGTGGAAGTCTACCTGAAACATTTGACCAAAGTTAAACAATTTAAAGGCAATGCTACCAAATACTAATTGAGTGTTTGTTAACTTCTGACCCACTGGGGATGTGATGAAAGAAATAACAGCAGAAGTAAATAATTCTCTCTACTATTATTCTGACATTTCACATTCTTAAAAGAAAGTGGTGATCCTAACTGACCTAAGACAGGGAAATGTTACTAGGATTAAATGTCAGGAATTGTGAAAAACTGAATTTAAATGTATTTGGCTAAGGTGTATGTAAACTTCTGACTTCAACTGTATATATATATATACAGATATATACACTACCGTTCAAACGTTTGGGGTCACTTAGACATTTCCTTGTTTTTGAAAGAAAAGCTAATTTTTGTACATTAAAATAACATCAAATTGATCAGAAATACAGTGTAGACATTGTTAATGTTGTAAATGACTACTTTAGCTGGAAACGGCTGATTTTTTTTATGGAATATCTACATAGGCGTACAGAGGCCCATTATCAGTAACCATCACTCATGTGTTCCAATGGCACGTTGTGTTAGCTAATCATTTTTAGTTTAGTTTACTGTTTTAAAAGGCTAATTGATCATTAGAAAACCCCTTTGCAATTATGTTAGCACAGCTGAAAACTGTTGTTCTGATTAAAGAAGCAATAAAACTGGCCTTCATTAGTCTAGTTGAGTATCTAGAGCATCAGCATTTGTGGGTTCGATTACAGGCTCAAAATGGCCAGAAACAAAGACTTTCTTCTGAAACTGATCAGTCTATTCTTGTTCTGAGAAATGAAGGATATTCCATGTGAGAAATTGCCAAGAAACTGAAGATCCTGTACAACACTGTGTACTACTCCCTTCACAGAACAGCGCAAACTGGCTCTAACCAGAATAGAAAGAGGAGTGGGAGGCCCCAGTTCACAACTGAGCAAGAGGACAAGTACATTACAGTGTCTAGTTTGAGAAACAGACGCCTCACAAGTCCTCAACTGGCAGCTTCATTAAACAGTACCTGTAAAACACCAGTCTCAACGTCAACAGTGAAAAGGCAATTCCGGCATACTGGCCTTCTAGGCAGAGTTCCTCTGTCCAGTGTCTGTGTTCTTTTGCCCATCTTAATCTTTTCTTTTTATTGGCCAGTCTGAGATATGGCTTTTTCTTTGCAACTCTGCCTGACTGCCCCGAAGGGCATTTTTATTTTTAATCCCAGCCCCAGTCCCCGCAGGAGACCTTTTTCCTTTTGGTAGGCCGTCATTGTAAATAAGAATTAGTTCTTAACTGATTTGCCTAGTTCAATGAAGGTTAAATAAAATACAATAAAATGTGTTTTTCATTAATAAGTCTATTATCTCTTGAACCATGTGGTCTATCTACTGGAAACTCGTGGACAATATGGACGCAGATATAGCAAATTAATACTATATGAATACATTTTCAAGTATAAATGGCCAAAGTTACGATAGATTGCCATAGATTTTCCGTTAATTACCAAAATTACTGAAGATTCCGGTAACTTTGGTAAATTACCGGTAGAGAGAGGGAGTAACCAAAACTAGCTCAGACTCATCCACTATCTTCAATCTTTAAATGCATTGAAAATAACTTTCATATTAAACAATCTCAAGAAACATTTTGTGATTAAATGTTTTTTTTTCTCTCACTTTAATTCAATAAATGTCCAGAAAACTTGAAACTCATCAAAGGATCCCATCAATATATCAAGGAACTGTAGAAGTATCAGCCTCATTGAATACACAATACACAAACAACCATGATTGGACCAACACAATCAACAGTCAACAACAGTAGCGAATGAAATAATCATGAAGGACTGTTCATTCACAGATAGACTGTTCATTCACAGATAGACTGTTCATTCACAGATAGACTGTTCATTCACAGGTAGACTGTCCACACATGTAAATCCATGAATGATGCAAGTGAAGGGATCCGGGGTGAAATTCCATCATGCCAGATAATAATGGCCACAGAATCACAAATGTATCAATAAAGTGTACACCTATGCCTATATGCGTTGCACTGACAACCCTAAGAGGAGATATCTAAGCTCATTTGGAAATATTGATTTCCTTATGTGGAATATATATCCAAATGGAGAGTGTATAACCTATCAAATATGTTTCTTATCCCTGCCAATGTGTAATTTGGCTGATCTTCTTTGACGGTAGCTAGCTGGGCTGGATGTTGTTTTGCAGGGATCTGGTGCACTGCTAGGATCTGGAGAAGCTAGCCTCTAGGACTGTAGCCATATGGGGAGGGGATGGAGGGAAAATAGGAGGTGAGAAAAGAGGGGGGAGGGTGGGAAGAGAGAGGAGGAGAGGGAAGGGTGAAGAATACCGCCTGGCTGGCTATTTTGTTTGCTGTTTGGAGGCCGTTGTAATGCCATCAAGTCAGTCAATCAGTCAGTCAATCAGTCAGTTAATCAGTCAGTCAGTCAGTCAGTCAAAGCAATACATAGATTTTGTTCCTGTTCAGAAGTAACACACCTGTTTCAAAAATAAAACAAATCAACAAAGATCTCATTCGTTGATTCAGGTGTTTCAAAGACTGAACACCCTGCTCTACATTCATCCATACTCAACCAGGCATGGCATACCCTAGGGTAGAGTTCTGGCATCAGGTTGGATACCCATGGTTCCCCACGGGTGACATTTGTGGAGATAAAATATAGGAGTGTCTACAGATGTAAGATCTTAATTTGATCACCCTGTTGCAAGATAACTTTCTTCTAGTGTATTTTTTGGTTAACAAAGGCTTCTAAAGTTTGTTATTTCCACTTTGAAAACTATTTTTTTTATCAACCCCTACAAAATTTCCATTAATTAGAATCCACATAATAATTCACATTTCACGTTGCAGCTGGATTCTTTTCCTGCTGTAGCAAACAGGCCCAAATTAAGATCCTACATCTGTATATAGTGTCTTATATGGGCATGGCCCTACAGGATGTAGACTACCCTATGGCTAAGTCTTAGGCATATCCAGTATCACAACTAGGGCACTAATGACAATTAACAGAATGAACTTCTTTTGACAAAACGTCTCATTGAACATCCCATAATCCCTTGAACTGCACGAACAGCTCGACTCAGCAATCTGCCCATCTCGTGAGAATGGAATTGACAATCGTCATGGCTACAGTGAGCTCCAGTGCTTCAGGTGCTGGTGGAGACATGCCATGATAGATTAGAGAAGAGAACAAGATAATACATGTCGGCTGGTTCCATCCTCCATCTGTTGCTATGACAACACTATGCGGTAACTCTGTGACTAAAACAATCTCTGTTTTAGGGGTACATGAGTAGGGGGAGGGGCACAATAGGCAAGAGAGAAATTCATTGTGAACTGAAACTGATTTCCAAATGGTCATGCAAAGCCTGAAATAAATTATTTGACTGTTTCATTCTACACCCAATGTAGGGAGTGCTTATATTTGTCCTGTTTCACACAATGTATTGTCATACATAACCAACCAATGCAAGAGTTTGCTTATTGCTTCAACATGCGAGCTGCCGTCTCTCCAACACACCTACCAACAGGCTAGGACGTCATGAACTTTGACAGTAGTGCAAATCTAACGGGTGCACAATGAAAACCTATCCACAACAACACAGCTATTCATCCCTGTCATATTGTATGCAATATATACAAAAGTGCGTGGACACCCCTTCAAATTAGTGGACTTGGCTATTTCAGCCACACCCGTTGCTCACAGGTGTATCATCAATTTTCTGCCCTGCTAGAGCTGCCCCAGTCAACTGTAAGTGCTGTTATTGTGAAGTGGAAACGTCGAGGAGCAACAACGGCTCAGCCGCAAAGTGGTAGGCCACACAAGCTCACAGAACAGGACCGCCGAGTGCTGAAGCGTGCAGCGCGTAAAAATCATCTGTCCTCGGTTGCAACACTCACTACCGAGTTCTAAACTGCCTCTGGAAGCAACGTCAGCACAATAACTGTTCATGGGGAGCTTCACCATGTGCAATGCCAAGCGTCGGCTGGAGTGGTGTAAAGCTCGTCAGCATTGGACTCTGGAGCAGTGGAAATGCGTTCTCTGGAGTGATGAATCACGCTTCATCATCTGGTAGTTCCAAGGTGGCTTAGCAGTTCAGACGTCTTTTTCTGTTCCGTATTGTTCGTGTCCTGTATATATATATATTTACACCTTTCTTCGCATATCTTTTATCTATTTTATTATCCAAGAACTCAACTACAAAAGCTTTCCTGCAAAAGCTTTCCTGCAACCCGCTTCACCAATTACAAAAAGTATTACTTACCTCAATCTGAAAATCCATCGTGGAAGCTAGCCAGGGGCTAATTCAGAAGCTAGCCTGAAGGCTTAACCAGAAGCTACTCCGATAGCTAGCCAGAAGCTAATCTGCAGCTGCCCCGAAATTAGCCGGTTTGCTGGCTAGCGTTGGTGTTTCAGCTGCCCACGTTTAGTGGTCATCAGCTATTCCTTTAGCTCGATAATCTACCGGCACTTTTGTGCAACGCGACTCGGACCGGAGCATTCCGGGACTCTTTTTTTTTCTCTCAGTTTCCCCGGATTCCAGCCGCAGGCTCTGGACACTTGTACCTTGATTTCGCAGCTAGCTAGCTGCAAACCGTGTGACTATTGGCTTACGTCGACCCCGGAGCAAACTCTAATCATTCTGGAGCTAGCCAGCTGAGGAGTTCCATCACCATCCGGACCCGTTTCTTTTGTTGCTGCTGCAGATACGGAACCCCACCGGGCCTTCACGACTGACTGCCGCGACTGACTGCCGACGTTATCTGCCCGAGGGATTTATCCAACTGGCACCTCCGTCCCGACGTTACCTGAACGCTCATCTGAGGCCCGCTAATCGTTAGCTGTCTTATCGGCTGCTATTTGAACAAGTATATTGGACAACTATTATTATTATTATTATTTATTTATTTTATTTTTTCCTTGGGTCACTATATCTATTTTGCCAATTTGGATTGATCCCCTCTACCACACGGAACCCCACTACACGGAACCCCACTAACCTACCGACGGAAACGCACGAGGTATCTACAAACAGACCTCCATCCTATGCTGCTACCGATAGCCATATACCCGGCCAGCTGTCTGGATCGCCACGACCCCAACCAACCTCTACTCACTGGACCCTTATTGATCACTCGATTAGCATGCCTCTCCTTAATGTAAATATGCCTTGTCCATTGCTGTTCTGGTTAGTGTTTATTGGCTTATTTCACTGTAGAGACTCTAGCCCTGCTCTCTATACCATATCCAACCTCTCAGTTCCACCACCCACATATGCGATGACATCACCTGGTTTCAATGATGTTTCTAGAGACAATATCTCTCTCATCATCACTCAATACCTAGGTTTACCTCCACTGTATTCACATCCTACCATACCTTTGTCTGTACATTATTCCTTTAAACTATTTTATCGCCCCCAGAAACCTCCTTTTACTCTCTGCTCTAGTAGCTCTAGGCGACCAATTCTCATAGCTTTTAGCCGTACCCTTATCCTACTCCTCCTCTGTTCCTCTGGTGATGTAGAGGTGAATCCAGGCCCTGCAGTACCTGGCTCCACTCCTATTCCCCAGGCGCTCTCTTTTGATGACTTCTGTAACCGTAATAGCCTTGGCTTCATGCATGTTAACATTAGAAGCCTCCTCCCTAAGTTTGTTTTGTTCACTGCTTTAGCACACTCTGCCAACCCGGATGTTTTAGCCGTGTCTGAATCCTGGCTTAGAAAGACCACCAAAAATTCAGACATTTTCATCCCCAATTACAAGATTTTCAGACAAGATAGAACGGCCAAAGGGGGCGGTGTTGCAATCTACTGCAAAGACTGCCTGCAGAGTTCTGTTATACTATCCAGGTCTGTTCCCAAACAATTTGAACTTCTACTTTTAAAAATCCACCTCTCTAAAAACAAGTCTCTCACCGTTGCCGCCTGCTATAGACCACCCTCTGCCCCCAGCTGTGCTCTGGACACTATATGTGAACTGATTGCCCCCCATCTATCTTCAGAGCTCGTGCTGCTAGGCGACCTAAATTTGAACATGCTCAACACCCCAGCCACCCTACAATCTAAGCTTGATGCCCTCAATCTCACACAAATTATAAATGAACCTACCAGGTACCACCCCAATTCCGTAAACACGGGTACCCTCATAGATATCATCCTAACAAACTTGCCCTCCAAATACACCTCTGCTGTTTTCAACCAAGATCTCAGCGATCACTGCCTCATTGCCTGCATCCGTAATGGGTCAGCGGTCAAACGACCTCCACTCATCACTGTCAAACGCTCCCTGAAACACTTCAGCGAGCAGGCCTTTCTAATCGACCTGGCCGGGGTATCCTGGAAGGATATTGATCTCATCCCGTCAGTAGAGGATGCCTGGTCATTTTTTTAAAATGCCTTCCTCACCATCTTGAATAAGCATGCCCCATTCAAGAAATTTAGAACCAGGAACAGATATAGCCCTTGGTTCTCTCCTGACCTGACTGCCCTTAACCAACAGAAAAACATCCTATGGCGTTCTGCATTAGCATCGAACAGCCCCCGTGATATGCAACTTTTCAGGGAAGCCAGAAACCAATATACACAGGCAGTTAGAACAGCCAAGGCTAGCTATTTCAAGCAGAAATTTGCTTCCTGCAACACAAATTCAAAAAAGTTCTGGGACACCGTAAAGTCCATGGAGAATAAGAACACCTCCTCCCAGCTTCCAACCGCTCTGAAGATAGGAAACACTGTCACCACCGACAAATCCACTATAATTGAGAATTTCAATAAGCATTTTTCTACGGCTGGCCATGCTTTCCACCTGGCTACCCCCACCCCGGACAACAGCACTGCCCTCCCCTCTGCTACTCGCCCAAGCCTTCCCCATTTCTCTTTCTCCCAAATACAGTCAGCTGATGTTCTAAATGAGCTGCAAAATCTGGACCCTTACAAATCAGCCGGGCTAGATAATCTGGACCCTTTCTTTCTAAAACTATCTGCTGAAATTGTTGCCACCCCTATTACTAGCCTCTTCAACCTCTCTTTCGTGTCGTCTGAGATCCCCAAAGATTGGAAAGCAGCTGCGGTTATCCCCCTCTTCAAAGGGGGGGACACCCTTGACCCTAACTGCTACAAACCTATATCTATCCTACCCTGCCTTTCTAAGGTCTTCGAAAGCCAAGTCAACAAACAGATTACCGACCATTTCGAATCCCACCACACCTTCTCCGCAATGCAATCTGGTTTCAGAGCTGGTCATGGGTGCACCTCAGCCACGCTCAAGGTCATAAACGATATCGTAACCGCCATCGATAGGAAACAATACTGTGCAGCCGTATTCATTGACCTGGCCAAGGCCTTTGACTCTGTCAATCACCACATCCTCATTGGCAGACTCGACAGCCTTGGTTTCTCTAATGATTGCCTCGCCTGGTTCACCAACTACTTCTCTGATCGAGTTCAGTGTGTCAAATCGGAGGGTCTGTTGTCCGGGCCTCTGGCAGTCTCTATGGGGGTGCCACAGGGTTCAATTCTTGGACCGACTCTCTTCTCTGTTTACATCAATGATGTCGCTCTTGCTGCTGGTGATTCTCTGATCCACCTCTACGCAGACGACACTATTCTGTATACTTCTGGCCCTTCTTTTGACACTGTGTTAACAACCCTCCAGGCGAGCTTCAATGCCATACAACTCTCCTTCCGTGGCCTCCAACTGCTCTTAAATACAAGTAAAACCAAATGCATGCTCTTCAACCGATCGCTGCCTGCTCCTGCCCGCCTGTCCAACATCACTACTTTGGACGGCTCTGACTTAGAATATGTGGACACCTACAAATACCTAGGTGTCTGGTTAGACTGTAAACTCTCCTTCCAGACTCACATCAAACATCTCCAATCCAAAGTCAAATCTAGAATTGGCTTCCTATTCCGCAACAAAGCATCCTTTACTCATGCTGCCAAACATACCCTTGTAAAACTGACCATCCTACCAATCCTCGACTTCGGTGATGTCATTTACAAAATAGCCTCCAAAACCCTACTCAATAAATTGGATGCAGTCTATCACAGTGCCATCCGTTTTGTCACCAAAGCCCCATATACTACCCACCACTGCGACCTGTACACTCTCGTTGGCTGGCCCTCGCTTCATACTCGTCGCCAAACCCACTGGTTCCAGGTCATCTACAAGACCCTGCTAGGTAAAGTCCCCCCTTATCTCAGCTCGCTGGTCACCATAGCAGCACCTACCTGTAGCACGCGCTCCAGCAGGTATATCTCTCTAGTCACCCCCAAAACCAATTCTTCCTTTGGACGCCTCTCCTTCCAGTTCTCTGCTGCCAATGACTGGAACGAACTACAAAAATCTCTGAAACTGGAAACACCTATCTCCCTCACTAGCTTTAAGCACCAGCTGTCAGTGCAGCTCATAGATTACTGCACCTGTACATAACCCATCTACAATTTAGCCCAAACAACTACCTCTTTACCTACTGTATTTATTTATTAATTTATTTTGCTCCTTTGCACCCCATTATTTCTGTCTCTACTTTGCACTTTCTTCCACTGCAAACCAACCATTCCATTGTTTTTTTAGTTTTTATTTTACTTGCTGTGTTGTACTCACTTCGCCTCCATGGCCTTTTATATTTTTATTTATTTATACATATATTTGTTTGCCTTCACCTCCCTTATCTCACCTCACTTGCTCACATTGTATATAGACTTATTTTTTTTTCACTGTATTATTGACTATATGTTTGTTTTACTCCATGTGTAACTATGTGTTGTTGTATGTGTCGAACTGCTTTGCTTTATCTTGGCCAGGTCGCAATTGTAAATGAGAACGTGTTCTCAATTTGCCTACCTGGTTAAATAAAGGTTAAATAAAAAAAAATAAAAAAAAAAGTCTGACAGACAAATCTGGGTTTGGTGGATGCCAGGAGAACGCTCCCTGACCAAATGCATATATGTCAACTGTAAAGTTTGGTGGAGGATGAATAATGGTATGGAGCTCTTTTTCATGGTTCGGGTTAGGCCCCTTAGTTCCAGTGAAGGGCAATCTTAACGCTACAGCATACAATGACATTCTAGACGATTCTGTGCTTCCAACTTTGTGGAAACAGTTTGGCAAAGGCCCTTTTCTGTTTCAGCATGACAATACCCCTGTGCAAAGTGAGCTCCATACAGAAATGACTTGTCAAGATTGGTGCAGAAGAACTTTACTGGTCTGTACAGAGCCCTGACCTCAACCCCATCGAACACCTTTGGGATGAATTGGAATGCCAACTGCAAGCAAGGCCTAATCGCCCAACATCAGTGCCCGACCTCACTAATGCTCTTGTGGCTGAAAGGAATCAAGTCCCCACAACAATGTTCCAACATCTAGTGCAAAGCCTTCCCAGAAGAGAGGAGGCTGTTATGGCAGCAAAGGAGTGACCAACTCCATATTAATGCCCATGATTTTGGAATGAGATGTTCGACAAGCAGGTGTCCACATACTTTTTGTCATGTAGTGTATCTATTACCTTTAGAGTTGCAGCGGGGCCCTGTCGTCATAGATACGCATATACTGTACTAATGTGAGACTGAGTCCCACTGTGAACACACTGCAGTAGAAGAGGATACCTCCAGGACTTGGCTGGACTCGTGGGAGTCCAGCCACTCTCTGGGAGAGAAAGCTAGAGAGAGAGGGAGAGATATAGAAAGATGGGGAAAAGAGAGGGAGAGAGAGAGAGAGAGAGCGAGAGAAAGATGGGGAAAAGAGAGGGAGAGAGAGAGAGACAGAGAGAGAGAGAGAGCGAGAGAGACAGACTGGTGCCAGGCTCATCTATAATTGAGACAGGCTGCTCAGATGAGCTTGAATTAAATTCAAGAGGGTGTCCCCGTGATGGAAATATCCAGCACCTGAATTCTCCTCCCTCTCACTCACTGTATCTCTCTCCCTCTCTATTTTGATCCCTCCCTCTTTCCTTTCTCCATCTCTCCTTCTCCCTCCCTCTTTCTGCCTCCTCTTTCTTTTCCCTCTTTCAATCTCTGTTGCTTCAGTAGCATATGCACTGTTGGTGACATTACCTCAGTCTTCTCTCCTGATTCTGTGAGACTGTGGAACCTGATATAGCAGATTTGACTACAGGCCATACTGCAGAGAGATTATCTTGTTTGCACAGCAAATCCACATAAAAATGACATTCCACTCTCTGCTCTCGAATGTCATTCAGTTCAATAGATGGCTTTATGCACATAGCATCACTTTGCATACTACTGCAGGTTGGTACTTTGTCATTCCAATGGTGACAGAGAGCTTCGCTTCATGCTAGTTAGATGTGTTCAGTGCCTATGGTGGAAACCCAGAGTGAATGATAGGGACTTTAATGTAGCCAATGAATGCAAATGATTGTCTCACTGATATTATAAGTACCAAACAAAACTGAAGAAAGACAATAACTAAACAGATTGGACATAAAAACACACACACACACACACACACACACACACACACACACACACACACACACACACACACACACACACACACACACACACACACACACACACACACACACACACACACACACACACACACACACACACACACACACACACACATAGCTTCATATTTCATATTTCATATGAAGGATGAGACTGGTAGTCAATGTAATGTTTTGTTTTTAAAATGCCACTGATTGGAACGAGTCATTATTGTGGCACCTACATATCTAGACAGACAGTGCAACAGAGAGAGATAGAGAGCGAAAACAAACCCGATTTTGATTAACTCCCATATCTACTGGGTGAAATACCACAGTGTGCAATCACAGCAGCAATATTTGTGACCTGTTGCCAAAAGAAAATGTCAACCAGTGAAGAACAAACACCATTGTAAATACAACCCTTATTTATACGTATTTATTTTCCCAACACTCTATATATACATAATATGACATCTGTAATGTCTTTATTATTTTGGAACTTCTGTGAGTGTAATGTTTACTGTTAATTTTTATTGTTTATTTCACTTTTGTATATTATCTACTCCACTTTCTTTGGCAATGTTAACATATGTTTCCCATGCCAATAAAGCCCATTGAATTGAATTGAGAGAGAAAGTGAGCGAGATAGAGGGGGGAGAGAGCAAGCAGAGAGAAAGAGAGCATGGAGCAGAAAGAGTGAGCATGGAGAGAGAGAGAGAGAGAGAGAGAGAGAGAGAGAGAGAGAGAGAGAGAGAGAGAGAGAGAGAGAGAGAGAGAGAGAGAGAGAGAGAGAGAGAGAGAGAGAGAGAGAGAGAGAGAGAGAGAGAGAGAGTGCAGAGAGAACTAGAGATAGAGCATGGAGATAGAGAGAGAGAGATAGAGAGAGAGAACAGAGAGAGAGATAGAGAGAGAGAGACAGAGAGGGAGAGAGAGCATGGTGAGAGAGAGAGAGAGAGAGAGAGAGAGAGTAAAAGTGAGTGTTTGTGTTGAATCAGGTATGCAAAACCCTGAAATGCTACAGTCACCAACTCGTTGGTCCTCTCTCTCTCTGTTTACCTAATGTGTTTGTGTTTGGGCATGTCTGACCCTCTGGTCTAGATGGAATGTTGACTTACCCTCGTGTGTGTCACCCTCGTGACCTGCCCAGCACACAATAAAAATATGGGCCCAATAAACCCTATGGGCCCTCGTCAAAAGCAGTGGACTAAATGAGGAATAAGGAGTAATTTGGGATGCAGATCAGGATGTTTATGCATGAGAGATGGTGATTGGCCACACAGCATGTATGGGTTTCTCTACTCACCCAATCCCCACAGTCTGCTCTGCATAATAGAGGTTAAGGCTGTTTGATTATTCCATTTGAATATATGAATACGTTGAGAAATTCAAATTGAGAAATGATGTATTATAGTGGTGAATACACACACACACACACACACACACACACACACACACACACACACACACACACACACACACACACACACACACACACACACACACACACACACACACACACACACACACACACACACACACACACACACACACACACACACACACAACACCGACTACATTCAACTGAACTGGCATTCGATTCAATAGAATAGTCTGCGTGTAATAGGATAGGTTTAGATTAAGCATTTGTAAAACATGATGTTGTTGTGTGACAGAATTTTCACGACTGTCATTACACTACTTCAGCAGAGTGAGAGACATGGAAGGAAAACAGAAGAGAACTCTACAGCGAGCGTTCATCAGACCAACCTGAAACACGGATGAATGTGAAGACTGTAAATGGATCCCATCGCAGCACAGAGGCATCAAGCTCTGGTTTCCTCTTGATTCAATTTTAAAAAGGGACCGAATCGGAACGAGTGACGTCACCACGCACGCACTACATGATGTATAGTGATTACAATAAGATTGTCTTGTTCCATCTCCAAAAGAACAAGCCACCTGCATGGCCTTAAGTGTTTCTGCTGTTGTAGTATTCAGGACACGCAGAGAGACAGCAGGGAACTGAAAGACAACTGAAATGTGCCACTTTGGATGGTACATTTGAAAGAAGTCAAGATTGGTAGTATAATACAGATGGTGTGAAGATCATTACAATGTTGCATCACACTAGGCACCTCTATACTGTATGATGCGAGGTAAGCAGACATTTTGGTTCCTTGAATGCACAGCAGTTCCGAGCGAGAGGCATAACTCACTTACTAAAGGACTACGCAATACCTAATGTCTGATGGGAGCACAGGAAATGGTTCGAGGAGGACTTTGTGCTGTAACTTTATAATAGAACCAAGCTTGAAGAGGAACACCAAAGGTTCCCCGAAAGGACACGATGTCAACCCATAATAGATTCATCTGCCTGACAAAATTCTGCTGAGGCAAGAAAATCCTTCACAGTTTGTAAAGGACAGAGACCGGTTGTCAGGACCACAGGTCAGGGGATTACTGTAAATTGGAGGAGATTGGCCTGCAGGCTCCAAGTGGTCCATCGGAGAATCACCCACGCCACAATCACATCTCCCTCTGCAACACAATATCAGAGAGAAATCGGATTTCCACCCAGGCCCAACCATGCCTATGCCCCTGATGTGTATACCAGCCATGTCGTTTTACCATGCTTAAACCCACAATATGAGTATTTTATAATGTAACGCCTATGATCAAATTAATTGTTATAAGGAGGTGAAAATCCTCTCTGTGTTATGAGAGGTTTGTGACCCTCCCTAGACGGCTCATGGTCTGAGTCCCAAATAGCACCATATTCCCTACTTGTATACTACTTTTCACCACAGCCCTATAGGTCCTGGTCAAAAGGAGTGCACTATATAGGGAAAAGGGTGCCCTTTGGAACACAACTTATGGAGTCAGGAAGTTTAGACACTGAGGTAATTAGAGCCTTACAGCTCCAGCAACGATAATGAGGACCCCTCTCTCTCTACCCCTCCAATCTTTCTTTTCATCCCTTCATCCCAACTCTAGGGGCCGGCCTGGCCAGCGAAAGATAGCAGGACAGACACTATTGATTCATTCTCCCAACACGGCAGGTTTGAAGATCAATGCAACATGAAGGTATTTGTGTCCTCATTAAGCGATCGAAGCCTGTGAGGCCTCTCCTATGTTGGGAAAACACACTGCAGAGTTGGTCCATTCGGAGGCTTTGGAGCACTGATATGAGTTTGTGGTAATGAGGTGTTTATTGCCATGGCCACATCACAACCCATGTATTCATCCTCACCTCTATACCTAGCTAAATCACTTTATCAGACGCCCAGACCTAGACAAGCCAACTACGTCCTGGCGTAGTAACAGTACAAGTCCCTAGTTCCCTCAAACATTCTCCCACGTCGTCCTCTCTTTCTTCACCTTCATACCTCCGTCATCCATCTCTCCAGTACTGTCCTCCACCCTACCTGTCCACATCCCCCTATCCACATGCAGGGTTCTCCCCAGGATTTCTTTAACAAGGTGTAAATATCGTGTCAGCACACAGCAACCCATGTTTCATGACCAGTCACAAACTTTAACCCCGCTTCAACCAGCTCTTATAAAACTGTTCATCCCTTGTAGGTGGAAATGTCAGCTAGGCCAGCGATTACAAACACCTTGACCATTACGCAACTGCCACAAGCTTAGTCATCTGGATAGGAAGGAATATCATTGTTAGAGGGCACAGCATGCACCCTGGGTGACTCTGGTTATTGGATATGGGAGAGGCGGTTTAAACTTTCACTCTGCCACTCGCTAAGCATGTGACCCATCAAAACAATAGCAGCTGTCATGCCAACTCATAATCTCCATGGAAAATTCAGAAGCGGCTTAAACTACACGACTCATTCAATTATATGTCACCTTTTCATGTATTTAGCCAAGAGGCAATGGAATTGACCAGTTTATTTTTGTTTCTAGGTTTGTGCAAGATTCAATTTCCTATTCCGTGAATGGAGATGCAATTGTCTTCACAAATAGATACTGTGTTTTTCTACTTCAAAAGCTCCAGACAGAAACCCCCCCATCTGAGCGGCAATAAATGAGATGTCATACATACACCTCTGTCAGTGTTTTTGTTCAACACAAATGACCTACTGAAGTGTTTACTTCAGAAAAGTCCCTTGTCATGCCAAGCCCATTCCATTTCCTGTCTCTCCTGCATTATTCTGTCACTATTCACTGACCCTTATTTTGCTTCAATTTTCTCATATAAATACAAAAGCATGAGCAACAAGCCCAGTGGGGAGGACTCCGTAGTCCGTACTCACCATCCTTGCGGTGGTAGGTGATCTCCACCTTGCGCTCCTCAGACCCCATCAGAGCCTGGGCTACCTGGGCGATGGCATGCCTGTTGGTGAACTCTCCATGGAGGAAGTCACAGGTGCACGGCCTCTGCATCACGTCCGGCCGCGAGAAGCCGGTCATCTCACAGAAGCCATCGTTGCAGTAGATGATGGCGCAGTTCTGAACCCGGGCATTGGCTATAATGAATTTTTTATCTGTGAAGGTATAGAAGGGTGTATGATCATAGTGGGGTTAGGATGGGTAGGTTAACACATTCATGGTAGCATCAGAGGTATGTGATATAATACCACTCTGCATGATGCTTTATATACAGAAGAAAATATACACTGTATTATAAATCACTCAAAAATATATAGATGATCAATTAAACATTTCTCTTTCAGTCCTATCATGGCTAAGGGTGCATTGCTTCAGTATTTGTTAATGGAGGTGTGTGCTCCATTCTGCTTGATTAATGTTCATGCCATAGCCATACTATAAAACAGAGAGATCCACATTTAATAACTGCCACCTAACCACCTGACCCTAACCATTTCAAATGTGGGAGTATTTGAAAAAGGTTATGTATGTTATATTGGATACTACTTATTGCCATGTAATCTTGTGGAGAAACATAAGTTGTTGCTACTTCGAAGTACCTCAATGACATCCCATATTTAAATGATTTTAACCTCAACTCTCCCACTTCTTAAGTATCACAAGCGCAACAATATTAGCTCTACTCTTACTGATTGTTAAAAAATGTGTTGTCGAAATACCAATATTCAGATAAAAAATATTAACTTCATTTATTTTGTACGTGTGCAAGCAAGGAAAACACATTTTCCCACCATTATGAATATTGTGAATTTAAAGATACATTATTGTGAAAACACAAAGATAATACTCACTTTGTCCCTCAAATTTCTTTATAATTATCCCCAAAAAGGTGTTTTGTGGCGCAACATGACCTCTCCGAACAGGCATGATTATTCCCAAAAATAAGAAAGATTCCGCTGTCCAAGTAGGAACGCACCTTTCTCCTGAGACTCAAGTTCTAGTGGCTCCAACCGCTAAAGTCTGAATGCCTCCCCTTTGTCTACACTCATTCTTAGGAAATCTCCCCCTCTTAGCTCTTCCGACCTTTTCCTTATTTCAACATAAATATGGTCCGGCTAGGGCGCATTTTGAAGCCTTCAAAGTGCACTTCGACAGCATTGACTCTGGAGTAAAATGTTGTTGCACAGCGTAGTTTCTCCAACATTTCAAAACGATCATGTGAGGGACCCTGCCGCCGCTCTATAGCGTTGCGCTCGCTGCTACTGCTGCTGTTGTGGAGAATGATGCCCGCCGTGCCACCGACAGTGACGTTACCCCGCTCAGGCAGCGCTCAGCTCGTGCACCTCGCGATCAAGGCTGTGGAGGAAAGCATATATCCATGCGTTAAGAAGGAGCTATGGGTGACGCCAGGCCAGGGCAATAAAGCTGTATCGTTTATTTTTTACATTGACCCATGGAAAACACGTGGGTTTATGTCTCACGTTGACTGTGGCATGCCTGTAACTGCCAATGCATATAATGCATAAGATGACTGCATGAGTTTTAGACATACTGTAGTTGTTTATCAGATACAGAGAAAGATACCGTTCCACAAATGAATCAATGGAAACAGGCTACTGCACTAATGATTCTTTGAAACACAGGCTACTGCACTAATGATTCTTTGAAACACAGGCTACTGCACTAATGATTCTTTGAAACACAGGCTACTGCACTAATGATTCTTTGAAACACAGGCTACTGCACTAATGATTCTTTGAAACACAGGCTACTGCACTAATGATTCTTTGAAACACAGGCTACAGCACGAATGATTCTTTGAAACACAGGCTACAGCACTAATGATTATTTCAAGTTACAAAGAGGGGGAAAACGTTGTAGATGTGGTTCCCTGTCCATGGTGCTGAAGTTGTAACAAAACTCCTTTTAGAAGGACTCACACGCACAAGCTCCCTCTTAAAACATCTGTCTCAGAATCTCTGCACAACCTCACCATCCATCTGGTCCACTGAGAAAACAATACAATAGCCAGGCTGCAGGGCAAGATACTAAGGCGCACAAAGCAGAGAGAAAGTCAGGATTTAGAACCTTTGCGTCCCTCAATGATTACCATACGGAGCAGTCATTCCGATGAGTCTCTCTACACTGTAAGACTTGTCTGTCATTTCAACAGTAAAACACTGTAGAATGCACAGTAAAATGCTGCACATGTGTTTTACTGCGTTAAAGTTGTAGATTGCACTGCATTATGGGTAAAATGCAGAAAAATACTGTTATTAACTGTTATTTGAAGCCTCCTGTAAAAGCTTATAGCTACTGTCGATTCAAAGTTTCAGTTTCAGACGCCAACCTCATACTGTCGGGTGAGACACGTGAAGCTCAGACTATTTTAGTAAATATCTTCTAGCAGTGGTGAAGTGAAAAAATATTTGTATCACATGCTGGTTTGGTACTGCACCTGACTTGTTTATAAGTATCTTTACTGATAGCCAACTTTGAAACCTGCATGTTTTCTTAGCTAACCATATGTGTTAACTTTTGCACTGTTAGTTAGAGCCTGTAAGTAAGCATTTCACTGTAAGGTTTACGCTACACCTGTGGTTTTCGGCGCACGTGACAAATACACGTTGATTTGATTTGATTTGTTACTTCTATTGTCAATTATATTGTTAATTGTTTTTTTATGTTGTTACTAATTTGAATAAATGTATTTTATGTGCAAATGTATTGTTGTTTTTTGTACTGTAAATCTACAGCATTATACTGGCACCAGAGTTGCCAGCTTAATACTGTAATTTTGCTTTATAGAAGCAATGCTGTAATATATTTGACAGAGCAATTTTCCCGACTGTAAAACATATTACAGCATTCCTGCTGTACATTTAATATTTATTTGTAAAAGTATAAATTACTAAAGTTACAATTGATTACCTGTTAATTACCAAAATTAAGTCCAATTCCGGTAACGCTGGTAAATTACGGGTAGATTTGCAAACCTACGTTTACTTAACTGAAGTTCATTTGAAAAAGTAGTTCACTACATCCAAACTACTTAGTCATAAATTACAATCACACACACACGCACGCACGCACGCACGCACGCACGCACACACACACACACACACACACACACACACACGCACACACACACACACACACACGCACACACGCACGCACACGCGCACACACACACACACACACACAAATTGCTGAAAAGGGCATGACTGTCCCACAGTCTGAATCACATTAAGGGCCGGTGTGACAGCCTTTTATGAACTGTGCTTATTTCACACACCCAACTCACTGATTAGACTGGCACTGTTTTGGCACCGCCACACAATCTGTCACAGCATTCACAGGGTGAAACAGGAGACAGAGAACAAGATTTGAGTGTGGATAAGAATAAATTGTCCTTTCCGACAACAATCTGAATGAAGCACCATAACATCTGAGCTTCTGAGCCAAAAACATTCTAAGAAGCAGCAAAAACAGACAAAAGGCGTCTGAATCCTAGCATTCTACCTCAATGAAATGGCAGTCTGCATACTGTATGTTGTTGATTATTTTTGCTATCTGTTCAGACACGTGGATGTGGGAAATATAGTTCACATCGAGAGGTTATTTCCATGTATTGAAAGCTGCAGTGATCCCTACGACTATACATGAAGTGGACCAACAGGAATGTGTTCTACTGTCATCTATATCACCAGCAAGACAATAAGCCTGGGAACAGTTTCTCTCTATCTTATTTGCATGCGAGAGACCCGTAGACTGCAGCTGTGACGGCAGATAGTGCTTACTGAAGTTACCCACAAAATGATTTCTCTGGGCAAAAGTAAAAGACGTGTAGCGAGCTACAATTCTGAGAGACATTTCCCCCTGACGCTTGTCCATGATAGCTGTTACAGCATTTATTAAAAATTAACACAGCTTGGTGTAATCCTTCTCTCAGGAGTCACGTTCGACTCATTCATGAGTGAAATGCAGAGAGAGAGGGCAGTGGCTGAATATGTTCGAATGAGATAGGGAGGGAGGGAGGGAGGGAGGGAGGGAGGGAGGGAGGGAGGGAGGGAGGGAGGGAGGGAGGGAGGGAGGGAGGGAGGGAGGGAGGGATTAAAAGGAGAGATAGAGGCTGTGTTCCATTCACCCAAATACCCACAGTGCATTATTTAGGTGGAGAAATAGAAAGGGCGATGGAACGGAAAAAAGGGAGGGAGCGGTTAAAAAGGGAGGGAGCGGTTAAAAAGGGAGGGAGCGGTTAAAAAGGGAGGGAGCGGTTAAAAAGGGAGGGAGCAGTTAAAAAGAGATGAGGAGAGATAATCTTTTGTAATTCTAAGTTTTCATTGATACAGTCTGGCTTGTTTTACACAATGTTACAAAATATTTGTTCAATATTTACGACATACTAATCATGAGAAGAAAAGGCTTACGCTGCATATGCAGATGTAGGATTTTAATTTGAGCACCAAATAATCCTGCAGCAACAGGATTTGAACGTTTAGTTCATAATGTTGCTTGATCGGTGGTTAGGTTATTAGTTGGCAGTGGTGTAAAGTACTTAATTAAAAATACTTGAAAGTACTACTTTTGTACTACGTTTTTTGGGGTGTCTGTACTTTACTTTACTATTTATATTTTTGAAAACTTTTACTTTTACTTCACCACATTCCTAAAGAAAATAATGAATTTTCTACTCCATACATTTTCCCTGACACCCAAAAGTACTTGTTACATTTTGAATGATTAGCAGGACAGAAAAATTGTCCAATTCACGCTCTTAACCCTTGTGTGGTGTTCGGGTCTGTGGGACCCATTTTCAATGTTTACTAAAATAAAAATTATACAATTCATTATTTTTTCAACCTGAGACTTGGTTCATTCAGCCAGCCCCAGGACCAGCCCGTCAGCAACCTGCAGGAGGAGAAATATGTATGTCAAAAATTGTTTCAATTGTCTTCTTGCCCAAGGAATGAGCCAACCCGCATGGCTGCCAATGTGATAAGGATGCAACCAGGGTCGACGCAGTTGGCGGTTACTCCTTTGCAGGACATAAAGTCTTCTTTTGAACTCTTCAACCCAGACACCATCCAGAAAATAATTATGGACTGCTCTAATTTGGAGGCAAGGCGTGTTTTTGGAGAAGAGATGGAAGGAGATGGACCAAACATGCATACTTTGGGGTTCTTATCCTTGCTGGTGTTATCAGATCCAATGGGGAATCCACAGAATCCCTGTAGGATGCAGAAACTGGGAGAGAACTTTTCCCGTGCAACAATGTCTCTGTAAAACTTCCACATTATTTTCAGGATTATCCTCTTTGATTACCGAGACACCAGACCAGCTCGGCGGCAGAGAGAGAAGCTAGATGCAATCAGGTCAGTGTGGGACAAGTGGGTGGACCGCCTTCCCCTGTTTTACAACCCTGGGCCCAACGTTACTGCTGATGAGCAGCTTATGCCATTTAGGGGCCGCTGCCCCTTCAGGCAGTACATACCATTCTAAACCCACAAAATATGGAATCAAGATCTGGTCTGCTTCATCATATGTGTGGAACATGCAAGTGTATATGGGGAAGCCAGATGGAGAAGCCCCTGAGAAGAACCAAGGGATGCGGGTTGTCCTGGAAGTGACACAGGGGCTCCGTGGCCACAACATCACATGCAATAACTTTTTTACTTTGCACAAGCGGTGACAGGAGCTCGTCAAGAGGAAGCTGACGATGGTTGGAACAGTACGAAAAAACAAGCCAGAGCTCTCAACTCAAGCTGTTGAATGCACGGAACAGGCCTATCAATTCCTCTAAGTTTGTGTTCACGGCCGACACGTCCCTAGTGTCCTACATGCCAAAGAAAGACAAAAATGTGGTACCCATGAGTACGCTGCATAGGGATGGGAGAATCTGTGGCCAGGAACATCAAAAAACTGAAATCATAATGGATTACAATGCCACAAATGGAGGGGTGGACAATTTAGACAAGCTGGTGACTGGCTGCAGCTGCAAAAGAAGAACCCTACACTGGCCACTTGTGATATTCTTCAACATCTTGGACATCTTGGCATTCAACGCGTTTGTCATCTGGATGGCGTTGAACCCAGATTGGAACAGAGGGAAGCTCCAGAGGAGACGCCTCTTTCTCGAGGAGCTGGGCAAGGCATTGGTAAGACCTCAAATCCAGAGCAGGCAACATATCCCAAGGACCCCAGCTTCTGCAGCCATCATGAGGAGGATTCAGGAGGAGGATGCTGGTGCCCCATCCGCCCATCCGTCCGACCCACAGAACCAACAACTCCAATACCGGAAGTAAATATTAGTGATGTTGTTGTATGTGTGTGTGTCTGACTCTCCTACCTTGGCCTGCTGTAACTATATATGTGAGTGAGTAAGTGAGTGAATGAGTGAGTGAGTGAGTGAGTGAGTGAAGGAGTGAAGGAGTGAAGGAGTGAAGGAGTGAAGGAGTGAAGGAGTGAAGGAGTGAATGAGTGAATGAGTGAATGAGTGAATGAGTGAATGAGTGAGATGTTAGTAAAATCCCTGAACTAAGTGTTTTCATCATTCTAGATTGCAGCCGGTAGCAACAAGAAGAAGAGCTGCGATGTGTGTGGACCCAAAAAAGTACAGGAAGACACAGTGCACATGCATCAAGTGCAAGAAATACATTTGCAACACACACACAGTAAAACTCTGTCCCTTATGTGGTGTATGGACCAGCCTTAATTTGTGTTCAATGTGGCTCATTTATCATTTCCATAAAATACTGTATGTAAAATTTGTCCTTCCAGTTTGTTCAGTTCAAAGCAATAAACATCAATAGTGATGAAAACCTAGTTTCATTTATATTTGTTCAAGATCAACATGATTTATTCCACCCATGTCTTGATTATAATGGATTTTTGTTTACAAAAAATCAAATTTTATCCCAAAAAACAAAGAGCATTTTTATTGATAAATGTGATCTAGCAGAGGTAAATGGCAAATATTAACCATGTATGCTGTTTATATTGCTCGTAATTGACTTAAGTCAACATCTAAGTATTAAGTATTAAGTATTTTTATGTAAATTGATATGGCTGTATTGTTAAAAAAAAACAATAATGTTGTTGGTCCATCAGACCAGCGAACATTGGGTGGATAACAAAAACATGAACACCACACAAGGTTTAAAGAGAAAATCCCATGTCATCCCTACTGCATCTGATCTGGCAGACTCACGAAACACAAATGCTTAATTTTTAAATTATGTCTGAGTGTTGGGATGTGTAAATATCCGGCTATCCGTAAATAAAAAAAACAAGAAGATTGTGCCATCTGGTTTGCTTAATATAAGACATTTGAAATGATTTATACTTTTACTACTGATACTTAAGTATATTTTACCAATTACATTTACTTTGATACTTAAGTATATTTAAAATCAAATACTTTTACACTTTTACTCAATAAATATTTTATTTCACTTTTACTTGAGTCATTTTCCAGTACTGTATCTTTACTTTTTCTCAAGTATGACAATTGGGTACTTTTCCCACCACTGTTAGTTAGATATATAAAAAATGCAATACTGTTAATTTAACTGTGTGTAAGTGTGGTTTTTCAGTGAATTTATTTAACTCATGAAAGCTCATCTGCATTTAACTTCCGGGTGTCCGCCGGTTTGTTTTCTGAAACGAGAATATCCAATCATAAGTTTGCATCTGTCTCTCTGTCAGCCCATTCATTTTTAGTGAATCTGTTGTCAGTATGTGGAGCAATTTAGAAACAGCAGCCAAGGCCTTTAATCCACAGATCACACCAGGGCAAATGCCTCGCTGCTCCCAGGAATGACTCATTCCTCCTCTTTTTCTCACTCAATCTATTGCTCTATCTCTCTCTCTCTCTCTCTCCTTCCCTCTCTCTCTCTCTATCGCTCTGTGGATATTAACACATGTGCACATGTTTAGGTTTTGGCACATCTTTATATTGGGCTCCCGAGTGGCACAGGGGTCTAAGGCACTGCATCTCAGTGCTAGAGGCGTCACTACAGACCCTGGTTAGATTCCAGGCTGTATCACAACCGGCCGTGATTGGGAGTCCCATAGGGTGGCGCACAATTGGCCCAGCGTCGTCCGGGTTTGGCCGGGGTAGGCCGTCATTGCAAATAAGAATTTGTTCTTAACTGACTTGCCTAGTCAATTAAAGGTCAAATAAATAACATAAATATTAATGCTCATATTTAGCCTAGTAAATAGCTTTCAAAGGTCAAATCTACAGGTAACTGCTAAAATAAAGGAAGAACCAACATAAAGTGTCTTAATTAATAGGTTGTTGGGCCAACACAAGCCAGAACAGCTTCAATGAGGCTTGGTATGGATTCTACAAGTGTCTGGAACAAGCTGTTGTAACCTTTTTGTGCCCCACACATTTTCCACCGCTTTCTCCACTTTGGGTACAGGGTTGATGGGAAAGGATTGCTGCAGCCCAGGGGCCAAGGTGTTGGAATGGCAGTGATAGCCTGTCCTGTCATCTCCAGAGATACCAACGTGTGTGTGTGTGTGCGTGCGTGCGTGCGTGCGTGCGTGCGTGTGTGTGTGTGTGTGTGTGTGTGTGTGTGTGTGTGTGTGTGTGTGTGTGTGTGTGTGTGTGTGTGTGTGTGTGTGTGTGTGTGTGTATCTGAATCCTTGTCTTCTGTCACTGTCACCATCCAGGCTAACAGGCCTTCCATGGGTCATCACCAGAGCAAGAAGTGTCACCCCCCCCATTCCTCAGATGTATCACCCGGAACACTGCACTGTACCTTGTTTCAATCACCACACACCCAACACTCTGGGCCAAACGCTGTGGGTGTCTGGCAGGGTGAGAGTGAGGGGAATGTGGAGACATAGGATGTTCTCCTTGTGTAAAAATGTGTCGCCTCATAAGATGTTGAAAGGTACATGAAAAGTACATTGTAGAATTGAATGAACAGGACACTTTTAGGACAATGTGTTAAGTGGGTTTATTAGTTTCCTATTATAAGTATCAGACAGTTTGGGCCTGCCTAATTTCTCAGTAAAAAGCTGTACAACGTGTTGAGAGGAGGCATGGCTTAGAACCCTAATCATGAACATGTCCTCTAGGGGGGAAAAACATATGTAAGCACTTGGGAAGCCTGCTGCTGGTAGAATACTAAACGAGTGATACGCCTTATCTTATCTAATAGATGTGGACTCACAAAGAACTATCTAATGAATAGGTTTATTATGCAACACACACAGGTGGTGATGACTTAATCTGTCAAATTAAATAGCTGGAGAATGTTCTATAACAACATAATAAGGAATTGAAGAATGTCTTGCAATCCACTGAAACGTAATCTTGATCTTAGTTCTTTTGAGCTTGCTGGTTAATTCCATGGCCTTTTGTCTAAATCGTTTCGATCTATGTTTAATACAAATGTGGACAATAGTCATGAATGTCTCTCAAAGACATTCTATCATCTCACTCTGAACTCGTACGTTTGCTGCTATTCTTCAGGTACAGCATACTGCACAAGTGCATCTTTGGAACTTCAGATCGCACAGAAAAGTCATAACTGAGAGTGGATGAAGGAATTCAAAGAAATGAAACAGTAATACCAAAATGTATTACATACTGTGGACAACATCATCCCTAGCCTATTTCTAATGGGCCTTTTTGCTGTATTGAGTCTATAATGGATGTCTCGGACACTCAAATAATGAAAGAGGATACAGATATGGCCCATTCTGACCACATAAATAAATGGATGAACCACAGGCTGGACGTTAGATGGACAATACTACCGGATTAGTGTAGTCATACAGCACACTCACATGGGCAAGGTATTTTTAGATGTTGTTTACACGGCAAATGATTCCATTCCTTGTAATCCCCTGTCTTTTGTCTGGCCGTCGGTAGCTAGAGAGAGTACCCAGACAATTATACAAAGGTACCGTTTATACTGACTTTATAGAAGATTTATAAGATCCATCTTAATCATTTATAAATTACTTGTTTTGTTCAATGCTACAGTAGCTACAGTGTTTAGAATGCTCATATGTATTTATGTCATCATACATGCTAACTGCGGTCCAGTGAGTCGACTGTGGCTATGATAGTCATCAAGTATGGAGATGATGCACCTGTCCCAAATGGAACCCTATTCCCTTTATAGTGCACTTCTTTTGACCAGGGCCGATAAAAGTAGCGCACTATAAAGGGAATAGGGTGCCATTTGGGACACGATACGAAACATTTGAAACATTTGCGGCTCCTTCACATTTATCAAAAAATACACTGTTACTTCTATCTCTCCTGTGTCTTTAAGAGTGCCAAATGTAAAAACAATTGTCTAGTGGTCATTCCAGAAGATTTTGGCTCATTTCAGTGATATGCAAATAAGTCCAAATCTTTGTGGAATTAGTTTTTCTGTTGACAATGATTGCTGATGACACGAGAGCTAGGAGCTGCTTGAGAGCTGCGTTCAAGGACATGGGTAGTCCCAATACACAGGGGTGTATAGTGTGTGTGTGTGTGTGTGTGTGTGTGTGTGTATGTGTACAATCATCCTTGTCATCACATACAGTTTCGGGTTGCCTTGTCTATTGGAGGGTCTCTATGGAGACAGACTCATCACCCCCACCCATTCCCAAAACCCCCCTTACTCTCCCCCTCACCCTCCTAGCGTTCATTAGGCCCTGTTTTCTTGTCAAACCTCTGGCAGCTCTCCAACCCACCGAGTCAACCCACTATCTCGTCTCCCTCTGCCTGCTCCAGCCAGTCTGGGTGATCAGAGGTTGCCGTGGCAACTCTTCCTGTCCCTGTCTGGATCATCCCAAGATCCCCCCCCCTTACTCTCATCCCACCCTACCTCCCTCCCTCCCTCTATTATAATAAGAATGTTCCTCTAAGAGACTAATGCTTTCTGATCTCTCTCCCTCTCCCTCCTCCTATCTTGTATGCGTTCTCTCTCTTTCTTTCCCTTTCTCCCCCTTTCTCTCTCTTACTCTCTCACTCTCTCTGTCTCTCCCCTCCATTCTCTCTTTCACCCCGTCAGTCAGAGTAGGAGCCAAGCCAGATCTGGGATCAGTGTTAAGACAGCTGCTGCTGGCCTCTAGGTGGTTTGTGTGGTCTGTCTGTAGCAGACAGGGAGGGAACCCAAGCCTTTATCAATGGCAGTTAAGACTGGAGCTTTAGAATCAGCCATAATGCAGCATGGGGTTTCCCATCATATGTCCTTTGTACAGATATTAGTTTGAATCCATTCCTTGGCACTAGGTCGGATGGATGGTTGAAGAGGGATTGCCTGTTCTAAACGATGAAGACTGATAGAAAATCTCCTCTCTCCTGGTTTGCCTGGTAGTCATAGCTCTCTCTTCAGTATTTCAAGCTTTCATGCACACACGCACACGCACACAAAAGACAACCGTCATCAACCATCGTTAAACAAAGGACTTCAGAATGACAGTGCGGTTGGAATGATTTCTAAAAACGATCAATTCAGAGCTTGACAAGGTTTCATTCATTTGGAGACAGAGGAGGCTATTGACCTAGGCCCAACTTGATTTATATCTGTGGACACAGACGGATGAACACAAATGGCTACTATATAGTTAGCGCTATCAAATGATAAATGGAGGGGGAAATTGGACATCTCTCTCACTCATCTCTTTTATTAACATATTAGAATTGATACGGTAGTAAAGGATTATATTCATTTTTTTATTGATTATTTATATTAACTAGTTATAAACCCTATATAGATGGAATCTGGATGTAAAATGTTACCCGATATTCAGTCTGAGGGTGAATCATGATTACACAATCACTGTACTGGAGAGAGTAAGCTTGCCTGCTGGCTGTATAGTTACGTTTATTTGGATCCCCATTAGCTATTGAAAATGCAGCAGCTACTCTTCCTGGAGTCCACATTAAATGTACAAATACATGACAATGTAGAGAACAGTGATACACAAGAACAACATAAGACATTCAATTAAAATTCAAATAAAATAACAGTTATATATTGGAAAGACACCAAAAGACAACAAAAATACTATTTACACATTCATATTCTTATATACAGCACCAGTCAAAAATTTGGACACACCTACTCATTCAAGGGTTTTTGTTTATTTTTGCTATTTTCTACATTGTAATAACACATATGGAATCATGTAGTAACAAAAAAAGTGTTAAACAAATATATATATATATATTTGTGATTCACTAAAGTTGACACCCTTTGCCTCGATGACAGCTTTGCACACTCTTGGCATTCTCTCAACCAGCTTCACCTGGAATGCTTTTCCAACAGTCTTGAGGGGGTTCCCACATATGCTAAGCACTTTTTGGATGCTTTTCCTTCACTCTGTGGTCCAACTCATCCCAGACCATCTCAATTGGGTTGAGGTCGGGTGATTGTGGAGGCAAGGTCACTTGATGCAGCACTCCATCACTCTCCTTCTTGGTCAAATAGCCCTTACACAGCCTGGCGGTGTGTTGGGTCATTGTCCTGTTGAAAAACAAATTATAGTCCCACTAAGCGCAAACCAGATGAGATGCTGTGGTAGTCATGCTGGTTAAGTGTGCCTTGAATTCTAAGTAAATCCCTGACAGTGTCACCAGTAAAGCACCTCCACACTATCACACATCCTCCTCCATGCTTCTATAAGGGCACAAGGCGAGACCCAGATGCAGACAGGGGAGGCAGATGGTTTGAGTCTTGATATTTATTAAACAATCCAAAAGGGGTAGGCAAGAGAATGGTTGTGGACAGGCAAAAGGTCAAAACCAGTTCAGAGTCCAGGAGGTACAGAGTGGCAGGCACGCTCGAGATCATGGCAGGCAGAATGGTCAGGCAGGTGGGTACGGAGTCCAGAAAACAGACATGGGTCAAAAACCGGGAGGACTAGCAAAAGAGAATAGAAGCAGGAGTACTGGAAAAATGCTGGTTGACTTGAAAAACTTAACAGACGAACTGGCACAGAGAGACAGGAAACACAGGGATATATCCACAAGGGATAATAAGCGACACCTGGAGGGGGTGGAGACAATCACAAGACAGTAGAAACAGATCAGGGTGTGACAGTAACCCCCCCCTAGTGGCGCCACCTGGTGTCCTACCTGGGCGCATACCTGATTGACCGGGGTGTAGGAGGTGGAAGATGAGGGCTGGATCGAGGATGTCTCTAGCGGGAACCCAGCATCTGTCCTCCGGGCAGTAACCCTCCCAGTCAACCAGGTACTGGAAACCCCTGCCCCGTGGTCGAACACCCAGCAGACGTTTCACCGTGTATGCCGGATGGCCATCAATGACACGGGAAGGGGGGTGGGCCTGGGGACAGAAGACACAGGTGAATACGGAGGGCACAGGATAACAAGAGACGGACAGCACTGGAACTAAGGACTCAGAGATGGGAAACGGACCAATGAAACGAGGGGACATACCCTCTGCCCAATGCGATAGTGGGGAGCTGGAGTCCGGCGGCGGTCAACTTGTTGACAATACCTGGAGTTGGTCTTGAGAAGTGCTACCTGAGCTCTTCTCCAGGTACGTCGACAGCGGCGGACGAACATCTGGGCCGAGGGTACGTTGACTTCCAGTTCTTGTTCTGGGAAGAGTGGAGGTTGATACCCCATGTTCTGGGAAGAGTGGAGGTTGATACCCCATGGAGCACTCAAAGCGAGTCCCGTGGCTGAACAGGGAAGGGTGTTCCGGGCATACTCCACCCAGACCAGTTGTCGGTCCAGGTAGTGGGGTTGGTTGAGACCAGGCATCGTAGGGTGTTCTCCAGGTCCTGGCCGTTCGACTGGGGATGGAACCCGGAGGATAGGCTGGCCGACGCCCCAATAAGGGTGCAGAACGCCTTCCAAAACTGAGACTAGAACTGAGGACCCCGGTCGAAAACCATATCCACCGGGAGTCCATGGATCCTGAAGATGTGCTGCACCATGAGCTGGGCCATTTCCTTGGCAGACGGAAGTTTGGGGAGAGGGAGGAAATGAGCAGCCTTTGAGAAACGATCCAACACTGTCAGAATGACGGTGTTGCCATCAGACGGGGGTAGCTCAGTGACAAAATCCAGAGAGATATGAGACCAGGGACGATGAGGGACCAGTAGTGGCTGAAGAAGGCCAGAAGGAGCTTGCCGTGGAGTCTTGTTCTGGGCACACACCATGCACGCGGCGACGAAGGCAGAGACGTCAGGAACCATTGTGGGCCACAAAAAACGTTGTCGGAGGAATGCTAGGGTACAGCGGGAACCAGGATGACAGGTCAGCCTGGAGGAATGAGCCCATTCCAGGACCCATGACCAGACTGAGTTAGGGACAAACAGCCGGTTAGCCGGGCCATCTTCAGGTCCAGGCTGGGAACAGTGTGCCTTGCGAACCAGGGTCTCAATACCCCAACCCAATGAGGCTGCAAGGCATGAGGTAGGCAGAATGGTTTCGGAGACTGAGGGTTTGGCAGAGGAACTGTATAGGCGGGAGAGGGCATCAGGCTTCACATTCTTGAACCCTGGACGGTAGGAAATGGTGATGTTAAATATTGTAAACAGTAGAGCCCACCGGGCCTGCCTGGAGTTAAGGCGCTTTGCTGTATGGAGATATTCCAAATTTGTATGGTCGGTCCAGACCAGGAATGGCTGTTCTGCTCCTTCCAGACAGAGCCTCCACTCTTCTAATGCCATCTTGACCGCCAGGAGTTCTCGATTGCCTACATTGTAGTTCCTCTCTGCAGGATTGAGACGATGGGACAGGAAGCCACAGGGATGAAGCTTTTGGTCCTGGGCAGATCGCTGGGACAAGATGGCCCCCACTCCACCATCAGAAGCATCGATCTCTACCACAAAATGACGGGACAGATCCGGATGGATGAGGATGGGTGCTGTGGTGAACCGATGCTTCAGGTCCACAAAGGCTCTGTTCGACAGCTGGAGACCATGTGAACGGTACTTTGGGAGAGATGAGTGCAGAGAGGGGGGCCACCAGGGTGTTGTAACCCCGAATGAAATGGCGGAAGAAGTTAGGAAAACCCAGGAAACGTTGCAACTGCACCCTGGACATAGGTTGAGGCCAATCCACCACTGCATTCACCTTTCCAGGACCACCTGAACATTTCCCTCAGTGATGACATATCCCAGAAAGGAGATTGTAGAGCGGTGGAACTCACACTTCTCGGCTTTCACAAACAATTGGTTCTCCAGGAGGCGCTGAAGAACCTGTTTGAAATGAAGAACATGTTTTTGAAAAAAACATGGATGTTGTCAAGGTAGACAAACACAAAATGGTTTAGCATGTCCCGGGGCACATCGTTTACCAGAGCCTGGAAGACAGTTGGTGAGTCCAAACGGCATAACCTGGTACTCATAATGTCTGCTGGCTGTGTTGAATGCTGTCTTCCACTCATCTCCTTCGCTTATCCGAACCAGGTGGTAGGCATTCTGAAGGTCCAGCTTGGAAAAAATGGTGCCCCCCTGGAGAGGTTCAAAAGCCGAGGAGAGGAGTGGTAGAGGGTAATGATTCTTAATCTTAATGTCATTTAGATCCCGGTAGTCAATTTACCTTCTTGACCTTCTTCTCCACAAAGAAAAAACGTGCACCAGCAGGAGATGCAGATGGACGGACGGCCCCAGTAGCCAGAGACTCCTCTATGTACTCCTCCATGGCCTTGGTCTCCGGCCCGGATAGAGAATATAGCCTACCACGAGGTGGTGTGGTATCTGGGAGGAGATCAATGGCACAATTATATGGACAGTGCTGGGGAAGAGAAGTAGCCAGTGCCTTGCTGAAGACCTCCAGGGGGTTGTGGTACTCTGTGGGGACAGCAGAGAAATCCGAGACTTGACTTAAGCCCTGAGGAGACAGTCTCGGGGAAGGGTGAACTGCTTTGAGGCAATGGGAATGGCAGAACGGACTCCAACCAAGGGTTGAACTTGTGGTCCAGTCAATAACGGGGTTGTGTTTTTTGAGCCAAGAAAATCCCAAAACAACAGGAACATGGGGAGACAAAACAAGGAGAAGCTGTATAGCCTCACTGTGATTTCCTGAAACCTGTAGATTATCAGGAACAGTGCTGTGGGTAACTCTACCAATGGAGCGGCCATCCAGTGCTCTAGCGTCCATGGGAACAGAGAGGAGTTGAGTGGGGATACCTAATTCAGAAACTAGGGTACCATCCATAAAACTATCATCCGCCCCAGAGTCAATGAGCACCCGGAGAGATTTAGACTGGTCTCCCCACAGCAGTATAACAAAAAAAGGAGTGTGGTTGATGGGATTTAGAGGATTCCCAGTCTGGCCCACCAGAGTACTTGTACCTACTATAGAAATAGGTCTCTTAACTGGGCAGGTGGCTATATAATGTCCTGCAGCACCACAGTACAGACAACTCTTGGAACTTAGCCTATGTGAACGTTCCCTAGGCGATAACCTAGCTCTGTCCAGTTGCATAGGTTCCGGAGTATCTGACTCACCCATCGCCGATGATTCTTGAGGGAGCTCGGGTGGCTTCGGATCCTCTCGGAAAAACAGCCTTCGGGGACTTCCGGATTCCTTTGAAAGTGAGTGAGCCACTGCGTACCCTTAGACGTCCATGAATTCTAATAGTGACGGCGATGAGGGAATCAAGGTACACCGGTAATTCCAGAGCAGCTAAAAGAAGGTATCAAAAAGAGATTCCGGATTCCAGGCACTCTCGGTGGCCAATGTGCGAAATTCAACAGCATAGTCTGCCACACTACGGGAGTCTTGACGTAATTCAGTAAGTTTTCGGGACACCTCTTTCCCGGATACCGGAGAATCGAACACCTTCCTCACCTATGCCAACAAATCCTCCAGACGACAACAAATGTCGGATTGTTGCTCCCAAACTGCCTTAGCCCAGGAGTGCGCCCTTCCGGACATTAGCGTTATAATATACGCTATCTTCGAACGGTCCGAAGGAAACGAAGATGGCTGTAGCTCAAAAATAAGAGAGCACTGAGAAAGGAACCACACATGCAGAGATCATCTGTTCACCTACTCTGCGTCTCTACTCTGCGGAACCAAACATCTCAGATTTGGACTCATCAGACTAAAGGACAGATTTTCACTGGTCTATTGTTCATTGCTCGTGTTTCTTGGCCCAAGCAAGTCCCAAGTTATTGGTGTCCTTTAGTAGTGTTTTTTTTGTGCAGAAATTCTACCATGAAGGCCTGATTCACGTAGTCTCCTCTGAACAGTTGATGTTGAGATGTGTCTGTTACCTGAACTCTGTGAAGCATTTATTTGGGCTGCAATTTCTAGGCTGGTAACTCTAATGAACTTGTCCTCAGCAGCACAGGTTACTCTGGGTCTTCCCTTCCTGTGGCGGTCCTCATGAGAGCCAGTTTCATCATAGCGCTTTATAGTTTTTGTGATTGCACTTGAAGAAACTTTCAAAGTTCTTGATGTTTTCCGCATCGACTGACCTTCATGTCTTAAAGTAATGATGGACTTTCATTTCTCTTTGCTTATTTGAGCTGGTCTTGCCATAATATGGACTTGGTCTTTTACCAAATAGGACTATCTTCTGTATACCACCCCTACCTTGTCACAACACAACTGATTCGCTCAAAAAATTAAGAAATTCCACAAATTAACTTTTAAGAAGGCACACCTGTTAATTGAAATGCATTCCAGGTGACTACCTCATGAAGCTGGTTGAGAGAATGCAAGAGTGTGCAAAGCTGTCATCAAGGCAAGGGTCGCTACTTTGAAGAATCTCAAATATAAAATATATTTTGATTTGCTTAACACTTTTTTGGTTACTACATGATTCCATATGTGTTATTTCATAGTGTTGATGTCTTCACTGTTATTCTACAATCTAGAAAATAGTCAAAATAAAGAAAAACCCTGATATTAGTAGGTGTGACCAAACTTTTTACTGGTACTGTACATTATAGTTAAATTAGGCACTTTGAAAGAGCAGAGGCGCTGTGATACAAGTTTTGACGCTAAACTTGCTTTTTGCCTGAGTAACCTCTGGTGGCAGAGCATTCCACGATGACATGGTTCTATACATAACTGAGTGACTCATTAAATCTGTTTTTGTTTTGGGTACCGTGAAGAAACCCACAGTGGCGTGCCTAGTGGGGTATGTATGTCTGTTTGAAGTGTATGCAAATAGGTTATACAAGTGGTAATGCATTTTCAACACATAAATGTTTCTTAAAAAGACTAGAAGAGGAATAGTACATTTCTCCTCAACCCACAACCATGAAAGACTATCATGCATGTTGTTAGTGTTAGTTCTGTATGTGCAGTTAAGGGCAAGGTGTGCTGATCTGTTTTGAACCAACTTCAACTTTGCTTGGTGTTCTTTGCTGCACTTGACCATATTACCGGACAGTAATCAAGCTGGGACAAGATCAGAGCCTGAGCATCTAGTACTGTCATTTTTGTGTCAAAAACGCAGAATATCTTTTTATAACAGACAGACATCTCCCCATCTTCACAACAGCAACTTCGTCAATATGACTTGACCATGATAACTGATCATCCAATGTTACTTCTAGGAGCTCAACTTCTTCAACTTGTTCAATGGTCACACCCTTTATGCACATCTCCAGTTGTGGTTAAGGTCTAAGAGAATGCTTTGAACCAGATGCAATGCTTTTGGCTTTAGATGTACAGTTGAAGTTGGAAGTTTACATACACCTTAGCCAAATACATTTAAACTCCGTTTTTCACAATTCCTGACATTTAATCCTTGTAAAAAATCCCTGTTTTAGGGCAATTAGGATCACCACTTTATTTTAAGAATGTGAAATGTCAGAATAATAGAAGAGAGAATTATTTATTTCAGCTGTTATTTCTTTCATCACATTCCCAGTGGGTCAGAAGTTTACATACAGTCAATTAATATTTGGTAGCATTGACTTTAAGTTGATTAACTTGGGTCAAATGTTTCGGATATCCTTCCACAAGCTTCCCACAATAAGTTGGGTGAATTTTGGCCCATTCCTCCTGACAGAGCTGGTGAAACTGAGTCAGGTTTGTAGGCCTCCTTGCTCGCACACAATTTTTCAGTTCTGCCCACAAATTTTCTATAGGATTGAGGTCAGGGCTTTGTGATGGTCACTCCAATACCTTGACTTTGTTGTCCTCAAGCCATTTTGCCAAAACTTTAGAAGTATGCTTGGGGTCATTGTTCATGTGGAAGACCCATTTGCGACCAAGCTTTAACTTCCTGACTAATGTCTTGAGATGTTGCTTCAATATATCCACATACTTTTCCTGCCTCATGATGCCATCTATTTTGTGAAGTGCACCAGTCCCTCCTGCGGCCAAGCACCCCCACAACATGATGCTGCCACCCCCGTGCTTCAAGTTGGGATGGTGTTCTTCGGCTTGCAAGCATCCCCCTTTTTCCTCCAAACATAACGATGGTCACTATGGCCAAACAGTTCTAATTCTGTTTCATCAGACCAGTGGACATTTCTCCAAAAAGTATGATCTTTGTCCCCATGTGCAGTTGCAAACCGTAGTCTGGCTTTTTATGGCGGTTTTGGAGCAGTGTCTTCTTCCTTGCTGAGTGGCCTTTCAGGTTATGTCGAAATAGAACTCGTTTTACTGTGGATATAGATACTTTTGTACCTGTTTCCTCCAACATCTTCACAAGGTCCTTTGCTGTTGTTCTGGGATTGATTTGCACCAAAGTACGTTCATCTCTAGGAGACAGAACGCGTCTCCTTCCTGAGCGGTATGACGGCTGCGTGGTCCCATGGTGTTAATACTTATGTACTATTGTTTGTACAGCTGAACTTGTTACCTTCAGGAGTTTGAAATTACTCCGAAGGATGAACAAGACTTGTGGAGGTCTACAATTTTATTTCTGAGGTCTTAGTTGATTTCTTTTGATTTTCCCATGATGTCAAGCAAAGAGGCACTGAGTTTGAAGGTTGGCCTTGAAATATTTCCACAGGTACACCTCCAATTGACTCAAATTATGTCAATTAGGCTATCAGAAGCTTCTAAAGCCATGACATCACTTTCTGGAATGTTCCAAGTTGTTTAAAGGCACAGTCAACTTAGTGTATGTAAACCTCTGACCCACTGGAATTGTGATACAGTGAATTATAAGTGAAATAATCTGTCTGTAAACAATTGTTGGAAAAATGACTTGTGTCATGCACAAAGAAGATGTCCTAACCGACTTGACAAAACTATAGTTTGTTAACAAGAAATTTGTGGAGTGGTTGAAAAACCAGTTTTAATGACTCCAACCTAAGTCCATGTAAACTTCCGACTTCAACTATATTCAAGACCAGTTTATTGTTGATTACCCATTCTGATTCTGACTGTAACTCCTTGCTAAGAGTCTCAGTGAGCTCACGCGCTGTAGGTGCTGATGTGTAGTATGCAATCATCAGCATACTGTACATAGTCATTTTAGCTTCTTGTAAGAAAAGTTGAAAATCTTTTTTAAATAGAGATGATTAACGGCCCAAGGCAACTGCCCTGAGGTATACCGCACCATACATTGTCTTGACGATGCACATTTGAGGCTCATTCTTAGCCTACAATACAAGGAATACGGAAGAAAAACTGAAGTGTTGCTGGTGGGAGGAGCTATAGGGGAACTGGCACATAGTCATGTCTGGAATGAAATAAATAGAACGGTATCAAATACATTAAACATATGGAAACCACATGTTTGACTCCGTCCGATTTATTCCCTTCCAGCCATTACGATGAGCCCGTTTTCCTGTAGCTTTTCCCACTAGCTTCCTCTGCATCGTATTGACTGAGCAGGTTGGTAGGGACATTGTGAGTGCACATTTATTGACTCAAATGGATCTATCTATGCCTTTCTATGTGTGTTTTAATTGAGACTAATTTGGTTGTACATTTTGTCCCGTACCCTCAAGGGACAAATATATTGCAAACTGCTCCTTTACCCTTTGTAGGGGGTTCTTCTATGCTTCTATGGTACAGCAATGCTACAGTCAAACTCTCTATGGGGATGTCATCAAACAGATTCAATTGGAGCATTCAAACAGGGTACTCCTTAGTTAGACAAGACGAGAGAGCCATGCTAGTGAAACCGGAGCCCAGGCCTGTTGGGTACTGAGGGCAGAGGTGCCCGATAATAGAAGTTCCCGATAATCTTACACAATGACTGGTATTGGTGAGAAGGATTCAGTTTCCCTTATAGGGCACTCAGCCAAAGCATGGCCCCATTCTAAGACCATAGGGTAATGTGATATCTTGCCCAGGTGGCAACATGAAAATCATTGAAAAGACCTGTACTATACTGAGATTTTATAACTTGTTGGACTTGTGGAGCAACTTATTGTATGGCGTACATTGTCCTCACCATAACTCAATTATTTATTCACTTTCGTACAAGGAAAGGGAGGGAGGAACACAGTGGGAACATATGGCATGAGAAGTATCTGGGCAACTCAGCAGTCTTCAAATATGAGCTGCAGAAATTTGCGAATGATCATCAATGAATTCTCGTTGTGGCCTTGACTTGATATTGAACTCATCAAATTGGGTTTCAATGACTATGTTGGAGTAATTCAGTTCCAATAGATTGAGAGATGTCCTAATGCTATCTGACATAAACATATGAAAGTTAGTATCACCCTCTAGTGGGGATTGTGACTAAACACACTTCAACCATGCTACTGTACATATAGAGAGACCTTTCTTTCCTCCCTTTGGTCTCATATTGCTCTCAGCGCAATCCAGTAAACAGACTGGCATAAGGACATAAGAGGATCATTAGAGGAACATGTTGTCATCTTAGAGCAGTCAACACTCTTCCTCTACCAATCACATCGCCTCTCCCTCTGGATCCACAGTAAACAAATGGCGTAGGCCCAATCCCCCAATTTGCATGTCACTTGTTGCATCCCAAACAAGTTCATTATATAGTAGCCCTACAGACTCTGGTCAAAATATATATGGAATAGGGTGTCATTTGGGACCAATGCCACTGTCTCCTTGTCCCCCCTTCCCTTCCTAAATCTTTAATCTGGGTGTCACTTGATCAATGTTGGCATGGTTACTTTGCCAAAAGCTTTGTGACACCACAACTCATTAGTGTCATAATCATGGCACCTGGAGCGGCCATTCATTTGAAATTAATTCGGACATCTCACAGAATAATTTCACCCGCAAGTAATCCTGAAGAAAAACGGGCCAATAACGTGTCAGTCGTCAGTCTGTATTATTACCCAGAGAGCCATTCCAAAAAGACACCTATCACCAGAAAGGGGGGTTTAAAACAGTGAAATGAAGCCCTGGCTTGGACGTTAATTAAGCTAAAGGCTCTAATTTAAAGTTAATTGCGATCATTTACCTGGTTTTGTTTCCAAGAGGAAACACAATACGTAATTCTACAAGTCATTTGAAAGGAGAGCTCCAGCTTGTCCTTTAAATGTCCTTGTTGACTGGTTGAATAAAGATATGGTATGCTAATTGCTAAAAGACAGAGATAAGGAAAGCTGAAGTTGACCATGGCCTTTTCCTCACTGTAGCCACTTGAGAGTTGATATTCAAATGGACATTAATACCATCTATCAATCATGTATCATATCAAATTAAACTTGGGATACTGTTTCGTTGACATTCCGTTGTACCTGAGCAGACTCTTGGTAAGCATAGATGTCCACCACAAAACCACAAAATGACATGCAACATAAATCAGCTATGCTAGTGCTGGGCTAGAACAAAAACATGCACCTTATGGATTGCCCATGCGAATCACTGTTGAGAATCAATTCTATAGATAATATACTAAAAAACTCCACTCTCTGTTAGAAGCCCTAGGTCGTGTCCGATTCTCGACCGTTGGATTGGCAACTAAACCGCTTAGAGGATGAACAAGAGGCTGAACTCCTCAGACACCCAGCCACAGCATTTTGCTGAGCGTATAAGAGCCCAGATTCCTCTGTTTGTGTGGAGATAGCAGGTAAGTGGCCTGTTAGTTCATCCTATCTCAAACCTCTTCAAGCATGGTTCCCATGAGCCTCTTACAGAGGATCCCTTCCTCAAAAGCAGCTGAGCTAAGAGAAACACATTTGTCATGCGGCTAAGCTTTACGTATAATGCCGTATCAACGCTGTTACAACAACATACAGTCCATCCACCACTATATACAGTAAAAGGCTCATGGAAGGAGCTAGAGTAAGAAGCTGTACCACAGCTTTTAAGCAAGAATACCTGCCTACCATTTCTCCAAACCATCATCGAAACAAGTTCACCATAGACTGAGTGAACCCATTATCCTAACATACTGTTGTGCATTTGTAACTCACTGTAAGCCATTAAATGAAGTACTGCAATTCAAAGGTCAAAGCTTTTTAGCAGGTCAATGAATAGCGTTCACTTGGAAAAGTGACGTCCCTCTTGCTCCAGTTGGAAGGTGCTTTTGATCCCCGTATCATGTGTGAGGAGAGCTCGGCTTTAGACAGGGCTCTAGGCCGACATAGTAGGGACACTGATACCACAAGGTCGCCCCAATGTGGCCAAGGGTAAAAGATCTCACAGGGGTGAGGTGCAATATGCATGGAAACGACTCTATAGTCTGTAGACTGGACAGTGTTCAGGGCGAGAATAGCCATGTTCCCCTGTCAATTAAACTCACAGTGTGACGTTGGTGGAATGGAGCTGGGTGCTGGAATAATTGAGATAAGACAGAGATGAAAGGCAACTCAAGATGCCTATTTGTGCCTGGATTGTTTAGCCTTAGACACAGACTGTTGGTATCATCTCAGCTTCCAGATTGAGTAAAAGACATGTCGTCCATATTAGGACTGTTTCCGCTGAAACTGAGGATGTCCTAATATGGACACCGTACATTGTGAGAAATAAATAATGGAATTAGAGAAAAGCCCAATGTACATTACCAATACTTTAATGACAAATTCTCCAAGGCCAATGTTTTTATTAGGTTAAGTAAACATGAATATACATCCCCATGTTTTACTGTGGGCTATACCTAGAAAGCATATTTGAATGTTTTTCCTCTTACTTGGTTCCATTCCATTGCTTTTTAAATATTGATGCAGTCCACAGATCTTTAGAGACCTTATACAGGGAGAAAATGCAATAGTAACTTTCCATCAGTCACCCATTATCAATGAAACACTCTATTGATCAAATGACAACATTACTTAAACAGAGTGTACAGTGCTAGCAATTATACGCCTAATCAAACCAAGGTTGGAGTGTCTCGGTAACATCAATTAATTTAGCCTATATTGCGTGTCACCGCTGTCTACCTTGGAAAGGTGTATCAAGTATTTGGCACATGTGACAAATATAACATTTGATTTGATTTGATATATTTTTTTTCATTCATGCATTATCACAACTCATACTAAGCTCACAGTATTTCCTGGTTAGATTACATACTGAGGAAAAACCTCAAGGCATTATGTAACAGGAGTGACAATGGGGGTAGGCATACAGTCATCATTCATGTTCCTCTTTATGCACAGTACACTATGATATTCAGTAGATGTAATTATGAACTTCGGGTTTGGCGTTACAGTGGTCCTAATTATTAGGATTTAGGATCCCCATTAGCTCTATGATTACGTATGATTTGACTGATCATACTGTAATACTCATCCTACCAGTGATAGGACAGTTCACTATAGATCCAGCAGAGGGCAGATGTTTAGCACAATACCACCAGGACAGTCTAGTATAGTACACTGTTAGAAAAAAAGGGTTGTAAAAGGGTTCTTTGACTGTCCCAATAGGACAACCCTTTTTGGTTCCCTGTAGAACCCTCCGTGGTTAGGGGTCTACGTGGAACCGAAAAGGGTTCTGCCTGGAACCAAAAAGGTATTTTGAAAGGATTCTCCTATGGGGACAGCCAAAGAACCCTTTTGCGTTCTAGATAGCACCTTTTTTTCTAAGAGTGTAGTCCACCAACCTGACCACCCACACCAGAACACTACCCATGATAATACCGATGTTCTGATGTCATGTCATATGTAAAATATGTCAAATTTCATAAGTAAAATGTATGCACCCATGACTGTAAGTCACTTTGGATATAAGTGTCTGCTAAATGGCATAAATATATATATATTATTATCATTATAATTATAATATATTATGTCATCATACTCTCATTCAGCTGGTATGAATTTGTTATTCGTGTATGGAGTTGTACATAATTACGGAAGAACAATGCATGAGCAACTTAAAAAAAGTAATATTTGGACTAATATAATATATTATAAATATTTCACAGGTTTAGTGCTAGTTTAGATTGGGTTATAATATCTACCAGGCCATAGACATGGATTTTAGAATGCATGTAGCAGTACGTATACAGTATGTCATAGCAATCTAAAATAGTCCTCACTGAGGAGTCTTTCTTCACAGACTTGAGGTAGAAGTAGACGTTAAGTAACAGATCTAGAACCACCCTCAACCCTAACCTTAACCATTAGGAGGATGAAGACAGGTCTGATCGTGGACCAGTCGTTTTTAAACTCACTCACTCGCTTATCACAGGTTCTGAAACGTCACAAATCTCCACTAGTTTCCACTAGATGGCGATACACTTAGAGGAAAAACCAACACACTCCACCTCCGTGAGGCCCAGTTCCTCTCCTGAGGAACATCTTTCTCCCTCTTTTGCAATTAACCAGAGGATGAATTAAAGCGCTCTTAATGCTTCCAGTAAATGATACCTTTTTAATATCTCCTTAAACCACCCTCACTGGCGTGAGTGATAGAGGCGTCTTTGAAGGGAAATGTCACCAAATCCAACCGTCCCATCATTTGAATTATACATTTGAGGAGAGCACCAGACAATTTTTTTTTAGAAGAAGCTAATGAATATTTGAAGAGCAGAGTTTACAGACCAGCGTTTTGACAATAGAGGAATACTAATCATCCTCTTGGCTCTCTGATAAGAGGTTGAGCAGAAGAACAGCAACGTTAGGCCAGACACTCATTACCATTTCATCTTTCTCACTCGGTGAGTCATTCGGCTTTACCTCCAAAGTGACGTGATTCAATGGAAGCAAAAATGTACATTTTGACAAATCGTTATCGTCATTATCGTCATCAAGTTTTGAAACTAGTCAGTACCTATACGGTCCTTTTTAGATTTTTGTCAATCTTTACTCATAACTAATACCAGTGATCAAACATGTTATCAGGCCGAGGCAATGATTACATATTTCCCTGAATAGTCAAGCCGATTGCAGTGTACAGGTGATGTGAGAACCAGCTCATCTCTCTGACATGCTGCTGTCCTCCATCAGTGTTAATGTGAAGCCATACAGGTGGATATTCTCTCTCTCTCTCTCTCTCTCTCTCTCTCTCTCTCTCTCTCTCTCTCTCTCTCTCTCTCTCTCTCTCTCTCTCTCTCTCTCTCTCTCTCTCTCTCTCTCTCTCTCTCTCTCTCTCTCCTTCTGGCTCTCCCTCTCCCTCTATCTCTCTCTCTCAGGGCATTGGAGGAGTGCGCTCTAAGGTAGCTAAATCAATATGATGTGAATTATTAAGAGTGAACTACTGTCATGCACCAAGGATTGGTTCTCAGAGTCTGGAGGCTATAGCAAGGTACTGTAGATACTGTACTCAGCTGCCAGTCTTACTCTCTCTCTCTCTCTCTCTCTCTCTCCCTCTCCCTCTCTCTCTCTCTCTCTCTCTCTCTCTCTCTCTCTCTCTCTCTCTCTCTCTCTCTCTCTCTCTCAGTAAATCACACTTCATCTCAGCACACTACATTTTTGAGTGAGCACACACCTCATGCACTCTCTTACTCTTTCTCTCTATCACACACACACACACACACACACACACACACACACACACACACACACACACACACACACACACACACACACACACACACACACACACACACACACACACACACACACACACACACACACACACACACACACACACACACACACACACACACACACACACACACACACACACACACTGACCGGGTCCTACAGCTCACCATTGTCAGAGAGCTCATTAGTCAGTGCAGTGATGCAGAGTAGCCTGTCATTAGCTGAGGGGTTTCTGTCCTCTTTTCTCATCCATCTTTACCACATATCCCCCTTTCTCCATCTCTTTCTCTAGCCCTTTCTCCATCTCTTTCTCTAGCTTCTCATCCTGCTGTCCAGAAGCATCATAAAAGGTCTACATGACAGTGGGGGTCTCGCTTCTCTATAAGGTTTCTTAAGACCTCGTATTCCTTATCTTATCAACTGATTTGGGAGGAGTATTTCACTACAATTCCCACAATGCACCCGTAACAGAGGATGCCGGTTGGTGTCGACATAATATGTGCGGCTGAGCGCCATTCCGTTCAACACACAACCCCAGGGAGTCCCCTCCCCCACGCACCTCCTCCCATTCCGACAGAAAACAGCATCTCTGTCTCACAAATCAATCCAACAGGGTTGACTTTTACCACTTCCTACCCACTACCACCAGCTTCTCCCCTCTCTCTTAACATGAATAATGTGACACTGATACATGTTAGTTCTGTTTAACCCAGCCCATTGATGAATCCTTAAGCCGGGGGAGAGAGATCCGTTTACTCGTTCAGACTCCTCCTCAGGCCTTCATTTGTCTGCTGGGAGAAGAGGCTGACACACTGAGACTGATGGGATAGCCTGTCGTACTCCGCCTCGACCTATCAGTCTTCCGGCTACCCGCCTTGTTGTGTTGTCTCTCATCTATTCTAGCTTGTTGAGGCGTCTGCCGTTGGCGAAGCAATCAGTAATACACATCCCTGAGCCGGGGTAGAGAGACGCCTAATGAAAGTGTGTGTGGTTGCGCTATCAATCTACATGGTTTGAGAGAAAGGGAACTATCAGTCCACATCGGTTTGAGAGAAAGGGAAGTATCAGTCCACATCGGTTTATGAGAGAAAGGGAAGTATCAGTCCACATCAGTTTGAGAGAAAGGGAAGTATCAGTCCACATCGGTTTGAGAGAAAGGGAAGTATCAGTCCACATCGGTTTGAGAGAAAGGGAAGTATCAGTCCACATCGGTTTGAGAGAAAGGGAAGTATCAGTCCACAACGGTTTGAGAGAAAGGGAAGTATCAGTCCACATCGGTTTGAGAGAAAGGGAAGTATCAGTCCACATCGGTTTGAGAGAAAGGGAAGTATCAGTCCACATCGGTTTGAGAGAAAGGGAAGTATCAGTCCACATCGATTTGAGAGAAAGGGAAGTATCAGTCCACATCGATTTGAGAGAAAGGGTAGTATCAGTCCACATCGGTTTGAGAGAAAGGGAAGTATCAGTCCACATCGATTTGAGAGAAAGGGAAGTATCAGTCCACATCGATTTGAGAGAAAGGGTAGTATCAGTCCACATCGGTTTGAGAGAAAGGGAAGTATCAGTCCACATCGATTTGAGAGAAAGGGAAGTATCAGTCCACATTGGTTTGAGAGAAAGGGTAGTATCAGTCCACATCGGTTTGAGAGAAAGGGAAGTATCAGTCCACATTGGTACGAGAGAAAGGGAAGTATCAGTCCACATCGGTTTGAGAGAAAGGGAAGTATCAGTCCACATCGGTTTGAGAGAAAGGGAAGTATCAGTCCACATCGATTTGAGAGAAAGGGAAGTATCAGTCCACATCGATTTGAGAGAAAGGGAAGTATCAGTCCACATCGGTTTGAGAGAAAGGGAAGTATCAGTCCACATCGGTTTGAGAGAAAGGGAAGTATCAGTCCACATCGATTTGAGAGAAAGGGAAGTATCAGTCCACATCGATTTGAGAGAAAGGGTAGTATCAGTCCACATCGGTTTGAGAGAAAGGGAAGTATCAGTCCACATCGGTTTGAGAGAAAGGGAAGTATATCAGTCCACATCGGTTTGAGAGAAAGGGAAGTATCAGTCCACATCGGTTTGAGAGAAAGGGTAGTATCAGTCCACATCGGTTTGAGAGAAAGGGAAGTATCAGTCCACATCGGTTTGAGAGAAAGGGAAGTATCAGTCCACATCGGTTTGAGAGAAAAGGAAGTATCAGTCCACATCGGTTTGAGAGAAAGGGAAGTATCAGTCCACATCGGTTTGAGAGAAAGGGAAGTATCAGTCCACATCGGTTTGAGAGAAAGTATGTGGAGTACAGTAAGTGTGTTGGCCAATGTGTCTATAAGGCTGGTGTGAGAGGCTGGTGTGAGAGTTTTCATGAAAGATTTTTTGTCAACTTGTATGTCTGAACCAGTGTGTGTCTCCCTTGTTTCAATTAATGCTCCAGATCTCCTGATTGTCGCCTGACTTTGTTACTCACATTTCATTTCACTAGAGCTAATTGATTGATGTTCTGACAATAACATTTAAATATGCCCATGCCTGCATTACTGAGTCGAACATCACCCACACAGCACATCATTTAGCTAATGTCTCTCTTGCCGCTTTGCACATCCTCCAAATTTACCACCATAATCTTGGTGACAGACGACATTAATTACAGCTCTCTCCTCACATCATCTCTGATTACAATTTCACACGTTTCAATGGAGCTCTCACTGTGTTGCTACACGGAGCGGCTCCGAGACGCCACCACAGCCCGCCGTCGACCAATGACTTGGGGATTTAGTAATTCCTCAGAGACTCGCGGAAGCAGAAAATGTCGACTTGTGATGTGCGACAGCAGAGTCAAAGCCCAAAGTGCTCAAGCAAAATGCTTTAATTGCGGCGCGTAATGGCAATAAATCTCAACGGCATCTTCATTAGGACAGTGTCGTTGGTCCTAAATGAAGGGACAATGAAGTGCTCCTCGCTGGATACACGCATTCACATTTCACATTTGCCAAGTTTAATTAAGCAATAGATGATGTTTTAAAAGGGGCGTTCGATGTGATGAAATCCCTTGAGTGGTCATAAACACTAGAATAGGCTCAGTACTTCAACGTCCAATCGGTTTGGAAATATCTTTAAATGGTCTAGACTAGCTTATATTGCCATCAGTCTTTGGCACATCATCAAGTTGATAACGATGTTGAGGCAGTTGGGGAGTTGTCTGACTCATTTGTACTCTTCCTCACACTATTCACGTTATGATCCTTGTATGCTATAGTTTGCTAGAGTTTTCTTTTATGAACAATTATTTTTGTTCATAAACAAGTCTTATGAATTAATATATTATCTCTACAGCTTATCAGCGTACACACAATATGTTCCCTGTCACGCCCTGACCATAGTTTGCTTTGTATGTTTCTATGTTTTGTTTGGTCAGGGTGTGATCTGAGTGGGCATTCTATGTTGTATGTCTAGTTTGTCTATTTCTATGTGTTGGCCTGATAAGGTTCTCAATCAGAGGCAGGTGTTAGTTGTTGTCTCTGATTGGGAACCATATTTAGGTAGCCTGTTTTGTATTGTGGGATGTGGGTGATTGTTCCTGTTCGTGTGTTCCTGTGTTGTCACCATACGGGACAGTTTCGTCTTCGTTTATTTTGTCAGTTTATTGTTTTTTGTTCTTTATGTTCAAGTATCCTTATTAAAATGGATACTTACCACGCTGCACCTTGGTCCTTCTCTCTTTCTCCTAACGATGGGCGTTACATTCCCCCTGTTGATGATGCTTATTATGGTTGAACCAAAAGATTACATGTAACAAATATTTAATGAAATTGGAAACAATTAAACATACAGTACCAGGCAAAAGTTTGGACACACCTGCTCATTCAAGGGTTTTTCTTTATTTTTAAAAACTATTTTCTACATTGAAGAATAAGAGTGAAGACATCAAAACTATGAAATAACACATATGGAATCATGTAGTAACCAAAAAAAGTGTTAACAAGTCAATATATATATATTCGATTTTTGAAAGTAGCCACCCTTTGCCTTGATGACAGCTTTGCACACTCTTGGCATTCTCTCAACCAGCTTCACCTGGAATGCTTTTCCGACAGTCTTGAAGGAGTTTCAACATAGGCTGAGCACTTGTTGGCTGTTTTTCCTTCACTCTGCGGTCCAACTCATCCCAAACCATCTCAATTAGGTTGAGGTTGGGTGATTGTGGAGGCCAGTTCATCTGATGCATCTCACTCTTCTTCTTGGTCAAATAGCCATTACACAGCCTGGAGGTGTGTTAGGTCATTGTCCTGTTGAAAAACAAATTATAATCCCACTAAGTGCAAACCAGATGGGAAGACGAATCACTGCAGAATGCTGTGGTAGCCATGCTGGTTAAGTGTGCCTTGAATTCTAAATAAATCACAGACAGTGTCAGCAGCAAAGCACCCCCGCACCATCACACCTCCTCCTCCATGCTTCCCGGTGGGAACCACACATGCGGAGATCATCCGTTCACCTACTCTGCGTCTCACAAAGACATGGCGGTTGGAACCAGTTTGGACTCATCAGACCAAAGGACATACAGTTGAAGTCGGAAGTTTACATATACCTTACATACACCAAATACATTTAAACTCAGTTTTTCACAAGTCCTGACATTTAATCCTTGTAAAAATTCCCTGTCTTAGGTCAGTTAGGATCACCACTTGATTTTAAGAATGTGAAATGTCAGAATAATAGTAGAGAGAATGATTTATTTCAGCTGTTATTTCTTTCATCACATTCCCAGTGGGTCAGTGTCTTGCTCGGCTCAGAGTACTCTCACACCCGCCTTCCTGCCCATATCTGAATCTCCCTTCCCTCCCGGCTGTCTCTGTTCTCTTTTCATGTCTCATCCCTCTATGTATTTATTATTTATCATCACTTTTTTTTAACATACACTCAATTTGTATTTGGTAGCACTACCTTTAAATTGTTTAACTTGGGTCAAAATTGTCGGGTAACCTTCCACAAGCTTCCCACAATAAGTTGGGTGAATTTTGGCCAATTCTGCCTGACAGAGCTGGTGTAACTGTGTCAGGTTTGTAGGCCTCCTTGCTCGCACACGCTTTTTCAGTTCTGCCCACAAATCTTCTACAGGATTTGAGGTCAGGGGCTTTGTGATGGCTCCAATACCTTGACTTTGTTGTCCTTAAGCCATTTTCCACAACTTTGGAAGTATGCTTGGGGTCATTGTCCATTTGGAAGACCCATTTGCGACCAAGCTTTAACTTCCTGACTAATGTCTTGAGATGTTGCTTCAATATATCCACATCATTTTCCTACCTCATGATGCCATCTATTTTGTGAAGTGCACCAGTCCCTCCTGCAGCAAAGCACCCCCACAACATGATGCTGCCTCCCCCGTGCTTCAAGGATGGGATGAGGTTCTTCGGCTTGCAAGCCTCCCCCTTTTTCCTCCAAACATAACAATGGTCATTGAGGCCAAACAGTTCTATTTTTTGTTTCATCAGACTAGAGGACATTTCTCCAAAAAGTCCAATCTTTGTCCACATTTGTGCAGTTGCAATCCGTAGTCTGTTTTTTTATGGCGGTTTTGGAGCAGTGGCTTCTTCCTTGCTGAGCGGCCTTTCAGGTTGTGTTGATATAGGACTCGTTTTACTGTGGATATAGATACTTTTGTACCTGTTTCCTCCAGCATCTTCACAAGGTCCTTTGCTGTTGTTCTGGGATTGATTTGCACTTTTCGCACCAAATACGTTTATCTCTAGGAGACAGAACACGTCTCCTTCCTGAGCAGTATTTTTATTTTTTATTTTTTTATTTTTTTATTTCGCCTTTATTTAACCAGGTAGGCCAGTTGAGAACAAGTTCTCATTTACAACTGCGACCTGGCCAAGATAGAGCAAAGCAGTGCGACAAAAACAACATGGAATTACACATGGGATAAACAAATGAACAGTCAATAACACATTGGAAAAATCTATATATAGAGTGTGCAAATGAAGTAAGATTAGGGAGGTAAGGCAATAAATAAGCCATCGTGGCAAATAATTACAATTTAGCAATTAAACACTGGAGTGATAGATGTGCAGAAGATTAATGTGCAAGTAGAGATACTGGAATGCAAAGGAGCAAAAAATAAATAACAATATGGGGATGAGGTAGTTGGGTGGGCTATTTACAGATGGGCTATGTACAGGTCCAATGATCGGTAAGTTGCTCTGACAGCTGATGCTTGAAGTTAGTGAGGGAGATATAAGTCCCCAGCTTCAGTGATTTTTGCAATTCGTTCCAGTCATTGGCAGCAGAGAACTGGAAGGAAAGGCGGCCAAAGGAGGAATTGGCTTTGGGGGTGACCATTGAAATTTACCTGCTGGAGCGTGTGCTATGGGTGGGTGTTGCTATGGTGACCAGTGAGCTGAAATAAGGCTGGGCTTTACCTAGAAAAGACTTATAGATGACCTGGAGCCAGTGGGTTTGGCGACGAATATGATGCAAGGGCCAGCCAACGAGAGCATACAGGTCGCAGTGGTGTGTAGTATATTGGGCTTTGGTGACAAAACGGATGGCACTGTGATAGACTACATCCAAGTTGCTGAGTGGAGTGTTGGAGGCTATTTTGTAAATGACATCGCCGAAGTCAAGGATCGGTAGGATAGTCAGTTTTACGAGGGTATGTTTGGCAGCATGAGTGAAGGATGCTTTGTTGCAAAATAGGAAGCCGATTCTAGATTTAATTTTGGATTGGAGATGCTTAATGTGAGTCTGGAAGGAGAGTTTACAGTCTAACCAGACACTTAGGTATTTGTAGATGTCCACATATTCCAAGTCAGAACCGCCAAGAGTAGTGATGCTATTCGGGCGGTTGGGTGCGGGCAGCGATCGGTTGAAGAGCATGCATTTAGTTTTACTTGCATTTAAGAGCTGTTGGAGGCCACGGAAGGAGTGTTGTTTGGCATTGAAGTTTGTCTGGAGGTTTGTTAACACAGTGTCCAAAGAAGGGCCAGAGGTATACAGAATGGTGTTGTCTGCATAGAGTTGGATCAGAGAATCACCAGCAGCAAAAGCGACATCATTGATGTATACAGTGAAAAGAGTCAGCCCGAGAATTTAACCCTGTGACACCCCCATAGAGACTGCCAGAAGTCTGTACAACAGGCCCTCCGATTTGACACACTGAACTCTATCTGAGAAGTAGTTGGTCAACCAGGCGAGGCAGTCATTTGAGAAACCAAGGCTGTTGAGTCTGCCGATAAGAATGCGATGATTGACAGAGCCGAAAGCCTTGGCCAGGTCGATGAATACGGCTGCACAGTATTGTCTTTTATTGATGGCAGTCATGATGTTGTTTAGAACCTTGAGCGTGGCTGAGGTGCACCCATGACCAGCTGCGAAACCAGAATGCATATCGGAGAAAGTACGGTGGGATTCGAAATGGACGGTGATCTGTTTGTTAACTTGGCTTTCGAAGACTTTATAATTTATATTTAAGGATCGGCCGTCCCGTCAATGGGACAGATGTAAATCATGCAGCGCGTTATGTCAAGATCGCAGAATTTAGAGAAACAACAAATGTCGGTACATATAAGTAAGTGTCTTATATCTTATATGAAATTCTTGTTAATATAACTGCACTGTCCAATTTACAGTAGCTACTGTGAAAAAAATGCCATGCTATTGTTTGAAGAGAGCTCCTAACAACAATAGACTTTTTTCATGGCGATAGGTTTGAAAATTTCACCTCTGAATTCTGAAATGTTGCTCTGATTTATCATCCAAAGGGTCCTAGAGATAACATAAAGAGTAGTTTTGTTAGATAAAATAATTTTTAAATATCATAAAAAGGTCCATATAGCACACACGATCAATTTTTGTTATTTCCACTCGTTCAATTTGCAAAGAAAGGAATCTGTAAAAAATCTGACCCTAAACGTTGTTTCAACGAGTCAAATCACATTTGTATGTGTTCCTCAGAGATCCTAGAAGGTAACAAGACTCCACTATATCATTAGGGGTGTAGTATATCCTATAGGACACCATATTTGGTCAGAGAGCTACTCCTTCATGGCACGCCGATGATGCGGGCGGCCATCACTTGAACCTAGCAAAGACTTATAGATGTCTCTTTGTCAAATAAGCACCAATCGGGGTCAAACAAAGCTAGCTAGATAGCCAATGAGCTGGGCTTTACGGGAGTATCCGGAAACCATGTATATGTTGTAAAATGTAGCTACTAACCTTGTACGACAGCATGTCTTTTCATTTTGGACAAAAATTATAAGGATATTCCTCGTTATGAAGTTATGAAAACTGGTTGTTTTGCAAATGTTGAAATTATAATATGGCTACAAAATACTTGGAAAGCTAAATCAAAGTCCAAGTATACAGATTTGACGATATCCTTGCAGAAAAACGTAATATGAATGCAAAGGGCTCCTTCACGATTTGCCCAAATGTACCTGGGGACTTTACACTAAAAGTCTTGTAGTTCACTCATACTTAAAGTTATTCAGCTGAAACTTTGCACACGCACTGCTGCCATCTCGTGGACACGATCGGAATTACAACGAGAGTGATGGCTAGAACAGTGACCTTTCTGTTGCATTTCAAAGATGGTGGTGGTATTTTCTTCTACCAGATCTATTGTGTTATATTCTCCTACATTCAATTCACATTTCCACAAACTTCAAAGTGTTTCCTTTCAAATGGTACCAAGAATATGCATATCCTTGCTTCAGGGCCTGAGCTACAGGCAGTTAGATTTGGGTATGTCATTTAGGCAAAAAATGAAAAAGTTATAATGCATTTGTGCTAAAGACGACTACCCTCGAAGGACTCCAGATGAATTGCAAGAGACAGCTGTTGTGAATCAAATATTGAATAGTATCTGTCTATCAACTCATTTTCAGTATAATTTCATTTGTAAATCATATCCCTGAACAAATTTGGCATAGGAAAAAGCATGAAGTAACACCATTTGGGCTTAATTTAAATCCTTACCAAAAAAACACAATACCACAATTTCAAAGTTATCCTTCATTGCGGATTTGACTTTTGTTTTGATTCTATTTCTGAGCATAATCAGACACAGCTTTAGTGTTTATAAACAAATGAACTGTAAATGAATGCTTCTCTCTCTCTAAAAAGGGTTTACAGATTTCCGGCAACATTTTTTGATGTTGTGTCTGGAATCCTCTTTGACCTTCTCACCCTTATTATGGGCTGCCTGTTGCTAGCCCGTTGCGCAGTTACACCAGGTTGAATGGAGTCCTGGCCCGCCTATTTGCACTAATGCCCTTGTCTGACATTCAGAGCAATTCAGTGAGATTCCAGGGAGTATGTGTGCTTTGTTTCATGGTTTTAAGGGTAAATATCCACCGCTATTGGGTAGCATGAGGGCAATGCGTACAGCGATTACCAGGCAGTTAAATACAGTTAAATCAACTAATTAGCCATTACAATATTTCCAATTACGATATTGTAGACCGTAAAGCAACATGTGATAACATGAAACTACACATGTGATCTCATGTGAAGTGTTCCAAAACATGTTTTCATGTGTTTTTTCTCTAAAGTTACAAGTCTGCAACATTTGCCTGTCGAGGGTCAACACAAAAATAATGATTAGTCTCTTGCCCCTTTGTTTTAAAATGATACCTTCTTTATCTTGAATAACGACTGAAACAACAAACGGTGCTATGCGAGACATTTGGCACTCCACCTCTCCTCCACTCCTACACTCCACCACTCCACCTCTCCTCCACTCCACCACTCTACCACTCCTCTTCTCCTCCACTCCACCTCTCATCCTCTCCTCTCCTCCACTCCACCACTCCTCCTCTCCTCTCCTCTCCTACATTCCACCTCTCCTCCTCTCCTCCACTCCACCACTCCTCCTCTCCTCCTCTCCACCACTCCTCCTCTCCTCCACTCCACCACTCATCCACTCCACCACTCCTCTCCTCCACTCGACAACTCATCCACTCCACCACTCCTCCTCTCCTCCTCTGCAGTCTCTCTCTGTCTGTTGGATTCACATCAGGAACTTTTCTTTCCGAGTTTCACCTGTGAACCCGGCTGCGTTGAGCAGTTAGATTTTTCTACTATGTGCCTCGGAGCTAAGTTGTGAACCTTCAAAGGGCTGGCTCACTTCGTAAAGCCTCTGTGAGACTCAGAGCGGGAGCGGGATCTAAGCCCCCGGCCGTCGAGTGCTCCGGAGCGTTCCGAGGAACTGGAGGATTCAGGAAGCTGATGGGGATTGACAAGGCCACTTGGACGAGGAGGGAGAGAGGGAGAGGAGGGGAAGAGAGACGCTACACGGACGAGGAGGGAGAGGGAGAGGAGGGGAAGAGAGACGCTACCCGGACGAGGAGGGAGAGAGGGAGAGGAGGGGAAGAGAGACGCTACCTGGACGAGGAGGGAGAGAGGGAGAGGAGGGGAAGAGAGACGCTACCCGGACGAGGAGGGAGAGAGGGAGAGGAGGGGAAGAGAGACACTACCTGGACGAGGAGGGAGAGAGGGAGAGGAGGGGAAGAGAGACGCTACCTGGACGAGGAGGGAGAGAGGGAGAGGAGAGGAAGAGAGACGCTACCCGGACGAGGAGGGAGAGAGGGAGAGGAGGGGAAGAGAGACGCTACCCGGACGAGGAGGTAGAGAGGGAGAGGAGGGGAAGAGAGACGCTACCCGGACGAGGAGGGAGAGGGAGAGGAGGGGAAGAGAGACGCTACCCGGACGAGGAGGGAGAGGGAGAGGAGGGGTAGAGACGCTACCCGGACAAGGAGGGAGAGGGAGAGGAGGGGTAGAGACGCTACCCGGACGAGGAGGGAGAGGGAGAGGTGGGGAAGAGAGACGCTACCCGGACGAGGAGGGAGAGAGGGAGAGGAGGGGAAGAGACGCTACCCGGACGAGGAGGGAGAGGGAGAGGAGGGGAAGAGAGTCGCTACACGGACGAGGAGGGAGAGGGAGAGGAGGGGAAGAGAGACGCTACCCGGACGAGGAGGGAGAGAGGGAGAGGAGGGGAAGAGAGACGCTACCTGGACGAGGAGGGAGAGGGAGAGGAGGGGAAGAGAGACGCTACCTGGACGAGGAGGGGGAGAGGGAGAGGAGAGGAAGAGAGACGCTACCCGGACGAGGAGGGAGAGAGGGAGAGGAGGGGAAGAGAGACGCTACCTGGACGAGGAGGGAGAGAGGGAGAGGAGGGGAAGAGAGACACTACCCGGACGAGGAGGGAGAGAGGGAGAGGAGGGGAAGAGAGACGCTACCTGGACGAGGAGGGAGAGAGGGAGAGGAGGGGAAGAGAGACGCTACCTGGACGAGGAGGGAGAGAGGGAGAGGAGGGGAAGAGAGACGCTACCTGGATGAGGAGGGAGAGAGGGAGAGGCGGGGAAGAGAGACGCTACCTGGACGAGGAGGGAGAGAGGGAGAGGAGGGGAAGAGAGACGCTACCCGGACGAGGAGGGAGAGAGGGAGAGGAGGGGAGGAGAGACGCTACCTGGACGAGGAGGGAGAGAGGGAGAGGAGGGGAAGAGAGACGCTACCCGGACGAGGAGGGAGAGAGGGAGAGGAGGGGAAGAGAGACGCTACCTGGACGAGGAGGGAGAGAGGGAGAGGAGGGGAAGAGAGACGTTACCTGGACGAGGAGGGAGAGAGGGAGAGGAGGGGAAGAGAGACGCTACCTGGACGAGGAGGGAGAGAGGGAGAGGAGGGGAAGAGAGACGCTACCCGGACGAGGAGGGAGAGAGGGAGAGGAGGGGAAGAGAGACGCTACCCGGACGAGGAGGGAGAGAGGGAGAGGAGGGGAAGAGAGACGCTACCCGGATGAGGAGGGAGAGGGAGAGGAGGGGAAGAGAGACGCTACCCGGACGAGGAGGGAGAGGGAGAGGAGGGGTAGAGACGCTACCCGGACGAGGAGGGAGAGGGAGAGGAGGGGTAGAGACGCTACCCGGACGAGGAGGGAGAGAGGGAGAGGAGGGGAAGAGACGCTACCCGGACGAGGAGGGAGAGGGAGAGGAGGGGAAGAGAGACGCTACCCGGACGAGGAGGGAGAGGGAGAGGTGGGGAAGAGATACGCTACCTGACGAGGAGGGAGAGGGAGAGGAGAAGGAGAGAGAGGGGGGGGGGGTGAACGAGTTGATGAGGATGACAGTGAGGAGCAGGAGCTGGGACACACACCATTTATTAGACAACACTATCCCTATGGTCTATGGTAACCATGAGGGCGACGTACAAGATACAAATAGCATAGACTGGATAGTGCATCTCTCCCATTCCCATCAGGGGATAAATGGTTCTGTACCCCTTAGAAATAGAAGCCCAAGAACAGACACGACAATTTCATTGATACACTTGACTAGGAATGTCCATTTTAGTAATTATATTTCTATGCTGTACCCTGTCTTTGCTAACCTGTATCCTGAAATTAAGTGACAGTTGAGGGAGACTCCTCTGCTGAGATGCCACATGGCAGAGCCTGTGTGTGTGTGTGTGTGTGTGTGTGTGTGTGTGTGTGTGTGTGTGTGTGTGTGCGTGCGTGCGTGCGTGCGTGCGTGCGTGCGTGCGTGCGTGCGTGCGTGCGTGCGTGTGCGTGCGTGTGACAGGAGCTGTCGATAAAGGGGAGGCCATAGTGATGGAGTGCTCATGGGAAGAAGTGCTGTTGAATCCTCTTTTTAATCTGTCCATCAAGGTTATTGAAAGTGCTGTCTTCCTTATTACCAGCCAGCCTTGGTACGTACATGGACGCACACGTGTACAAGAACACACACAACCACATGTAGCCTACGCACACACAGGCACATGCACACACGCGCACAAACACACACTATAAATATTTTTTAAGAAAGCATGTTAAAAGGTCCAATGCAGCCGTTTTTATATCAAATAATTTATGGGTAATAAGTGCGTTCAGTACATAAAAACATAATAGAATGTTCAATTGAACAGAAACGGTGCTGTACTGAATGCCCAGGTGAAAAACGGGGAGGGGTTGGGTACTGGGTTCAAAATGTACAGCTGCCTTTTAAAGACGTCACTCATTGCTTCAAACCACTTCCCAGGACACCCACAGAACGCAGCAAACATACCTCGAAGTCAGTTCAAGAACATAAAAGAACATTTGGGGAAAATGTGTCTTTCAGTACAAAACCGTTCCGCAACGTAGCAAACGTTCAAGTGATCTGAATGCACAAATAAAATAAAATCGAACTTTATTTCTACCACACATTTCAGACATGGAAGACAACGCAATGTTTTTCACAGGAAAAAAACTACGAAAAAACCAATGAAAATAAGGTAAAATATTTACTACTAAACAAACATTAAAAAAATGACTAAAGAATGACAAAAACTGAAAGACTGAAAAGCACCCTAAGCACCCATTCTGATAAGAAGATCCTGTGTAGATTGTATTTTCTCCCAGCAACTTTCAGGAAATAACACTGATCACATAAAATAAAATAAATATGTGTTAGTTTCATCAGCTGTTGTACAATATGATATAAAACACAGGAACATTTTTTATTTTGACTGCACTTGTCCTTGAAACTAAAAAGTACACTTTATTTAGCGAAAGGCTGAACTAGAGGGTTGATGGTTGATCAGATTTCATGAGACAGTCCTGTTCTTGGAGAAAAACCCCTTCCTCTTGACATTTGAATCCCCTATTTTTCAAAGTGAACATATCACCGTCTGAAAAACAAATGTAATAAAGATTGGATAGTGAAGGAGAGGGGGGGGGGTAAAGGGGAAGAGTAATGATAGCAAGCGGTATGATCTAGATCAAATCTGTAAATGTTACGGGTGAAAGGCCCATTGATCTTATCAACTCATTGTTCCTGCACCGTAAGGATTTATGACGAGGTGTATCAGTGTATCGATGGCCATTCTCCTCGGACCCACTGCTCTCTCTCTCTCCCTCTCTTCTCTCCTCCCATAGCTTATACTTAGACTGTAGAGATCCAAAGCTCCACACGCATACAGTACAGCAGATCTGGGTTCAAATACTATTTAGAATCATTTGAAATAGCTTGGCTGGGATTTATTGAGCATGCCTGGCACAATTGAACCAATAGAATAGTCACAAAACTGCAAACCCCGCCCGTCTGGCACTCGGGGAAGGCCAACACTAAAAGTAAGATTTGAAAGATTTCAAATATTATTTGAACCTAGGTCTGCAGTACAAGGACTCATTTAAATTGAGACCCAACAATAAGTTGTCAATTGAATTCTCATTAGAATTCAGACTCTCGTTTGAATGATGTCGTACAGCTCAACGTAGACGGATGAAAGACGGACAGTTGACAGCTTGTCGGAGTATGATTTTTAATCAAACGAGGGGAAAATGTCACAGGGATATTGATGTCGTGGTCTTTAGCTCCCTCACTGCGTCTGTTTGGTTGTGTTTATTCTACAACATAGCTATCTTGTTATGGATGTGCACGCTCCATTTTGGCTCATGTCGTACTTGTAAAATATGTTCTCAGCTTTCATTCCTGTATTATTAATAATAACCCACATTCATGTCCATTGCACTTTAGTAAAACATAACGTATCCCTTTAAGTGTGAAATAATGGAGGACTTCCCTAGCAAGCTGCAAGTGCTACACAAACTCCATAAAAGCATTGCATTTCAAGCTTGTCCATTTGTAACATCCTCCTCTATCTAAATTGCATGATCAACCAAATGGAACTAAACGTAATTAAGCCCAGCACAAGGTTAATTTGGTCAGTAATGGTATTAAATGAGTATATGGAGATAGTTCCCTTTCTAAATACCAATTCATGAAATCCCTGTTATTAAAATATGAAACGGGGAAATTACACAGAGCATATACACATTAACGGTCATTAGTAATAGATTCATGTGTTTGTCTTAGCAAAAGCCTCGCCAGAGAGTCTCAAGGTGAATTTTTTACGTTCAATATCATTCATCATAACTTCAGTAACCTTTTATTCCAAATCTGAAATTGTCATTACTTGTACAGACACTCATGTATTCATATCTTTCTATGGTTAGGCTTGGTCAAGGTCCACGCATCAGGAGAGCTATTCAAATACACAAAATAAACTGGGTGTTATAAGATTCTTTATAAGCGTAATAATTGGTAAGTGGCTGTATTGATTCAAGTTGAGGTAGCTGAGATATAAAGGGAAATCGCTTTTTATATTCACATTTAACTGTAATTCCAATTCTGATGTTATTGTCTTGCATTCGTCGTGGTCTTTTGTGTTTGGCCCAAGGCTGTTCTCCGTAATGACCGTATTCTCACCTTAGTATTCAAACTATACATTTACCTTCACTACTTTATGTACAAGTTTACATTGTCAACTTTATGGACCTTGTATTTCTTTACGAGTGCAAAGGCACAGAAATCACTAGTTTGTACTAATATATTCATGTTTCCTCAAGAAAACAAATATACATAGAAATTCTACATGTCCAAAGAAAATATCAGTCCTTGAAACATCTAATGATGATCACAAAGTACCTCAATGACTGTACACAGACTTTCTCTCTTTACCATTAAGTATAGAACCATGTCATTTAAATATCTGTCTTTTATTCCCAAGTTCTCTCCCGTATTAAATAGTTGAACCCTTGATGAAATGAATTGGTTTGGGTTATACTATGTTAACTGGGGGTTGGGAGAGATCATCACTGTCCATGATCCTCTATACCCCAGAGACCAGTAGAGTTACTGTAGTGTGGGTGTGTGTGGCAGTACGGACCATTTCCCCCTAAGACGACTCCATGTGACCCTCCCAAATAGCCGTTTCAAATTACCCAGTACCAATGTGCTCTACTGGCATTTTAACTGTTATGAGAGCTCACATATACGAGCTGTGGAGAATGGTGGGTTGTGTCCCAAATGGAACCCTATTCCCTATCTAGTGCACTACTTTTGACCAGGGCCCATGGGGCTATATAGGGAATAAAAGGGGACCAGTTGGCCATGATGGGGCGGCTATGAAAAGGACCAGGAGACAATAGCCTCCAACTGATAGGCTAATTAAGGTGGTCTCCATTGTAAGATTGTCTTTACACAGGTCACCTGAGAACTATAATTAAAATGCATTACAGATTCTTATTTTTTTAATTGAGGCAATTAAATAAAGCAACTGTAAATATAACCGTCCGAGAGGGTGAAGGTGAGGATGTTGGTCAACAATGTGCACTTGGGAAAAAATGTGGGGGTGTTTCGGTGGGCTTTGTAATGCTGCTCACGCATGTTCATGCAGGCACGTGTACATAGGCTCATACACGGGTTTAGACACATGCACCATACACTTTCCCACACAAGCACAGGCGCGCGCACACACACAGGCCTGTGAGGTTTGATAGATGTGTCACATCGGAGCTTTGAATGAAAGCCAATTACATTTATAATGTCAAACGTTGAACAGAAATTAGCCACAGCGTTATTATGGGCAAGCTAATTGCAAGGAAATGCTCAAGTGATTCAAATCACCGGGGCTATTTCAAGACATTAGGCATTTGAAGATAGCTACAACACTAACAATTTGTACCACCCATTTTATAATTACATTTAATAGGTTGTCTTATCAGAGCTCCAAATGTGGGTTTGGATTATCACTCCCTTGACTAGATGGACGGGGCCAAATTGTATTTTTCTCCCCGTGACGAGTGCTCACATCCATCGCATAAGAGAAGGGGAAAAGGATAATATTCGGAGTTTAAACTCCGGAATTGCCTCTTGAAAAGGTAAAAGAAATGAAGCAGAACACTATTCGCCCACCTGCTTTGTATTTTAAAGCAGGCAACCTGGAAGGTCTACCATTGGCATTCAGGGCCACTTGACTTCCAATGCAATAGATTTCCTACAGTATGCAAAGACGTACAGTTCATGGAGAGGCCCCGTCTTCAGCATTGACCCCATCCATGCTATTGACCTCCTGTATTGTGAAGCCTCTCGGAACTCAAATGGGATACTAATACGCAGCAGGAGAATAGTCTAGGCTCTTAAGCATATGTAGCACTTGTGTTACTAAGGCTGCCTTATTAGTCTTTTCACGAGGCCCCACATTTCAAAACATTAGAATAACAACACAATTGGTTTCGCCGAGACGCGAATCGCCCTCTCCAACCAAGGTCAGATACTGTGGAAGGTATCTTGGGAATGACGTTAACCTCTTTTTCATGAAGCTTGACGTTTCTGCTTCATCGGCATAAACCAAGCGCTTTATTGGTGCGTCGTGGGTCAGTAAATCGCCGTTTTTCACGAGACGTCAGTACGAAGATACGAGCCCTCAGCGCTACACATCCAACACCGCCTGTGCTTGACTGAAGTCACGTTGTCTGATGATACCTAAAGAACGCCTGAGTCGATCTCTGTGTAGTCACGCTCTAACATCTTACGTCGAAGGTGTAGATTGTGTGTGTGTATTCTGTGAGCGCAGGCCTTTGCTACAGGTGTACAATCAGCAACATAAGCAATAGGCCCTTTATCCCTAAGTCAACGTCATCCTACAGGCTGGCATGGAGACATGGGGCTCCGCTCCGGTGTTGAGGAGAGATTACTGACAGTGTGTCCTCTGAGTTTCTCTCTGTGATGGAAGAGCACTGCTCCTCATAGGGCACATTTCATGAGTTCATCGGTGGCGTCTGATGCTTTCTGATTGAATTGAATGGGATGTTTGTTAGGTGTTTGTATAGAGAAATGGAATGGTCTGGAAGCCTATGTAACGTGTCTCTTTAGAAGGAGGTCAAAAGGAATGGGAATCACTCAGGGTTTATCTATGGGATGCCCGTGGTTTTCAGAGCAAGGATGATTCAAATGCATTCAGGCTCTGTCTGTCTGCAGTTGATGATATTCTGATCCATGACGTTCACACACACACACACACACACACGCTCACACACGCACACACGCACACACACACACACACACACACACACACACACACACACACACACACACACACACACACACACACACACACACACACACACACACACACACACACACACACACACACACACACACACACACACACACACACACACACACACACCTCATCCATCCCTCCCCAACATCGTGCCGCTTCCCAACATGGGCATGGTGGGGTCTGTGGAGGTCTCTGTGCCTGGCTCTACCTGACTGTGAGTCATTAGCCATTCCAGACGTAGCGGGGCGATCAGCAGAGCCAGCCTGGCCTGAGACAATTAGAGAGCCCAGAGGTGGCTGCACATCACAATGAGCCCAGCAGTCATGATTAAAACATAAACCGCACTGAATATGCTCTGCCTACCGGGGAAGGGGGGATGAGATAGGAGCTAAGGCATTAGAGGCTACAGCGATGTTATTCTATTACGTGTCGGGTTAACCAGCTTCAAGGGTTTTTGATGTTCTGATGGAGAACTGAGTAAATGATCGATGCTGGATCAATAGTAATAATGGCAGACTGTTTTGCTGAAAACTGTATGTATCAGCTTCCATGAGGAAAATGTTGTTGAGTGTTATGTTATTCTCTTTTTGCCTTAAAATATGCTATTTGCATAAAATATAAACGGTTGAATTAAGCTTTAAGTGTCTGCGTTGTTCTGACATCACTGGAGAATTCTACTGGCTTTCTTCTATTCCCCATGGTGGATTGCCCTCCTCCTCCCTCTCCTCCTTCTCCTCCCGCTCCTCCTTCTCCTCCCTCTCCTCCCCCCACCTCCCTCCTGAGTCTCTCTGTCCCAAAATCACCACTGACTCCCTGTCTCCCCCAAGATAGCAAACCTCCCAGAGGAGCCTCCCTTCTTCCACTCCTCCCCCTATCCCAGTCCCTCATCCCCCCAGTATGGAGCCCTCTGTGTCCAGCCTCTGGTCCCTCTGTCCCAGTCCAGTCTGGCTCTATGATTCAGCCACCATGGAGGAGTGGAGCCCCAGGGAGCTCCTCTACTGTGCCAATAGGACTCCCAGGCAGCCAGGAGGTCTGTACAGTGATCAAGAGTCCCTCTGTCCCTCTGCCCCCCTGTGCCCCAGAGAAATCCCCCCCTCTGGCTGTAGTAATTTACTGTGAGCTGTGGAGTGCACTGAACTAGCAGCCTTAGTGCAATGTGGGTGCATAGTGAACACAAACACTACATTACCCATGGTGCTTTTGGGTGAAAACCTCAAAAGGCATTTAGACCTTGGTAGGTGGAATTATTGGCTGGTAGTTGCATTCATATCATGATGTTATGGATTCCGATGACAGATATACTGGTGTTGAATCAATTCTCATCAATTGGAAATAAGAAATCGCTGGTGATATTGTAGGATGATATAGATATAACTAGAGAGCTTAACGTAGATACAAGATAATTAAGAATAAAGGGAATAGTAATTGTCTAACATGTAATAATCTGCCTTGATGAAGATGTGGCTGTCAACATTGTCTCATTGAATTTGAAGCATGGCAGCACACGCTCCTGCTCTGACAAACGCTATAACACCTAATTAAATGTGACGGTTGGCATTATTCAAATTCAGAAACAGTTGTACCTCAAAGAGCAAAGAAAATTATCAAATTGATTTGATGATGGTTAAATTGCGAGAGAAGACATGGGCTAACCAGCCCATGCAAATGAGTCCAATTTAGAATCTTGTATTCGGGCTGGGAAGAAGCGTTGCAAAAATGATCAGGCCAGCCAGTCACAGATATTAAAATGAATTATATCAAATCGGAATTTTAGTCACGCTACATTAACTAATATAACGTTATTAACATTTCAAGAGGGGGAAAAAGCTTTTGCCTGCAAAATTAACAGTGACTGGAGTGACCTGCAGGCATGCTAGTCTGATCAGTCTAATGACAGCATAATGGCATATTTACATTAAAACCTTGCCAGCTAATATGGGATTCAGAATTAGACGTTAAATCAAGGATTATTTATTCTGGCCTACTTGGCCTCTCCTGCGACTATTTCTTCTTTTACTTCAATAGAAACCCCAAAACTTTTTCATTCGGAGTCTCCAAATTCTGTGGTTCTCTTTCCCTCTCTATTCTCATTCTCATTCTCTCTCATTCTCATTCTCTCTCTCTCTCTCTCTCTCTCTCTCTCTCTCTCTCTCTCTCTCTCTCTCTCTCTCTCTCTCTCTCTCTCTCTCTCTCTCTCTCTCTCTCTCTCTCTCTCTCTCTCTCTCTCTCTCTCTCCTCATGGTCTCTTTAGTTACAGCTCCCTTTGTCTTTCATCTACTCCTCTCTTTCTCTCGGTCTGTCTTTCTTTCTCTCTCTCTCATTTTCTCAGGGGATGAATTCAGTGCTTCACCAGGGTGGACGGCCACACTCACCGGTTATTTCTTCTCTGGAAATTTTAATTGTTTTACTTTCATTTCGTTTTGCTTTGGTCTTCCCACATTCCTTTTCCCGTCTTTTTACTTCATCAGTTGCAGTCATTTTAAGTTCAAGGACTGGGAAAAAAAAGGATATACAGACTAACACTTAAAGACAAGCTTTAAAGATAATCAAATCTGATGTGCTCTTCTGGTTTCAAAGTACCATTGCAATTTACATAGAACAGCATAAGCCTTTACTTTAACCGCAAAAATGGGATAAAAAAAAATTCTGGACTAATTTGCACAAATATCCATAGCCATGAACCCAGTACATGTAGTTTCACAAGTCTTCATTTATATACCCATCAGGGCTAGCAAATGCTTAAAGGGGTGGTCCACGTTATTGTGTCTGGTTCGTGGAGACCTCATGCCCACCACATCTAACAACAGACAGCGCTGCTTCTCTCCTCCGCTCTCCTTCTCTCATTTCCACTCCTCCGCCCACGAGTCTGCAACCACTCTGCTCACCTGCAGCCAGCAATTTTTTTTTTTTTTTTTTTTTTTTTTTTTTTTTTTTTACAAATGACAGTCTTCTCCTTTATTTTTCAAGGAGAGGAAGCTATCCTTAGAGAGAAACAGGAGTATGTTTATGGCAGCAACAACACCTTGTGTCATTATACATTTGTATTTAGGGTTCATTAAAAAGGGCCTGCTGGTATCCCTTGGACATGCTTGTTTAGACTTGAAATCTCTGCAGTTTGCAGTGAGAGTGGACAGACAGGGTGGTGTGTGTGTATTACATACGTTCCTGGGTGAGTAAGTTACTTGTTCATTAGGGACCTGGTTTATTAGAGTGTAGAGAAGGATTGCTTTCCGACCACCATTATTCAACAGCACTAAACCCATGCATGTTGACAATATATTCAGTCAAGGTTGAATCTTTAATTGGGCAATCTGCAATTGCTACATCCATTTTTGGACTTCTAAATTAATAGCATATCCCCATTGATTCTTGAAAAATATAACTAGTTCAACTGTCATACCTCATGAAAACCAAAAATATAAGATGGTTTTACGCCAATGTTTGTAAATTAAATAGCAGTTAATGTAAACACACTGTATAGTATCAAAACCTGGTATCATGGATGGTCAGTCATTGCATCCAGAGCTCTGTTTATGAATTTGAGAGTGGTTACATTTCTCCTGCCCCATCCCTCAGTTTTTTATCAAAACAGTGGCAGGATCACCGCTTCGTTATTGTTTCAACAGCAGATTTCTCCTTTAAATGATATCGCTGCACAATGGCATTTTTTGAGAGGAAAGTGCTTGGAGTTGTGTCCCTCTATGTATCTACAGGTTGCTAGACTCTGCTTTTGACATTCTCTATATAGGTGAAGACGCTGCATGTGTATTTAGGAATGCAAAGTGACAACGCGACTGTGCTCAGTACACAGTTAGCCATCTGGTCCATCAGTTGACATGCTCCGGTCATACTGGCAGATGAGCTCAACCCTAAAGTCTGTGGAGATATTTGGCATATTCAGAGTGGGTGCAGATTTACATGAAATCGAAGACTGCTTAATTCTTGAAACATTCAGAAACATTGTGCTGACTTAATGTACCCAGTGTTCTGTTTATTACTATATATACAGTATGTATATTTTATAACAGTTTTAAAGACAAACAGAAAATACACAAAAAGAGCGTCACATACACAAAATACATTACATACAAAACAACATCCAATAGCAGCGGGTATACATTTTAAGTACAGTTATCATTATAACGTAGTGATAAATAGCAGCAGGTATCGTTTTAAAGTACAGTTTCTGTAGCATTATAACGTAGTTGTCACGTTCTGACCTTAGTTCTTTTGTATTTTCTTTGTTTTAGTATGGTCAGGGCGTGAGTTGGGTGGGTTATCTATGTTTTGTGTTTCTATGTTGGGTTGTTCGTTTGGCCTGATATGGTTCTCAATCAGAGGCAGGTGTTAGTCATTGTCTCTGATTGGGAACCATATTTAGGTAGCCTGTTTTCTGTTGTGTTTTGTGGGTGGTTGTCTTCCGTGTTTGTGTGTTCCACACGGAACTGTTTCGGTTTTCAGTAGTTCACTTTATTGTTTTGTATCTCAGTGTTCAGTTTGTTCTATTAAAGATTCATCATGAACACTTACCACGCTGTGCTTTGGTCCTCCTCTCTTTCTCCCAAAGAAGATTGTTACAGAACCGCCCACCACAACCGGACCAAGCAGCGTGGTAACGGGCAGCAGCAGCAGCAGCAGCAGGGGCCGAAATCTGGAGAGGAATGGACATGGGAGGATATTCTAGACGGCAAGGGATGTTACACATGGGAGGAGATTCTGGCTGGAAGGGATCGCCTGCCATGGGAACAGGTGGATGCAGCCAGGAGAGCGGAGGTAGTAGCAAAAGGGAACCGGTGTTACGAGGGAACACGGCTGGCAAGGAAGCCCGAGAGGCAGCTTCCTTGCCAGGGGGGGTGGTACACGGGGAGTGTGGCTAAGCCAGGTAGGAGACCTGAGCCAACTCCCCGTGCTTACCGTGGAGAGCGAGCGTACGGGCATACACCGTGTTATGCGGAAGAGCGCACGGTGTCTCCAGTACGTGTGCATAGCCCGGTGCGGTACATAGCAGCGCCTCGTATCGGCCGGGCTAGAGTGGGCATTGAGCCAGGTGCCATGAAGCCGGCTCTACGCATCTGGTCTCCAGTGCGTCTCCTCGGGCCGGTGTACATGGCACCAGCCCTACGCATGGTGTCCCCGGTTCGCCAGCACAGACCAGTGCGGGCTATTCCACCTCGCCGCACTGGCCTGGCTACGGGGAGCATTCAGCCAGGTAGGGTTGGGCAGGCTCGGTGCTCGAGACCTGTAGTGCGCCTCCACGGTCAGGTCTATCCGGTGCCTTCTCCAAGAACCAACCCTCCTGTGGCAGCCCCACGCACCAGCCCTCCTGTGGCAGCCCCACGCACCAGCCCTCCGGTGGCGGCGCCACGTACCAGGCCTCCAGTTCCAGCATCCCGCACTCGCCCTGAGGTGCGTGTCTCCAGCCCGGTACCACCAGTTCCGGCACCACGCACCAGGCCTACTGTGCGCCTCCAGGGTCCAGTATGCCCGGTTCCTGCTCCCCGCACTCGCCCTGAGATGCGTGTTCCCAGTCCGGTACCACCAGTTCCGGCACCACGCACCAGGCCTACTGTGCGCCTCGGCAGGCCTGAGTCTCCCTCCTGTCCAGCGCCGCCTGAGTCTCCCTCCTGTCCAGAGCCGCCAGGGTCTCCCTCCTGTCTAGAGCCGCCGGAGTCTCCCGTCCGTCCAGCGCCGCCAGAGTCTCCCGTCTGTCCAGCGCCACCTGAGCCGCCCGTCTGTCCAGCGCCGCCTGAGCCGCCGTCTGTCCAGCGCCGTCGGAGCCGCCCGTCTGTCCTGAGCCGTCGGAGCCGCCCGTCTGTCCTGAGCCGCTAGAGCCGTCCGTCAGTCAGGAGCCGCTAGAGCCGCCCGCCAGTCAGGAGCTGCCAGAGCCGCCCGCCAGTCAGGAGCTGCCAGAGCCAACCGCCAGTCAGGAGCTGCCAGAGCCGCCCGCCAGTCAGGAGCTGCCAGAGCCGCCCGCCAGTCAGGAGCTGCCAGAGCCACCCGCCAGTCAGGAGCTGCCAGAGCCGCCCGCCAGTCAGGAGCTGCCAGAGCCGCCCGCCAGTCAGGAGCTGCCAGAGCCGTCTGCCAATCAGGAGCTACTAGAGCCGTCTGCCAGTCAGGAGCTACCAGAGCCGCCCGCCAGTCAGGAGCTGCCAGAGCCATCCGTCAGTCCGGAGCTGCCCTTCAGTCCGGAGCTGCCTTTCAGTCCGGAGCTGCACCTCAGTCCGGAGCTGCCCTTCAGTCCGGAGCTGCCCTCCAGTCCGGAGCTGCCCTTCAGTCCGGAGCTGCCCCTCAGTCCGGAGCTGCCCTTCAGTCCTGAGCTGCCCTTCAGTCCGGAGCTGCCCTTCAGTCCTGAGCTGCCCTTCAGTCCTGAGCTGCCCCTCAGTCCGGAGCTGCCCCTCAGTCCGGAGCTGCCCTTCAGTCCTGAGCTGCCCCTCAGTCCGGAGCTGCCTTTCAGTCCGGAGCTGCCCCTCAGTCCGGAGCTGCCCTTCAGTCCTGAGCTGCCCTTCAGTCCGGAGCTGCCCTTCAGTCCTGAGCTGCCCTTCAGTCCTGAGCTGCCCCTCAGTCCGGAGCTGCCCCTCAGTCCGGAGCTGCCCTTCAGTCCTGAGCTGCCCCTCAGTCCGGAGCTGCCTTTCAGTCCGGAGCTGCCCCTCAGTCCGGAGCTGCCCCTCAGTCCGGAGCTGCCCCTCAGTCCGGAGCTGCCCCTCACTCCAGAGGCGCTCCTCAGTCCAGTGGGGCCCTTTAGTAGGGTTGCCAGTCCTAGGTTGGCGGCGAGGGTCGCCGCTCAAAGGACGCTACTAAAGCGGAATAAGACTATGGTGGAGAGGGGTCCACGTCCAGCGCCAGAGCCGCCACCACGGACAGATGCCCACCCAGACCCCCCCTATAGGTTCAGGTTTTGTGGCCGGAGACCGCACCTTGGGGGGGGGGGGGGGGGGGTACTGTCACGTTCTGACCTTAGTTCTTTTGTATTTTCTTTGTTTTAGTATGGTCAGGGCGTGAGTTGGGTGGGTTATCTATGTTTTGTGTTTCTATGTTGGGTTGTTCGTTTGGCCTGATAAGGTTCTTAATCAGAGGCAGGTGTTAGTCATTGTCTCTGATTGGGAACCATATTTAGGTAGCCTGTTTTCTGTTGTGTTTTGTGGGTGGTTGTCTTCCGTGTTTGTGTGTTCCACACGGAACTGTTTCGGTTTTCAGTAGTTCACTTTATTGTTTTGTATCTCAGTGTTCAGTTTGTTCTATTAAAGATTCATCATGAACACTTACCACGCTGCGCTTTGGTCCTCCTCTCTTTCTCCCAAAGAAGATCCATGCAGTAGTAATAAATAGCAGCAGGTATACATTTAAAATATAGTTAGCATTATAACGTAGTAATAAATAGCAGCATGTATACATTTAAAATATAGTTAGCGTTACAACGTAGTAATAAACAGCAGCATGTATACATTTAAAGCACAGTTAGCATTATAACGTAGTAATAAATAGCAGCAGGTATCATTTTAAAGTACAGTTAGCATTACAATGTAGTAATAAATAGCAGCATGTATACATTTTAAGTGCAGTTAGAATTATAACGTAGTAATAAATAGCAGCAGGTATACATTTAAAGTACAGTTAGCATTATAACGTATTAATACATAGCAGCAGATTTAATTTCATAAAGCAGATATATTTTCAGAGCTTTTCACGTAGTACCGACAATGTACATGAAATATTACACCATTGAAGAGCTTTTTTCAATAAAGGACAGTAAGGTGGACCGTACTTTCAGGAATGTGGGTCCATTGTTCCCTTTTCTAATGGCCCAAAAAATCTGCTTGTTTTAACAACAATTGAAAAGTGGCCGGGTTTTCATTTTTCCAACACACACGAATACATTTCTTTGCAAAGTATGAAATAATTATCAGCAACCTTGTCTTGCCTGAGTCAAGCGTAGTATTTGGCATGTGATTAGGGAGGGTAAAGGCAATTCTATATCTAAAATAATCTGAGTGGCTGTATGAATAGAGCACCAGAAATCCATTAGTTTATTGCAGTGCCAGAATATATGCACAAAAAAATCCTTTATCTGTCCTGCATTTCAGGCAATATGGTGAAGTATCTGGGAACATACTGTTTAATTTAACAGGGGTAAGACAAAACTTGAAAATGAATTTGTTCTGTTTCGTTATTTAAACAAAATAGAGAGAACAGAAATACCAATATTGTAACGATACTCTAAATCCTCCTCCTCCTCAGACGAGGAGAGGAGAGAGGGATCTGAAGACCAATGTGCAGCGAGGTATGATGACATGATTTATTTAAGACACGACAAAACAACGAAGACAGAAAACGAACTATACTTGAATAAACTACAAAACAAGTAAACGATGAAAACAGACCTGGACACGAACTTACATATAACGTGAAGAACGCACGAACAGGTACACGACTACAAACAAACGCTACAGTCCCGTGTGGCACGAACATACATACAGACACAGGAGACAACCACCCACAACGAACACTGTGAAACAACCTACCTAAATATGACTCTCAATTAGAGGAACGCCAAACACCTGCCTCTAATTGAGAGCCATACCAGGCAACCCTTAAACCAACATAGAAACAGACAACATAGAATGCCCACCCAAACTCACGTCCTGACCAACTAACACATACAACAAACTAACAGAAATAGGTCAGGAACGTGACATAACCCCCCCCTTAAGGTGCGAACTCCGGGCGCACCAGCACAAAGTCTAGGGGAGGGTCTGGGTGGGCATCTGACCACGGTGGTGGCTCAGGCTCCGGACGCTGTCCCCACACCACCATAGTCACTCCCCGCCTCTGTATCCCCCTCCCAATGACCACCCTCCAACTAAACCCACCTAGATGAAGGGGCAGCATCGGGATAAGGGGCAGCAGCTCCGGGCTGAGGGACTCCGGCAGGTCCGGGCTGAGGGACTCCGGCAGGTCCGGGCTGAGGGACTCCGGCAGGTCCGGGCTGAGGGACTCCGGCAGGTCCGGGCTGAGGGACTCCGGCAGGTCCGGGCTGAGGGACTCCGGCAGGTCCGGGCTGAGGGACTCCGGCAGGTCCTGGCTGAGGGACTCCGGCAGGTCCTGGCTGAGGGACTCCGGCAGGTCCTGGCTGAGGGACTCCGGCAGGTCCTGGCTGAGGGACTCCGGCTGATCCGGTCTGGCGGAAGGCTCTGGCTGATCCGGTCTGGCGGAAGGCTCTGGCTGATCCGGTCTGGCGGAAGGCTCTGGCTGATCCGGTCTGGCGGAAGGCTCTGGCTGATCCGGTCTGGCGGAAGGCTCTGGCTGATCCGGTCTGGCGGAAGGCTCTGGCTGATCCGGTCTGGCGGAAGGCTCTGGCTGATCCGGTCTGGCGGAAGGCTCTAGCGGCTCCTGTCTGGCGGACGGCTATGTAGGCTCTTGGCAGACGGGCGGCTTTGCAGGCTCATGGCAGACGGGCAGCTTTGCAGGCTCATGGCAGACGGGCAGTTCAGGCGCCGTTGGGCAGACGGACAGTTCAGGCGCCATTGGGCAGACTGGCAGTTCAGGTGCCGCTGGGCAGACGGGCAGTTCAGGCGCCGCTGGGCAGACGGGCAGTTCAGGCGCAGCTGGGCAGACGGGCAGCTCAGGCGCCGCTGGGCAGACGGGCACACCTGTAGGGAGGAGACGGAGAGACAGCCTGGTGCGTGGGGCTGCCACAGGACCCACCAGGCTGGAGAGACCTACAGGAGGCTTGATGTTAAGAGGCACCTGAAGGACCGGGCTGTGGAGGAGTACTGGAGCTCTGGTGCGCAGCCTTGGCACCACTCCCCCAGGCTGGAATACTACACCAGCCCGTACCCTCCAGAGTGCAGGCACAGGTTGAACCGGGCTGTGGATGAGCACTGGAGATCTAGTGCCTACTACGCGCACTTCTCTCTTAGGCTCCACTACCACATTTGCCCGGTACGAGCGGAGCATAGGCATAGGACGCACTGCACCCTCCCAGCACTCCGGAGACACAGCACGCAGAGCCGGCGCAGGATACCCTGGACCGAAACTGCGTACCGGAGACCAGACGCGCTGAGCAGGCACAATACGCCCCGGCTGGATGCCCACACTCACATGACAACTTACGGGGGGCTGCTCTATAGCGCACAGGGCTATGGGCACGCACTGGCGACACCGTGCGCTTAACCGCATAACACGGTGCCTGACCAGTGACGCGTTGCTTATAATAAGCACGAGGAGTGCGCTCAGGTCTCCTACCTGGCATAGCCACACTCCTCTCTAGCCCCCCCCAAAAAAAATTCTGGGGTTGCCTCTCGTACCTGTCCCGCTGCCGTGCTGCCTCCTCATATCGCCGCCGTTCAGCTTTCGCTTTCTCCAGCTCAGCTTTGGGGCGGCGATACTCCCCAGCCTGTGCCCAGGGTCCTTCTCCGTTCAAGATCTCCTCCCATGTCCATGAATCCTGGGATCTCTGCGGTTGCTGTCGCTGCCCTTTTCCCCGCTGCTTGGTTCTGGTAATTTGGTGGGTGGTTCTGTAACAATACTCTAAATCCTCCTCCTCCTCAGACGAGGAGAGGAGAGAGGGATCTGAAGACCAATGTGCAGCGAGGTATGATGACATGATTTATTTAAGACACGACAAAACAACGAAGACAGAAAACGAACTATACTTGAATAAACTACAAAACAAGTAAACGATGAAAACAGACCTGGACACGAACTTACATATAACGTGAAGAACGCACGAACAGGTACACGACTACAAACAAACGCTACAGTCCCGTGTGGCACGAACATACATACAGACACAGGAGACAACCACCCACAACGGACACTGTGAAACAACCTACCTAAATATGACTCTCAATTAGAGGAACGCCAAACACCTGCCTCTAATTGAGAGCCATACCAGGCAACCCTTAAACCAACATAGAAACAGACAACATAGAATGCCCACCCAAACTCACGTCCTGACCAACTAACACATACAACAAACTAACAGAAATAGGTCAGGAACGTGACAAATATGATGGTGGATGGTGTAATGAACAGAAACTAAAAGACATCAGATGGGGTTGGAGGGTAGGAGACTAGGGGAGGGAGAGAGGTGGGGGTGGCAGTTGGGGGATAAGGGGGGGGGGGGGGGGGGGGGTTAGTGTAGGCTGCTGAAAAACAGTTTGTCTCCCCCAACGGCGAGCCTCTGCCACTTAACAAATGAAATCACAGTGGAAACGTGGCGTATTAATATCATAATGAAGGCGAGAGTGGCCATTAGAGGGGTGTAATGTGCCTCCAGGGGTCCGTGATGGATGTTCACCGGCGCTCAGGCCTTATTTGCACACAGTCACCTCTGTGGTGGACAACCATTAGGGCCCGACATAGGAGGTAAGGGATGGGGCGGCTGGGCTGGACAGCACCACAGAGAAGGGATTTTATTAGACAAACTGACAGCAGTTTGTGTAGGAGAGAATGTGTGCGGAGGGATGGCAGTGTGAGTGGGGGGGGGGGGCAGTGTGTGTGTAGCTACTCCTTCTAACAGACAGAGACTGTGCTCTCATTCCCTGCTCTGTCTAACGTCTCTCTCTGTGGGGTGATTCTGTATCCTGCTGTAATTAAGACAAATTGGCCTCGAATGCGGTATTATGTTTACAGCAACATATAGTATGTCTGCAAATATTTCTACTGTAGGATAGAGACATTATCGGCATACAGTAGCTTATGATGTATCAAAGTCAGTTTAAAAATGTGATTAGAAAATGTGTCACTTTAGTATTTTCTATTTCTCCAGTTCTCACAACGACAAGATATCCTTCCCTCCCTGTCCATCTATCACCCTCTCCCACTTCCTTCCCCCTTCTCTCTCCCCATCTCTCTCTCCTCCCCATCTCTCTCTCTCTCTCCCTCCCTCTATTTCTCTTCCTCTCTCACTCTCTCTCTCTTTTTCCCAGTCTCTCTCTCTCTCTCTCTCTCTCTCTCTCTCTCTCTTTCCCAGTCTCTCTCTCTGCCATATCTCTCTCTCTCCCACTCCCTCTCTCTCTCCCCCCTCTCTCTCTTCCTCCCTCTCTCTCTCGCACGCACACGCACACGCACACGCACACGCACACACACACACACACACACACACACACACACACACACACACACACACACAAACACACACACACACACACACACACACACACATGCTCACTTCTCTCTCAGCACATTTCAAAAGAATGAATTACTATCTGCTGTCACTAGGCCCAGGCCAAGAATTTATTTTTGTGGGTCAAGTGTTTCAGAATGTCATCTTTGACAGGAACCATCTCATACAATAAATACAGGGACAGACCTTGACTGTTTTTCCCTTTTATATGCATACTGAGGGGATCCGCTGCCATTGTTTGAATACAACCAGCCTTCAGAAAAAGAGTGGGAGAAAAAGAAGGAGAAGAGAGAGAGGGGGAAAGAGCGAGAGGTGTAGAGAAATCAATATTGAATTAAAACCACCAAACCACATGTAAAGCTATGTGGGGAGGGGGGGGAGGAGGAAGGGATTGGTGTTTCTGCAATGGTTCACTGCAAGTACGACTAAAGAACATACAGAAAAACAACCCGTTTTTAAACACCAACCAGAGTGTGTAACACTGCAAAGTCCAATCAATACCCATCCTAAATGAACCAATGAGCTAATGAAGCTAATGAAAAGCCTCTCTAACACGACCCTGCCATTCAATCCATAGAGCAGAGGGGACCACAGCTACCACAGGGTCTGTCTTCTACTGTGTTTATTTTAACAAGGGACAAGGCTGGGGGTATGCATTGTGTGTGTGTGTTTGTTGGGACTGCGGTGTGATGGAGAGACCAAGAGACGTGGGGGGTTTCAATGGCATCGGCGTTCTAACAGAGACAATCTATTTAAGGGGTGCTCAGGGGACCTTCTAAACAAATGTTGAGTAATTCCAGCCAGCAGTAATTACCCTTGCCTCTGACAAGGAGAGTGTGGTAGTGTCTCCTTCACCCTCGGCCCTGGCCAGAAGGCAGCGAGACACAGGCAGCGTTCAGGCTTCCTTCTCTGGATGCCGCGCTTGTGTACGTGTGGCTGCAGTCCAGCAGTCAATACTACAGTGTACACCAAAAACCTCACCCCCTCCTCCCTCTCTATTTCCCGTTCTCTCTCTCCCTATCTCTCTATCTCTCTCTCGTTCGCTCTCTCTCTCTCTCACCCTTGCATCTGAAAGAAGGGGGGCTCTGAACATTCCTGGCCCTGCTACAGATTTTATTTGCTACGTTGGCCAAGGAGAAAATGTGTTATATAAATGTATGAGTATGGGGCAATATGACTTGTTAAATGTTATGCCTGAGCTTTATTGGTATGAACAGAAACAGCTTGGGTTTTAAACAACGTTGATTTATGAGTGAATTCGATCACGGTCCTATCAGTAGTGAAATTCAGTCGGCGTATGGAAATGCATTGTTTCCAAGAGATGTACTGTAATGTTTAGGGTGGAACCCAAGAGATGTACTGTAATGTTTAGGGTGGAACCCAAGAGATGTACTGTAATGTTTAGGGTGGAACCCAAGAGAAAGTAAGAAGCTCCCAGCAAACACTCAACAACACAAACGTCATGTTCTGGCAAGTCTTTGAGTGTAGCCATTTCAATACTAGAAACAACAGATACCATTGCTGATACCGTAAGCCAGTGAGGGGAAAACGTATATGGACAAAAGATGGACTATGGTAGGCCTGCTGCACTGAGTTATGGTAATACTGTGTATCCCCATTGATTCACACTAGCATTCATTCTGCAATGTTCTTCTATCAGATAATGAAGTCGAAACAAACTAACAAGCCATATCACATTGCTTTGTACCTTGTGAATTTGTATCATTCATTAGAGCAATTCATGTGTAAAGTGTATCAAACAAACAAATACATTTTCACCTCAACCTCTGAAAGCCAAGGAGTCCAGAGACGACTTTACTTCATCCCGGCTGATCGATTAGGATCTCTAAGCTGATCTCCATGCAAATGCACCTCAATCAATCCCTCCGCTCGGTCAATCGATACAACAGCTTTGTTTGACATTGGCGGTGGGATTTTATAATTACACGACCAGAGAATAATTCTAAGAGAAATGGAAAACAGATCACAGGGGTTATCTGGATGGAAGGATGGAAGAAAGACAGTAGGGTTAAAAAAGAAAAGAAACAGAGCGAAGGCTGGTCTGGTGTGAGTGGAGATGGCTCCAGTGAAGGGGGGGGGGGGAGGGGGGAGTGAGTTGGATGTGACAGCCCAGCGTGGGCATTGGACAGACGGGTACAGCTCTGGACGTCAACCCATTCCACCCTCTCCCCCGCCTCCTCTTCTCCCCCACTGATGGACAGATGCAGAACTGACAATGACCTCCCTCACCTACCTCTCACTCTGTATGTTGACACTGGCCACTGGGGTGGGTGGAGAGTGAGTGAGTGAGTGAGTGAGTGAGTGAGTGAGTGAGTGACTGAGTGAGTGAGTGACTGAGTGAGTGAGTGAGTGAGTGAGTGAGAGAGTGAGAGAGAGAGAGAGAGAGAGAGAGAGAGAGAGAGAGAGAGAGAGAGAGAGAGAGAGAGAGAGAGAGAGAGAGAGGGGAGAGAGAGAGAGAGAGAGAGAGAGAGAGAGAGAGAGAGAGAGAGAGAGAGAGAGAGAGAGAGAGAGAGAGAGAGAGAGAGAGAGAATACAGCATGTATTTTTCAACCTGCTGAAAGTCCAACTGGCCACAGTGCTAGACCAGTACCTGTTCACTTCCAATGAGAACGTCCCTCAATCTTGACTCCAGCCCATACTTTTGGCATCCACTTCTCCCAAACAAGTCACTCTGAAACTCATTCTGATTAGAGTGGTGGTGAAAGTCACTGACAAAGACAGTGATGGGAGTGAGAGGGAGTTTGAGAGAGAGAAGATTCACCCTACCTGAGGATTCCAAATCAAATACCACAGCTTAAATGCCACAGCAGAGGCTCTTCTACTCTGTTCCCATTCTATCATTCTCCCTCTCTCTCTCTCTCTCTCTCTCTCTCTCTCTCTCTCTCTCTCTCTCTCTCTCTCTCTCTCTCTCTCTCAATTCAATTCAATTCAATTCAATTGACTTTATTGACATGGCAAGTTATTATTACTTACATTGTCAAAGTATACATATCGAAAAATTTAAATAAAATATATATGTATATATATACACAAAATATATATATATTTATATATAAATAAATGGTGGGACTAACAGCAATAATAATAGTAGTAGTGGACATGGGATTACCATTAATAACAGCTACAACAACAATATTAATCAGAAAAACAATACATTAAAGCAACAGTAGTAGACCAGTGTCAACATGACTGAGAAGACACATGACCTGGTACGAAAGACAAAACAAAACTAAGCTAAATGGGAAATATTATCAACATTACTTTGCATTTTTCACTGGCTGTCCCTCAGGCTGTGGCAGGAGGACACATATTTGGCTGCCAAAACTGCACATTTTGGCTTTTCACCCAATAAATATTTGAATTTTTCTTCATATTTTATAGTTTCAAATTCTTTGTATTGAATTATAATTTTGGGAAACAAATATGCTCTTAAGTCTGAGTATTTGTCACAGTGTAGTAGGAAATGCACTTCTGTCTCTACCTCTCCCCTGGAGCAGAGTGAGCACAGCCTGTCCTCTCTGGGCAGCCAGGTTTGTCTGTGACGACCGGTCTCTATAGCCAGACTGTGCTCACTGAGTCTGTACCTAGTCAATGTTTTCCTCAGTTTTCTATCAGTCACAGTGGTCAGATAGTCTGCCACCATGTACTGTCTGTTTAGAGCCAAATAGCATTGAAGTTTACTTTGATTTTTTGTGGTGTCTTTCCAATAGGTTATATATTTTTCTTTTTGTTTTGTGATGATTTGGTTGGGCCAGATTTTCTGAGGGCTGTCCCGAGGCTCTGTGGGGTTGGTTTGGGTTGGTGAACTGAGCCTCAGAACCAGCTGGCTGAGGGGACTCTTCTCTGGTTTCATCTCTTGACATTGTAGAGCTGTGTGATGGAATGTTTTAGGGTCACTTGTTTTTAGATGGTTGTAAAATTTGATGGCTCTTTTTTCTTTTCGAATGAGGAGGGGATATTGGCCCAATTCTGCCCTACATGCGTTATTTGGAGTTTTTCTTTGTACTTGCAATACAGTCTTGCAAAGCTCTGCATGCAATACTTCAATTGGATGTTTGTCCCATTTAGTAAATTCATTATTAGAGAGTGGACCCCATACCTCACTGCCATATAGAGCAATTGGTTCTATAACTGATTGAAAAATTTTGAGCCAGATTCTAATTGGAATTTCAATTTTGATGTTCCTTTTAATGGCATAGAATGCTCTTCTTGCTTTGTCTCTCAGCTCATTCACAGCCATGTGAAAGCTACCTGTGTTGCTGATATTTAGTCCTAGATATGTGTAGTTTTTGGTGTGTTCTAATAGAACTGTGTCCAAATAGAATTTATATTTGTCATCCTTATTTCCGGACCTTTTTTGGAATATCATTATATTTGTTTTTTTTAGGTTAACGGTCAGAGCCCAAGTCTGACAGAACCTGTGAAGATGATCTAGGTGTTGCTGTAACCCCTCTTTAGTGGGAGACAGCAGCACCAGGTCATCTGCGTACAGCAGACACTTGATTTCAGTGTTGTGTAGGGTGATACCAGGTGCTGCCGATTCTTCTAATGTTTTTGCCAATTCATTAATGTAGATGTTAAATAATGTTGGACTTATTGGGCAGCCCTGTTTCACTCCCCGCCCCTGAGAGAAGAAGTCTGTTTGCTTGTTGCCAATTTTAACCGCACATTTGTTTTTAGTGTACATTGATTTAATAAAATCATATGTTTTCCCTCCAATACCACTTTCTATTAGTTTATAAAAAAGACCTTCGTGCCAAATTGAATCAAATGCTTTCTTGAAATCTACAAAACACGAGTAGATTTTGCCTTTGTTTTGGTTAACTTGTTTATCAATTAGAGTGTGGAGGGTGTAAATGTGGTCAGTTGTACGATAATTTTTTAGAAATCCAATCTGGCTTCTGCTCAGGACGTTGTGTTCGTCAAGGAAATGATGTAGTCTGCTATTTATAATACTGCAGAGAATTTTCCCCAAGTTGCTGTTAACGCATATTCCTCTGTAATTATTTGGGTCAAATTTGTCTCCATTTTTATAGATTGGTGTGATCAGTCCCTGGTTCCAAATATCGGGGAAAATACCTGCAGTGAGGATAATGTTGTTTTTCTCTCTCTCTCTCTCTCTCTCTCTCTCTCTCTCTCTCTCTCTCTCTCTCTCTCTCTCTCTCTCTCTCTCTCTCTCTCTCTCTCTCTCTCTCTCTCTCTTTCTTTCTCTCTCTATGCTCTTTGATTGGGGGAGATATGACAGAGGAGTGGGGGAGAGATGATAGAGTAGTGGGGGAGAGATGAGAGAGCTGCTTAGCCCCGGATCACTGATGGCTTGGTGTTACTGCGGCAACACTGTAATTAATCGTCAGTGAGGGATGTAGGGAAGGGAGGGGGGAGGGGGAGGGGAGAGGGCGGAGGAGAGGCAGGATTTGGGAAGCGGGTTTCGTGCCTCACGGTCCCCTGGAAAACTGTTTCCCACGTGGGCACACCTGCGGTCGGAAAGCAATGGGCTACATCGAGTGGCCCCGTTTCCACGGTTGCAGCAGTCGCGGCCTGCAGGGAGCCCGGCTTGACTCGGGGCCCGGAGAAGACATGGACACATGCACATGGACTCAACACAGACACACACAGACACAGACACAGACACACACACACTTGACACACATACAGCCTTGTCTCTGTACACCTTTCATCTCGGTTGAGATTTGGAGAGGCTTCGCTCTGCGAAGGCTTCTTAATTCTCCCTTAATTCACGAGCGTTCCAGATTCACTGAGCTGGGAATAACCTGAGAATGATAATGAAGAGGCCTCAGAGAGGGGGAGAGGTGAAAGATAGAAGACAGAGAGAGAGAGAGAGAGAGAGGCGTAGGGTCCCCATGCCTTTGAATGTGCTCGGAATGGATTGAGGGCTTTCTGGGAGTCTTTCAAGGGAAGACGTATCTTATTAGTGCTGATTGCTAGTCATGCCGTATCCTCCGCCGGAGGGTTTACCTGGGTTCACCCTTTCACTGACACATTGAGAATGAAGGGTTTAGCCATGGTTTGATTAAGTGATAGAAATGCTTACATAGTGATAGAATTTGTACCTAGATATGTACAGTACGTTTGTGTGGTGCATAAGTGTTAGTTCTAGTAGGTAAGATAGAACGTTATGTCCTACATTGAATGTATAGGGAATCAATTCTACATCAATAGTCCCAGTCGCTTTTAGATAGAATAGGGGAAAACGTCTGTGGGGAAAACAACCTGTGGTTACCTAGGATACCCCATTGGCTCACAACAAAAACGTAAAATTTTTCAAACACAATTTGCTTGTCTGCTTGTTTTAGTTAATTACGAAACTACATTTAAGAAAGGTACAACATGTCTAAAAATGACTTTTCAACGTTGCCTGCTCCCGGGCATTCTCCCTACTTGGAGAATATTGTACCTGTAATATTGTAGGGCTTCCCTCATTCTCGTTTCCATGACGGTGCTAGCAGTGTTAGCTAGCTATCGACCAGAACATTAAGCTATCCAAAACCAACACAAACAAACGGACTATACAGCTTCAAGTAGTGAGTGGAGTTACAGTACAAACAAACTATAGTAAACAAGTTAAATATCTTTCTTGTGATTAAATGTTTTACACACACATTGCTATGTGTAGCCTTGCGTAGGCCTGAAGCCACAGGGCTCTTCTCGCAAGCTCTATTTCCATATGTGGGGTATTGTGAACCGTAGGTCAGGATTTTTGACCTAGTTACATGTACAGTACATTGAACAACACAGCAGCTCTTTGGCATGTTTTGTTATTTTCTGTATAACAAAAAATCGACTGCGATGTTGCCTCTACACTGGGAAAGAATGCTTGTTTTCCCCAATTTGTGGGCGTGGACGAGGGGAATTCCTTATTATTACGTGAATATCGACTCGGACTATAGTAATAACGCTCGAAAGAATAGAAGAACAACATGTCCTGTGGAATATCATAACAAACAATCTCATCAGGTGTTTCCATATAATAATCCCTTAATCATACAGTATGTGAGGCAGCCTACTAGAATTCGGATCCACCGCCGACTCATTGTTGGGAAAAAGCCAAAATGCAACTGAAATCTGTTTTTGTGGTTGTTTTCGATACTATAAACAAAAAATATTCCATGATTACTCAAGGAAAATTGTTAATGTCCATGTTTTTGTTTAATTTAGCTATCATGCCCAATTTGAAAACGTTAGCTCAAACCTCCTTGACCTGAGAGAGTCGCAGCTGACTTGGCCCATTTAAGATAACATGCTACAGATAAATGAAATCACGCTGGTTTAGACACAGAATAATTAGCTAGCTAGTTAGTAATGCAGTGGTAGAAAGTTATCGTTTGCAATCAACAATGTAGTTATGAGTAGAAGTGGGTCAGATTTAGATTTTGTCTACAAGTAGCCGTACGCTAGAGCTAACGAGTAATGTTCATACAGGAGGTTCACTTGTTGCTTGATCAGTGGATCAGGCCTATTTTCTGGCCAAAATGACATGAAAAGTGATCAAAATATATGAATAGTATTGCAGTCATTTCAGCAGTTCAGAATTATTTTGATTTTAGAAAGCAAAGCAATTGATATCCTATCCTAAACTTGTTGGAAGTGAGAGACATCTTGCTGTCATTGGTTATGTCATTTTGGGTCTCATCCCATTTCTTGTAAGCCACCTAGCCCTGGCCACTCGCCTTCACTCCCCTCAAAGCATTGGCTAAGTGTAGATGACGTGTCTACCAATACAGTTACACCAGTCCACTGCTTTTAATCTTCGAGAGGCAGTGAATGAGTGCACAGGCGAGAAAGGGTGCATGCACACTTATGCTGTCTTCCCGTTTTCTAGTTAGTCATCAATCATTGTTGAAGCTGACAGCTGACTTCTCAGATAAATAGCCATGTTGCTTGTTGTATGGTTTAGCTAGTTAGTCGTCATTACTTTGAGCAAAGCTGCCACTATGCTCTGAATTACCGTAATCGAGGATTATTTTACAAGTGGTCCCAACGATTGTCTGTCACCTCAGATCATGGATGGAGAGATGAGAGAGCATCTTCAACGAGGAGCAAGCAAGGTATTTTAAGGCCAAGCACTAACAGCAGGGGTTGGAACCTAAATAATTTTCCAATCCTTTTGTTCTGTTTTAAAAATATATAAATTATTCCACTGTTCCGACCAGCAAAATAAAGTTCTGAACTGGTTAGAACCCAACAAAAAGTATAGGTTTATATCGTTCCTTTCTGTCCCTTTTTTAACCTGTGAATTCAACAGTTTTTTTCATATTTATTCATTAAATTACTTCACCAATCAGTGTGAATAGAGCAGGCAAGCTAGTTGTTTACATGCATGATGGACAGACAAGTGTAACCTATCGCGCAAGATGCGGGGGAAGCTTGAAGCGCTGGGGATCTTGTTATGACATGCATTATATGAATTAGGTCCATAGAATTATACCTAGGAGGAGAAGCTTCTATAGAGGAACTTTTAATGTCCTTTGAGCTAGCTAGCCAACAATCTTGAGCTAGCTAGCCAACAATCTTGAACTAACTAGCCAACAATCTTGAGCTAGCTAGCTAACAAGCTTGTGTGTGCAGAGCGGCACCAGAATTAAAAGCACGTCTTACGTTTTTGTAGTTAATAAATAAATCCTTAACTAGCATTGAAAAAGTTTATACATTTCTTCTCTAGCTAATTAAAAATCTCTCTCCCTATCTTCTGAATCACGATTGTAATGTCAGTACAGTAACTTGAGTAAAAGTAAAGATACCTTAATAGAAAATGACTCAAGTAAAAGTCAACCAGTAAAATTCTACTTGAGTAAAAGTATAAAAGTTTTTTATTTAAAATATGCTTAAGTATCAAAAGTAAAAGTATAAATAATTTCAAATTCCTTATATTAAGCAAATCAGATGGCACCATTTTCACCACGGGCACACTCCAACATTCAGACATAATTTATAAATGAAGTATGTGTGTTTAGTGAGTCCGCCAGATCAGAGGCTGTAGGGATGACCAGGGATGTTCGGTTGATAAGTGTGTGAATTTGACTGTTTTCCTGTCCTGCGAAGCATTCAAAATGTATTTTGAGTACTTTTGGGTGTCAAGGAAAATGTGTGGATTAAAAAGTACAATATTTTCTTAAGGGATGTAGTGAAGTAAAAGTAAAAGTAGTCAAAAATATAAATAGTAAAGTAAAGTACAGATTCCAAAGTAGAACTTTAAAGTATTTATACTTACATACTTTACACCACTGGGGAGGGGCAGGTCGCCTAAACACAGACTGGCAATATGCAAATATTTTCAGCTTGCAGGCAGACACTGGAATATGTTTCTGAGTGGCAGAATGAGGGCTTTGCATATGCGCGTTGTTGCGTCTTGTTGTGCCTGGAATGTAAAATAATGTTATTAACCTCTCTTGGGTAGGGGGCAGTATTTTGACATCCGGATGAAAAGCGTGCCTAAAGTAAACTGCCTGTTACTCAGGCCCAGAAGCTAGGATATGCATATAATTGGTAGATGTGGATAGAAAACACTCTAAAGTTTTTACAACTGTTAATATTATGTCTGTGAGTATCTCAGAACTGATATGGCAGGTGAAACCCCGAGGACAAACAATCCCCCCCCCAAAAAAAACCCCACTATTTTCAATGGCTATCACTATTATTATAAGGCCAAGTCCTCCCAGATTGCAGTTCCTAGGGCTTCCACTAGATGTCAACAGTCTTTAGAAAGAGTTTCAGGCTGGATTTGGAAAAATTAGCCAGAAATTTTAGTTTTTCTAGATGGCTCCCATTTTGGCTGTAGTGTTTCCAAGCACGTGGAAGAGAGCGCGTTCTTTGGTATTTTTCTCCGGTAAAGACAATAACGATTCTCCGTCTTAAATTTTATCGTTTTTTTTACATATTACGGTACCTAAGGTTTAATTATAAACATTGTTTGACTTGTTTGGAAAAGTTTATTAGTAACGTTTGGGATTCATTTTGAATGCATTTTGATGGAGGGAAACTGGATGGATTATTGACTGAAGCATGCCAGCTAAACTGAATTTTTATGGATATAAAGAAGGACATTATCGAACAAAAGGACCATTTGTGATGTAACTGGGACCTTTTGGAGTGCCAACAGAAGTTTCACCGGATGTTGGCCAGGTAGGACGCTACCGTCCCACCTGCCCATAAGAAGTTAACCGGTTCCCATGCTTTTAATATAACGGTTCTGTTCCGGAACAGTATGGATCACTTTCGTTCAATGTTCTGTTTCTGTTCCTTAAAAAATAACATCATTTTCCGTTTTTCTGAAACTGTTCCCTGAACCGGTTCCAACCCCTTCTCTTAATAATGTCACAATCAACTTTTACCAGTTAACATACTAGGATTTCACTACTCGCATCTTCTTTGTATTGTTCAAGGTAGGCTATAGCCAGTGTTGTTGGAGTGACAGTACTATTGAAGACAAGTTTGAAGACAAGCTGCTATAGCTAACGTTAGCCTAAATGTTCACAGACTATTTCACCAGCCATGGTATTCTTCATCCCTGTATCCCGCAGAACAAGTTAGGTAGCTAATACGTTTGTGTTAATTAATTGAGAGATAGGGAGACAGAGATAAGAGAGTAGTTTGAAGAGGAAGAGAGACCTATCTTTGTGCGTGTGTACAGTACGTGTGTGTATTTAAAAAAAAATGGTTGTCCGTGACAATTTGCTTTAATGTGGACCAAAATAAATAAGACTGATAAGGTACTGAAACATGTTTTTTTCCCCCTCTGGGCAAGATGGTGAAGGGAGGCTCATGGATCTGGTGGCCAGCGCTGGATCCAACGTGGTCGTCACCATGGAGCACTCAGCTAAGTTAATGATGACCTAGTAGTTTGTGTTTGTGTGACTTAGGGATCTCTTTGTGTATGTTTATCAGAGAGAGAGAGATAATAACCATGACTCTAAATATGAATGATTATTATCAATATGATTTAAATCCTTCTCGCCCACTGCCATCCGGCCTTCAACAATACCAGGTCGCAGTCAGCACACGACACTACACTGTCACTTTATTGGCTTTGGCACACTAGTACTGTACTATTTTACTTACTTCTCTACAGTTATATTTATTTATATTGTGGATGATTGTCTTGTAGTGTTGTGAGTATTGTATTTTTTAAAACTTTGCCTGTGTGACAAACTCATCTCTCAGCAAATGAGATTGTCCCTCCTGGCCATGGAGACGTTGGCAACTCGTTCTAGTACCTGTTCCTGACAGCTGAATTTAAATGATTATCATAATTGTTGCCATCTTTCATTACCATCCAGTGTTGTATATAGTCAAATCAAACAGATCTTTATGTTGTGTTTTTATTTTTAAGGATTTGTTGTTGACGATTCATAATCAGACTAAAATGTACATTATTTTGGCTCCAATTCAAATATATGTATCTATTATTGTACAGTATAATAATGTGTTCTAGTAATAAATATTTCATGCAGACAATACCAGCAGTTACTACTTTCAAAATAATAAATATAGTGACAATCTCTTTTGAAACAAGTTGAGTGTTGGTATTTTTCTCTCATGCCTCAGTGGAATTAGAAAAAATATTTGAATGCTGTTTTGTCAGTTTGAACTTTTTGGCAGCAGTCAACTTTAAAATCTCAGAACTCGGGTTCTGATAAAGATATCTCAGTTAACCAAAATCAAAAAGTCCAAATCTGACAATGTGAAGGTTTTTCCCTCAGGCCGCTACACATATTTTTCCCAATTCAATGTTCAAACAAATCATGTAAAGTACTATGCTACTGTAGCCTACACTGTATCCTAGAAGAGTCTACTGTACACCAGCCTCTCTTAGTCTGCATCTCTTGATCTGCCACTGGACTGTCTTGACAGGCACCTAAAATATAAAACATTTCATCCTGTGGAGAACAACCTCACCAGAAGCCCTCAAAATAAAACAGTGGAAGCGGCGCGGTGTCGATCGATAAACGGAGCTGGACACACCGCGACTTATTTACTGGCATTGTATTATGTAGAGAGAAGAAGAGCCGGCGATATCGCTACAGGCAGCTAGCGAACATAATGGGGCCCCTCTCAATCTTCCCAGGAGTTGGATTGGCTGCGTCGGTTTTCACAAACACTATCCGATCAAGCACCCGGAGACATCGGCAACTAGACAGATGATTAGTCACTGTAAACGGTAGGGGGGAAAAAAACACAGCGAGAGAGCGGATATTGATGATTCAATACAGTTGGGTGACAGACGATTCTGTTACTGCGTAGATAAAGTGTCAGCGGCCTTGTATCAATCATAATAGGCTTCTTACTGAGCATCAAGAAACATGTTTAATATCATTAAATCTAGATCTGTATCCCCCTCTTATTTCTCCCTCCTTCCCTCCATTTCACATCTGGCAGTCATCCACGTGTGTAAGAGAGAGAGAGAGAGGAGATGGGGGGCTGGTAGGAGGAAGGTAGGTAGGAGGAAGAGAGAGAGAGAGGAGATGGGGGGCTGGTAGGAGGAAGGTAGGTAGGAGGAAGAGAGAGAGAGCGGGGATGAGAGAGAGGAAAGGAAAAACTCCAGGGGCAATCATTCTTGGCAGTGCTCTGGCAGCTTGTGCATTTTTGTAATTTCAGACTGTTTCACAGTGGCACCTGCAGCAAGGGGCAATAACGCTTTACGGACTGCCGCTGATGTCATCACATTTTGACAAACTTCTCAATCTGAAATGACCTTGGTCTGTTGACGCTCGCCGGACTCTGTATTCCTCTCCTCTGCTGTTCGTCACTGTCCTCGGAGGGCGCTGAGAAAGACGGCTGTGGGTGGTTGTCTTTGAACACAGACCACTAGTGTATTTCTACTTTTGTCCTATTGAACTCAGTCTGTTTCCATCTTCTATACTGGGTTTGTACATTTTGGGCTGGGTCTTGGTAAATGGAAATGGAAGGCTATCAAACTACAGAGTCAGACAGGCAGTCAAGGCAGGCAGACGTCGATTTGGAACTCTCCATCACACAGAGGATAAAACAGGGATTCACATCTCATTCCTCTTCTGCCTATCCCTCCATCCCTCCCTCACTCCCTACTGACCCCCCATTCCCAGCCACATGCAATTCCAGGGTCTGCTCTGGAATTCTACTGGTCGAAATGAAGTCATTCTGTCCACACCTGATTGGGTGACATTGCCATTCCCTCTCCCCCTTCTTCGTCCATTGCGGTCCTCCATCCACCTATCTCCACTACCCACTGGACTAACACGGGTGAACTCATGTGGAAAATGTAAGATAAGTGGGTGGTGGTGGTGTGGACTCTAAGTTTTCTTAACTCACATAAAACAACCAGACCAGCTACTAATTGGATGTAACCACTGGTCGTCATACATGGTGTGATTTTGTAGCCGAGAGAGTAGTCACACTGTCTAACCTCTATGAACCCGTGGAGGCTCCTCAGAGGAGGAAGGGGAGGACCATCCTCCTCAGTGAAATTTCATAAAAATAAAAATTGGGAAACATTAAATATTTTTTTTTTAACATACAGTGCCTGGAAAAACTATTCATCCCCCTTGGCGTTTTTTCTTCTTTGTTGCATTACAACCTTTAATTTAAATAGATTTTTATTTTGGATTTCATGTAATGGACATACAACAAAATAGTCCAAATTAGTGAAGTGAAATGTAAAAAATAACTTATTTTTAAAAATTATTTTTAAAAAAAGAACGGAAAAGTGATGTGTGCATATGTGTTCACCCCTTTGCTATGAAGCCCCTAAATACGATCTGATGCTACCAATTACTTTCAGAAGTCACATAATTAGTTAAATAAATCCACCTGTGTGCAATCTAAGTGTCACATTATCTGTCACATAATCTCAGTATATATATACAGTGGGGAGAACAAGTATTTGATACACTGCCGATTTTGCAGGTTTTCCTACTTACAAAGCATGTAGAGGTCTGTAATTTTTATCATAGGTACACTTCAACTGTGAGAAACGGAATCTAAAACAAAAATCCAGAAAATTACATTGTATGATTTTTAAGTAATTAATTTGCATTTTATTGCATGACATAAGTATTTGATCACCTACCAACCAGTAAGAATTCCGGCTCTCACAGACCTGTTAGGTTTTCTTTAAGAAGCCCTCCTGTTCTCCACTCATTACCTGTATTAACTGCACCTGTTTGAACTCGTTACCTGTATAAAAGACACCTGTCCACACACTCAATCAAACAGACTCCAACCTCTCCACAATGGCCAAGACCAGAGAGCTGTGTAAGGACATCAGGGATAAAATTGTAGACCTGCACAAGGCTGGGATGGGCTACAGGACAATAGGCAAGCAGCTTGGTGAGAAGGCAACAACTGTTGGCGCAATTATTAGAAAATGGAAGAAGTTCAAGATGACGGTCAATCACCCTCGGCCTGGGGCTCCATGCAAGATCTCACCTCGTGGGGCATCAATGATCATGAGGAAGGTGAGGGATCAGCTCAAAACTACACGGCAGTACCTGGTCAATGACCTGAAGAGAGCTGGGACCACAGTCTCAAAGAAAACCATTAGTAACACACTACGCCGTCATGGATTAAAATCCTGCAGCGCACGCAAGGTCCCCCTGCTCAAGCCAGCGCATGTCCAGGCCCGTCTGAAGTTTGCCAATGACCATCTGGATGATCCAGAGGAGGAATGGGAGAAGGTCATGTGGTCTGATGAGACAAAAATAGAGCTTTTTGGTCTAAACTCCACTCGCCATGTTTGGAGGAAGAAGAAGGATGAGTACAACCCCAAGAACACCATCCCAACCGTGAAGCATGGAGGTGGAAACATCATTTTTTGGGGATGCTTTTCTGCAAAGGGGACAGGATGACTGCACCGTATTGAGGGGAGGATGGATGGGGCCATGTATCACGAGATCTTGGCCAACAACCTCCTTCCCTCAGTAAGAGCATTGAAGATGGGTCGTGGCTGGGTCTTCCAGCATGACAACGACCTGAAAGACACAGCCAGGGCAACTAAGGAGTGGCTCCGTAAGAAGCATCTCAAGGTCCTGGAGTGGCCTAGCCAGTCTCCAGACCTGAACCCAATAGAAAATCTTTGGAGGGAGCTGAAAGTCCGTATTGCCCAGCGACAGCCCCGAAACCTGAAGGATCTGGAGAAGGTCTGTATGGAGGAGTGGGCCAAAATCCCTGCTGCAGTGTGTGCAAACCCGGTCAAGAACTACAGGAAACGTATGATCTCTGTAATTGCAAACAAAGGTTTCTGTACCAAATATTAAGTTCTGCTTTTCTGATGTATCAAATACTTATGTCATGCAATAAAATGCAAATTAATTACTTACAAATCATACAATGTGATTTTCTGGATTTTTGTTTTAGATTCTGTCTCTCACAGTTGAAGTGTACCTATGATACAAATTACAGACCTCTACATGCTTTGTAAGTAGGAAAACCTGCAAAATCGTCAGTGTATCAAATACTTGTTCTCCCCACTGTACCTGAAAGGCCCCAGAGTATGCAACACCACTAAGCAAGGGGCCCCACCAAGCAAGTGGCACCATGAAGACCAAGGAACTCTCCAAACAGGTCAGGGACAAAGTTGTGGAGAAGTACAGATCAGGGATGGGTTATAAAAAAATATCAGAAACTTTGAACATCCCAAGCAGCACCATTAAATCCATTATTAAAAAATGGAAAGAATATGGCACCCCAATAAACCTGCCAAGAGAGGGCCGCCCACCAAAACTCACGGACCAGGCAAGGAGGCCATTTTACAGAGAGGCAACAAAGAGACCAAAGATAACCCTGAAGGAGCTGCAAAGTTCCACAGCGGAGATTGGAGTACCTGTCCATAGGACCACTTTAAGCCGTACACTCCACAGAGCTGGGCTTTATGGAAGAGTGACCAGAAAAAAGCCATTGCTCAAAGAAAAAAATAAGCAAACTCGTTTGGTGTTCGCCAAAAGGCATGTGGGAGACTCCCCTAAAATGTGGGGAGTCAGATGACATTAAAATTTAGCTTTTTGGCCATCAAGGAAAACGCTATGTCTGGCGCAAACCCAACATCTCTCATCACCCCGAGAACACCATCCCCACAGTGAAGCATGGTGGTGGCAGCATCATGCTGTGGGAATGTTTTTTCATCGGCAGGGACTGGGAAACTGGTCAGAATTGAAGGAATGATGGATGGTGCTAAATACAGGGATATTCTTGAGGGAAACCTGTTTCGGTCTTCCAGAGATTTGAGACTGGGACGGAGGTTCACCTTCCAGCAGGACAATGACCCTAAGCATACTGCTAAAGCAACACTCGAGTGGTTTAAGGGGAAACATTTAAATGTCTTGGAATGGCCTAGTCAAAGCCCAGACCTCAATCCAATTGAGAATCTGTGGTATGACTTAAAGATTGCTGTACACCAGCACAACCCATCCAACTTGAAGGAGCTGGAGCAGTTTTGCCTTGAAGAATGGGCAAAAATCCCAGTGGCTAGATTTGCCAGGCTTATAGAGACATACCCCAAGAGACTTGCAGCTGTAATTGCTGCAAAAGGTGTCTCTACAAAGTATTGACTTTGGGTGGGTGAATAGTAATGCACGCTCAGGTTTTCAGTATTTTTGTCTTATTTATTGTTTGTTTCACAATAAAAAATATTTTGCATTTTCAAAGTGTTCAAACATTCAACCTCCAGCTGTGTACCCCCATAGCACCAGGGACAGCACACTCTTAAATGTCGTTTTTTGCCGTCATTGTAAGCCTGCCACACACACACTATACGATACATTTATTGAACATACTGTAAGAATGAGTGTGATTTTTTTGTCACAACCTGGCTTGTGGGAAGTGACAAAGAGCTCTTGAAGGACCAGGGCACAAATAATAATATAATAATACTCTTGCTCTGTATTTAACCATCTTAAATATAAAATTTGTTCATCAGAAATTGTGAATAACTCACCACAGGTTAATGAGAAGGGTGTGCTTGAAAGGATGCACATACCTCTGCAATGTTTGGTTGTATTGGAGAGAGTCTCAGTCTTAAATAATTTTCCTTACTCAGTCTGTGCCTGTATTTAGTTTTCATGCTAGTGAGGGCAGAGAATCCACTCTCTCATAGGTACGTGGTTGCAAAGGGCATCAGTGTCTTAGCAGCGCGATTTGCAAAGGCAAGAAACTCTGAGCGCAGCCCTATCCAGAAATCTGGCAGTGGCTTCTGATTAAATTACATTTTCACAGAACCGCTTGTTGCAACTTCGATGAGGCTCTCTTGTTCAGATATCACTAAGTGGACTGGAGGCAGGGCATGAACGGGATAATGAATCCAGTTGTTTGTGTCGTCCGTTTTGGGAAAGTACCTGCGTATTTGCGCACTTAGCTCACTCAGGTGCTTCGCTATGTCACGTTTGACATTGTCCGTAAGCTTGAGTTCATTTGCACACAGAAAATCATGCAATGATGGAAAGACCTGTGTGTTGTCCTTGTTAATGCAGACAGAAAAGAGCTCCAACTTCTTAATCATAGCCTCAATTTTGTCCCGCACATTGAATATAGTTGTGGAGAGTCCCTGTAATCCTAGATTCAGATCATTCAGGCAAGAAAAAACATCACCCAGATAGGCCAGTCATGTGAGAAACTCATCATCATGCAAGCGGTCAGACAAGTGAAACTTATGGTCAGTAAAGAAAACTTTAAGCTCGTCTCTCAATTTTCAAAAAACGTGTCAATACTTCGCCCCTTGATAACCAGCGCACTTCTGTAGGTTGTAAAAGGGTTACATAGTCGCTGCCCATATCATTGCATAATGCAGAAAATACACGAGAGTTCAGGGGCCTTGCTTTAAGTTAACCATTTTCACTGTAGTGTCCAAAACGTCTTTCAAGCTGTAAGGCATTGCCTTGGCAGCAAGTGCTTCTTGGTGGATAATGCAGTGTACCCAAGTGGCGTCGGGAGCAACTGCTTGCACGCGCGTTACCACTCCACTATGTCTCCCTGTCATGACTTTTGCACCATCAGTACGGATACCAACACATATTGACCATCAAAGTCCATTTGATGTCACAAAGCTGTCCAGTACTTAAAAAATATCCTCTCATGTTGTCCTGGTTTCCAGTGGTTTGCAGAAAAGGATGTCTTCCTTAATTGACCCCCCATAAACGTAACAGACATATACCAGGAGCTGTGCCAGGCCCGCCACTTCTGTTGACTCATCCAGCTGTAACACGTATAATTCACTGGCTTGTACGCGAAGCAGTAATTGTTTCAAAACATCTCCTGCCATGTCACCGATGCGTCGTGAAGCAGTGTTGTTTGATGAAGGCATTGTCTGTATAGTTTTTTTGGCCTTTTCCCCCAGCATTGTCCCAGCCATATTAAGTCCTCCACAATAGTATGGGGCTTGCCTGTCCTAGCCACTCGGTAGCTCACCATCTAAGACGCACCTAGCCCCTTCTTATTAATGGTATCTGTTGCTTTTATATGTGTCTTACTACTCGAAAGTCGTCTCTATTCTCGCTCAAAAAACTCCTGTGGCTTATTTTTCAAATTGTCATGTTCCGTTTCTAAATGTCTGCGCAAGAGTTAAGGTTTCCCGCGAGAGAGTAACGGTTAATGTGATTGGATGTTAATTATTTTACTAGGCTACCTGTATTTGACATTGTGTTGTTATTTCGCTGAACACTAGATGGTTTAACTATACTCAAGCGAGAAATAAACTCACCCAAATGTACAGCCCCGATGGAAAATATAAATGTACTGTTAATTAAAAGAAGAAGAAAAATGCATAATGTGAATCATATTTTTATTTGGCGTACCCCAGTTTGGGAATACCTGCTATATGGGATGAAAACGAGTCTATGTTTCAGTCTGATCAACTGTAGGGTACTAATAAGAGCAGCTGCATACAGCCTATGCACCCTGTCCATCTGGTCAGGGTAAACTAATTGGTAACGTTATGTATTTATAGTCCATTTGTGTGTCAAGGGAAAATGTGAATGTGATCAAATTTTGTTTATATTCAAAATTGGGCTGGCTAGGCTGCCTATACTTTTTTAATCAAAAACGATTAACTGGAATTAATGAATCAACATAAAAGTGATGGCAGATGTGAGAATTTTTTTTTATAAGGCCTACAGTTTATGCAAACATTTATAAAGCAAGCTCAGCCCTGTGAGTTCTATTGTCTATCAGTTGTCGTCTATGTGTCTGGGTAGAGGAAATCCCCCTCTTAATCTAGTCTACATATAATGAATATGAACAAATATAAGTGTCAGGTATGCGTAAATGGCTGTACGGGAGTCAGGCGCAGGAGAGCAGATATTGGGTAGCAAACGTAGCCTTTTATTTAGGCGAACCAAAAACACACGGCACAACGAACACGAAATACAATACGGGTTGACATAACCAAGCGTAACCAGTCTAACCCAGCGCATACATCAAACAATAAACAATCCCACACAAAGACATGGGGGGAACAGAGGGTTAAATAGTGATTGAGGGGATTGAAACCAGGTGTGAGGAAAACAAGACAAAACAAATGGAAAATGAAAAGTGGATCGATGATGGCTAGAAGACCGCCGCAAGAGTTAAGCGCCGCCCAAACAAGGAGAGGACAATAAGGGAGTTTGACAGGGTTTTCATCCCCCACGTTGTCAGCAGTTTTTTTCAGGAGTTTTTTAAAACCATGTGACTGGTCACATCATAGCCCATATAAAACCTTTTTACAACTGACTAATCGCTGTCATACACTCTCATAGAGTTGTCCTAGTTATGTAAAGAAAAACTCCAGGCCCCAGTGGGTAAAAATTGCCCCACCGCTCTGGGACCTATGGTGCCACCAGTCTGCTTGCAGTTGTCAGTTATCATTTGCTATGTGGATAATCAGGGCTTTGTTCAGGAACATTTCTTGGGCTACTTTGATGTGTCAAGTGGGCGAGATGCGTAGTCCGTGTATGACTTTATGAATTTTGAGACTTCATAGAGCAACTCGTTGTCCAAACCTACGATGGCACAGCTGTAATGGAATGTATCTGCTATTTCTATTTACAGCTAATTCCCCTCCTGTTCCCTGATTTTTATTTATTTATTTATTTCACCTTTATTTAACCAGGTAGGCAAGTTGAGAACAAGTTCTCATTTACAATTGCGACCTGGCCAAGATAAAGCGAAGCAGTTCGACACATACAACACAGAGTTACACATGGAGTAAAACAAACATACAGTCAATAATACAGTAGAAAAATAAGTCTATATACAATGTGAGCAAATGAGGTGAGATAAGGGAGGTAAAGGCAAAAAAAAGGCCATGGTGGCGAAGTAAATACAATATAGCAAGTAAAACACTGGAATGGTAGATTTGCAGTGGAAGAATGTGCAAAGTAGAAATAGAAATAATGGGGTGCAAAGGAGCAAAATAAATACATAAATACAGTAGGGGAAGGGGTAGTTGTTTGGGCTAAATTATAGATGGGCTATGTACAGGTGCAGTAATCTGTGAGCTGCTCTGACAGCTGGTGCTTAAAGCTAGTGAGGGAGATAAGTGTTTCCAGTTTCAGAGATTTTTGTAGTTCGTTCCAGTCATTGGCAGCAGAGAACTGGAAGGAAAGGCGGCCAAAGGAGGAATTGGCTTTGGGGGTGACCAGAGAGATATACCTGCTGGAGCGCGTGCTACAGGTGGGTGCTGCTATGGTGACCAGCGAGCTGAGATAAGGGGGGACTTTACCTAGCAGGGTCTTGTAGATGACCTGGAGCCAGTGGGTTTGGCTACCATTGTCAACTTTCTCCTGACATTAACTGAAGCCCCTTCTCATGTGCCCGCTCATACACTGGCACATTGAATACTTCCCCTCCAAGCACTGTGAGTACCCATATCAATTTTCTCCCACTACTGTATGTAGACTCAATCACATTGTCACGCCCTGACCTTAGAGATCCTTTTTATGTCTCTATTTTGGTTTGGTCAGGGCGTGAGTTGGGGTGGGCATTCTATGTTTTGTGTTTCTATGATTTTCTATTTCTATGTTTTGGCCGGGTATGGTTCACAATCAGGGACAGCTGTCTATTGTTGTCTCTGATTGGGAACCATACTTAGGTAGCTTTTTTCCACCGTTCTTTGTGGGAAGTTCTCTTTGTTTGTTGGCACTATTGCCTTTAGCTTCACGGTTTGTTTTGTATGGTTTATTGTCGGCGTCATTCTTAAATAAAGTAAAATGTACGCTCACCACCCTGCACCTTGGTCCTCATCCTTCAACAGCCGTGACACACATACACAAACACAATCACATTATTACACATCAATGATTTTACTCCTTGCTTGGACTAACTCATTCTTAGCTCTTTTGTCTAACTGTGTAGTGTGTTGTGTTATTGTTTTTTGTCTTCCCAGTCAAATCCTGTCCTGCACTGGTCAAGCCTCTGAACACCTCAACTCATGCCTCATACCCTCATTCAATCACTGCTGTGATCCTTTTCCAACACTGTGTAAGTTGCCCTCTCATTCCCATTCCCCATAATATTGTACTAGAAATGTCTTTATTAAAGGCTTTAAGTTAAAATAATTAGTCTTTGACTAATTTTTAAACACATTTTGTCGTGTCTGTGCATTCCGTGCCTATACCATGGGTCTCCCATCCTCCTCAATCATTCAAGTCACCAGCCTCCACTGCTATGAACAGAGGTCCTCATAGAAAGTGACACCAAACCGTCTATGTTGACAGCCGGATCTCACGTAACAATGTAAATGTAAATCCGGGTTTTACATACAAAATAATACGAAATGCTCTGAGACCAGGTTGATGTTGAAGGATAAGGAATGTCCTTTGCTTCGGCTTCAATTCCATGTGATAGGTTTTTTAGTCTTTCTCCCAACAATGTTTTACTCCACTGTCTACAGAAAGGAACAAACGATGGAAAGACTATTGTTAAATGATCTGAACAAAAAGCAGTCAAGCAGTCAATCTGACAAACACACACACACACACACACACACACACACTAGACTATATCTTTGAGGAGAAAACGACAAAAAAAATCCCTTCAGAACTTCACAGTCTGTCTTTTGTCAGGCTATCTAGCAGTGCTATCACACTATGTGAACGCACGCTGATGCCCCTCAGTAGGCCTCTGCTGCATATCTGTCTGCCTGTCCATCTGTCAGCCTCTGCCTGTGTGTCTGAGAGCGCTAAAGCACAGTGGAATCTGACAACACAAAGCAGTAAGAGCTCTAAAAAAACAATGAACGCTCTACTCTATAACCATTGTTTTAATAAAGCTCTACTCTATAACCATTGTTTTAATAAAGCTCTACTCTATAGCCATTGTTTAAATAAAGCTCTACTCTATAACCATTGTTTTAATAAAGCTCTACTCTATAGGCATTGTTTTTAATAAAGCTCTAATCTATAACCATTGTTTTAATAAAGCTCTAATCTATAACCCTTGTTTTAATAAAGCTCTACTCTATAGCCATTGTTTTAATAAAGCTCTAATCTATAACCATTGTTTTAATAAAGCTCTACTCTCCTGTGATGACCGACTCAACTGAGCGTTCCTTTTAAGCTCTAAAGGTGGGAGAAGGGAGATGAAATTAAGACTTCAGCATCTGACTCCCCGTTATTGAGGGGGACTGGACGAAACGGATCTCCGCTTGTTTGAATCATTAGCGGACATTTGGGGCTCAGTAATAGACAGAGCGCCGCACTGATAAGGGACGTCAAACCCGCCATATTTTCTATTAGCTCTATCAACTCTAATCTAAAATGTATGGGCAGGGATACGGATAGGCTACATCTCCGATGACTTGTGACGATAGTCAATGAAGATACTGTACATCTATGAATAGCAATGCTATAGTGAAGAGAGAGAACATTTGATCTTGTCTCTATCGGATATGATAAGGCATCATGAATGAAACTGAATAAGTGAATGGTGCATTGGCTTGAATTATAAGGGTATCTTCAGTATAACAAATGGCGGTTATCTCTTGGACTGAACAGTCCATGTATTTATTGACAACCTGAAGTAAGTGTCAATTAGGCTTACTCCATAAGTTCCAGACATACAATTTGCATGACAAAATACAACGTGTTATCAATATCTCAATGTCAATGTCATGCATTAAAGATGTCTCTCATTATCATAATCATGTATTATCATAAAAAAAATACTTTATTAATAATTTATAATTTGCATAGGGAAACGACTAATAAACCAGAGTTACATATTAAGCATCAGCAAAAAAAAATCCAGTCCTTACAACCTTAAAGGGATTGTTCACTCAAATGACGAAAAAAACGAATTGTTATTTTGTAATTTGGGTGAACTATCCCTTTAAAAACATTGTAAGATATATATATTTTTTTGCGGTGTCTCTCTGAAACCTCCAAGCACGTTGTTTTGAAAGGGCACAAATGAATGTCATGTCTTCTGAGAGGCAGGCAGGGAGGCATGAAGGCTGACTAGCTGCCTGAGGAGTGACAGTGTTCGGAAGAGACCAGCACTAGGAAAACAGACATTGTTGAGAAAACAAAGTCTGTGCACTGTTCAAGATTATACTTAAGAATTTGTCTCAAGTTTTGTTCTAAAAACCTACATCCCAAAGAAGTTGCTTAAAAATATGACCTGTTTGAATGGAGACACACTTTAGATTAAGTAGTAGAATGTATTTTCTTTGCAAAATTCTTATTCTAAAATACTGAAATTGATTCAAATAGGAACTTTGAATCACTCAGTAAGGACCACTTTCAACAACACTTTGCTAAATGAAACACTTTGCTAATAAAACAAATGATAATAAAAAAAATAGTACCTTGTGTTCTTTGCTATCGGTCCCTCTCAACATTAATATATTGTTTTTGTGCGTCTGAGGGAAAACAAGTAGGAGGTCATGAATTAGAACAATGCATGTTGATTCCAATTATGGTAAAAAGCAATGAACAAGATGTGCTAATGATGAAAAAAGAAGGTGTTTGTGTGCGCTATCAAGAGCCAGTGTGGAATATTTAATATCAGATTTATTTCCATGATGTGTGTTGTGATGAGACTTCAAATGATTCCCTTCAACACAGTGTCTGCATCAACACAACAAAACATTGTGGGTATTTATCTCTCTTAGCGCGGTGAAACAATCAAGGCTTGGATTATAGCGACTCTTCAAGACGGCACCGATAATGAGATTGTCCCCCACTTCATCGTCAAGGAGTGGCGGGAATAAAACAGACAAAATGCTTAATAAATGGCCACGGTGTTTTATTTTATTCACATCCCCCCCCAAAAAGGAGAAAGCCACAATTTTCAATTAATGAAGCTGGAAATTGTGTGCTGGGTCCCTCCAGACTCGCATTAACTATGACTGGAGGGGCCAATCATACTTAGATCCGTGCTGTGGTCTACATTTTCTATGCAGGACATGCCCAATACTCTCCCCCTCTCACACCCTCCACCACCCATGCTGAGGGTTGTCGGTGCAGGGCCACTATTAGTGCTGGAGAGATAAAACTGGAAGTGTTGCTCCCAATTAGCGCATCACTGACCAAGCTGTGGGTTCTCTTCACCCGTTAACGCTGGCTGAGAGACGGAGGGAGGGGGATGAGCAGGGAGGGAGAGATAGGGGAGAGAAAGAGGAGAGAAAGGGAGAAGCGATGGACAGTGAGAGAGAATGGGTGAGAGTGGGAAAAAAAGAGCGAGGGAGTGAAATGGGGCTTAAGCATTCATTTTGAGTGGAGAGACAGGTCCCATTGACATTTAACAGCGTTTGTGCAACTTGGTGCGGAGGTTATGATGCAAATGAGGAGGAATTAAAAGTGGATAGAGGTTTGTCATTGATGGATTGCAGTCTGGCAGTGCTCACCACTTCCTCATGTCCATCAGGGGCGATTACTGTGTAATTAAACCTTATTTCTGGACTCTCCGGCGCATAATTACTTGTGTGGGGGGGGGGGGGGGGATATGGAACCATCATCTAAAAGCTGTGGAGGCAGAATGCGTTAGCATCACGGTCTGTCCGTGGTCTCAGTCCAATGTCAGATCCAGCCGGCTGACAGTGCAGAAGAACAGTCGCTTTTAATAAGAGGTGAAAACATATTAAACGACACAGTATGCTGATTATAGAGGAATTAGGCTTTCAAGTGCTCCAGTCCTTTGTGTTATTTGCATAATGTATTCTTTCCATCCACCTCTTCTAGAGCTTTGGGCAATTTCCTCTCACAATTTGAATCGATTGCACATTGAAGGCTACTTAAAGGGGATTATCACTTTGCATATTTTAATTGTTGTGCGGGGAGAGGTATGTTAGGTGTATCCTGTTGAGTCTGGCTCTGGCCAGGTGATTCTAGGTGTGCAGTGGTGACCAGAGTAACCCTCCAAGTTCACACATACACAAACACACACACACACACGCACGCAGGCAGGCACGCACACACACCAATATTTGCAATGCAAATGAAGAGCACAGGAGTAAGTGCCTCTTTGATATCAACAAAATGACAACACATTGATTTAACAGCACTCCACTAATGATTTACCGGTACTCATACGATTACCATAACAATACATACATATATAACTGTTTCAATGAAACCTGAATTAACTAACATTATGTACTGTATCTATAAACCCATCCAAGGTTTGTATTGTAATGCGAAGACCTTGGACCTGCAACATATTGTTGCTATGTAGACTCTCAGGGCCAAATTGTAATAGAATGTACATACACGCAGTAAGGATGGGACTGGTTGTAGCTTCTCAAATCAACTTAATATTTCATGTTTTGTTTTAAAAACAAGGTAAGAAAAAAGAACAGTGGCTGAACCTCAAATCTCACAGACCTCATAAAGCAAAGTACAATGGACAAAGACCAAGCAGACACTCCATTGCTCAGCAACCTGAAATCTCAGTCTGCTTTGCACAGCTAATTACACTGTAGCTAGCTTCCTACGCTTACCATCAACCATATAATGATGCTTTCAAAAATGGTAGGGATAAAAGCACCTAATTTACATTCATAGTAGTCACTTTATGTGAATTCTTTGTGTGAGGTAAGGTTTTAGTGTTTTTACTTGACGCTTTTCCCCAAAAAGTAAATGAATTGTTACATTTTAATGAGAGAAATGTATGACTACACTTTTGGTGCTCTGCAACATAACAGAGATATATTTTAATTGCACACGTTGTAGGTTGAGGTTTGTTAAAAAATTTGCATTATCTACTATATACTGCATACACAGTGCATCTTGCTGTGAAGATATTCCATATTATCGGTGTTTGATATCAAATAATTTGCACTACAGGAAATGTACATTGTGTAAAAACAACGCATTTAACACTAAAGTACATTTAAACAATTCAATTAACCCCCCCCCCAAAAAAAAGATGACAAAGATCTTAGTTTTTTTCGAAAGTACAGCCTTGATTTAAATCTAAACTACACCCTTACAAAAAAGGGTTCCAAAAGGGTTCTTTGCGGAGGGATAGGGTTCTACCAAGAACTGTTTTGATCTGAAGAACCCCTTCTGGAAGACAACGTTTCTTTGTAAGGCAAAGAGTTGTACCTAGAATTTTAACATCCTAAGAACTGTTTTTGGAAGAAAGGTTCTCTGATGATTCTTCGGAAGGCAAGAAAGGATCTTTGGAAGGTAAGAGGGATTTAACATAGAACCATATATCATATTTCCCAGCATGCTCTATTGCAGGGTGATTTTTTGAATTGTTTTAAAATTTTGCACGTACATTGATTGGTTGATACATTTTATGCTACACAAAGATTAATAACATATTTTTTGAACTAAACCAATCTGTTAGTAGTTGGACTTATTACACCTGTTAAAGAGATGGTTATTCCAGTGTAGATCATTGAGGTAGTCTCAGTATTCAATCTTCCCTACGCTGGCAGTCATTCTGAATGCAGGTTGTGGGTGATACAAATTCCACTTGTTGGATATCCTAACTCCGAGTGTACAAAGCATTAGGAACACCTGCTCTTTCCGTGACTTAGACTGACCAGGTGAAAGCTATGATCCCTTATTGATGTCAACAGTTAAAACCACTTCAAGGGGAGGGGATTTTTAAGCCTTGAGACAATTGAGACATGGAATGTGTATGTGTGCCATTCAGTGCGTTTGAAAGGGATATGGTAGTAGGTGCCAGGTACACCGGTTTGAGTGTGTCAAGAACTGCAACGCTGCTGGGTTTATCACAGCTTCCTGTGTGTATCAAGAATGGTCCATCACCCAAAGGGCATCCAGCTAACAACTGTGGGAAGCACTGGAATCAACATGGGCCAGCATCCCTTTGGAACGCTTTCGTAACCTTGTGGAGTCCATGCCCTGATGAATTAAGGTGCTTCTGAGGGCAAAAGGGGGGAGGGGGTGCAACTCATTAGTAAGAAGGTGTTCCTAATGTTTTGTACACTCAGTGCATAATGTATTGTTATAATTCATTTAAAGGCTGGCAGAACCATTCATAGAGGGAAGAACCTTTAGATTATAAAATGGTTATTGGTAGGATCCTTCAGAGGGTTCTAGGTAGAACCATATACGGCTGGTTCTTTAAAGAACCATATATATAGGGTTTTAGATAAAGGGTTCTACCTAGCACCAAAAAGGGTTCCCCTATGGGGACAAACTGAAGAAGACCTTTATTTCTAAGAGTGTAAACTCTGTACTGTTATGTTGGCATTCAACAAAGTGAGAGGATGTCATGAAAACAAGCTTCATTTTCAAGGAACACAAACTCAATTGAAGACCTTAGATCTTAAAAAATACAAAAAGAAAACATCATTTCAAGAAAACATCTTTAATGAATCAGTTGTTGTCTTTTGTACCTCAGACAGATTACATGAAAATACATTTAAGTCGACTGCAAGTATGGCAACATATTCACACATATAAACATGTATGTGGTGCATTTTGTATGTATTTATGTATATAAATATGTACAACAGAAACACGTTACACTCAGTTAAAGTTTTGTGCAAGTGTGTTTTATATATACTAATTATATATAAAATCCCACACAAACCAAATCATATTCATGTGTGCCCACGTAATATACACAATCACACAACTACAGCTCACCAAAGATTAAAGCAACGCATTGGATTATGCATCAAGAGAAACCTCGGAGAGGACCTGCAAAGTCCAACAGTTTCCTCCCGTCCACCAGAAATGTTCCCTTGCGGGGTGTTGTGTGTCTGTCTGTCGCTCGGTGTCTTGAGTGAGTGTGCATCCAGCTGTCAGACACACGTTAGACTCTACCACCATCTCCTCTGCTCAGTGCCTCTGAGGTAGACTCCATCCAGCTCAAGGACCTGTGATTTCCTGCTCCCACCCACTTCCTTTTTTGTTTTTCTTTTGTTCGATTTGTCAACAAATGTAGGACATTCAAAAGACACAAATGAAATACTACATGTATAATATGTAGCCATGAGGTAGAAATGTCTCAAAGAACACTATAATAAAAATGATTGAATAGAAAGCGGGGAAAATAAACAAACACAGAAACCACCAATAACATTGTTTGCCAGTTCTGGTAAACAAAGTAAAAAAGGAAGCCAAGAGAAAAGTACATAGCAACAAAACAAAGACAAGACAAGATGATTGGTTGGATAGTACAATTCAAGTGATTTGGTTGTTTCGAAAGTACTGTATATGTGAAGGAATGGGCTTTTTGTGCTCTCAAGTACATCAGTAGGTTTCAGTTTAGAGAGGGCAGACTGAATTATGGGATAGACCGCGTTGTGGTCAGTCTGTTGACAGACTGCACTGCAGTTTCCATGTGCTGTTGACGCGCTGTCACACACACACACACAAACACACCCCAGCGTGTCCTTTCCTCTCCTCAGTGAGAGGAGAAGTGAGATTCACACGCCTGGGCTGTGGGTCAAGGAGTAGGGAGCGAGACTCCATTTTCTATTTCCAGAACAAGCCTTCTAGTAATGAGCTTTTACACATAAAGTACAATCAGGCTGTGAGAATCAGTCTGTTGACACTGTATCATGTTTGTGAAACATTTGAACATTCCGATGAATTAAAGTTATGTGAAAGTGCATTCAGGTAATTCTTAAGTAACTCCAGAGGTAAACTAAATCTGACAGGTTGACGTGGATGTTTTGTGTTTTAAGATTTGTTTGTGTGTAGTATATCAATAAAACATTGTACATTTCACCCGCCTACCAATATTTTATATGAGTGAAGTATAATTTGAGTCAAACTTTCAAAGGCCATGTAAGCGGTTATATTACGGTCATGTTACTTCTGTGGATCTACCCTCTTATCTACCCAAGTGAGAGAAATTGGAGGAGTGTTAAATCTTAAATAGCCGAGACATCGTGGTAGACTAGTGCAATGTGCAGTCACAGCAAGTTCCATCTAAATTCCATTGAGTGCTAAAATGGAAAAGGTATGCAAACTAGAATTGGAAATAATACCAATCACAGGAAGAGATAAACGTTACACTAGTCACAAGCTGACAAAACAAACAAAAACGTAAAGGCAAGCAACATGGTGCTGGCAATCTCAGTGCTCGGGGATTGCAAACCAGTGATTATGAACACCAAAACAAAAATACACACAGAGGAATGCTATAGTGCAGCTGTTGTACAATAATGATACACCTACGGTACATCAACACCACCATGGTTGTGCATAGCAACAGTTACGTACAGAGAACAAAAGAAGAGCAACAAAATACATTCAAATGCAACACAATGAGCTTATGAATCACTGTTCTGTGGGTCTTTTGGAACTGACCACAGTAGGTTGACTGAACGTTTCTTAAAAAGGTCCAATGCAGCTGTTTTTATCTCAACATCAAATAATTTCTGGGAAACATTGAAGTACCTCACTGTGATTGATTTCAATTAAAATGGTTAAAAAAAAGAAACAAATATAGCTTCTCAGCAAAGGGCAAATTCTAAAGCAAGAATTTTGCTAGGACGTTCTGGGAGTGGTCTGAGTGGTGTGCTGTTATTGGCAGAGAGGTTTGGAACTCTCTTTCTTATTGGTCTATTAACTATTTTACCGCATGGTGATATCACCATGAATGGCCAAAACTCCATCCCACCAAAACAGGCAGAAATTTCAGGCAGTCTTTTCAAATAGCTCGTACACTAAAATGACATTATCATAATTTTCACAATTTCCCAGTATTATTCCAACCTCATAGTGTGAAAATATATATAAAACACAGGACAATCATTTTTTGGACTGTACTGGGCCTTTAAGAGCCAGGATGAGTGTCCAATTAGTGGTATATCCACCCTGACCATGTGCTTGGGGTAATGTGTGTACATACTATACAATGAGGATGCAATTGGCCAAATACCTTAAACAATACCTAGCTCCTACCCGCAAGCCCTTGTTGAGTCTCCTTGCAGATATGACACAACTGGATAGTTGTGTTGTGAACAATCTAATCATGTCAGATCTGTACCTGGATAAGCCAATGAGGACCTCTGGTAAGGAACTGAAAACAGGTTTGGAATTGAGCCTTGGTGCTGAACCTTTGACCTTGGTGATGAATAAAGCTGGCAGCCTTTTCTCATTCAAACTGACTCAACTGGCTGACATATAGCAGTAATTAGCAATTGGCCATTTTGGATCTGAGGATGTCCCCGACTGCTCTGCTGCCTCCTAGATGAGTTGAAACCAACTGAGGTAGAACAGAAAGTATGTGTGATCCTGATGTTGCATTTATTCTGGGAAATACGGAATCACACACTGTCACGGCACCGTTCGCTTTTTTTTCATTTGGTGGCGTTTCTGCTTCATCGTCAACTACAGTAATTCTATGGCTTCCTGTGATAACACAATAGCAACTGAAGTCCATCGTTCCATCTAAAGAGTTGTTCGTTGTTGACAACATCCCCCTAACATTCATATGAGCCACTATACGTGGTCATCAGTGCCCCCTTAAAACATCAGGGGAACAACTCTCTAGAGTCAATCAATACACAACTCAGGATCAGAAAAAACACACTCGGGCATCGCATTTTCTAAAAACCTTCAAATGGAAACTGAACTCATCACCAAAATCTTCATTTAAGCACCTTCGGATAAGAAAAAGAGGAATCTCCATATTGACTTATTTGTCCCGTCGTTCCAGAACTAAATCTGGTTACATTCATTTTCATCTCCTCGACCGTCTCGCCTAGAAGGTTCGAGGTAAACCTAACACTGGTTCTCTAGATATTATATAAATGACTCAAATCTTGGTCTTAATACTCTCAGAGGATTGTAGTGCTTTTGTGTGGTGATGACGTTGAGGTACTGTACAATTCACAAACACTTTCCTGAGTTTTTTTGCAGACAGAGGACCAAAAGAGATGAAGTGCATGGATCGGGGGTCCAGATTACTGTCACCCCCTGAGGAATACTGTTGATACTTGGTGAAATGGCAGGAGAAAATGGCAACTGCCACTCTAATTTTAATTTTGCTGTTGAAGTTTAAAGCTCATAATATCAGCACATGCCATTAATGTAGATTGTGAGGCAAACAAAATCATAATACATAAAAAAAGAAATTAGAATTAAGAAAGCACCACTACAGGCACTTGGTTAGCCAATTACATTTTAGGGGACAACAACAAATGTATATATACACACAGGGTCCTCCTCTGTCTCTTCTCAAGTTGACCCCTTCTTAATGTGTATAACTATGCCTGACTTTAGCAGCGTCAAGCATCCTAATGAAATCTCTGCTCGTTACCTGCAAAACCATCAGGTATCACTCCAACCAAGTCTCTTGATGTTTCTCCACCTCTGGTGTCAGGTCTCGCACGTGGGGGGTTACGTCGCCCCTCTTGTGTGCCTTCCTCTCTGGTTAGCACCACAGCCAGGTCAAAGAATTCCCAACGCCTCTTTCTTGAGGACTTTCCCCCCCGAGGTTCACTGACCGCACCCAAACATTTTGTTCCACTCGGTGTACGTGTCGATCTCTTTCTGCGATATACTGGGCTGGAATTTGCAAAAAACACTGTCAAAGTCCTGGTAGGTGAGGGGTCGCATCTGGCCCGTGGGCATGATGCTCACCGAGAGGTCCAGGCATTGGGAAGAGGTGTGCAGCATGCCCACCAGGGCCTCCTGGCACAGCCTTGCCACGTCCAGGCCGGAGAAGCCCTCTGTGCGCTGGACCAGCAGCACCAGCTCCTCCTCACTGAGGCAGTACTTGCGCTGGGACTGGGACAGCAGCTGGCTCAGCATGTGGTGGCGGGACGAACCGTCTGGCAGCGGCACCAGGACCCGCCGGCCAAAGTACCGTCGCAGCCCCTCGTCCATGTCCTGGGGCTTGCTGGTGGAGCAGACCACCAGGACGTGGTTGTTGGAGTCATCGGCCGGCCCCAGGAGCAGCGCATCAAGCTGGGCCAGGAGCTCGGCCTTAAGCCGGTGAACGGGGCTCTCGTTGCTGAGCTGGGCTGACAGCAGCATGTCCACGTCGCTGATGAACAGCACTGAGGGCTGGCGGCAGCGCGCCACCAAGAAGGAGGCCCGCAGGATCTTGTCACCCTCTGCCAGCCACTTGGTGGCCAAGGTGGAGCCTTTGAGCTGCAGGAAGGGTGCCCCCAGCTGGCTTGCCATGCAGCGGCCCAGCAACGTCCGGCCCGTCCCTCTGGGGCCGAACAGTAGAACGCACTTCGGGGCTGAACCTAGGCCGCTGAACATGTCCGGACGTAGCATGGGCCAGAGAACCTCCTCCTTCAGAGTGGCCTTGGCCAGCTCCAGGCCTGCAATGTCACTCCAGTCCACTGGGGGTCCCTGCTGCAGGATCTCAGAGGTCACCATGTCCAGGAGGTGGGGGTCGCTGCTCTTCAGCTGCTCCTCAGCGGGCTGGGAGGATGAGGTCGCCCCCGTCAGGGAGAGGTGGGAGAGGTGCAGGCGGTGCTCGTCCCCTTGGTCGCTCAGGGAGGGAGAGGTGAAGCTGCCCAGGGAGTCGGCTGAGCGCGAGCCACCCCGAGTGGAGGCATAGGACGGAGGGGTGAGTGCTCCACCCGCAGACTGCTCAGAGGCCATGGGCTGCTTTTGGGTATGAAACGGCAAAGATGACTTGTCAGCGTTCCTGTCAAAACTGTTCCCTCCGCCCGCATTTGAGATGCTGCTGTCCGGTACCCTGTACATGGGGCTCTCTGCGGAGCTGCGCGCCTGGCCGTAGACAAAATTTCCATAAGTGGAGTCCATCTCTCCTTGCCCTGTCATGTAGAAGGCTTTTCTCTTCAGAGAGTTGGACGAGCTGCCGTTCAGAGGCGTGGGCGCGATGGGGCCAAGGTTGTGCGACTGGTAGGGGTACCCGGGGAGCGTAGAGGAGGGAGGCAGGGGGGTGGGAGCGGCGATCCCTGACGGTAGGTAGGAGGATGGAGGGGGGGCTCCCCCGGGGCTGTAGCCTGGCCCCACAGCGCTCTGGGAGGGGTACCCGGCATGGGGGTAATTGTAGCCCGAGAGGTTGGAGGATCCCCCATTGTAGGGCGGGACCAGGGAGGTGTGGGGGGGTGGAGGAGGGGGCTGCAAGAGGCCGGAGCTGTGCAGCGGGGAGGTGGTGACCTGGGAGCTGTAGCCCAGGTAGGAGCCACTGTAGCTGGGGCCGTATTCCTGAGAGGAGCCTGCAGAAGAGTGGAGAGCCGTGACGATGTGACTACCACAGCTGCTGCTGGAGTAACCAGGCTCTGTCAGGCCGCTGGAGGCCAGGCCCGGGGATGGCGAGCTGCACATACCAGCCACCTCCGCCGCCACCCCTCCTTTCCTCATGGACATCCCCTCGGGGACGCAGTATACCCCCTCCTGCCAGGCCTCGCCCTCCCCCTTCCTGCCGTTCATCCCGGCCTCGGCGTAGGAGTTCAGCAGGGCCCTCTCACTGGGCATCTCCAGGATGCCAGAGTACTTCTCAGCGTACTTCTTGAGCAGGTTGGAGGCGGTGAGCGCAGAGATGTCGTCGTTGGCCCAGGCGTACTGGTAGGTGCTGCCGCCACGCTGCAGGTGGCCCCGGTAAGCCTCGGCCTTGTGGGCCGGCGAGCGCGTGGTGGAGGTGATGTCAAAGTGCTGCTCCGCCCACTGTGCGTGCTCTGGGGTCCACTGCATCTTTAGGCCTGCAACGGCAAGAGCATAGAGACAGACAGGACAGTTAGGTTGGTCTTATTTATAAGACAAGGTACAGCCACTCAAAATTCAGCATCTCTTCACTTAGGCTCTTCACTTCACTCTTCACTCAGCATCTCTTCACTCTGTCAATTGGTCTTCGTTATGCTGTCAACAGATTGATTTTAATGGCTGTGATGTGATGACAGTTTATTGGGTGTGATCAAACACTGTCATGCTTATGATAGTACGCACTGTATTTTGCTTAATCATGGAGATTCACTACTGCCATTTCTTCAATATAAAATCGAGAATACAACTCATGAATATGTATATGAATCAGAGCTCGGAGGTTATACAGTGGGTCATTTATGAGGTTATACAGTGGGTCATTTATGACACGATTCACACATCATGATCAATAATTAACATCCACGATGACTAATGTACTACTGAGCAAAATGTGTTCTAGTTTAATGAAATTTTACATTATTGAATAATAATTACTGTGAATAATAATTTTATATTTGACGTCCATCAGTTTCATTTAGTGAATGGCTTAAAGATTCAATAAGTCACTTTTTGGGGCGACCCGACCAAATTCACATAGAAATGTGTTTTATAGATCTGCCATTCTCATTGAACGCAAGTCTAAGAAGCGGTAGATCTGTTCTATGTGCGCTATTTTCATGCTTTCTGTTCTTAAGCTTAGTTTTTGTGTCTTTTACTTTCGGTTTTGTACACCAGCTTCAAACAGCTAAAAATACAATATTTTGGTTATGGAAAATATATTACACAGCGGTTTAGATGGTACAATGATTCTCTATACTATACTTGCTTGTTTGGTCACATAAACTGAAATTAACCCTAACCCTAACTGTTATAATTTTTGCAGCCAGGAAACGGCAGAGCGATTTCTGCAAAGTGCATCTTTAAAATAAATGTAAAATAATATATTCATGAAAATGACTAACTAACGAAAATTCTTGACATTTAAGTCGCCTGATTATTTTCGCCTCTCGCATTTCTTTTGTTTCTTGGAACACGGATGGTAAATATGACACGAGTAATGACAGATCACATGAAGGACACTGCCTCTCTGCCTTGGGACCGGGCTGGCCGCTACCAGGTTAGTACAAAATAATGCACCCTGCACAGAACAATATGACACAGACATGGCAGGTCACTCCATAATCCCTCTCTCATCTCAGGCGGCCGGAGATGGTTTCAGAACGCGCCTCGCCTAGTGCAGCAAAGCAATCTCCCCCCGCCGGCAGTGTTCTGCTGCTTTCATCAATACACACACACACACACACCAGAGCCACAGCTGGCTATGAATTACAACACCCTGTGTATGAGGCCTCCGCTATACACCGCACAGTGCCTGACTGCACCTCCACCCTGTCACCTCTCTCTCTGCCTTTCCATCTCCATTCGTCTCCTACCTTTCTCTTTCCCTTCCTCTCTTGCTCCTTTTCCCTGTCCACCCTCTCTCATTACCCCCTCCCATCTTTGTCCTCATCCCTTTTTCTACCCCCCCCGCCTCTGGCTCGTTCGCTCCATCTCACACACACTTCAGTCACCTAGCTCCCTTTGTTGCCTCTGAGGCTCAAGAGCCACTATTTTATATAATCCCCAAAGACTATCTGCAAATACTAACACGCGCACGCACACACGCACATACGCACACTCACACATACATGCACACGCACACACACACAGTCATCTCACTATCAAAGCATGGTGCTATCAAAGGCCAGACCCACATCGTCGTAGGAGCCTCCTCTCAGATCGGACTCTGTTTGATTTGATTTAACACACAGCGGATTATGAGGATCATTTATGACCATCCTCTGTCCTTTCTTCAGTCTCAGTAGCATGTCTTACGAATCCACTGTTGGAGGCCCTTTAAGCACTGCATGTCTTACAATTACCGTACCACCGACGTACCTCTTGGGGGTTTTTTACAAGTGGAACTGGCGTGAACACACACATACACATTCACTAACACACATATTCACAAACACACTTCTCCAGTAGGTTCGGCGTGTCAGCGTAGCATGGTGTTTGTTTGGTAATAGAGCGGGGGAATTCCCCAGACTCCTCTCTGATTCTCTCTCCCAGACGTCTCACCAGACACCAGCAGCTAATTAGCAGGATGACGATGTGCTAATTGTGTTCATTTACAAGGTTTAAGCCGAGGGGAGTCTTGCCGGGGCTGGCACGCATGTCACGCTCCTTTATGTAATGACTATATGAAACTCGACGGAGAGAAAGGGCTTGGAAATACTTCAACCTGGATCATATTGATCAATAAACAGCAATCAGCTAAAAGAATGGAACAGTGGGGTGTGTTTCATGACGTGACGTTTCATTGACAGTTGTTTCTGAAAAATAACTGCTGCATGATGGGAATAATTGTTGCTATTGAGAATTATTCACATACCATCTGTATTCTTTTCTTGTTTTGTAAAACAATTATATTTCTGCACAGTAAAACGCATTTGAATATGCAACTAGAATGTTTACTCAACGTATATTTTGGGCTTAGAGGTTAGACACAGAAGTAAACGAACTGCCTAAAATTCAAAAAAGTTGAAGTTTAGGTAAGGGTGGGAGTTAACAACAAAAGGGTATTAATTTGCCAATGCAGCTCATTTGAGAACTCTAAAACATGATGCATCCGCATTTAAATAAATTGACATTTAACAAAAAAGCATCAGCAGCAAATGTTCTAAACTCTGTGATTTTCTGGTTCAGAAGAATATTTGTCATGGTTAGCTAATGGAGAACGTTATGTCTTGTACCCAGCAAGACATTACACCCGACAGCTATGTGGGGGGTTATTACAGTAATTCTCACATCCTTTACACTAATTGTGAGGTTCAAAAACCTCCCTATTGCCCCATTATACGATAGCTGCAATATTTGTCCAAAGTTCTAAAATACTTCGATGGCATTTCAATTTTGGGGCTAAATGTAATTTATTGGAAGAATGACCATTTCAATTGTAGATAGCAGAGTATTAAGTAGTTCAGAGGTTATGGTAGCAACAGTTTGGGAGAGAAAAATACCCTTCTAACACCACGGTCTCTATACTCTCTTAAAAATATTGTATCTCTCTTCAATATTTCAACACAACGGTATATCTTCTTGTATCTCTCTCACAATACCCTGGTCTTCCCTAACAACATATCTCTCTCTCTCTTCACAGCAGCATGCTAGGTAGTCTCTCTCCTCACAGTGTTATTATTAACTAGAGATGCCTCCCTCCCTCCTCCCTGCCTGTGTTGCAGAATTCACAGTCTGACTCCTAGTACTGTGTACCGGGCCTTGCTCTGGGGACCACGGTTCAGCTGCCAGCATGTCAATGGAGAGAAACACACAGGAGGGAAGGAGGGAAAGAGAGGGAGGATGAGAGAGGGGGAGAGGGACAAAGGGAGAGAGAGAAGCTATAGGGGAAATAGAGGGTGAGAGAGAGGGTATGCAGTGCCAGTCTGGCAACTTGGCAAGAGAACAACAGATACAAGCACACACACACACACAGATAAACACACACACACACAACCTTCTACGCGGCAAAAAAAAAACACATCTTCCAAATCTTCCAAATTCCAGCCCACTTAAAACAACCACCTAACCTCCCTTTTATCACTGTAATATTAACATAGAAAACCTCAATCACTCCTATCTTATTTAAATCCATTTAGAAAACATGGAATCTTTATAATTCCATCCTCAATAAAGCCAACACTTCTAAGAGACGTGTCAGGCTCCATCAGTGCCTTCATCTCTCCAATCAGGGGGTTAATGTAAAGCCACAGCATGCGTCTCAATGGTATCCTATTCCCTACATAGTGGACTACTTTTGACCATAGCCCTATAGGCCCTGGTCCAGAATATAGGGAATAGGGTGCCATTTGAGACGCATCCACAGTGATTACCTCCACTATGCAAATGAGGGCCAAATGATAACTTGCACTATTTAAATCAGGTAACACTGATTACTCTCCCGTTATTCAGATGAGGGCATATGAGTTTGAACTCAAGGCTTTGAACCTCATGCACTTCCACAAACACATGGAATAAGGCCCTGAGACTGGCACTTGAATCGTACATTGTAGTCTATGCGATGGTTAAAACATGGAATACACACATCTCTAATCTTATAAAAACTATTATTCCTCTCGAATTGAAAACATTCTAAATATCAACATCTAACGCAAGATTGAATTTGGATCACCATGAATGACCATGTAGCAAAATTGTCAAGAGCAACTAGACGTTGATCACAAACTATGTGTTTGTATGTGTGTGTGTGTGCGCGCGTGTGCTCTCTGAGAGAGAGTGAGATTGTGTGAGTCTGGCCGAGCATTAACGCACTCAGCTGCAACAACATCCAACAACATTTGGATGCGTCCTAAGAGCATCAAGGCATGTCCGTGTCTTTTCTGTCCGTCATATAGAAGGTCGAATCAAACTCGTTTCTGCTTCTGGACATTGGCATCAACACGGCTGCATATTAGAAAGGTGTGTGTGTGTGTGTGTGTGTATGTGTGGGGTAAACAGCTCTTCAGAAAGCACTAATGAGCTCTTTGAAGTCCGTCTGCTGTGTGATTCTGCACAGAGAGTGTTTGAGCGGACTACCTATTTCAGCCCTGTCATAATTAAGATCCGTGCGTTTACAGAGACAGACCTGTGAACAAACACACATCAAAGATCCTTCTCTTTCGACGAGTCATCTCGCATTATGCACGCAAAACAAGTTATGCCGCAATATATTCAGAACATGTTCAGCAGCGGGTTTTGAAATGAAATGTGTGAAAGACTGAATTTGTGGCAGCAACTGATTGACAAGTGATCTAACTTCATCAAACGAGAATAAGAGACCAATTCAATTTCACGAGGAAATGGTCAAAGCAATTACTGATATCCTCGTCAGATAGAGCAGAGGGCATAATTTAACCTCGAATTCAGTGAGATATTGTGTGTGTGTGTGTGTGTGTGTGTGTGTGTGTGTGTGTGTGTGTGTGTGTGTGTGTGTGTGTGTGTGTGTGTGTGTGTGTGTGTGCGTGCATGCCGGGGTATGTGTGTCACCTTGTTAATGAGGCTGCCACATTGACACTGTTACTAAGCCAGTGGCAATGGCGTATTGGCACACACTACCTGCCGTGTAAAATAATGTGATTAAGCCCTCTAAAATGCAATTAATTAAGTAATTAGTCGTGAATGAGTGTCAGACACTGCAATCAAAATTGCTTCAGTGTTTTGGTTAATTGATTGAACCTCTGCACTTACAAATACTGATGTCAGGTCCCTAAGCTAAGAAGTTACAGTTTGACTCTTAGCGTATGACCCAGCTATAACATTGCATCAATGTTGTCATCTGGATTCATAAACGCTTGTGTACTTCTAATGAAGGTAACTATTTTGTGGTGGCCCACTAATACTTATAGTCCTGTTCAGAAATGTGGGTAGCTGTATACAATAGATTGTCAGGCAAAAAACTCCACTTAGAATCAAGCTGCCTGTTATAAAGCTTGAAACAGAAGAGAATGCGAGGACTTGGGAGTCTTGGGTTCAACCTCAAAGACAACAGAACAAATGAAGTTATATTTGAAGTATTTGTCTCTCTGTTGGTATGTAAATGCAGATTTAAAAAGGTACTTTGTGTCTGAGAAGATGGAGCTGAAATGCCCTGCGTGAAAGTTTCAATTCCAATGTCTGAGGATTAGATTATTTCATCCCAAAAAATATTATCTGTCACTCCACAGATCCCTTCCAAAACAGAAATATATATAAAACAAAATGAAAATAAAATAACTTGAACCCAAAGCCTGTCAAATTAGTTACGAACCCCCACAGACCAAGCAAAGACCAAACACCCCCCCCATTTCTTCTGAAACTGTAAAGATAAACAAAAACCAAGCGTTGCAGTCTTTGAAGCCCAACCGCTGTTCAGTGGCTTACCATGACAACAACTCGACTGAGGGAAAACAACAACGAAAACAGAGCAAGTTAATAAAAGCGCAGACAGCAAGCAGTGACTTTCCACTTTCAATACAGACACAAAAGATAAGCTGTCATCAATGAAAATGAGATTTTATATTTAAAAAAAACATATAAACCGACTGGAATTCAGGAAATTCAGAGTGACAGGTAATATTAGGAAATCCGGCAGATATCCTTGAAATATTCCTAGTAATTTGGTGATCCCTCATCCCTACTAATAATACAGTACTTGGACCAAGTTTTCTCCCTCATATATGGATTTGCTCTACAAACTATAACCCGCCAGCTTTCAGGGATAGTTAAAGTGATAGTTCACACTCCAGTAAAGGTTTGCCAGATGTTTCAGACCTTAAAAGTGATCTAATGTTACGAAGAGTCCATGTCCCATGACAATACAGACACTTTTGATTACTCCATTGAGCACTAACAAATCTACCTAGGCAAATATAGTGACACTTTCCCCTGAGCTGCATAATAAATTGACACTGGATAAATTGCCTTTCACTAGACCTACTATCAGAGCTCTGGGTTAAACGGAGAGCGCAGTTAAACAAATGCTCCGGATCAAGGAAATTGTGCATGGCTTCACGTGTCAGTCAGGGGGGAAATTGAGAGATATTCAGAGTGAGCTCTAAGCCGCGGCGGCGACGCTAACGCCCTAGCGCCTCGCCATTCATCTTTAATGCAGTCGGGCCCGTCATTCAGACAGTCCATTTCCTGTGACTGGCGCACCGTGCCTAATCACCCGGTTATACCCACGATGGCATTCTCAAAGACACAGCACACACATACATAAACACACACCGGGCCTGTAGCACCCTGAGACAAGACACCAGATCATTTTAACCCAGCGTTAACACCGACAACGCCTTCCACCGCTGTTAGCCAACATAATCTTACTCCTCCCTCATCTCCAACACACACCACACACACGAACACACACAAACTGCAAGCCTGCAGATTCATCTTAACAAGCATGGACATGTCCTAATACGTCCCCAGTATGTGCTGACATTCTCAGGACGGTAGAAAACAGTAAGCCACTGCTGAGGGACCTCATCTACATATATTCTAAACCTGTTAGAGGTGATGGATCCTTCTGGTGGCGTTGTCCAGGACTTTGTTCCAAATGGCACCCTATTCCCTATACAGTGCACTACTTTCCACCAGTGCCATATGGGCCCTGGTCAAACGTAGTGCACTTTATAGGTAATAAGGTACCATTTGGGAGGGGCCCAAGATCTCCTTTCTTTGGGGGGTCTGCGGGGTTAACACAGGGCTAGGTGGTATTGATACACCCCAGACGCCTGGATCTATACCGGCGGTGCCACCGCGACTTTGTTTACCTGTTTGTTAAGTAATTAAAATAGATTTCAGACTGAAGGCCCTAATCCTTTTAGAAACCACATTGATTGGACGACCGGCAGAGGAGAGTCATTGTGTCATTTAGTTCAACGTTTATTTTTTTTAACACAGGTGGAGTGTGTGTGTGCACACATCCGTGCCTACATGTCTATGTGCACTGTGTGTGCACTGTGTGTGCCTTGTGAAATCGAAACTTGGAAAAGTCCTCGACGTGGAGGACGTCATTAAGGGACTGTGGACTAAGAGGGGGTGTAGTAGAAAGACAGAGAGAGAGGCCCACCCACAGATAATGGAGGGAAGCCTCTCACCTCGTCTAAAGCTGTCTGTCTGCGTAAATAAAATGAGATAATTATTGAGTGAACAAGCGGCGAGACACTGAACGTCGCGAGGCGCACTCTTTTTTTTTACCGTTGCGGTCGGTAAATCAACGCAAACAGGTTGCTTTCAGACATTAAGTGCCCGCTAAGCACAGTAGATGCATCATATTTCAAGAGCGCTGCGTTTGTGTGGGTGAGGAGGCAGGGAAATGGAGTGTGATGGTTATCCATTACCTTACACGGTGTTGGACGATGATCATTTTCAAGTGACTCATTTCTGGAAGTACCATCTATTGGGTGCTTGGCGAGAGAAGACTTTGATAGGTCATCCAGAAGAACTATTCATGAGGTTGTTACCGCGGCAGCACAAAGAGACACTAGAAGAGAAAGGCTCTTTCCCCGCTCATTATTCTAATGTTGTAGTCAGAGAATAATCCACACGACGACGCGTACAAACACAACGAAATCACAGAGCAGGGCATTAGATTCACGGCCCGTAGGTACTAAATGAGATAGAATATCAACATATGCATACATCCCATGGTCAAATCAAATCAAATGTATTTGTCCAAAACGCAATTTACAGCAGGTATAAAAGGTGCACCGAAATGCTTATGTCCTAGCTCCCTCAACAATACAGTACATTAACCAGTGATCAATAATAACAATACAGTACATTAACCAGTGATCAATAATAACAATGTAGTACATTAACCAGTGATTAATTATAACAATGTAGTACATTAACTAGTGATCAATAATAACAATACAGTAGATTAACCAGTGATTAATAATAACAATACAGTACATTAACCAGTGATAAATAATAACAATACAGTACATTAACAAGTGATTAATAATAACAATGTAGTACATTAACTAGTGATCAATAATAACAATACAGTAGATTAACCAGTGATTAATAATAACAATGCAGTACATTAACCAGTGATTAATAATAACAATACAGCACATTAACCAGTGATAAATAATAACAATACAGTACATTAACAAGTGATTAATAATAACAATACAGTACATTAACAAGTGATTAACAATAACAATGCAGTACATTAACCAGTGATTAATAATAACAATACAGCACATTAACAAGTGATTAATAATAACACTACAGTACATTAACCAGTGATTAATAATAACAATGCAGTACATTAACCAGTGATTAATAATAACAATGCAGTACATTAACCAGTGATTAATAATAACAATGCAGTACATTAACCAGTGATTAATAATAACAATGCAGTACATTAACCAGTGATTAATAATAACAATGCAGTACATTAACCAGTGACATTCAGAGTCCAAAATAGCAGAAGTAATAGAAGAGGTAGTTGCATAGTAATAATAGAATAGATTTACACTGTATTTACTAATATAAAGTGGGTAGTGAGATCAATAGCATTTAAAAGAACAGCAGCGTTGACTGTGTGTGTGTGTGTGTGTGTGTGTGTGTGTGTGTGTGTGTGTGTGTGTGTGTGTGTGTGTGTGTGTGTGTGTGTGTGTGTGTGTGTGTGTGTGTGTGTGTGTTTATGGGTGTTTTTGTGTATGTGTTTGTGAGTAAGGGTTGGATATGTGGGTAGTCAGTGCAAATAATTTCTATGTTCCATATATAGTCTCTCCGGTGCAAATAGTCTCTAAGGTGCAGGTCTGTGTAGGGAGACAGCTAGGTTGAGTTTCTCAGCAGTCTGATGGCCTGGTGGTGGAAGCTGTCTTGGAGCCTGTTGGTTCGGGAACCGATATTCCGATACCGCTTGCCAGATGGTAACAGAGTGAAAAGTCTGTGGCTCGGGTGACTGGAGTCCTTGATCATCTTTTGGGCCTTCCTCGGGCAACGCCTGGTGTAGATGTCCTGGAAGGCAGGAAGGTCGCCCCCAGGGATGTAGTAGGTCCTCTGTAGGGCCTTCTGGTTTTTGGCGAAGCAGTTGCCGTGCCAGGCTGTTGATTGTGCAGCTGTAGAAATTCATTAGGATCCGAGGGCCCATGCCACATTTCTTCAGGCGCCTATGGTGGTAGTGTAATTGGACCATGTCAGGTTCTCTGAGGAACTTGAAGCTTTTGACCCTCTCCACTGCAGCCATGTCGATGACAATAGGGGCGTGCTCTGTTTCCTGTAGTCCACGATCAGCTCCTTGGTTTGGCTGACGCTGAGGGAGAGGCTGTTTCTCTGTCACCACAGTGCCAGGGCTCTAACCTCCTCCCTGTAGGTAGTCACTTCGACGATGAGGCAATGAACAGCATTCTCACATAGGTGTTCCTCTTGTCCAGGTGGGATAGGGTAGTGTGTAGCACAATGGCGATTGCATCATCTGTGGATCTGTTAGGGCAGTATGCAAACTGGAGTGGGTCCAGGGTGTCAGGTAAGGTGGAGCTGATATGGTCCTCGACCAGCCTCTCGAAGCACTTCATGATGACAGAAGTGAGTGCTACAGGGTTTTAGCAGTTGATGTTATTCTTCAACAACACAGACCCCAAAGCAAATCAGGGGGAGAAAAATATATTTATTCACATAGAACAAATCATAGTTCTTATGCTTGAAAGTGGATGTTCGATGTTTGTTCTTTCATGTTATTGTTGTTTCTCCGCTGAACAAAGAGACAAGATGTAGTTCATACCGACGCCTAGCCTGTGGTTGACCAACTAAAATTCACTATAATAAAATTGGGCCAATGGCCAAATACAAAGTACCCCGTTTCAGGCTTCAATGTATAGCTAGTTTGTACCAATGATAACTCGCCACACGTAGCTATGAGTCCCGAACTGGAACCCCTACACAGATTCTAAACAGATGTTGAACGAAAAAACAACTAGTTCCATTGATCTCTAGTTCTCTGCGTTGTGTATTTATCGTTGAATATTCCTCAAGGGCATTAGTAATAGGCAGGTTACCTTAGTTTTCTTGTTTACAGGGATAATGATGGACATCTTGAAGCATGTGGGCACCACAGACTGGGACAGGGAGAGGTTTACACTCCAGCCAGCTGGTCTGCACATGCTCCGAGGACGCGGCCGGGGATGCCGTCTGGGCCAGCTGCTCTGTGAGTATTCACATGCTTGAAGGTCCTACTCACGTCAGTCACAGAGATTGAGAGCTCAGTCCTCTACAGCAGCGGGGTGCCTCGTAGAGGGATCAGTGTTGATTGCCTCGAAACAAGCATACAGCAGAGGTTGTTTAGCTTGTCTGGGAGAAAGGCATCTGTGTTTGCAGTGCTACTAGTTATTCCCTTGTAGTCCGTAATGGTTTGTAGTCCTTGCCACATGCTTCTAGCGTCAGAGCCGTCGAAATGCAATCCCTGAACTGTCTTTTTTCGTCTTTTGATTTATTTCTGGAGGTCGTAGCTGGTCTTTTTGTATTCATCCATATTCCCAGAAATCCAATTTGAATGCGTTGGTCCGCGCTCTCAGTTTTGCACGGATGTTGCTATTGACCTACAGTTTCTGTTTGGGATATGTGTGAATAGTCATTGTTGGGATAACATCCTCTACGCATTTCCTGATGAACCCTGTGACTGAGTCTGTATACTTATTGATGTTATTGTCAGAGGCAACCCAGAACATTTCACAGTCTTTGTAGCATAAATTCTGATTGGTCAGACCAGCGTTTAACAAATCTTACCATGGCTTTCTCCTGCTTGAATTTTCGCTTGTAGACTTGCAGGAGCAGAATGAAGGTGTGGTCTGATTTTCCGAAAGGGGTCGAAGGAAGGCTTTGTATCCATCTCGGAATGGAGAATAACAATTGTCCAACTTATTTTTCCTGCAAGAGGCAAGAGATGTGTTGGTGGATTTTTGGGAGAACTTTCCTTCGATGTATTTTGTTAAAGTCCCCGGCTACAACGAATGTGGCCTCAAGATATGCAGTTTGCTGTTTCCAATTTGTTCAAATTCCGGTGTAATTCCTTGAGTGCCAGTATGGTGTCAACTTGGGGGGTGCACAGCCAATTAAAAAACAGCTGTGATCTCTCATTAGATAATCCATCAACATCGTAAACACTAAAGCTATTGAAAAATATTGTTCATCGAAATCAAATGTCAATTAAAGCCAATTTGGTACATTTAACGTACAAGAAATATCTACAATTACTATTATCTTCATTTGAAAGAGTTTTGTCACATAACTTTTAACCTTCGGACAACAGTGGAATCAGAGTTTCCTCTTGAATGGTTATTTAACACCAGCCACTGATTTCCTCCTGAATTTTTAGAAAAAGCGGATTCCCAACGATGTTTCACTTTGTCTGTTGTCACTGGCTTTCTGTCTGTGTGTGTGTGCGCTGCGGCAGACACGGTAACGTTAAGCTCTTGACAGACGAGCCAGACGTGGCTGTCAAAGTGACACTGTTTGTGAATGAATGTGTGTGCGTGCGTGCATCAAATGCATGCACTTCTTGATAGTTGTTTGTGTCAGAATAAATTCTACACTGCCATAGCCAATAGTGCAAACCCCTCCAACAGAGACAGGAGTCACCAGTTAAGAGTTCTGCTGCTGCTAATTATCTGATGATAGCCACCCTGACAATCCTCCAAAAGAGGAAAAGCCGGGCGACCGCGTGTCGGTGAGATGGGGGTCAGAGAGGCCCGCTCCAAGCAGGAGTTGGCTCAGGTTTAAAACTGCTGTCAGCAGAGCACAGCCTGTCTCTACTACTGAACAGCACCATTCTGAAATAACCCCAACCTCCATATTGAACTGTAAATGCATGGGATCAGTTTGGACGTCAAAGGTGTCAAGTCTTTCACACTTCACATCAGGCACTGCCAGCTCAGGCGGGTTTTTCATCCAACAAAAATCTACATGAAGGGATACAGACGCACCAAATAAAAGGACATTATTGACAGTTTGCAATTCTTTCATTCATATCTGAAATTATACTGAATAAGAAAAATGCGTTTACTTTAACATTGCTCATAATATTTAACAATTTTGTAAAACGTGACGAAACCATTGGTTAATTCCAGACTCATTTGGAGTCTAAAATACCTCTACTTTGAATTCAATGTGGATTTCATTCTGGTGTAACTCACACAGGTTGTCTAAACACTCAAACAGTGGATCAATATGGCCATCGATCTGTGGCATTGAGACTGAGCCAGACGTGTCGAGGGGGCAAGAGATTCTCACTAGCGTTCCCCAGTCTACCGCTGAGGAGCCGCCCCCCCCCCCCCCCCCCCCACAAACACACACACTCAAAATATAAATAACACCAACCAAACTACAGCACACATATTTCAGTCTCTTTGCTCCCGAGACATTTGTGTCTTCGGAAGTTGGAATGAGCTGTTAGTTTGACTCTATGAGGACATCCATTTCAGTTCTCTGAGTGAATATCAGGCCAGCTAGGCAGTCAGCGTAACATCATCACAGGTCCTCAGACTGAACTGACGCAGTCGATTCCTTTGAATAATTCATCGGGACTGAGTGATAAGATGGCCTCTGATGCAGCTCTGAGACTGAGGGGTAGATTTGAAAAAGTCCAAACTTTAAAAGAACCAGCCCGTGACTGACGGATCAATATTTCAGACAACTCACTCATGATATCACACCACAGAACGAGGAAAGACACAGATACTTGCTTCATTTTAAAACTATTTTCTTAGTGTCAATGTGTCATTAGTCATTATTTCATCTCCTATTCTCTATTTTCCCTTTTGTTGAACAATGACTGTTTTAGTATTACATCAAATTAGTGGGGAGGAAATAAATAAAAAATATCATTATTGTAAGTTTGGCAAAAAGTATAATTACAATTGACAAAAAAGAATATCAATCATCGCTTATTTCCATTTCAGAGAGACCAGGCTAGTCAATTCCTCAAACAATTTCCAGACAGGTATTTGGAAGCATAGAACTAAACAGTCAAAACCGCGGCGACTACAAAATGCCTACCTCCTCCTTAATATGGCATCTTGGAGGTTGGAACGTGATGGGGGGTAGCAATAAGCCAGACGGTGTCTCAGAGGAATAAGAGAGAGCAGATTTAATGTAATCATAAGGGAAGCTCATCTTTCAGGGAACAGTAATAATGAGCAATCAATAAGGGCCCTAACAGAGTTAGAGAGAGTGCCTGACAGCAGCTGTAGGCCTGTTAACAGGCAGCGTCTGCTCTCCCATTACTGGGGTGGGTGCACCGTGACACACACACACACACACACCTCTAGTGACACCCACCAGCAGTGTGTCAGTCTCTATCGATCTCTGGCTTTAATCACATTCACTGTTAATGTATCCAATAGGTGTTAGAGTGGTCTAAGCTGTACTACAGATAAACCCGTATAAAGCGGATATTAGAAACAGACTTTTCTTGTGAGCACCATCAAACATTTGACCAGTATCTCACTTCAAAAAAACAAGGACATTGATTTGAATGAGAATGTCTAAAATGGCTTCGCAAGGGTCAAAGTGAAAGAGTGCAATGAACCTTCACGGTGCTGAGGAGATGACATCATTAGCTTTGGTGAAAATAACTGACCCAAAATCAGTTGCTATGGGCAACGTCTACCCCCTTCCTCTGGACAACACAGTACTGCAATAAGTCAGTCATCTCCTACCTTACTGTGATCACACTTTCAGACAATCAGTGAGAGAGAGAGAGGGGGAGGCTAACAGAAAGAGAGAGCATGAGAGAGGAAAGGAAAATAAAGGAAAGGAAATGCGACACACCACACTGACACGCTCACTTGACTGACCCTCGAAGACCAGGTACACATTAACCCAATTACAACACGCTAGCCCAGCTAGCCTAGCTCTAATCATTAGCCCAACTACAACAGGTTAGCCCAGCTAGCCTAGCTCTACACATTAGCCCAATTAAAACATGCTAGCCTAGCTCTACACATTAACCCAATTACAACATGCTAGCCCAGCTAGCCTAGCTCTACACATTAGCCCAATTACAACATGATAGCCATGCTAGCCTAGCTCACACCCAATTACAAATCAAATCAAATGTTATTGGTTGCTAGACATATTTTGCAGGTGCAGCAAAATGCTCATGCTCCAACAGTGCAATATACGTAACAATACACAAAAATCCCCAAAATAAAAAGAAATTAAGAAAAAGAAAGAGCAATGTCAGTCGGGAGTATAAATATATACAGTGTATATGTATATAATGTTGTGTATAGACAGTATGGACAGTATATGAATAGCAAAGGTGTGTATGGCAGTAGTTATATAGGATGAGCCTTGACTAGAATACAGTATATAGATATGAAGTGGGTAAAACATTATGTAAATATTATTAAAGTGACCAGTGTTCAATGACCATGTGCATAGGGCAGAGGTCTCTAAGGTGCAGGGTAGAGTACCAAGTGAGCAACGCTCGCTGGATTAGCATGTTGCCCAGCTAGCCTAGCTCACACAGGTACCTGTGTCATGTAATAATCTTCCCAGTGTGAAATAGTTCTCAATCGTTTTGATTGTGTCCTGATTGTGACGTCGTGCTGTAAAATTTCTCCCAGCGTGAAAATGTTCCCAGTTAAATAATTGCATGCACATCTCTTTATGTGGATGGCTGAGCTCATCTCTTTATGTGGATGGCTGAGCGCATCTCTTTATGTGGATGGCTGAGCACATCTCTTTATGTGGATGACTGAGCGCATCTCTTTATGTGGATGGCTGAGCTCATCTCTTTATGTGGATGGCTGAGCTCATCTCTTTATGTGGATGGCTGAGCTCATCTCTTTATGTGGATGGCTGAGCGCATCTCTTTATGTGGATGGCTGAGCGCATCTCTTTATGTGGATGGCTGAGCTCATCTCTTTATGTGGATGGCTGAGCTCATCTCTTTATGTGGATGGCTGAGCTCATCTCTTTATGTGGATGGCTGAGCGCATCTCTTTATGTGGATGGCTGAGCGCATCTCTTTATGTGGATGGCTGAGCGCATCTCTTTATGTGGATGGCTGAACTCATCTCTTTATGTGGATGGCTGAGCTCATCTCTTTATGTGGATGGCTGAGCTCATCTCTTTATGTGGATGGCTGAGCTCATCTCTTTATGTGGATGGCTGAGCTCATCTCTTTATGTGGATGGCTGAGCTCATCTTTTTATGTGGATGACTGAGCTCATCTCTTTATGTGGATGGCTGAGCTCATCTCTTTATGTGGATGGCTGAGCTCATCTCTTTATGTGGATGGCTGAGCTCATCTCTTTATGTGGATGGCTGAGCTCATCTCTTTTTGTGGATGGCTGAGCTTATTTCTTTATGTGGATGGCTGAGCTCATCTCTGTATGTGGATGGCTGAGCTCGTGTGGATGTTTCTCTCACACCCTGCCTCGACCTCGAAAAACTGTTCTGTGTTTGCTTCACACATCTGCCAGTCAATGGTGGCCAGGAGTATTGACTTTGACCAATCAGAAGCTTGTTGAGGCGTGAGGTCAGCATATAAATACCCGGACTCACATGTCAAAGTGCTGAGGGTTGATGAAAGGAGAGATTTTTTGCGATTGCAAAGACTTGGGCGCTACGTTTTCGATTGACAGTGCATATATTTGTTTGTTAGTTAGTTAGTTAGCTATACAAACAAATTAAAACTGCACATCTCTGAGAACAAGTAATCTCGACCAGTTTACAGCTAATTATGCTAGTTAGCTAGCTAAATCAAGGCGAGGAGGAGTGAGAGAAACATATGCACGAACTCAGCCACCCACACAGATGCGCGTGCAATTTCCAATTTTTTTTTGCAATTTTCCTCGCAGTGAAAATGTTTACAACATGACTTCACAATCAGAACGATTGGGAACTATTTCACGCTGGGAAGATTTGTACATGACAACCTGTAGTGAATTACAACATCCTAGCCCAGCTAGACTAGCTCACACAGGTACCTGTAGTGAATTACAACATCCTAGCCCAGCTAGACTAGCTCACACAGGTACCTGTAGTGAATTACATATAACATTTTGCTATGGGCCTTATTATGGGGGCGGGGGCAATTTTGAACTGTGTATTAAATTAGCTATTCAAACATAGTCCTAAATTGACTTCAGCCAAGTAAAATGAGGCTATGAGGCCGTGTCCAACATGGGAATCTGTTAAGATTACTTTTGTTTTCTATCCCACAGCACCACACATCACTGAGCCAGTGTGTGTGTGTGTGTGTGTGTGTGTGTGTGTGTGTGTGTGTGTGTGTGTGTGTGTGTGTGTGTGTGTGTATTAAGCCTGGGTAAACTACGGCCCTCTCTCCCTGGGGAGCACTTACTCACTCCAAGAAAGCAGAGCTGGAGGATGGAGCTAAACAAGGGTTCATTGGCCAAAATATCTCCTCTCTCTCCACACACACACACACACACACACACACACACACACACACACACACACACACACACACACACACACACACACACACACACACACACACACACACACACACACACACACACACACACACACACACACACACACACACACACACACACACACACACACACACACACACACACACACACACACTTACTTTCCAGTAAGCAATATCCCCTGAAGCACTCATCCACTGAGAATAGCCAAACAGTGGTGGAGCGAAGAAAAGACAGAGAGAATGAATGGAAAAAGAGATAAGCGAGTCTAGTAGCTGGACTAGGTCCAGGGGAGCAAACCACAGCCTGCCTCTACGACCACTTCTTACTGCGTCCGTAACATGTCAACCTAATGGCATGGACATGCAGCCAATTGATTTGTAAACCAATAGGCCTGTCCCTCTTGCACATTCAGATTACTTAGTTCACCGGTTCAGCACGGAATGAATAGTCTTCTCCAACACTCACTCTGACCAGAGAGATGGTACTGGGGGGGTACATGAGGGTAAAAGGGGAGGGAATATGCATATCTTTATGTTTACAGATTGCTCATGTACATTAATCAGACATAGACGAATGCAAGTGCACACAAGTATGTACAGTGGGGAGAACAAGTATTTGATACACTGCCGATTTTGCAGGTTTTCCTACTTACAAAGCATGTAGAGGTCTGTAATTTTTATCATAGGTACACTTCAACTGTGAGAGACGGAATCTAAAACAAAAATCCAGAAAATCACATTGTATGATTTTTAAGTAATTAATTTGCATTTTATTGCATGACATAAGTATTTGATACATCAGAAAAGCAGAACTTAATATTTGGTACAGAAACCTTTGTTTGCAATTACAGAGATCATACGTTTCCTGTAGTTCTTGACTAGGTTTGCACACACTGCAGCAGGGATTTTGGCCCACTACTCCCTACAGATCTTCTCCAGATCCTTCAGGTTTCGGGGCTGTCGCTGGGCAATACGGACTTTCAGCTCCCTCCAAAGATTTTCTATTGGGTTCAGGTCTGGAGACTGGCTAGGCCACTCCAGGACCTTGAGATGCTTCTTACGGAGCCACTCCTTAGTTGCCATGGCTGTGTGTTTCGTGTCGTTGTCATGCTGGAAGACCCAGCCACGACCCATCTTCAATGCTCTTACTGAGGGAAGGAGGTTGTTGGCCAAGATCTCGCGATACATGGCCCCATCCATCCTCCCCTCAATACGGTGCAGTCGTCCTGTCCCCTTTGCAGAAAAGCATCCCCAAAGAATGATGTTTCCACCTCCATGCTTCACGGTTGGGATGGTGTTCTTGGGGTTGTACTCATACTTCTTCTTCCTCCAAACACGGCGAGTGGAGTTAGACCAAAAAGCTCTATTTTTGTCTCATCAGACCACATGACCTTCTCCCATTCCTCCTCTGGATCATCCAGATGGTCATTGGCAAACTTCAGACAGGCCTGGACATGCACTGGCTTAAGCAGGGGGACCTTGCGTGCGCTGCAGGATTTTAATCCATGACGGCGTAGTGTGTTACTAATGGTTTTCTTTGAGACTGTGGTCCCAGCTCTCTTCAGGTCATTGACCAGGTCCTGCCGTGTAGTTCTGGGCTGATCCCTCACCTTCCTCATGATCATTGATGCCCCACGAGGTGAAATCTTGCATGGAGCCCCAGACCGAGGGTGATTGACCGTCATCTTGAACTTCTTCCATTTTCTAATAATTGCGCCAACAGTTGTTTCCTTCTCACCAAGCTGCTTGCCTATTGTCCTGTAGCCCATCCCAGCCTTGTGCAGGTCTACAATTTTATCCCTGATGTCCTTACACAGCTCTCTGGTCTTGGCCATTGTGGAGAGGTTGGAATCTGTTTGATTGTGTGTGGACAGGTGTCTTTTATACAGGTAACGAGTTCAAACAGGTGCAGTTAATACAGGTAATGAGTGGAGAACAGGAGGGCTTCTTAAAGAAAAACTAACAGGTCTGTGAGAGCCGGAATTCTTACTGGTTGGTAGGTGATCAAATACTTATGTCATGCAATAAAATGCAAATTAATTATTTAAAAATCATACAATGTGATTTTCTGGATTTTTGTTTTAGATTCCGTCTCTCACAGTTGAAGTGTACCTATGATAAAAATTACAGACCTCTACATGCTTTGTAAGTAGGAAAACCTGCAAAATCGGCAGTGTATCAAATACTTGTTCTCCCCACTGTAGATAACCCATTCAACGTCAAAATGAGCCAAATTTTTCTTTTAATCAAAATAATGATTTGACTGCTCACCATATAGCAATCTATATGATATTTAAATGGCTAGGGATCTTTGACAGTCTGAAAGATATGTTGTGGTCCTCAATGTGAAAATGGCGGAAAACAACGACCCCGGGACTGAAGTAATGATCATCTCAGGTATATTTACAAGTGATGGAGTGTGGTTGATGACTGATGTGGCCGCACACGGACACTAAGCTCTAAATCTAATATCTATTAAATACAACCGCAAAAGACCCCTGCCTGACCAGCAGCACACAGGACTTCAACTATAGTTGCGAGAGGTGAGAATAACTTCATATTATCCACAGTCCGAGCACATTTCACTCATGTCTGTGTTCAAGTGAATCGCCATGAAACGCCCTTTATCTACAAAGGCACTGTAGTCCATTTTGGACAGCGCTGCTATTATGGTCTGTCGAGGTCCGTCTCCCCCACCCTGCGCGGTCCTCTCCTTTTTTCACTAACATCTCCACACGGACTCCTCTGTCTCACTGTTAAGTGGGGAAACGTTCCTTTGAAATGCTTGAAGATATGAGAGCGACTAAGATTGATTGGCCTTAGGTGACCTATAAGCTTACTCTCCAATGATTTCACCAGTGAACCTCAAATTACAGTATTGAGGATTTAGATGTAGTATTTATCGAGTTAGTCAGGTGTGGCCTAAAAATCAAGAGATCGCAAAACACAGATATTTGGTACTGTCATTTCACGCATGTGCGCATGCACGCACACACAATGAAATACCTACCTAAAGATAGCACTCAACTACTATAATCTCCTAATACACATACATTTTCCCTCATGTTAGGATGATTTCACACCCCTGTAATCGTTAGGGGGAGGGCTGGAGAAATACGGCGTTATGAGAGTTGTGCCTGGGAGACCACAATGGGCATACAGATTACAGAAACAAGCCATTTAGCAAGTAGACATCTCAGAGATTAACTCTATCTCAGCTAGGCTATAGCAAGTCAACGGAGAGAGCCTTAATTGTGCTAACAGAACACCACATAACCATATTGATAATGATTCTACTGAAATCAGACTACCTTATGATAAATGTGTAATATCAGGAAATCTACACGTTTAAGGTACAGACGCTAACTGTTTGTCTCGTCTAGACCCTGATTTACCAATCTTATGTCTGAACCAACTCAGTATGTAATGTGCTACTAATGAACGAGCAGGCCCATTGGCAGGCAGGCGGGCAGCTCTAATTCTCCTTCACAGGCGATCATGTTGCAGCGGAGAGCCAGATCAATACCATTTGCTCGATACACGGGAGGACTGGAATCTATAAAAGCGCTTTTATTGAGTAATTAAACACCCATTACAGTCCCGGGCAGCCAAACAATAAATTTGATCATCCTCTAAGACGCAGATCCACAGTGGTGATTAATACCCGGGTGAATGCATGGCCAGGGTGACATAAAGGCCCTCGACTAGATGACATTATGCTAAGGCCTATAGCCTAGCGAGCTAATACCGTACTGTAAACAGGACTGGATTGCCTTCCAAGGGAGCAGGGATTCTAGTGCTTACAGAACAAATTCAGGTGTGGTAATGTAGTGAGCTAGCACAGAATATTCCCGTAACATTCCCTAAACGTTCTCCTTTGGTTTTCCTACAACGTTCTTGGAACCAAAATGTGTTAGCTGGGTAGTACCTTCTAAAGGTTGTTACAAATATTCTGCTATTAGAATTATCAGAGGAGAATGCTTGGGAAAGGTGTTCTGTAGCAAATAACTGGGTTACATTGTAAAATTCATGAAAAGAGAGGGATAACTGACATTGGCACAGGACAAATATGGGTCAGTTGAAATGTTGCTGTATTACTAGCTTCAATAAAACCCATTTTGGAACAGCAAACAGTAAATCAACCTTTGCTTACTTATTTAATGTGGTGCTTGGAAGATAAACCATAAAATTATCACCTATAGCCATCTCTAAATTGACAAATATGTTTGACCCTAAGATAAATTTACAGTTACGAGTTAGTGATGGGGGGGAAAAAACGATAGTTACTGTAGATATCGGTATATTATTTTGGACGATATTTCGTGTCGTGTCGTTTTGACAATATTGCAATATTATTTTTGCGCTAGTTGGCTGTACCTTAACTAAAACACATTTTTTCCTTTATAGCTTGTTCATCTTCTTTCCATCTTCGAATCGCAATACATATAGAATCGTGAGAATCACAATCCATATTGTATCAACACCTAAGTATGGTGATAATATTGTACCGTGAGGTCCCTGCCAATTACCAGTCCTATCTACTACCACTTTAAAAATACTCACACTCCTTTTCATAATATTGCAAAAATGATTTTATTCCGTTCATACGGCCCACCGCAGTTCTTTTTAAAAACTTTTTTAAGGACCCATGCTTTTTACACTTTCCCAACTTGCCAAAATACCCACAATGTCGCCCTTGTTGGAGAGCGTTTAGCCTTGTTGCGCCAACAATATGGCGTCTGGGTAATTCTTCTTAAATATGAATGGTCCATTCAGTCTGCTCAATGGACTCTTCTGGCAAAACCCCCCTTTTCTTTTCTGACAACAATATTCAGCGCAGTGCTCTTGGCAGTTTCCCGGCCAAAGTAACAAAAGAGGAACTCGAATACGTCGCTGACGGTTTCAAAAGCATTAAGCCTTCAGTGAAATGCCTAGTTCCTGACGAAAGCAAAGTGATTTGACAACAATGGACAAATCATACAGTGGTTTATGAGCTTTGCAGAACACAATGGCAGTCTTTTTTCCAAAGCACACATTAGTAATCATGTCATTGAGCCCCCCCAGGGTTCTCATTGGCCCGGAGGAGTGTGGGGAACAGGATTAATGTGTCGACCGGGTGGAGGGTGGAAGTTGGCCAAGTCTCTCAATTCAACACACTGCCTAAATGTGATGAGGTTCTTTTGCCACACAGAAGAACAGAACAGAAACACATACAGGAAGAACACACACTGATTTTTGCATGTTTCCCATCTAATAAGACTAAAACAAGCGAGTGGCGAGTTAAAAGTAGAAGAGGATATATCTCCTACATGTCAAACAAAACCGGTTTAAAATAATGGAAGCAATTGAATCGGTTGTCTTAAAAAAAAAGATTCTGCCTCTTTGACGCAAAACAACTCCCACGACTGATGCACACCCACTCAAAAGTCAATACCACACGTGTATCTGCCTATATGGATAATGTATGAAACTAGGTTGAGGAGCTCGGAGCTGCATCTCATTACCCAGCGCATACAGTACCATCCTACATTATCCTTGCAGCCAAACCCTGCACCTGACACAAAACACACAAGAACTGATAGAGACTAACACACAAATAGGCACGCACACCCACAAAGATACAAACATGCTTGCATACACATTGCCACACACAGACACACACCCTTCTCCACAGGTCCCCCGCAGATCAACCTGATTATGCACACGCTTCTGCTGGACGCGGCACTTTACAAAACACTTTTCTCCTCCGTCCTCGCTGTCTGATTCTCACCATTCCCTCCCGGAGACAGGCCACAGGCTGCCGTGCTGGCCGTGCCACACACACACACACACACACACAACACACCCAGCCCAGCCACTCAAGGTCCTTTGTGCCACCCCCTGGCAACCTGCCAAGCTGTCACACACACACACACACACACACAGCTCTGCGGAGAGAGGGGCTGGGTGAATGAAAATGCCAGACAGGGACTTACTTGACCGTGGCTGACAAGAGAAAGAGAGAGAGAGAAATTGCGCGATTCTCCAATGATGGTCTGCCTAATCAAGCTGTACACCAGCCGAGACGCACAGAGTAAGATATAAGATCAGATCACAGGCAGAAGAGAGATGAGAGATGACTCAATTCTCTCTCTCTCTCTCTCTCTCTCTGCTGCTGTCTTTCTCTCTCCCCCCAGCAGCCCTGAAAAAAGCAGTCATCGTTTAATAACTGGTTCCCTCATCAGGCAAATGAACGCGAGGCCGCTTCGCATATCAATGCACCGTTTAACTCAGATGTCCATATCAATAACTTAATTAGAATTGCAGAAGGTCTCATTTGAAAATACAATGTACAGGATAAGCCGTGGTCTATTGTGGATCTAACGAAGCCGAATATCCGGTAGCGGGACGTTGGCTTTAATAAGTCTTTAGCATATTTAACTTTTCCCATCATCTCGGTAGAATGTGTTAATATCTAAGAGAGAATCTTAGCGATGGGTAGTATGGAGAGATTGAGCAGGAGAGAAGCCACGCGGGGTGAGAAATTACTGATTAAAATTCCAAATGTGCAGTGAAAAAAAGCGAGGGGGAAAAAATCCATAGCTTCGATTTGATTAAACCTATGAAAATGGTGCATTACATCAAAAAACAGGTGAACTTCAAACACTTTGAGCACTTGCCATGCACAGGGAAGATATTATTTTAATTCCTGTATTCACACCAAGGTGAATTCAGCTGAACTCTGGATGAAGAAACAGTGTGATGTTCCCGAGATGTGTGCTGTCTGTCTCAGTGTTCACAGACGAGTATAGTTGCATGATGGGTAAAGTGTTTTAAACGGTAGATGGTCACTAGTGGACTGTTGTCTGACACTGCTTCTCCTTACAGGCCACACACTGATTCCTTTACTTGTCCACTAATTTACGACCACAAATCTCAACACACAGCTGGACTCTCACACTTGTCTTTCTTCTGCACCATACACAATTACAACGTCAGGAAAAAAACTCCCTGAAACACACTTGTAATGGATCCACCACCATGCGAACATGTTGAATGTATTTTACGTTAAAAATATATAATTATAATAGATTTTACAATAATGGGGCCCACTCAAAATAGCATACTCAAAATACTAAATGAATACAAAAGTGCTGACTATCGTCACCATAATGAAAACATCCATACATACAAAAAAGACATCCCTCCCCTTATTACTGGGTATATGGTGATACCTAAAGTACTGTGCCTTCAGAAAGTATTCATACCTCTTGACTTATTCCACATTCTGTTGTGTAACAGCTTGAATTCAAAATGTATTACATGTATTTATTTTCATTTATACACAATACCCCATAATGACAAAGTGAAAACATGTTTAGACATTTTTTTGCAAATGTATTGAAAATTTAATTTAATAAATGTCTGATTTACATAAGTATTCACACCCCTGAGTCAATACTTTGTATAAGCACCTGCAAAGATTACAGTTGTGAATCTTTATAGTTAAGTCTAAGAGCTTTGCACAACTGGATTGTGCAGCATTTGCCCATTATTCTTTTCAAAATGATTCAAGCTCTGTCAAATTGGTTGTTGGTCATTGCTAGACAACCATTTTTAGGTCTTGCCATTGATTGTCAAGTAGATTTAAGTCAGAACTGTAACTTGGGCCCTCAGGAATATCCACTGTTATCTTGGTAAGCAACTCCAGTGTAGATTTGGCCTTGAGTTTTAGGTTATTGTCCTTCTGAAAGGTGAATTCATCTCTCAATGTCTGGTGGAAAGCAGACAACCAGGTTTTCCTCTAGAACTTTGCCTGTGCTTAGCTCCATTCCATTTATTTTTTATCCTGAAAAACTCCACAGTCCTTAACGATTACAAGCATACCCATAACATGATGCAGCCACCACTATGCTTGAAAATATGGAGAGTGTACTCAGTAATGTGTTGTATTAACACAAAAAAATTATTGCTTTGCCACATTTTTTTGCAGCATTACTTTAGAGCCTTATTGCAAACAGGATGCATGTTTTGGAATATTTCTATTCTGCACACGCTTCCTTCTTTTCACTCTGTCAATTAGGTTGGGGTTGTTGAGTAAATACAATGTTGTTGATCCATCCTTAGTTTTCTCCTATAACAGCCATTCAACTCTGTAACTATTTTAAAATCACCATTGGCCTCATGGTGAAATTCCTGAGCAGTTTCCTTCCTCTCCGACAACTGAGTTTGGAAGGACAGCTGTATCTTTGTAGTGACTGGGTATATTGATTAGAAGTCAACCAATTAATCGGAATGGCCGATTAATTAGGGCCGATTTCAAATTTTCATAACAATCGTAATCAGCATTTTTGGACGCCGATTATAGCCGATTTTATTGCAATCCACGAGGAGACTGCGTGGCAGGCTGACCACCTGTTACACGAGTGCAGGCAGCAAGGAGCCATGGTAAGTTGCTAGCTAGCATTAAAGTTATCTTATAAAAACAATCAATCTTAACATAATCACTAGTTAACTACACATGGTTGATGATATTACTAGTTTAACTAGCTTGTCCTGCGTTGCATATAATCAATGCCTTGCCTGAAATTGTGTCACTTCTCTTGCGTTCAGTGTAAGCAGAGTCAGGGTATATGCAGCAGTTTGTGTCGCCTGGCTCGTTGCAAACTGTGTGAAGACCATTTCTTCCTAACAAAGACCGTAATTAATTTGCCTGAATTTTACATAATTATGACATAAAATTGAAGGTTGTGCAATGTAACAGCAATATTTAGACTTAGGGTTGCCACCCATTCGATAAAATACGGAACGGTTCTGTATTTCACTGAAAAGATAAAAGTTTTGTTTTCGAAATGATAGTTTCCGGATTTGACCATATTAATGACCTAAGGCTCGTATTTCTGCATTCATTATATTATAATTAAATCTATGATTTGACATTTGATAGAGCAGTCTGACTGAGCAGTGGTAGGCAGCAGCAGGCTCGTAAGCATTCATTCAAACCACACTTTCCTCCGTTTGCCAGCAGCTTTTCGCAATGCTTGAAGAACAGCGCTGTTTATGACTTCAAGCCTATCAACTCCCGAGATTAGGCTGGCTATACTATAGTGCCTATTAGAACATCCAATAGTCAAAGGTCTATGAAATACAAATTGTATAGAGAGAAATAGTCCAATAATTCCTACAATAACTACAACCTAAAACGTATTAACTGGGAATATTGAAGACTCATGTTAAAAGGAACCACCAGCTTTCATATGTTCTCATGTTCTGAGCAAGGAACTTAAAACGTTAGCTTTTTTACATGGCACATATTGCACTTTTACTTTCTTCTCCAAAACTGTGTTTTTGCATTATTTAAACCAAATTGAACATGTTTTATTATTTATTTGAGACTAAATGGATTTTATTTATGTATTATATTAAGTTAAAATATAAGTGTTCATTGTTCATTCAGTATTGTTGTAATTGTCATTATTACAAATATATATTTCTGGTCCTCCAATAATCGGTATCGGCGTTGAAAAATCATAATAGGTCAACCTCTAATATTGATACACCATCCAAAGTGTGTATCAAATGTCTGCTTGTTTTATTATGTGACTTCTTAAGCACATTTCTACTCCTGGACTTATTTAGGCTTGCCATAGCAAAAGGGTTGAATACTTATTGACTCAAGGCATTTCAGCTTTTCATTTTTTATTAATTTGTAAAAATGTCAGAAAACATAATTCCTCCTTGACATTATGGGGTAGAAAAAGTAAAGGGGTGTGAATACTTTCTGAAGGCAATGTATATCTGCTCTTAGCCCAGATACAGTAAAAGTTTTACTGCGCTAAACCAGATACTGTACATCAGGAGACCTCTTTCTCTCCTAAACCCCCACAAGACACAGGGCTGTCAGCACTCAGAATGATAACAGCATGATGACAGTCTGAGGGAGGGGAAGAACAAACAGATCACTGTTCAAATGGCTAGAGGAAGGATTTAGGCGTTTGTCTCTGGGACTATCATACTTTCCAAAAGAATGCCTTTGCCCATACACTGTCAGTCAGAGGAACACCAAACACACACAAAAACATCTAAACAGACAGCCAGAGCTGACAGACTGATCCAAAAGAAATGAAGGAGGAGGAAGAGGAGGAGGGGGTGGAGGAGGAGAGCGAGGAGGGGCAGGCTGGATGTCAAGGATTTACGGATTGGCGGCCGTTCATCTTTGCAGCAGCAGAACGAACGCTCCTTCGTCTCACAGACAGTGTAGCAACAGACAGCTGCCTCCCGTTTCCAGCGCTGTGTGCCTCTCTAACTTAGATCACTGAGAGAGTTGTCAGCACACACAGAGAGACACGCACAAAGACAACATAGCCAGCTGCCACAAGTCCAGGGACTAGTTTTTGGGGACAGAGAGCGAGAGCGAGAGAGAGCGAGAGCGCGCGAGAGAGAGAGAGGGGGATTTGCAGGAGCCAGGCTCCCTTGGGGTCATTCCTCGCTCGCTGAAACGGGGAGAGCACAAAAGACAACACTTAACATATTTGCTAAAAGATGACAACCCTGCCTAGATCTCATTTGAAGCCGGCCTTTGTTAGGAGCGGCAGACGAGAGAAGTCCACTGATATTTGCGAGAGAGAGAGCGTCTGACAAGTGTCTCTTTCTTTAACATTACAAGGAATCCATCTACATACATCTTCCACAGCAGTAATTCCCCAGGGTGCAGTATATGCAAGGGAGTCATTTTGGAACGTTAATAAGAGAGAGGGCTTCTTTAATGGTAAACATTACAGACGTTTTGAAACTGTCAGGCTAATTCCTGTCTTTAGTCCCACAGGGAATAGTCCAGCTAGCCTTAACGCCAAACCGCTCTCTGTATTCACTCTGAGTCAGAGAGAAAATCACTCGCTAGATAAACAAAGTAATCGAGAGGAGACTGTTGTATATTAGTGTCTCTGTTTGCGAAGACCGTTTTCTTTAACCCTCTCTAATATCTCTACTATCCCCTTCATTATCTCTTTGAGCAACTATTACGACGCTTCTGACAAAGACATAAAATGAGGCATTACGTACACAATGAGGGGAATCATTTGTGCTGTCAATTTCAGTTTCTAATGTAGTTTGGATATGTAGTGGATAGTGAACTTTAGTGTTTAGATCTTTAGTACAACATTATAATACTATGTGAAAGTGAATGCACACACAACACACCTACACACACTCCACCCCCCGTCCCACACACACACAACACACCTACACACACTCCACCCCCCGTCCCACACACACACACACACAACACACCTACACACACTCCACCCCCCGTCCCACACACACACAACACACCTACACACACTCCAACCCCCGTCCCACACACACACACACACACACACGACTCTCATTACATCAGCAACAGCCAGTATAAATGACACGGGGTATAAGTCACTCTCTGTGCCTGTAGCCTCCACAACTTCCCTCACTCTATCAATTTATCAGGAGAACCACCGGGTAGAAACACACGGTTAGGGGACTGCTCAGTGCATACCAACTATCCATCACCACACTAAACAGCGTAGAATGTCAACTTCTTTATTTAGGAAATAACCAAATTAAATCCAGTAAATATCAGTACAGATAGTTGGGCTGATATTTAAAAAATGAATAAATTGTGTTAAATGTTCACACAGGCTTTTGCCTTGACTTATGCAACAAGAGACCACTCATCTGTAGGGGCCCAAACTGAGATATTTGGATTTGCAAACAGGCTCCACGATGTGCGTAATAGAATCTAAAACAGAATACAGATGTGCTGTATATACCAAGCAAAATACATTTCAGAACGAATCAAGCAACAGCGTTACAGCAAGGGGACATTTTTGCAATGCAACGGAAGATCTTGATCTGAAACACTCTTCATCTTTATTCCAGAGAAGTTCTTGGCTGCGTTGGCCTACACTATAACAAGCTGCATTATGTGGGCTAATCTAATGAAAACAAATCTATTCTATCATTCAGCAAATATACAGTGGATTTACATGAAATGAATGAATTAGTAAAGTAAGGAGGTGGAAAAGGACAGTCAACCAACATATGTGACTAACTACACCCCGAGCTGTGATGCGTTTCTAAGAGAGAGCGAGAGAGAGAGAGAGAGAGAGAGAGAGAGAGAGAGAGGCTAATATTAACATTCATCTCTATACTAAACGTATAAAACAACAAGTGAAAACATAGTGGCAAAATTAACATGACAAATGAACAAAATGTTGATGTTGAAGAAAGTAGGCTGAGTCCTATTTGTTATTTCTAGGTAGCTTAACTTGAACATACAGAGAAATACAAATTAGACTTGGTGCATAACATTCTATCTGGCCTACCTTGCGATGAATGCTACACTACATTACCTAAAGAACAAACACTCTTTTTTTGTGACTTCGTAAAAGTTCATTCTTGTCCCTTTTGAATTGCACACCTTACATAATACTTTGTAAGATGCATACGGATCAACGCCACAAAGCCAGTCCAGAAATGGGATAGGCCTAAATCTATGTTCACATATTCAGGATGAAGTCGAATTATTGTCATGCTCATTCAGGATATTTTGGTTTTGATGCAAAATATCTCAATATTCTTTTATCAATTTTAAATATGTGTCTAATAGCCTAACTAGGCTATATATTTCAGTGTTCAATGTTGATAAAAGGCTAATGGTGACAAAGATGGCCTCTTAATGTGCTATTAATAGCTGCTTAATTACAGCTGTTTGCCATTTCTGATGAGGTTAATAATCAATTACTATCTACAATTCTGATTTGTAGGGTAGGCTTCTGGTATAAGATAAACATTATATTAAAACAAATTACTGATATATTACTGATATATTTTGATTACATTACAGTTTGTTTGCCACACCCGAGACTAACAAAAGTCAACCTTGCAGTCTATTCTCCTAATATTTTGATTATACTCATTTACTAGTAGTATATCCGTAATAACAAAGTTTGAAGATTAGTATAACACGTTTACCGGTATATTCGTCATAATTTACGCAGACTAATATATTCTGAATATAGCCTACATAACAAGTGGACCCGGGACACATTCCTGTTAGCCTACTATTGCCCAAGCTCAGCGCGTGAAAGGGGTTCTGGGTGCAGCAATTCCCGAAAACATATCGGCATCATAATGATGTGCATTCAAAGCCAGCACAGACAAACGCCAAGGGTCCGTTTGCATTCACGGCGACCATCTGATGCGAGAAATATTACATTATGTATACTATAGTAATCATTTGTTTTCCGAGAGTGGCAACAATTCGGCCTAGACAGAGTATGATAAAAAAAAAAAAATGTCTTAATTTGGACACAAGCCTGAGGATGATAGCATGGGAAAATCAACATGTAGGCCTTCATTGCTAAACTCTCACAAAACAATGTGCACGCATGCAACATATCTCATCATACATACATCAGTCATATTTCCTGTCATTCTTTTAAAGAAACGGACACAAAACGCATGCTTGGAAACAAGCACGGTCAAAACAACCACAATTAAAAAAACTAAAAAAACAAGTTAATCAAATGAAAGATTGGGAAAAAAATAACCTACCATAGACGCTGCTGCTACTGATCATTTCTTGCTGCGAATAACGGGGAAGAAGAGGGGAGAGCATTGGAATTGGAATTTGGACGAGGAGGAATTCCAAAGGTTGTTTTACATAAGAAGCACTACTCTCCACTCGCACATTTCAGTTTAACGGGAGTCGTTCTAGTCAGGGCTACTAAAGACCCATCTAACCTACACGCATACTAGTACAAGGAAAGTGGACCCTGTCGGCAAAACGCAGTTGGATAGCGCTGTAGAGGCGGGAGCAAAACATATGATGGTGCAGTCACTTGGTTCACACCAGATCATTTCCGCATTGATTGCTGTATTATGTTATCGAGAAAGTTACATGTGGTGATACCGCTCTCGCCTAATAAAATACACCAGCTCTAGCATAGGCTACTCTCGTGCTTTAACAATAGATGGTGTGTCACAAGGACTGTGACATTGCATCCGCTGATGCGAAAGATATGATGCCTAAGGATACTTGTTGTAATCACCGTATGCATGTATAAAAGTTGGCTACTTTTAAAACTATTCAAATATCGGTCCAGCACCCCCCCACACACAAGCACTGTCATTCGAACCGAGCAATAGCAATTGGATAGCCTACATAAGAACACAACATACCCATGCGGTTTTAAGTGACACTAATCCAAAACGCAAATGCGCTACTTTACGATCCTAAAACGAACAAACTCGTTGATAAATGCATTACAAAAGCAATACAACTTGTTTTTAACAGTGAATGCTTAAATCCCTTATGATTCATTGCGTCTCGGAGGGTGGTGGTGTCTTTACGGATAAAGCGCTTGGGTTCCCTGCTAAGGCAAGACTCGCCTAATATCGGCTACTTTAATTGCGGACATCTCGAATCCAGTTCTGGAAAGGCTTACCTGTATGTGCGACAGGTCGACCTCTGGGGTTAGAGCAACATCGATCCACGGTAGAGCTTGCTGATGAATGACTTGCGGTGGGTTAAGCGAGGCTGCGTGGGATTTAAAACCATTCCAAGTTAGCGCAGGCAACAATGACCACAGCCACTGCCATGTTGGAATTTCAAACCCTAAAACAGCTGCTTCGGAGACTGACCAATATGCCTCACAATGCGCATGCGTCTAGCTGTAAAGACCAGAAATTCAAAGTCCCGCGTAAAGGGGTAATTATGCAAGGTTTTTATCTTGTTATACCAACAGACATCGAGGCAACATTGTATTGGGAAATAAGCAGAAGCTCGTGATTGTGTTCAAGTAAAAGCTACAGCAGACTATTGTAGGCTATGAGATTGGATCTGTCTAAACAGATACTTTTAATCTATGGATTATTTGTAATTGCGAACTGATCATTTTTTTAAACAATTGCAAATAAGAAATCAATAACCATTGTCCCATATTTAGAGAACAATCTGGGAATGTAGCCTATTGTGTGATTGCTGTGTGACACACGCGCGCACACACAGACACACGCACTCATTCCACTAGTCCTAGTTCTGTATTTCCCAATGATAATTATAGCACCAATGTCGAATTATCTATCTGAGTCCTAATTAGACCTGAACTGTCCCAGTTAACACACTATCAGAGCATCAGTAGGGAGATCACATTTAAACAAGACATCAAAGATGGAACAACTGTCAGATGAAGTTCAGTGTGTCAAATAAAGGCTCAATTGAAATATCCCAATCGTCATGGATGATATCTTTTATTTATTTACACAATCAAAGTCCTGGTAATGAGAGCCAGGAATTAGATTTATATACAGTTGAAATAAAGAGAATAAGTTAATTTAAAAAATAGTGAGATATCTGAGATTGTCTACACTTACCTGCGCGCACGTGCACAACGCACGCAAACGTACACAGGCGCGCATGTGTGAGTGTGCGCGCGCACACACACCTAGACACACAAAGAGGTTCAATTGGGAATTCTTTTTTAAAGTGCTATAAAACTGTCCCCAAAAGGGATGGCTATTTCGATGACCATTTTGAACAGAGAATCACTTCAAATCTCACTGTATGCTCCCATCTGTTCCACTCTGTTCCCTTTCAATTTAACCCCTGATCACACATGGCCTGGCTGGCTGACTGACTGGCTAGGGCTGGCTCTATAGGTAGGGTTTCACTGGCCTTTTACGGGACCTCTGGTTTGGACATCATCAGTTCAGCATGGAGCTATTCCAAATCCCAGTGCTCCAGTTCCCATCACACCTCCCAAAACAGGTTCCAATGTAGGTCTACCACCTTGTGGTCCCCAGGTATACCTCCAGACAGTGAGACAGACCATCAGACAGACAGATAGACAGACAGACCAACAGACAGACAAGCAGACAGACAAGCAGACAGATAGACCAACAGACCGACAGACAAGCAGACAGATAGACCAACAGACCGACAGACAAGCAGACAAGCAGATATTTACACTGAGTGTACAAAACATTAGGAACACCTGCTCTTTCCATGACATAGACTGACCAGGTGAATCCAATTGAAAGCTATGATCCCTTATTGATGTCACCTGTTAAATCCACTTGAATCAGTGTAGCTGAAGGGGAGGAAACAGGTAAAACATTATCTTTAAGCCTTGAGACAATTGAGTGTGTATGTGTGCCATTCAGAGGTTGAATGGGCAAGTCAAAATATTTAAGTGCCTTTGAATGGGGTATGGTAGTAGGTGCCAGGCACACAGGTTTGAGTGTGACAAGAACTGCAACACTGCTGAATTTTTCAAGCTCAACAGTTTCACGTGTGTTTCAAGAATGGTCCATCACCCAAAGGACATCCAACCAACTTGACACAACTGTGGGAAGCATTGGAGTCAACATGGACCAGCATCCCTGTGGAACGCTTTCGACACCTTGTAGAGTCCATGCCCCGACAAATTGAGTCTGTTCTGAGGGCAGAAGGATGTTCCTAATGTTTTGTGCACTCACCGTATTTGCATGTTTTGTTCACATGTTGAGTAAATCTCACCTTTATTTTGTTGCAAAAAAAGTATTTGACAGATTAAGAGAATTTTATCCCTCCCCATTATGTTGAAATCTGGACTCTAAAATGGACTGCGGCTGATAGGAGGCCACAGCTGAATGTGAGTCACACTATTAGGAGTGGTACTGCTGTGGTGATAGAAAGTGACGCAACAGAGACAGAGGGTTGAATCAGTAGGAGGGTTTGGGGGCTGAGAATGGAGGGGGTTTTGGCTCGCCCTTGTGTGTGCCAGCCACTGTGATGGTGTACCTACGTGGCTGTGAGGTCCACACAGCTGCTGACTGGCTTGGAGGTCATTCTGAGATACAGCCACGCTGTTATTCTTGATGGTGCCATGGGTGTGTAAACACACACTCACACCCACACAAATGCACACATATACAAACACACATGCGTACACACAAATATACACAAACACATGCATGCACATGCAGTATACACACACGCACACACATGCAAACACGCACGCAAGGATACACACACCTCGTGTCCGGCCTTTTGTCCTTGTGTCAGCAGGCAGGACACATGGAATTATTTGACTTCTTTGACGTCTCCTTTTCTTCCCGTATAATATCCACACTTCACATACACTCCGAATTTCTTCAGAATTCTGTTGGTTCCTCTCTATTTCTGTAATATTTTTGTCCCTTTCTGTTGGATCTACCACATTATAATTTTTTGTAGGAAATGGTGGAGTACCTAGATTATTTCAGACTTGATGTAGATAGTACTGTGTAGGCTCCACACATAAATTACCCTCCTGTGGTAGGCAGAATATTTGCATCTAATTTGCAAATTGCAGTAAAGACAGCAATTCAGGTGATACTGAATATTCAACGGTAGCATGAAATATTTGACACTAATCTGTAAAATACCACCTCGTGTACGAATCCCTCAAAGTCATCTATCATTCGGATTTAGTTTTCAAATTAACCACAAGTCCAATTTGAAAGTGAATTTGCAAGAGAGCTCAGTCCGCCACCACCAATATTATTCGCTAAGAGTAACGGATAGGCTAGATAGACTGTGTGTGTGTGCGCGAGCGTGCGTGCGCGCGTGTGTGCGGGCGAGCGTGTGTGTATACTGTATGTGTAAGCATGGCCTTGTTGAATTTGAGCAGGCCTAGCCGTGATTTAACTACTACATTAATCTAAATGGATTTGAAGTCATTAACCATTTCAGAGGTAATGATGTGGTACTACCACTAATGAGCTTTAGCTCTTAATTGAATAGGAGGGGGTGTACGGTGATGCTAAACCCACAGTAGACATTCACTCCACCCTCCTCGTTTCCGTCCTACCACACACACACACACACACACACACACACACACACACACACACACACACACACACACACACTGTAGACACACACATGCATGTGACATGTGGTGACGCACGCACACATACACACCCTCGACGTTGACACCGTTTTTCCTTCCACACACTCACAGGGGTTAGAGAAGGGGTTCCTAGTCACGTGACTGTCTGGACTACAGCCCCTCCGCCCGAGGACTTTGATGTCACCCTTCATCACTTCAAGACCACAAGCTGTACTTTTGCTTTACAGCAATTACAGGAGAAATACATGTGTTTTTTTTTCCAGTCATCATGAAAATGAAAAGAAAAACATTGTCTGGTGTCACATTATGATTGGATTATGCATTATTTAGTAGGCCACTGAAGTGCCGGATCCAAAAACATCTTAAAAAGCTTAATTTGAGATGCATCTCGTCCTTAAAAACAAAACAAGAAGCTTTGTATAAAGGTAAAGTAGTTCTATCAACTGTCACACAGATCAAACATTTAAATTGAGAGAATGTGTTTTTACATACATTAAGAATACAAATCTATTTTCCTTCCTTGATGTCTATAATCCTCAAATCACAGATATAATTGTACTCCTCGCTTATAAATCATTATGCAAACATTTAACCTGCCATATTTATGAACAGACAAAGACGTCAAGTACAATTTGAATGAAGCTGAAATCTAACATACAAATCTCTCCTTTCTAAATTCCCTAGAATACATATGCAACACAATACGTTCCCTTGGTAATAGTACCTATGTGAAATAAGATTGTGTTGGTGTCTCTTATCAAGTAGAGCTACATTGCATAGAAACCCCCAGTGAATAGAGAACACTGATATAAATATAACACCCTCAAAAGCAATGAAAGCCTAAGGGAGAAAAATGAGAGTATTTACAATGCAACCCAGTCACTGTTCCATAATGCCTAGTGTTCAGAGAATCAGGAAGGCAATAGACTGAGAAGGCAGGCTGAAAGGCCTGTGTGTCTCTGCTGGTGTGTGGTCTGCTGTCCTTTATGGACTGAGACTAAGACCCTGATGGGTCGGAGCTTAGATTGAACAGAGCCTATTGACAATAAGCTACTAAATCTGGCAATAAAGGCAATGTGATTTACTGTAAACGCCACTGGGCCCACTGAGTCACGGCTAGAGGCGCAAACACATAGGGACACTGGCACACACACACACATTCAGGCACACATTCAGGCACACACACACACACACACACACACACACACACACACACACACACACACACACACACACACACACACACACACACACACACACACACACACACACACACACACACACACACACACACACACACACACACACACACACACACACACACACACTCTCTCCCGCCTGGCTGGTTTGCCTCTGTCTGCTACGTGAGTCGCCCCACACACTCGCTCTGTGCACCCAGTCATGCAGCTCAGCAGCAGTGACTTTGACAAATAACCAGGAAGTCCCACTGTTGGCTTAAAACTCCAAGTTGTTCAGTTGCATTTCTGCATTTGTCCTGCCTTAATGGCTGTGGAAGTGGCTTTCGAGGTAATCTGTCATTGATTGATTAGGTGCTGGCCAAATCCCCTCACCGAGTGCATTGGTAGGCTGGCCGCCCGCTGCTGCTGTTGTGTAAATGTGCAAGGGAATGGCTGTATTAGGGGAGTGTGTGTGTGTGTGTGTGTGTGTGTGTGTGTGTGTGTGTGTGTGTGTGTGTGTGTGTGTGTGTGTGTGTGTGTGTGTGTGTGTGTGCGTGTGCGTGTGCGTGTGCGTGTGCGTGTGCGTGTGCGCGTGCGCGTGCGCGTTAACGCTGCCTGCTACACAAACACACACTTACATCCACTCAGGTGGACAGGCTCATGAGAGGACTCCCACTGCAGTGGGCAAGGACACCAGACATGCTGCTGTTTGTTGTTGCTGCTCAATAGAAACATGCTTTAGGCCTGCGAAACCAGACAGACAAAACATGTCCTTTCCATAAACATGCAGACATGTCGTGTCAGTCAGATTTCAGGTGGTAGCTAATAAGTGTCATTGTATCAACTGCTCTTGATTGGATTATTTATAATAAAGCGCATGATATCAATACAGCACAGTGGATCACTCAGAGCATAGTGGAAAGATGATCACATTGAGAAGTGTTTGCCAATTATATTGCTGTCTAATCCATACATGATAAGGTCAGAATTGTTAAGCATTCATAGGGTAGTCAATACAATGCATTAGGAAAGTATCCAGACCGCTTCCCTTTTTCCACATTTTGTTACCTTCCAGCCTTATTCTAAAATGGATTCAATTACTTTTTTTCCTCATCAATCTACACACAGCAACAAATTGTGCACAATTCTGCCAAAAAAATCAAATGTATATACAGAAATACCTTATTTACATAAGCTCCAGAGTTCCTCTGTGGAGATGGGAGAACCTTCCAGAAGAACAACCATCTCTGCAGCACTCCACCAATCAGGCCTTTATGGTGGAGTGGCCAGACGGAAGCCACTCCTCAGTAAAATACACGACAGTCTGTTTTTTGTTTACCAAATGGCATCTAAAGGACTCTCAGACCATGAGAAACAAGATTCTCTGGTCTGATGAAACCAAGATTGAAACCTGGCACCATCCCTACGGTGAAGCATGGTGGTGGCAGCATCATGGTGGTGGCAGCATCATGCTGTTGGGATGTTTTTCAACTCCCCCAAATAGAGGTGTGCCAAGCTTGTAGCGTCATTCCCAAAAAGACTAGAGGCTGTAATTGCTGCCAAAGTGGCTTCAACAAAGTACTGAGTAAAATGTCTGAATACTTATGTGAATGTGATATTTCTGTAAAAAAAGATATATACATTTGCAAAAAAATTCTAAAAACCTGTTTTTGCTTGGTCATTATAGGGTATTATGTGTAGATTGATGAGGGAATTTAAAAAATATATATTTTTGAATAAGGCTGTAACGTAACAAAATGTGGAAAAAGTCAGGTGGTCTGAATACTTTCCGAATGCACTGTCCATTGTAGACCGTTAAATAGTTGAATGTTTTCCATGTGGTATGCTTTAATGATTAAATTACATTAATTCATATGATATTTGATTTAACACTATGCAATAATTGAAATGTAGTCAAATTAAATCAACATAAAATCACCTGTCCATTTCACATTCTTCCTTCATTCTATATCAGAACCACAACTAAAGAACATCCTCTTAACAGTTCTCAATCAAAGAATAACGTGTTAGTCTCAAAAAAGCCAGAGACGTCTGGGCCATGAACAATTTTACATAAATTTAAATGGAGACACTTAAATGGTAATTATTCCAACTCGGCTCAAATGTGGAACTAACAAATGGAATTCAATCAGTGCTAGCACATAATGACCATCATTAGGCCCCCCAAAAATTATAATGACATCCTATCTGCATTTCAACCTGACGACTCTTTTACGTTGGGATATCGAAGCCAACTCACATCTCCATGGTGATACGCCGTATTTTGTACCATGACTGGTAACCACCTCATTGTTTGTGGCGTAGTCTTCCGCTGAATGAACGCCTGGCTTCATCTAATTAACTACTTGAAAGGTCTATTCTTGAGTTCTCCCTTAATTGAGAGTGGGAGAGTGCTGGCGTCGTTGACCACTATGGCTCTCTGTCTCCTACCTAGGCCTTTTCACATGGTGCAGTCCTGCTCTGGCCTTTTCATATGATAATAACAGTAATACATGCCATTTAGCAGACGTGGTGCACTCCTTTGAAACAGTAGGCATCTTGTATATTCTCTGTCTGGTAATGAGTAAAAATCTCAAGGGATAAAACAATGTGTGAGTGAATGATTGTCCTGATAGTATCACACTCAAATCTTTCAATTAGGGGAAAATCCTGACTTGCCTCAAATGTATATGTACTTTCAACCTTTTTTTTAGGTAACGTTTGAGTACATTATGGGATTGTGCATCTTGGTCCTCAGAGATATGGTATTTCAGTGATGGGTTATTACAGGTGCACTGCAGGTCTACCTCATACAGTATGGGAATGTGTACCTCCTGTTGTTACAGTGAGGGGGTTACAGGTCACAGAGAGCACAGTATTATATTTACTCTGCTTGGTGCAGCACAGACAGCAGCACTCCACAACATCTCATGGTCACCAATGTGTCTACACAATTAGCAGGAGGCTGTGTATGTTCAGCGTGCGCGTGTGTGTGTGTGTGTGTGTGTGTGTGTGTGTGTGTGTGTGTGTGTGTGTGTGTGTGTGTGTGTGTGTGTGTGTGTGTGTGTGTGTGTGTGTAGCTGGGTGTGCTAGACCATGTCCCTGAGGTTTACTCTCCTGATTCAATAGCGCTCCACTTGGATGGACTCAATCTGATAGCTGAGGCCCAATGAAGGCCGCTGTTCAACAGTGCTGCAGGTCCACAGCGGGAAGGTACCTGGTTTTCAGATAGTATCCTACTACTGTGTCCACACCGTACCATGTGTATACAGACACATCCACAACAACAATGGTGTTCCGACAATAGGAGTAGATACAATGTGATTAAATAAAGAAAAATAATGTTGCTATAGTGATAATCAGTGATAATACATTCCACCAGAAACGTATATGTTCCTTGTATGAGTGGAGGGTGTTCCAGTTGATTCTATTTACATTTGTTTCTGATTTTTCTGATTCTCATAATGATTAGCATGCTGTCATGAAGCTGTCTGTAGAAAAGTACCCAAGGTACATACTGTATGCAGTCTATGCTACACCTTTGCACTTCATGGTGCTATTGGATACCAGAGACTACATTCAAAAACCACACTGGATTTAATTCTCCAATCTCTCTGCAAAATGACTTGTGAATTGCATCTGTGCTCGCTAAAAAAATTCCTCTCAGAGCCTGACCATTAATAAAAGAACCTTGGAGAGATAACAAAGAGCTCACCAAAACAGTTGAAATGACCAAAAGATTCAGAAGCCATTTCTTCTAGAATACCTTGAAGATAATGGTATCTTGGCCTGGGTTACAGAGAGTAAAGAGAGAAGCAAAGCTGGGCTGTTGGGGTGCACTGAGGCATTTCCAATTTCAGTTTGAACCCGTAACATTGGCCCGCGTCGTCTGACAAATGACTGCTAATACGAGACCACAGGCCACTTATGGGAGATTATTGTGGGTTAAGGTGAGGCCGTCGGGAAATCCCCATCCAGACAATGTTTTGGAGGATGTGCACGGCTTTGAGTGGAGGTGCAGTACAGGTATAGAATGAGCTGATTTGTCTGCGGGGCAATCACTTAGGGTGACGTTTTTCATCGCGCAAAAGAGCACAGATCTGTGAGGAGACCGTAAAAACGTCTGCAGCACAAATTAAGTTGAAAGGCGACGTTGCACTTTGTGAATACAACAGTAACAGCGGCTAAAGCCGTCAAACAATCATTTGTACCCCAAACAAGGGTGAAATCACCTGTGATTGGTTGATTTGAGGAGACGCGGTTTTGTAAAAAGCTGGCCGCAACACCCATGAGCTTCCACGGTCGGTTATTTAATCTAGTGGCTGGTGCCAGTTTGAAACAGAGAACTTTGTCTGTTTGTGTTCCTGTTCTCCCGTCTTACGAGGAGAACATCTTATCAGGCATGAGAGGGTGTAGCGCGATGCCTTCAGGAAGTATCAGTAAACAATGCTGTAGAATTCCAGGGGCTATATGCTCATGCAAAATGCAGTGCTTTGCTACGGAGCAAGCTAAGCCAGGAGGCCAGGAGAAGCCTGTCTTGACTCGGATAGCTGCATTATCACAACTACATGTAAGTGTGTAAGAACTTGACCTTTGCAATTCAAAACAGATGTAAGTATATGCCTCAGTGACATGGATAGGAAAGTTCAGAGTAAGACAGGCAGACTCACCTCGCATCGGCTCAGTCCTCTCCCGTTTTCTCTCCCTCTTTCTACTGACTCCTTTAATGGAAGAAAATTAAAACGACCCTCAACTCCACACAGCATCCAGTTGTAAATCTCTCTCCCTACGGCTTATAGTTCAAATTAACGGCCCAACTTAAGTATTTGAATTTCATGAATTGTAATAATACTTACATCACAAGATTGTGAAGTCATGTCTCGAACAGCGATGATATGATACATTTAGAACAAAGTGGTCCCCAGATAGATCCTGATGCATTATAATAGAGTTTATTGGCCAACCCCTGAGTGCAGATATTCATGTTTCATACTTGAAGGCTTCGCTGCCTTCCACACTGTAGCGTTTAGTTGGGAGCATTAAGTAGTAAAGGAGATTAAAGGACTGTTGGCTTTTCTTAATAACTGGGGCATTCACTCATGGGGTGAGACATATTTTCAGTCTGATAGCAGTCTGCTGACTACGCCACAGCCTGGCTTAAACAATGAAATTAATATAAAGGCCTTAAAAGCATAGTGATTTACTGGCAAAAGTTAAAGTTAAATACTTCTGATTCATTATGGCATATTGATGAGGTATTTCAAAGCATTTTTATTTGTATTTTGATAGACAAAGTAAAGGTGTTTGCGTACGAGTTTTGCCTGTGCGTTTCTTGTGTGCATATGTGTGTGCGTGTCTGTTAGGATGTGTGTGTTTGGGTGGGACGTGCATCCGTCCATGCATGTCTGTCTCTGTGTGTGTGTGTGTGCCTCTCACGCCCGTGCCTGTGTGTGTGGAGCAGAAGAGGACACAGTTGATGATTCTCATCTCCTTCCTTGTGACTGTGTGGAGTCAGTGAGCCGTGGCAGGGCTGCCATAACTACTAGTTGAGCACTGTCAGCCACATGACCCTCTCCTCTGTACCAGGAGATGTGCTTCCTTGACAGACAGGCCTTTCCAAACAACAGATGTGGGCATTGAATGTCCCACAGAAATGGCAGTGCTTCTTAACTGAGTACTCAACCTCCTGTCACATAGAGTGACTATAAAGTGCATAGATTGCATTTTAAAGAGCATCTTCACGTAGTAAACAATGTTTCAGCTTTTAGCATAGCAACATTGTCCTTTATAGGCTGTACTCCACAAGCTCTGATCAATGTCGGCTAACTGTATTGGCCGTTCTTTGACAAAAAAGCTTCTGCAACACTAGCTGTAGCATATATTTCCTAATGGCCAGATTGAGTCTATCTCTTAACCTTCATGTACCTGCCCTCTCCAGACCAATGCTCCATTCACAATCGATGCCACCTCGGCTAGAGCTGAACAGGCCTTAATAACACACTGGTTCCATATAGACAAACAGGTCAGTGTTATTCTCCTGCTACCTAGCTTCCTGTCCTGTCCCTTCAGTATCTGGGCCCAGCATCTCTGTTTGTGTCTGTTAATTGGGGAGTTAATTGATATGTACCTGAGTTCGATCCTCCTGTGTGTCAGGCTCCATTGCTAGCACCGGGGTCACGACCTGCATCCGGGTGCCGGTCCCCTGAGAGCCAGCCTGCAGCGTGGAGTCTACAGAGCCAGGCCAACTAACACCACAAACAATTAAAACAACTACACTGTCTCTCGGAGTCTCTCTCTGGGTCGCTCTCTCTCCGGGCCTAGAAGGAGTGTTCCATCCATCTACTGCTGTTCTGAAGGAGCCGGGTAAAGGTTTGTCCATCTGCTAGGCTGTTGGCTGGGCCCGATGGTCGTTCCCCTGGCCTATATAACGATGCTGGGGAAAGAGTGGGGCCGGAGAAATCGATACCAGCACAACAGCTGTGTAGCTGGAGGTGGAGGGGGGAAGGTGGGGGAGGTGAGGGATGTTTTGGGGTGTCCTTTTCTAACCACCTGAGCCACTTACAGCATGTGGAAGACAAGAAACCCATCCTGTATTTATGCCATTTGTTTCAACACACAATGATAACCAGTTACTGGTCACTGCATATTTATTATTCAAAACGGCAAAAAAAGGCCTTCAGCCTCATCTGAATAGGGCTGAATCATACAGAATGAATCACCACAACGTCATCTTCTGAGAAAACAACATGAATCATACAGTAACAACAGAACAAATGTACGACGCAATAACAACAGCACATTCCAAGCAGCTCTCTTACAGAGAAGTGTATAGTATAGTGAATGTCGATGTAAATGTAGTTGAAATCCAACTCTCCGCCTGAGCCCTTTGCTCCTCAGTCCTGTTGCATGGCTACCGTCTCCCTAGCCCTCCCTCACAACAAGCAGGGGGAGAGGGAGCCATCCCTGGGTCTAAATATGCAGTGTCCGTGGCTAGGGAGACCTGCTGTCAAAGCCAGTGTGAATCCTAATGATCACAGAGCGGCCTGCGGGCCCCCTCTCTTCCTCTCCGCTCCAGGGGCCCGGGCTAAGCGAGGACGTTGGGGACTTCTCAGAAGACAGTGATTCTTATCGCCTGGAGGAGCCTGAAGGCACCGCCATCAAAACTCCAGACCCCACTCTCTTTTTCTCCCTCCTCCTATTCCTCCTCTTCTCCCTCCTCTTGCTGCTGTTCTTTCACTCATCCTCATCCTCCTTTTCACTTATATACTTTCTTCATCACCTCATCCTCCACCTCATTCCCCTCCTTCTCCATCACTCTCTACTTCCTTCTTCCCTCCTCTTCTCTCCACCCTCCTCCTCCTCTTTTTCCTTTCATTCCCATGAAGAAAATATGAAGCAGCGTGCTGGTCTGTCATCAGTGTGGGGGGAATCTGAGTGGACGTGACTACGTCCTGAAGAAAACCTGCGTGACAGGAACATGAAACCTTCCTCCTTCTCAGTTATTCTGGAACACAGTGAGATTACATTAATTTCCAACAGGCCATATTCATTCTGTTTATGTTCCAGCTTTCAGGGCAGATGCACAGCTGATCCACAGGTTGTATAGAAATATCAGAGAATGGGTTAGAGTATATTGTAATGCATCTGAATGTTTTAAGCTATATTTTACCTGTTATATCACATCTCATTCCCCACCAATGTAGTTGTTGCATTAATAATATAAAGAGAGAGAGAGAGACGGAGAGAGAGAGAGAGAGAGAGAGAGAGAGAGAGAGAGAGAGAGAGAGAGAGAGAGAGAGAGAGAGAGAGAGAGAGAGAGAGAGAGAGAGAGAGAGAGAGAGAGAGAGAGAGAGAGAGAGAAAGAGAGAGAGAGAGAGAGAGAAAGAGAGAGAGAGAGAGAGCGCGAGAGAGCGCGAGAGAGAGAGAAGCAGAGAGAGAGAGAGAGAGAAGCAGAGAGAGAGAAGCAGAGAGAGAGCGCGAGAGAGCGCGAGAGAGTGCGCGCGCGTGCGCGCGCGAGAGAGAGAGAGTGAGAGAGAGAGAGAGAGAGAGAAGCAGAGAGAGAGCGCGAGAGAGAGAGAGAGAGAAGAGAGAGAGAGAGAGAGAGAGAGAGAGAGAGAGAGAGAGAGAGAGAGAGAGAGAGAGAGAGAGAGATGGGAGATGAATCATGGATAAGTAGAGACACTGCCTGAAAAGTGATGCTAGCCTAAAGGCCTTTTCACTATCCATCACATTCAACAATGGGTCTCACAGCTCCTAGCTCCTCTACCATATGTGATGTGCCATTTAAACAATGTTGCCAACAAGTCTGTTATATTCTTAGGAAAAATTAACTGCTCAGGACCTGAGTTAACAGCTATTACTAGACCTGGTATTTCATGCTGTAAATGTATACATGCAGGATAGAAATATCTGTGTCGTTCCACGAAATGAGTGCCTTTTGCGACCTGTGATAGTTTAAGGAGAAGTTTTGCACAAATATCGAATTGTAAAAGCCTGTTACAATAAATTAAGTGCCCATTAATATAGACCGCATGGAGAATTCAATAATTCAGATTTTTTTATATGAATAAAGGCTTGGTAAAGTACCAAAATTCAGCATTCTGACATGTCCCTTCTTGCACCCTCTGTGACTTTTAGGAAGATCTTAACCCACTTTGCTCAAGAATGTCTCAAAGTTTTCACCAACATCAGAAAGTCCTAGTTTTTGTTGCCTTGACAAAGTATTTTCTGATCATTATTATTTATTTCATATGATTAGTGATCTACGTCTGTTCCATTATTTTAAGGTCAACCCTGTTACTGGAACTGAACTCTCGTTTTAATATGGGGAAATTATTCATTTTTAAATATTATTTTCAAAAGAAACATTCACATTTAATAGTCAAATCACAGTTTAAACGCAGGTGAGCTGGTTCTACTCTTTTTGGTCATTCTCTTGTGTTTGGTGGTGGGGAACAGAGCAGGGCAAGCATAACACATCAGCCCTGTTACCCATAGATAGACAGACTAGAAATGTTTGAACAATTCAATTTTTTTGTGAAGCTCGCATTCATTTGCCCCTCCCTGTTGTATACACCAAGTTTCCATTCCCCTTGTCACAGGGGAATTTATGGCTGATTTCAGATGAAATAGTCAACCCTGTTACTTTATTTGGCACTTAATAGGCACCTACTACAGTCATTTTTTTATTTAACCGCTTGAGATGTGGTTAACATGTGCTCTTTATGACAGAATGTTAAAATGAGGTCAAATCCAACTGTTTTCTTTGCCAAGTTACACTTCTCAAAAGGACACACACACACACACACACTGCATACAGTACATACAATTAATTAATTAATCAAAAATATTCTTCCCACAAACCCCTCCCTAGTGACAACCCACTGCAACAACCGTTCATTAATTAATCCACTGACAAACAAACAGAGGCAACGTAGTTGAACACAAGTCATCCTAGAGGAAAAGCTACGGTCTCCAGGGTTGAGGAGAGAATCTTAAAAATGTGAATTTAATTGGATCCCTTGCCTCTTGTTTGTCATGAGGAAAGATAGACAGAAATACAATCAGCATCTCTTTGACCACTCTTCTTCCTGAAGAACCTGGCACGAGTCCCAAATGGCACCCTATTCCCTATATAGTGCACTTCTTTTGACAAGAGCCCCATGGGCCCTAGTCAAAAGTAGTGCACTATATACGGAGTAGGGTGATATTTGTGATGCACCTGGTTTCCCAGAGAAAGGTGCCATTGTCTGGTGTCACTCTGAACAGACTGGCGGCAGGACATTAGAGAAGACTGATGCCACTACTTACACAGTTTACTCACTCACGCAGTCTGGTTACTGGTTGGTTTGTTAGCCCAACGTGTTTTCAATATGTCCAGGGAAAACCCCTAATAACGTTAGCCTAGTCCTACAACCATTTTGTAATTTTGCAGTATTTTTTGCTCTTCATGGTAACTTGTCCAAAACACAAAGAATACTTGACAGTACTGTACTCATCTGCTCAAAATGATGCATGCAAATATAGGCCTTAAAAATACATACACTGTACATGTGTTCCTTCCTCTTATTTGATTATGCACTTGCACCTCAGCCCTCCAAAACCAAACCAAACCAACTTATAGGGTCACACCGTTGAAGCGAAATAGAAACTACGGAGGATGACTCTAACATGACTATATACCTGTGGCTTTGCTAGTAATACATTGTTTCTGAAGGAGGAAGTTGAAGAGCTGCTTTCACCAAAGACAAGGACCAGCCTCCATCCGTAAGAAGTGGAGCGTGTAAAAGCAGTGATTACCTTCCTGTATCTTCTCCCACTACCCCTCTTCGAGGGAACGAAGGCGGGTCCTCCACTGAGAAGAGTACCACTCAATTACCCGTCTCCAAAATTACATAACTGCATCGCTCTAATGACGGCCATGTTTTTGCGGGCTCGTAGTGGCTCGTAGAGGCCCATTTGGGGTCTGTATTGAGTGTGTGTGTAGGTTAGAGGGTGGGTTTGAGAAGCCTCTTGTAGTGCGGGTGGATATTGAAATTCCTAATAGGAGGTAATTGAAAATGGGCACATTTGGGCTGTCGACTAGTGTTCTCCTCCTGGATGAAGGGCCATGGTGTAATCATGTGCTAGACTTCCTATCGTGACGAACCAGGGAACGCTTCTCAGTCAATCAAACAAGTGCTCTTATTCCACGTCTAGATCTAAATGCAAATTGGAAAATAATAATATCACACCTATCTGGAAATTTGTATATGGAAAGAAAAAAGGCAAAACAATGACAGTGTAGCCTAACAAAGACTATTCTTGAATATGACTTCGATAATAAGAATTATCCAAAAGGATTTCATATTTCTGTGTGTCTCCAATAGAGTGTTTGTGTTCGACTACTAATCTGCTATGGCCTCACAAAGCAGTTGGTGTCATTATAATTATAAAAAAACTTTGGACCTTACAGCCCATAAACTACGATTAATAAAGGATTGAACAGTGAGTAGTGCAACGTACTGTGGTCACTGAGCCACTGACTTAACCAATCAGTTAATTAACTTGACCAGTGCTCTTCCTCTGTCTCTGTTTCCCTCTGTAGTCGCTGCCTCTGAATCTCCCTATTCAACAGACTCGGGGGAAGAGAGGAATGAAGATGCAGCGAGATCTCACAAGTGCTGTAGCAGCTATAGCTAAACCTTTCTGCTTTCCTTTTATCTTCTCCCCTCCGCAGCCTTCAGACAGCGTGTGGTTAGAGTGTGGGGCGATAATGGGTATTCAGCGAACCTGAGTTAGGTGGGCAAGAGGAGCTGCAACCTTGAGTTTCCACCCAAAGTGAGACAAATGTCCAATTCTATCAGCGAAGAGTGAATAAAATAAGTGAATAAGTGGAGGAATGGCCGGGCTGATGTGGAGAGAGAAGAGCCTATTGTCGTGGTAGGAGAGCTACTCAGGAGAAAGTGGTTGCGTTGACACACAATAGGAGTCCTCTCTGCTGCTTTTCATAACAGTGGTACAATGGTATGTTCGCTCCGTAAATCGCGGCAACTCAATAAGGCATTGAATAGATGCTTTGTCATTTGTGACCGCAACATATACGCTTGAAGGAAAGTATGTCCCCAAAAAATATTTGTGGACATTTAAATTAAATTAAAAATCAAGGTATGAACATACTGGTGCAAAATGTAGAACCATATTCCTGAGTAAAATGAAAGGTCACCAAAAAGACCAGTGAGAGATATTCATATGGTCAATAAGTTGGTAAACAGAAGGAGAAAGTGATGCTATTTTCATCCTGTTGAATAAGGGGTGTAAACGCAGGCCTTGCGAAGGACTGAGAGCAAGAGATATATTTCCAATAGGATTTATGCAGTTCGCTGTAGGGTTGACTGCATGTCCATGTGTGTATGCCCTGTTTATTCCCCAAACAAGATCCCACAAGATCTGTAATAATCCTATAACAATATCATCGAAATCCCACTCCGTCCACATCTCTTAATCAGTCACAATATCTTGCTTCCACAAACATAAGCTCTAATACTACAGATAAAAGGGAGGATCATTGTCTGATTAACAGCTTTGACTGAGCACTGTGGAGGGAATGGACTTGGCGCGCTGCCAGTTCATTGAGTGTCGCACAATGGGGTGTGGCGGACGGAAGGGGCAGTGTGGGATTGGCGATTGGCAGACAACTAGGTGGGGTTGTTCAGTGAGGAGGAGGAGCCCCTAAACCCATCTGTAAACCTCCCTTCCCACACACACACACACACACACACACACACACACACACACACACACACACACACACACACACACACACACACACACACACACACACACACACACACACACACACACACACACACACACACACACACACACACACACACACACCATTCAAACAGAAAAAAAGGCCAATGAAAAAAAAGGGGCAGGCGGCATAGTCGAGGAATAGAAGAAAAAATAAAAGAAACCCTTTCAGTGGGAGATGTCTTTGTCAGAGCCCTCAGTAGCCTGCCGCTAATCATTGACGGAATGATTAAGGCAGATGAGGAAGGCTTTTTCTGCGCGTGAAGGATCTGATTGTTGGTCTCCTCCTCCCCGGCGTCCGGAGTAGTGCGGCCGGCGGTGGAGATCGATACACTCAATCACAGCACAGAGAGGCTCTGTCAGTCACGCTGAGACAGACTATTATAGTGGAGTGGGTAGACAGTGAAGAACTCCACACGGTCCTCTGTGTTAAGAGATCTAGAGATCTCGTTCCGCTCCTCACAGGGGGCACCAATGAACTCGGGCGGGAGATGCGCTAACCCTCACCTGCAAGACATGAACACAAAAACACACACACTCACATATGTACACACGCATATACTCAGGGGGGCAGACGTAAACACAGACACAAACACACAGATGCATAGACCCATATACACACACACACAAACAACACACATGTACACATACTCATACATCCACATTATGCTTTGTTTGCACTTATGATGCATGATACATGATGTACATGATACATCAAATACATCCTGTATATCACAAAATGTGTCATTTTAATTCAAAATATAAATAACACAAAAACTCTGATATTGGATATTGGAGAATATTTCTGCAAGCGTTCCTTCTCTGAACACTACAGTTTGTCATTATCAAACAAAGGGAAAGGTCTTCTCTTAAAACTGCCATTGGCGGAAGATGAAGCTGACAAAATAGTATACAATTATTCATCAGATACTTTCTCTGTTCTGAGTGTTCACTCAAAAAGCCCAAAACCTTGGAAAGTACATAACACAATTGGTACTGTTTATCCACATTTGCTGTTTGAAAAGGAAAAAACACAAATAAAGGCTGTACTTCAAAAATCCTGGTACTAAAGAATCTCCACTCCGATACACATAGCCTCATCTTCCCCAGAAAACCTTGTGATTGAGTTTGCATGCTTTCGCCGCCTCATCCCCCTCCACCCTTATATCCCTGCCACCTTCCTATGGAGCAATGAAGACTTGTTAGATCCCCAAGAGCGAGGGGGTTTGGGCGGAGCAGGGCAGCTGTGTCCCTGACAGAGAATGGATGGTCAGGGTCCATCTGGTTACTGCAGCCCTGGACAGACATGATGTATACACCTTCAGCAGCCAATGGGTGTCATCAATCCCTCGCCATGGCGACTGGCCGTGACAGCTACGCCGTAGCAACCCCGTAGCAACCTCGTAGGAGCCCCAGGTGTGTGTGAGGAGAGAGAAGGCTGCTATCACAACACAGGGCAATCAGCGTCGTGTGTGTGTGTGCGTGTGTGCTTGCGCATGTGTATGTGTGTGTAGTATCCCAATATAGATGTATGTGTGTCTGTCTGTCCGTCTGTATCTTTCTCTCCATAGCTCTCTGTTTCAAAATGTTGATCCATCTAACTCTACATCTGTCTGGTTTCCAGAGCTGGTTTTCTACAGGAAAAGTGAGTCCAGATGAATGTTACAGTATGTTGCCTCCTCATCTTTGCCGTCCCCGAATCAAATAGAAGCCAACCTTGTCAGCCTCCACTGGGTGGATCCAAAGACGGATCGGAGCACTGGCCTTGCTACTGACCATTCAGAATATGTTAACCGCTCCACTTCCCTTGAGCTGTCACAGTTTGAAAATCCAGTGTGCTTTTTTACACCGACATTCGTACACATCTGGTCTCTCCCTCTCTCTGCACTGACTTGTACAAGGCATTTTAAATAGCGCTTGCGGTTAGAGAGTTGGGCTAGTAACCGAAAGGTTGCAAGTTCGAATCCCCGAGCTGACAAGGTACAAATCTCTCAAATCTCTACAAATCTCCCCTGAACAAGGCAGTAAACCCACTGTTCCTAGGCTGTCATTGAAAATAAGATTTTGTTCTTAACTGACTTGCCTAGTTAAATAAAGGTAAAATTAAAAAAATACACAACCTGTTTAAAAAGCAGAGGGAGCAATGTGGAGGTTTTTCCAGCCTAGCTCGGTATAATGTGATGGAGATGTTATTATAGAGGGACGTAGGAATGAATGGCCATCCAGGATGAGCTAGCGTAGCCGGGGAGGGAGTACACAATGCCCTTGGTGTCCCAAAGACAAGGACACTTGAGCTCTGAAAAGGGTTGGTTCAATCACACACATATTTAAAAATAGTGCCTGTTGGACCCATGTTAGTCAAGCACATTATCATACTTTTAGCTACTGTATATTTTTGGGTTGGTGAGTTATCTGTATTATGCATTTTTACATTGTAATGTCTTTGTAATGTTAACAAGGCACATTCCATATACCTTGAGTTGGTGTATGTTCTCTCCTTAGAGAGTTATCTGTTGAAGCCAGCATACATTCAGTCTGAAAATAAAAACGTTCACGTTTTAATAGTCATATGTACAGGATACACATCGTATACACTGTCCAAAGAAATGCTTACTTGCAGGTTACTTCTGGACAATATGCAACAACAATAAATAATAAAAGATAAGAATAAAAACTTAAAGTAAATGACTCAGTAGAATAGAATAAACATTTTAGCATAAGTGTAGTACAGGAAGGCACCATTTATAGTCCAATATTTACACGTGTTTTGTGGAAGAGGGGATTGGGGGCACGTGTTTAAATTGTGCATTATTATAAATTAGACTCTGGTAGCAGTAGTTGTGATGTGTGTTTAGCATTAATGTATATATATCTCTCTGTGTGTGTGTGTGTGTGTGTGTGTGTGTGTGTGTGTGTGTGTGTGTGTGTGTGTGTGTGTGTGTGTGTGTGTGTGTGTGTGTGTGTGTGTGTGTGTGTGTGTGTGTGTGTGTGTGTGTGTGTGTGTGTGTGTGTGTGTGTGTGTGTGTGTATGAGTGAGTTCATGTGTGCTAAGGTGTGGAGAATCAGAGCAGGTGGTCAGTCCAGTTCAAGTGTTCAGCAGTCTGACGGCTTGTAGATAGAAACTGTCTCTGAGCCTGTTGGTATCAGACCTCATGCTCCGATAGCGTCTGCCCGACGGTAAGGGAGTGGACAGCTCGTGGCTGGGGTCCCTGTGGGGTTGTGTTAGGTGTTAGCCATGGTGCCTTTCTAAACTGAGTTTTCCCAAGGGCATTCAAATTTAATGCAATACTGGTGATATTTCTTCATTTAAGTGTGTTTCTTATGAGCAAGAGCGATGATGTCCCGTGTTGCTCAGGTGGTAGCGCCTGGCGCTTGCAATGCTAGTGATGTAGGATCAATTCCCATGGGGGACCAATATCAAAATGTATCAACTCACTACTGTAAATTGCTAAGAGCGTCTACTAAATGACTAAAATATGATTATATATTTTTAATATATTGAATACATAAAAGGACAACTAACCACCAATTCCCCTGGATATCTCCAAAATAATCATATTTTTTTTGTAATCAATGAAAAATGAAGTGTCAAAGAAAGACGTACTCCCAAAACGCATGTATCTTTCTTATGTTTAAACGCTCCCCTTTCAATCTAATCGAATTGTTAAAGTCCTGCTTCCTGTTGTTTCTCTCTCAATGTGGCACAAGCAACCTCTCGTCCCTTCCCCATTTTGTCACACGGCTGCATCCCTTGTCCTGTGGAGTGTAATTATTTCCCTCTAATTGGAAGTGAATCAAGTTCGGTAAACACAAACACGGAGTCTCTTTAGATTAATACACTGCGGTAATGTGTTAGGCATGGAGGGTGGCTTTCAATGGGTTCTGGCCTAGTTCCAAGTAGTTGGAGTATGATTCTCATTATAGGACTATGACACCAACCTGGGAGATATGGGCAGACACTAATAATATCATTGTGAACAGGCCTGCACAGTAAAGAACAATAGAATAACAGCACTATCCTGTGTCCGACACTGAGCTTGGCTTTTGTTAACAACAAAACAGGATGTTGTGTTGTCATGTATTAATTATGCACTGGCCAAAATCTGCAAGTCAATGCTACTGTACTCAAAGCTGCTTTTCTCCTGCTAGGAAAATGGAGAAACAGAGCAATCTTGATTTGTTGCATACTATATGTTGATTATGGTGGAGGCTGCTGAGGGGAGGATGGCTCATAATAACAGCTGGAACGGCACAAATGGAATGGCATCAAACACATGGAAACCATGGGAACCATGTATTTGATACCATTCCACCGATTCCGTTCCAGTCATTACCACGAGCCCGTCCTCCCCAATCAAGGTGCCACCAACCTCCTGTGGTTGATTATCAAATATCGATCGTTACGGAATTAGAATAGACATGTAAAAACGAGGGGTGCAATACTTGCTGAATTATCTGGGGTAAAGGCCAAAAGAAACAGTCTTCTCACACAACCAAATCAAATCAAATACAGTTTAATAATCACCTGCGCCGAATGCAACAGGTGTTCACCTTACAGTGAAATGCTTACCTACGAGCCCCTAACCAACAATGCAGTTTAAAAAAATCCAGACAAGAATAAGAGATAAAAGTAACAAGTAATTAAAGAGCAGCAGTGAAATAACAATAGCGAAAATATATACAGGGGGGTACCGATACAGTCAATGTGCAGGGGCATCGGTTATTTGAGGTATTATGTACATGTAGGTAGAGTTATTAAAGTGACTATGCATAGATGACAACAGAGAGTAGCAGTGCTGTAAAGAGGGGTGGGGGGAAAATGCAAATAGTCTGGGTAGCCATTTGACTAGATGTTCAGTAGTCTTACGGCTTGGGGGTAGAAGCTGTTTAGAAGCCTCTTGGACTTTCCGTGCGATAGCAGAGAGAACAGTTTATGACTAGATTGGCTGGAGTCTTTAACAATTTTTAGGACCTTCCTCTGACACCGCCTGGTATAGAGGTCCTGGATGTCAGGAAGCTTGGCCCCAGTGATGTACTGGGCCGTTCGCACTACCCTCTGTAGTGCCTTGCGGTCGGAGGCTGGGCAGTTGCCATACCAGGCAGTGATGCAACCAGTCAGGATGCTCTCGATGGCGCAGCTGTAGAAGCTTTTGAGGATCTGAGGACCCATGCCAAATCATTTCAGTCTCCTGAGTGAGAATAGGTTTTGTCGTGCCCTCTTCACGACTGTCTTGGTCTGTCTTGGTGTGCTTGGACCATGTTAGTTTGTTGGTGATGTGGGCACCAAGGAACTCTCAACCTGCTCCACTGCAACCCTGTCGTTGAGAATGGGGGCGTGCTCGGTCCTCTTTTTCCTGTTGTCCACAATCATCTCCTTTGTCTTGATCACATTGAGGGAGAGATTGTTGTCCTGGCACCACATGGCCAGCTCTCTGACCTCCTCCCTATAGGCTGTCTTGTTGTTGTTGGTGATCAGGCCTACCACTGTTGTGTCATCTGCAAATTTAATGATGGTGTTGGAGTCGTGCCTGGCCGTGCAGTCATGAGTGAACAGGGAGTACAGGAGGGGACTGAGCACGCACCCCTGAGGGGCCCCTGTGTTGAGGATCAGCGTGGCGGATGTGTTGTTACCTAGCCTTACCGCCTGGGTGCGGCCCGTCAGGAAGTCAAGGATCCAGTTGCAGAGGGAGGTGTTTAGTCCCAGTATTGGTGAGCTTTGAGGGCACTATGGTGTTGAACGCTGAGCTGTAGTCAATGAATAGCATTCTCATGTAGGTATTCCTTTTGTCCAGGTGGGAAAGGGCAGTGTGGAGTGCAATGGAGATTGCATCATCTGTGGATCTGTTTGGGCATTATGCAAATTGGAGTGGGTCTAGGGTTTCTGGGATGTTGGTGTTGGTGTTGATGTGAGCCATAACCAGCCTTTCAAGGCACTTCATGGCTACAGCACTTCATGGCTACGGGTCGGTAGTCGTTTAGGCAGGTTACCTTAGTGTTCTTGGGCACAGGGACTATGGTGGTCTGCTTGAAATATGTTGGTACTACAGACTCGGACAGGGAGAGGTTGAAAATGTCAGTGAAGACACTTGCCAGTTGGTCAGCGCATGCTCGCAGCAAACGTCCTGGTAATCCGTCTGGCCCTGCGACCTTGTGAATGTTGACCTGTTTAAAGGTCTTACTCACATCGGCTGCTGAGAGCGTGATCACACATATTTCCGAAACAGCTGATGCTCTCATGCATGTTTCAGTGTTACTTGCCTCGAAGCGAGCATAGAAGTTATTTAGCTCGTCTGGTAGGCTCGTGTCACCGAGCAGCTCTCGGCTGTGCTTCCACTTGAGTTCTGTAATAGTTTGCAAGCCCTGCCACATCCGACAATTGTCGGAGCCGGTGTAGTACAATTCGATCTTAGTCCTGTATTGACGCTTTGCCTGTTTGATGGTTAGTCGGAGGGCATAGCGGGATTTCTTATAATCTTCCCGGGTTAGAGTCCCGCTCCTTGAAAGCGGCAGCTCTAGCCTTTAGCTCAGTGCGGATGCTGCCTGTTATCTGTGGCTTCTGGATGGGGTATGTACGTACAGTCACTGTGGGGACGAAGTCATCAATGCACTTATTGATGAAACCAATGACTGAAGTGGTGTACTCCTCAATGCCATCGGAGGAATCCCGGAACATATTCCAGTTTGTGCTAGCAAAACAGTCCTGTAGCTTAGCATCTGCTTCATCTGACCACTTTTTTATTGATATAGTCACTGGTGCTTCCTGCTTTACTTTTTGCTTGTAAGCAGGAATCAGGAGGATAGAGTTATGGTCAGATTTGCGAAATGGAGAGCAAGGGAGAGTTTTGTACGGGTCTCTGTTTGTGGAGTAGAGGTGGTCCAGAATTTTTTTACCTCTGGTTGCACATTTAACATGCTGATAGAAATTTGGTAAAACTGATTTAAGTTTCCCTGCATTAAAGTCCCCGGCTACTAAGAGCGCCGCCTCTGGGTGAACGTTTTCTTGTTCGCTTATGGCGGAATACAGCTCATTCAATAGTGGATTAGTGCCAGCCTCTGACTGTGGTGGTATGTAAACAGCTACAAAGAATACAGATGAAAACTCTCTTGGTAGGTAGTGTGGTCTACAGCTTATCATGAGAAACTCTACCTCAGTCGAGCAATAGACTTCCTTAGATATTGTGCACCAGCTGTTGTTTACAAAAATACATAGTACGCCGCCCCTTGTCTTACCAGACGCCGCTGTTCTATCCTGCCGGTACATCGTATAACCAGCCAGCTGTATGCTGATGTTGTCGTCGTTCAGCCACGACTCCGTGAAGCATAAGACGTTACAGTTTTTTATGTCCCATTGGTAGTTTAATCTTCCGCGTAACTCGTCGATTTTAATGTCCAAAGATTGCACGTTTGCAAGCAGAATGAAGGGATGTGGGGGTTGATTCGATCGCCTGCAAATTCTCAGAAGGCAGCCGGAACTTCGGCCCCTCTTTCTCCATACACTATTTATCTGCTAAAAGTAAAAACAAATGATATCATATCCTCCTGAAAGTTCCTAAACACATTCAATTAGAATCAAAGCCAAAGATAAAACGTGAAAAATATACTCTAGTCTGTTTTTTTTTGTCTCCAGCATAACATTTCGTCCAACTAATTACTTAAGCAGTTGTCAAAGGTTTGAGATCAGCTCTTGAATTCAAATGAACACTGTCCATGGGTAGCGCCGGACGGTTTTGCATATATTATGAATATTTCCGCTTTTGCCGGTAACCTTGGTGTCGTTTGGCAGATAGAGACTGGCAGCGAGCCATTTTAAAGCTTCTTTGCTGCAGCGAGGAGGAGCCAGGGTATTAAGGTTTATCTATACTTGACATTTAGAATCATTTGTAATTAATTCATTTACAAAGTCTTTCTCTCTCTAAATGGCCATGAGCGGAAAGGTAACATTGATTGTTTTCAGGAAAAGGACACACACACACACACACACACACACACACACACACACACACACTTACACACACTTACACACACAATAGTGAGATGCAATTTGTTGCATGCCAGTGGTTTAATGGTTAACACAACACAGGTGTGTATCTTCTACTACTGTAACATTCAGGCTGCTGTGTAGTATGCTGATGGAAGTACGAGTTCCCAAGTATTAGAATGTCCTGAAAGGTTGTGAATGTGAAATGACTGGCTACAGGACCAGACGGACACTGGTCTCTAGACCCCTGTTTCCCTGTCATCTCTCCCAGCAGGGAACCTCTCAGGAACACTCCAGAGGGCAGGGGTGTGTGGTGTGTGCATGCATGGTCTATGGTCCATGTCTCATGAGCTCGCCTGGTCAGGCATGGAGGTGTCACGTCACCACATCACCACATGTAGCAGAGAATGGCACCCAGGAGAGAGACAGAGACAGAGAGACAGAGAGAGAGACAGAGAGAGAGAGACAGAGAGAGAGAGAGAGAGAGAGAGCAGGGAACAAAAGAGAGAGTCATAGACAACACACAAATGAATCAACAAGAGACATGGACCAACAATGACAGTGTATCTGTAACGGTTTTCTTCTTGGGATGAAGGAGAGGACCAAAATGCAGCGTAGCCAGTGCTCAACATGTTTAATTAAACAATAACCGTGAACACTTAACAAATAACAAAATAACAAACCGTGAAAACCGAGACAGTCCTATCTGGTGCAGAACAAACACAGAGACAGGAAACAAACACCCACAAAATCCCAACACAAAACAAGCCTCCTATATATGAGTCTCAATCAGAGACAACGACTACCATCTGCCTCTGATTGAGAACCCACACTAGGCTGACATAGAAACAGACAAACTAGACACACAACATAGAATTCCCACCCAGCTCACGTCCTGACCAACTAAACACATACAAAACAAGAGAAAACAGGTCAGGAACGTGACAGAACCCCCCCCTCAAGGTGAGAACTCCGGGCGCACCCCTAAAAACTCAAGGGGAGGGTCTGGGTGGGCATCTGTCCGCGGTGGCGGCTCCGGCGGTGGACGAGGGCACCACTCCACCATTGTCTTTGTCCACCTCCTTAGCGTCCCTTGAGTGGCGACCCTCGCCCCCGACCATGGTTCAGGAACCTTCACCAACTCCCCTCTACAATAGAGGAGACAACTCAGGACAGAGAGGTAGTTCAGGACAAAGAGGTAGCTCAGGACAGAGAGGTAGCTCAGGACAGAGGGGCAGCTCCGGACAAGTGGCAGCTCCGGACTGAGTGGCAGCTCCGGACTGAGTGGCAGCTCCGGACTGAGTGGCAGCTCCGGACTGAGTGGCAGCTCCGGACTGAGTGGCAGCTCCGGACTGAGTGGCAGCTCCGGACTGAGTGGCAGCTCCGGACTGAGGGGCAGCTCATGACTGTAGGGCAGCTCATGACTGTAGGGCAGCTCATGACTGTAGGGCAGCTCATGACTGTAGGGCAGCTCATGACTGTAGGGCAGCTCATGACTGTAGGGCAGCTCATGACTGTAGGGCAGCTCATGACTGTAGAGCTCTGGACGCTCATGGCAGGCTGACGGCTCTGGACGCTCATGGCAGGCTGACGGCTCTGGACGCTCATGGCTCACTGGCGGTTCTGGACGCTCATGGCTCACTGGCGGCTCTGGCAGATCCTGTCTGGTTGGCGGCTCTGGCAAATCCTGTCTGGTTGGCGGCTCTGGCAAATCCTGTCTGGTCGGCGGCTCTGGCAGATCCTGTCTGGTTAGCGGCTCTGGCAGATCCTGTCTGGTTGGCGGCTCTGGCAGATCCTGTCTGACGAATGGCTCTAGCGGCTCCTGACTGACTATCGGCTCTGACGGCTCGGGACAGACGGGCGGCTCTAATGGCTCGGGACAGACGGATGGCTCAGACGGCGCTGGGGAGACGGATGGCTCAGACGGCGCTGGGGAGACGGATGGCTCAGACGGCGCTGGGGAGACGGATGGCTCAGACGGCGCTGGGGAGACGGATGGCTCAGACGGCGCTGGGGAGACGGATGGCTCAGACGGCGCTGGGGAGACGGATGGCTCAGATGGCGCTGGGCAGACGGGCAGTTCAGGCACCGCTGGGCAGACGGCAGACTCTGGCCGGCTGAGACGCACTATAGGCCTGATGCGTGGTGCCGGAACTGGAGGTACCGGGCTGAGGGCACGCACCTCAGGGCGAGTGCGGGGAGCAGGAACAGGGCACACTGGACTCTCGAGGCGCACTATTGGCCTGGTGCGTGGTACCGGAACTGGAGGTACCGGGCTGAGGGCACGCACCTCAGGGCGAGTGCGGAGAGAAGGAACAGTGCGTACAGGGCTCTGAAGATGCACTGGAAGCCTGGTGCGTGGTGCCGGAACTGGAGGTACCGGGCTGGGGTGGGAAGGTGACGCCGGATATACCGGACCGTGAAGGAGGACACGTGCTCTTGAGCACCGAGCGTCCCCAACCTTACCAGGTTGAATGGTCCCCGTAGCCCTGCCAGTGCGGCGAGGTGGAATAGCCCGCACTGGGCTATGCAGGCGAACCGGGGACACCACCTGTAAGGCTGGTGCCATGTACGCCGGCCCGAGGAGACGTACTGGAGGCCAGATATGTAGGGCCGGCTTCATGGCACTCGGCTCGATGCCCAACCTAGCCCTCCCAGTGCGGCAAGGTGGAATAGCCCGCACTGGGCTAAGCACGCGTACTGGGGACACCGTGCGCTCCATCGCATAACACGGTGTCTAACCAGTACGACGCCCTCTCACTCCACGGTAAGCCCGGGGAGTTGGCTCAGGTATCCAACCCGGCTTCGCCACACTCCCCTTTATCCCCCCCCCAATAAATGTTTGGGTGAGCCTCTCGGGCTTCCAGCCTCTCTTACGTGCCGCCTCCTCAATCCACCGCTCCTGGGCTGTGGCTGCCTCCTTCTCCCGAGAGCGGCGATTCTCTCCAACCCTTCCCCAGGGTCCTTTTCCGTCCATGATCTCCCAAGACCATTCCTCCTGTGTCCAGTAGTCCTGTGTACTGGGCCGCTGCTGCTCCCCGTTGCTACGCTGCTTGGTCCGGGTTTGGTGGGTGTTTCTGTAACGGTTTTCTTCTTGGGATGAAGGAGAGGACGACCAAAATGCAGCGTAGCCAGTGCTCAACATGTTTAATTAAACAATAACCGTGAACACTTAACAAATAACAAAATAACAAACCGTGAAAACCGAGACAGTCCTATCTGGTGCAGAACAAACACAGAGACAGGAAACAAACACCCACAAAATCCCAACACAAAACAAGCCTCCTATATATGAGTCTCAATCAGAGACAACGACTACCATCTGCCTCTGATTGAGAACCCACACTAGGCTGACATAGAAACAGACAAACTAGACACACAACATAGAATTCCCACCCAGCTCACGTCCTGACCAACTAAACACATACAAAACAAGAGAAAACAGGTCAGGAACGTGACAGTATCTTTCTTCCTGGTACAGTTTATTTAGAGCACTCAGCAGGTGTAAAGGACTGCAGTCTGTCTTTGTGTCAAGCCTTCCTCTCCTCCTAATCACCACCAATGTTTAGTCCATAGGGGAAGCTATGCTCTTCAGTCTGAAAGACTGACAGAAAGGAATTGTGGGGGTGGTGTGTGTGTGTTTGTGTTTGTGTGTTTGTGCATGCTTGTGTGAGGGGTTTCCAACTGGAATTAGGGAATGCGAGTGGGCCTAACTGGTGGAATGGCGGTCTCCAGTGGTGTTGGAGTGTTTTCAGACCCACTCCTCCCATGATCCCCCTGATTATTCTACTGGCTTATAACTTCCTGGTTTGAGTTCTGGCTCAGCAGAGATGAGCTATACCTGCAGTTTAGTGTGTGTGTGTGTGTGTGTGTGTGTGTGTGTGTGTGTGTGTGTGTGTGTGTGTGTGTGTGTGTGTGTGTGTGTGTGTGTGTGTGTGTGTGTGTGTGTGTGTGTGTGTGTGTGTGTGTGTGTGTGTGTGTGTGTGTGTGTGTGTGTGTGTGTGTGTGTGTGTGCGGGCTTGCATGCATACCATGGTAATGGAGAAAATGTTTCTTCATTTTTAAAATAAAAACATAGATAATTTTGGATTTTGCCGCTAAATAATCACGTATCTTGATATCATTATGTGTGTTGCAGTGAAACGTTTTCTCCCTGATTTCAACTGTATCCATCTTTGTTGTGTTGACTACAATACTTACAGCACAAGACGGGACCAAGGATTTATCTGAGCTGTCACTATCCCCTCCTTTCAGAGGTGTTTCTGAGTGTACTGAGAGCTCTGCCAACACCTGTGATGATTGTACATCTTTAAAGGCTGCGAGGGAAGGCCAACACTGCAGAGTGTACGTCCCAAATCTATTCCTTGTATAACGCACTACTTTTGACCAGAACCCTATGGGCCCTGATCAGAAGTAGTGCACTATACAGGGAATAGGGTGCCATTTGGGATAGAGTCAGAGTATTCAGGGTGCCATCCAGTGGCAACATCAGAGAAAATGTCAAAGATTCTGAAGGCTTGGTTAAATATGACTGTATTTCTTTGCCTTAAACCTTAAATGACATTTTTGGCTGTCAGAAAGGTCAGGTATAGCGCCTGTGTAATGCTAGCTCCTATTGGGATGAACTTTACTATGGGTTAATACATTTCACTCAATTTTTTTGTGTTGTCAGTTTCCTGGTATGTCACAATGCTCTTTATCCACTGCATAGGCTATGTGTTGCTATGTGTGAAAAATAACCAAATGTCAGAAAGCAAACGTTAATTTACAGTAGTTGTTTTGTACTTCATCCGGACACAATTTCAATGTGTATTTTCAGGCTCAAGGAAAGGGAATGAAAAGTTACAATTGAATGGTGTAAATACCTTGTAAATAATAACAAATATACAAATATTTTCCAAAGATGGAAAATACCCTCAGTGATAAATGCTATCAACCTCTCGAAGCTAAGTCATGGACAAGACACATCCTCAATACACCTACTGTATAACCACTGACACAATGTCTCTATACTGAGGTAAGAATGTTTCACAGTGCTACATAGGGCCCTACACAAAGCCTATTGAAAATGGTTTTCAATTGGTTTACTCTTGATGAGACAAAAAGGCTGTCATTGCCGTGACCATGCACTGTTTGACACTTTTAGTAAAAAAAGAAAGCTTTGTATTTTGCAGCTTTTGCATACTCAATTTAGAAGAGGCAGGATGCTGCATTTTATTATTATTTTTATTGAACCTTTATTTAACTAGGCAAGTCAGTTAAGAACAAATTCTTATTGACAATGACGGCTTACCAAAAGGCAAAAGACCTCCTGCGGGGACGGGGACAGAAAAATGCATGCCTTGATAGTACTTAGAAGGACTAACATCCTTGACACACACACACATGGACAAAAGGGATTACGGTGTGATGCAGACAGCAACAGCAGCTGACAGTTTGAAATGAATATTGTAACTTACTGCGAAAACAAAACATAGCCTTACTCAATGTGCAATGATTCTAATTTTGATGTAGACTTTGCAAGCACTGGACAAAAAGGGTCCATATCAGGAGATAGTTTTGCATGACACTTTTTTGATATTCTAGAGAATACAGACCATTTGTGGATTTGCATCATATCCGGACAAATTCTGAATCCAGAAGTATCTTTTAGACATAGAGTATATGATATTGGGATTACTCCGAATATCACACATGGACATTTCCAATGGCCGGATATGGATCAATTCACTATCTTGAGATATGTGACATCCTATTTTCTCTCATCATGTTGACAAATACTGACTGTATAAATCGCATATCTGTGTTTTCTCAGCACATTCAAGATGAATGTATTGATTCCAGATATGCTTTTGTTGGCTGAGGTCCATATCTGGATCTTGAAATGCTTTTTGATGTGCTGAAAATAGGATTTATGATGCATTTCTGAGATTTCAGCTACATGCTCAATAATTTGTCAAATATGAAACCATATTTTTCTTTCATGCACAAATCACTTTGGGATTCCCTCCGGATATCATACATGATATGGTCGGATATTGAGTCATTAGATATCCTGAGATAGGCCTATGTGGACGTCTTATTTTCTCTATATGATGACAAATACTGACAGTAGGCCTGCATAGTATATTTTCTCAGCACAAGCAATGCATAGAGTGCATTTGGAAAGTATTCAAACCCCTTGACTTTTTTTGTTACATTATAGCCTTATTCTAAAATGGATAAAATAGTTTTTTCCCCCTCATCAATCTACACACAATACCCCATAATGACAGAACAAAAACTGGTTTTTAGAAATGTTTGCGAATGTATACAAAAATGTAACTGAAATATCACATTTACGTATGTATTAAGACCCTTTACTCTGTACTTTGTTGAAGCCCCTTTGGCAACGATTACAGCCTTGAGTCTTCTTGGGTATGACGCTATAAGCTTGGCACACCTGTATTTGGGCAGTTTTTCCCAATATTTTCTGCAGATTCTCCCAAGCTCTGTCAGGTTGGATGGGTAGTGTTACTGCACAGCTATTTTCATGTCTCTCCAGAGATGTTCGATCGGGTTCAAGTCTGGGCCCTGGCTGGGCCACTCAAGGACATTCAGAGACTTGTCCCGAAGCCACTCCTGCGTTGTCTTGGCTGTGTGCTTAAGATCGTTGTCCTGTTGAAAGGTAAACCTTCGCCCCAGTCTGAGGTTCTGAGTGCTCTTGAGCAGGTTTTCATCGAGGATCTCGCTGTACTTTGCTCCGTTCATCTTTCCCTCAATCCTGACTAGTCTCCCAGTCCCTGCCGCTGAACAACATCCCCACAGCATGATGCTGCCACCACCATCCTTCCCCGTAGGGATGGTGCCTTTAGATGCCATTTGGCAAACTTCAAGCAGGCTGTCATGTGCATTTTACTGAGGAGTGGCTTCCGTCCATAAAGGCCTGATTGGTGGAGAGCTGCAGAGATGGTTGTCCTTCTGGAAGGTTCTCCCATCTCCATAGAGGAACTCTGGAGCTCTCTCACAGTGACTATCGGGTTCTTGGTCACCTCCCTGACCAAGGCCCTTCTCCCTCGATTGCTCAGTTTGGCCAGGAGGCCAGCTGTTGGTGGTTCCAAACCTCCTCCATTTAAGAATGATGGGGGCCATGGTGTTCTTGGGGACCTTCAATGCTACAGAAATGTTTTGGTACTCTTCCCCAGATCTGTGCCTCGACACAATCCTGTCATGGAGCTCTACGGACAATACCTTCGACCTAGTGGCTTGGGTTTTGCTCTGATATGCAATGTCAGGTGTGTGCCTTTCCAAATCATGTCCAAGCAATTTAATTTACCACAGATGGACTCTGATCAAGTTGTAGAAACATCTCAAGGATGATCAATGGAAAGAGGATGCACCTGAGCTCAATTTCGAGTCTCATAGCAAAGGGTCTGAATACCTATGTAAATAAGGTACTTCTGTTTTTATTTTTTCTGAATTTGCAAAATTTTGAAAAACAGTTTTTGCCTTGTCATTATGGGGTATTGTAGATTGATTGATGAGCAATTTTTGTTTTTAATCCATTTTCGAACAAGGCTGTAACGTAACAAAATGTGAAAAAGTCAAGGGGTCTGAAGGGGTCTGAATAATTTCCGAATGCATTGTATTTATATCTGTTATTGAATACATGTTGTTTAGTATATTTTGTAAATTTAGTATGTTTAGTTTAATTTTCTCTGTGAGAAGCAAGTTCATTTAAAGTTATATGTCATTTGGTTTATGTAGATACAACATTTCAATGTTGTTAACACCCAGTAACCCAAAACCTGATCTAATTAGTGTAGTCATACGGAGTTTGCAGCAAATTTGTAGCAAACAGTAGAATGTTCGCCACATATTTCCAGGGATTGTTTGCCATAAATTCACAAGTCACTGCAAATTTGCCACAACATTTTGTCACAAAACTAATTTGCATGTGAAAATATTTTTTGTGGCAAATTGGCCAAAGGTTTGCCACAACTGTTTGCCAGAAGCCAGTTTTTTTCAGTAAGGGAAATCATGTTCTCCACACCATGGAGTCAGAAAATGGCGCATGGGACACTGGAGAGAGCAGTCAGGGTTTTCCAATCTGTGGGCTAAAATTGAAAATGAAGGTCAGACAGTCCCCATTCTGATGTCAATAAAAGTCAGCTTTCCTCCATTGCTCCACTTCGCTGACCATGTATTACTTACTGTCTGTTCTGTTCAAGTTGGTGCTAACTGATACAGTAGCTGTAGACAGCATGCGACTGGATGCTATGCAAAGAACATGGACGTCTGTAGAGGTGACAGTGTTTTGAACACTACTCAGAATAAACTGTAGCCTAAAAAAGTGCTGTATGTGCTGTATGTCCATAAAATGTTAGTGTCCATATTAAGAAAGCCTGCATGTGTCAACGCACATAACTGCTTTTGTGTCTGTACCTACACAATATAGGACAAAGTACTTCATGTCAATAAAACCATCTGTTACGGTCTCCATATTAGGACAGCTTGCAGTGTATTCTGCAACAAAACTGTTTGTGTCTTCTATTTTAAAGAACACGTTGTTTTTGTCTGTACTTAAATGAGCTTCTTCTTTTTGAAATATTTTTTTTTTTACCCAGAGCGACCTCCACAATCCGAGGGCCAAAATGCCTGAACAAAATACCGCTGCCATTCTCCGAGCAGTTAGAGAGCGCCGATAGCTATGTGGATCCAGATCATACGATATGATTTATGGTAAGAGTGAATTATGGAAACACTGACCTTCCCTTTACATTCCATCAAACTGATCACTGGCCAGTAAGCTGCAGTTGGGACACGCTCCACAGAAAAGCACCATGTCAGGCTTGTTTACATGCAATGATACAGCTGGACGGCAAACAGTAGATCCATATCAGATATGGCTTTGATATATGAATAGGAGTCACAACTACTGTGTGTATGACTGTAGAGCATGCAGTATCCTACTCATGGGATTACAGCTATTATGAGTACTCTGAAGCACACTGTCTAACTAATTATCATATCATATCACTTTCTGTTTAAGTATTTTGTACTGCATGGAAAATATAAGACATTTCTCTTAAATGCTACAGTATGGAAATAGGATTTCCCCCCCCCTCCCTTTCTAACAAGATGTGACGACGAGCCCACCTTTGAGATTTTCTTATATTGAAAAATCTACATCGCCTCCACCTTTGTTTGCACCCTCTATTTGCATATCAAAGAAAACCCATCGGGACCTGCTTTGCATATTTAAATCTGATTAGAAACTTAAAATGAATATGTCAGTAACGGTCGAGTTTTCATTTCTGACTGTATGAGGACTACCTAGCTTGTATAATTAGTGGCAGCATGTGTAGTATAGCGAGAAACAAAACAAAATGGTATAAAACAACAGATGAAGCACCTTTCATATTGCCTTTCATTAAGCATGTTCAAAGAGTCGAACCTAACCTCGCACCTCGAAGCCTGCTCAGTGATAAGTCCCTCAGAACGATAAAGATAAAAAATATGTATGTTTTTGGTAATATTCCTTAACAATGACATTAAGGTCTACCAAATTCCAACAGTCTTTTCCTGAAGGGATTTTTTTCAGAAGTTTTGCGGAATAGTTTGAAAGGAGAGTGGTAGGGTTCAGGGTCACTTCGTTATATGACAAAAACATAAAAGTCACAATAGGGTAACGTGATATTCTATCTTCTCACTTGACAGCAGATATGTCTCTGGCTGACATGTTGTTCTTCTAATTCTGGGACTGGGGGTGTGATCTGAAAAAAAAAAATGTAACATGATTTTGTGTGTGTTTTTTCACTTATGGGAATGATGACAGAAGATCATATGTCTTAAGTTAAAACCCCATGCATCTGTCACATGTGACCAAAAGCATGGGCCTGTCAGCGAGGCCTATATCAAGAAATAAAAACACTTTGAACCCTATATCTCAACTTTTCCAATTGAAAACTTTGACAAGACGAGCGACGCTGCGACTGCACACTGCACAGACAGTGTCTAAAATATGAACTAACTACGTGATTATTAATTGGGTTCGTTCAATGATTCTGTATTCCGCGCTGCATATCGTCGCCGGGCCTCAGCGGGATCATGTCTGCCCCGCGCTGTGTCGGGGGGGGGAAGAGAGTCTGGAAGGCTCAGCCATTTAGAGTGTGCCTCAACGTGTACGCATCAGCATACCAATGAGCGGGGTTAAGAAGGCACGGCTCCTCCAGGAGACTAGCGCTCGCTCTCCTCCTTCTGCAGCCTGGATCCGCCGCGTCTCCACGGACTTCTTTCCAAAACCACCTCCTAATATGGGCTTATGTCAATCACCCCAACAGACAGGGAGATCTCCACTGATATGAAATTCTCATACATTTACAAACCAAGGGAGGACGTCAGGACTCCGCTGTCTTCAAGTTCTCAAGTATTCAAATGCAATTCATTTTACTGTGGTATGGATACTTAGAAAAAGTTAATTCTGTGTAAAAGAATGGCAGGTTCTTACATGATATGAGTAGGCCTATGAGTAGCAGCTGGAGACATTTTCTTTATTTGAGCAAACATCTCTATTTTGGTGGCAAAGGGCAACATTTGTATTCTTAAGAATTCAAATGCTTTTCACAGACATCCTTTTTTGTTTGTTTCTTTGTTTTTGATATGTGTCAAAATGTGCAGGAAAACAATTCCAGAGCATATTTTCTCTTACACAAACGGACAGGTGCAAAATCTTTGATCTTTTTTATGACATATTTATATGGCAACTTCACTTGACAGTTGTGACACTGAATGGAAAACAAAAATGTCCTGCCGCAGAATTGGATGTATTTGTAAAGTGTTGGGATGCATTTAGCTCGAAACATGTCAGGTGATGCGTACATCTTCAGTACGCTGAATCTTAGGAGATGCGAGGATGCTGCCAAAGAACAGTGCGCCTGGCGGGATGCTGCCAAAGAACAGTGCGCCTGGCGGGATGCTGCCAAAGAACAGTGCGCCTGGCGGGATGCTGCCAAAGAACAGTGCGCCTGGCGGGATGCTGCCAAAGAACAGACACGTTATTCACCTGGTGCATATTATCTCACCTGGTGCATATTATCTCACCTGGTGCATATTATCTCACCTGGTGCATATTATCTCAAGACAGGAACTGAGTGACACAAAAGCATTTACCAGTAAGCCTGTCATCCCTTTGCTTTCCAATAATATGATACATTAAAACTGTCCCCTTTATCGCATTTCATTTGTCTAAATGTATTTTCTTTGTCATTGTCGTCGAGCAATAGCCTTCAACACCGCCATGATGTGACAATCATCAAATGTTCTAAGGATGTCAATTCAATGTGTATCTTCCATCATTCCCTGAGTCTGGACGTCTTGATGACTGTGTTTGAAAAGCACACGTAGGACACACAATACCACAGAGGATGCTGTCCATACACTACCTCGATTACTGCACCTCTACCTCCACGGATCCATTCTCCACCAGGGTCACAGCACATTGGGGCTTCTTTCACTCAGCTTAGACTATGCTACTTATTGGGCCTGGGCCACAATGGAGACAACGCAGAATACCAAGGAGAGATGGGGAAGCCACAGGGGGGCTCGGCGGATTGATCCTCCCATCAGTGACCTCTTTTCTAGTTAGTGTTTTATTGACTAGCGAACGCCGAGCGAGAGAGAGAGAAAGAGAGTGAAAAATAGAAAAATAAATAGTGGGGGGAGGGGGGGGGAGGCAAGAGAGAGAGAGAGAGAGAGAAAATGTGTCCTGTGAGCTTTGGTGAAAAGTGATCACTTTGTCCTTTTTCTTTCTCTGCGTGTTGCTATGAGCCATCTGGGCAGAGGTAAACTCATTGTTCAACTCCTAGACCAAAGCCAGTGGGGGAGGTAAGCCATGACATCACCATTTTTAGGCCAGACGTGTCATAGATTCAGTCAATCTTTCAACAATGAACATACATGTCTTTCTCTTGGTAATTCCATTATCGGTGCTCGCATAATTCCATTCTCATGTTACAAGTAGATAAGTGGAATGGAAATACGGTGAGTATACCGAACATCAGGCACACATGAGGGGAACCTCCTTTGAGATAACAACATACTGTAAATGAAGGATCACGTTAAGTCTGTCATATACACTGAGAGTACAAAACATTAAGAACACCTTCCTACTATTGTGTCGCACCCTCCCCCCTATAAAGTGTCGAAAGCGTTCCACCCTCTGAATGGCAGGCTTAAAAATCCTTCTTTAACCTGTCTCCTCCCCTTCATCTACACTGATTGAAGTGGATTTAACAAGTGGATTTAACATCAGTAAGGGATCACAGCTTTCACCTGGATTCACCTGTCAGTCTATGTCACGGAGAGAGCAGGTGTTGTTAATGTTTCGTATACTCAGGCTGTCCCTCCAATCCTTTTAAAAACGGAACATTACTTTAGCCATCGGCGCATACTGGAGGCTACCTTGCCTATTTCATTGAGAGAGAAGAAAAATGCATTTCAGAATTTGAACCATATTGAAAACGAAAGAAAGAAAGAGATGCTTTCTCAAGTCTATGATTGTATGATGTGAACATGAGAGGGTGTGCTATGTTCCTATGCAGCCCTGTGGAAAGGTGTCCGGTGTCATTACTGTGGAAAGCCTGAGTCCTGAGTGTGACTTAAAAATTAATGAGGGAAGAACTCTGACTTTTAGTCCATGTAAAAATTTCATTAAATTTTATTATTCAGTTGTCACTGTGGCTCTGAATTAATAACACCCAGGCATCATGCCTTGAATTCATATTTTTCACCTTTTTTTTCCAGAGCCACCAAAGAACCAGGCTGAATAGGAGTGTTTGCAAACATACTGTATATAACATAATACATTCCCACATTGCATGACATACTCAATCAATGAATGTTTATTGCAACACATCAACAATTCCATATATAGTCCATACAGCACATACTGTACCTTGGCCTACAATACCTAATACACCTTGGATGTCACCTAGCCTTGGAACCTGAAACCAGTTACGTCGAAAAGGAGCTTTAGGCGTTGCCTTGAATGTGGATTGTGTACGCTTATTGGACGCACAATAAAAGACGGGATATAAGGGAGAATAAACGGCGACAATGTGGTATACAAGCACTAACCTGAATCGTGACAGAGTATAAGGAATACCTCTGAAATAACCTAGAACAACAGCCACAATAAGGTATACATTAAATAACAATAACGTTTTCTTTAGTGTGACTGACACACCATTGAGCTAAGGTTGTGTGTGCTCTCAGACGGTGTTCGCCCTCTGAGCCTATGTATTAACTCAGGGAGAAAACACAAGTCCAACCCCACTCACTGAGTAGCAAGAGACTGTGTATATAACCACACAAATCAACAAGTAAAAAAAATCACTCAAGTGCCATAAGTCAATCTCTGCCCTCATACAAAGAGCGACATTTACAAATGACGTGGTCTCATTATGAAAGGCTTTCTTTCGGTCGGTAACTGAAACGTTGTCTGAAACAGTGCCACAGTAATCACAGCAGTGGCGAGCTGAAGCTCCGAAACGATCCTATTCATACATTATTTCCCTCTCACATCAACAAGTAGAGGAAGCAAAGAGCTCCACTAACCTTTCCTCCAAACAACCTTCAACCTACAGCAGCAGTGTTAACACTACTTTATTTCCTACTGTTGCAGCTACACGCATGTTGTGTGCTTCGATAAGAACGGTGGACAACAAAACTAGAGTGAAAGACGTAAGGCTTTGCCCAATCCACAAACACAACATCCTCCAGAGATTGGTGCCGTCAAACGGAGTCAGATATAGCGGGCGGGTCAACTGTGATTGTGGCAAATACCCGAGTTGCTTTACTCCGATTGATAGGGTTAAACTAACGGTGATGCTCTTACAAAGAGTCTGAGCAGGGCAGGCCAACAGGCTACACCTGCTAATGGAAAAAAGACTGGTCTCCTCACACTCACACACGCATCCTCCGCCACTAACTACTCCCTCGAAAAGCACGGCGTCGAGATGAAAGATATGACTAGTACCCATCTGCACAATGAAATGCGTGCACAAAGGTAACACGGACTGCCAGCGTTCAATGCTAAGTTCAAAGCTGCGTGCTGCCTGCTTCTCACACCCTCTGGCCAGTGCATTCTGATCATCAATAGGACTATAATGTTGTTCTGTCACACCTGCCCTGTCTCTTGTGTGACTCCATCCCAGAGCACATCTAGATGGAGAGAGCCTTGATGCAATTACCCTGTCTTATAACAAGGGCCAAGGTGAGGAATTTTGTCTACACAACAGCCTGAAACCAAGACATGGTCTTGAGGTATGCTTCGGTTTTAGCCTTGGGAGAGAGAAAGCCTTGCAGTGAAGCAGGGTAAACAACTAAGATGTTTGCTGTCGGAAAAACAGAGGTGAATGCTGTGCATCAACCGTATTGTGATTCTAAAGAAGTGAAAAGGTGAAAGGGTTTTCATGGCAGCGCCATGTTTTCACTCTTTATTTCCCAGAAACCAATGTGTTTCGGTTAGTTAATGGTTTATCTTCAGATGGAATGAGTGAGTAGGTTAGTCTAAAGGGTCTAAGGCAGTAATGTGTTGTGCTTCTTCTTTCATGAACAGAATAAGTTGGCATGCATTCTTCTAAAAAATCTTTCAGACGAAGGACACCCTTTTGGTAAATATCACAAGGTCTGAGACACCTAAAGCAAGAAGGTATTGTGCCTCGACTTGTTTAGGGTTGAAGGATGTTTAGCAACCGACAGCCCGGGTATACAAAGGACAAATGCAGCATATAGAATACACACATCTGTGCATACAACGCAAAGAAACATAAAGTAACCTTGTACATTTTCACTCCAATATGCTCTCAAACACACACAAAGAAAATACATTGGATTATTGCTTTTTAACCGTGGGGGAAATGTGTAACAGACAGGTATAATGCTTTATAACTTGCTATAAGCATCCTTTCTGATTTTCATTTTACAAGGCTTTATAACATGTCTTTCTATGGAGCAAATCTTCAACTGGACAAAGTATTGTTTCTTCATGATCTCATAACAGTCATAATACTTCTAATTGAGCGGCTAGGCTCATCTGGGGGAGGTTTGTTATGCTTCCTGCCTGCGCTGCCTGTCTGTGCTGCCTGCGCTGCCTGTCTGTGCTGCCTGCGCTGCCTGCGCTGCGCTGCCTGTCTGCGCTGCCTGTCTGTGCTGCCTGCGCTGCCTGTCTGTGCTGCCTGCGCTGCCTGCGCTGCGCTGCCTGTCTGCGCTGCCTGTCTGTGCTGCCTGCGCTGCCTGTCTGTGCTGCCTGCGCTGCCTGTGCTCCGTGCAGAGTGACATTGAGCCTCACCCTTTCGGCGATCTCTCGTGTTTCACTCCAGTGCACATTTCACTGGTCTCTTCACTCCTCCGTCAGACAATGAGCTTTTTACTGCATATATTATCCCTGTTGTTGTTACGCTTGTTGTTCTGTTTTTTTAGTATCAAATAAAATGAAATGAATTATTAATAGTGACAGTCAGATATTTATGAGATGTTTTGTATTTTGCATATTTTACCTGTCGTCCATCATTTCTGTCAATGGTAGGGATGAAGTGGAATGATGAAGTTTTTCATTCAGTTGTCAAATGTAAAATACATTGTTGGTGTGTTTTCTCTGGTGAGTGTAATTGTGTTGCTTTGAATATGGTTACAAAATATTGATGTGATATTGTAACAGGAACTTCCAGGTGAACTAAAAGGAGAGCAGTCGTAGGTAAAGTCATGGAAATATTAACTTTAGCCATCTTAAATTCCGCCATTAGAGGTATACACGCACTTGTAGGATTTGTCATTTGCACATTGACATAGCACATTTTGTGTTTGCAGCTACTCTTCAAGTTGGCTTTTATTTATATCAGACTAATCAAATTTATAGCAACAAAATGTTGAAAAAATAAACGACACATCTAATGTAATATCATAAATAAAGTGAATATCATTCCATCAAATCCCCATAAACATATTTTAATTTAGTCTACTCCAGCAATAATAAAACCGTTTTCACCAACATCTTCTTAATGTTGAGGACACAGATACTGACCATCATCAATATGATACTAAACAGTGATGAAGATATCCAACTGTGCTGTCATGATTATGAGGTTCTTCCTTTATATCCCAGTCAACAATCTCTTGAGTGTTGTTACCCAACCCTGACTCTAAAATAGTGATTTCTCTGCCCCCTAGTGGTTATATAATAATAATGCACTATCATTTAGGACTACTGTCAGACTTAAAGTCTAACAATACAGTTTAGACCAGAATAAATAACACAGACAATATGTTTATGAATATTTCCACTATAATGACTTCAAGTATACAGTTAGTGACAGATCAAATTACTTTCTCTGTGAAACCAGGATGGATTGAATAATTTCCTCATCTGATCATCTACATAATCGGACTATTTTAGAGGCCGGTATTAAATCAAAGAAAAGGCCAATGAAAAATGCATTTGGGAAATTGTGTAAATTTGTCAGCCGATTGAATTTGGAGAATTTGACACAAAGCATTCGTCACAAAAATACATTTTCCCCTCAGAAAGTATCTGAGACTTGCAAAATGAAGAAAATGACAGGCTGAAACGGCTTGTCGCGATCTATCAAACCGTATTGTATGGTTGTTATATAATGATCATTGGTTGTAGTGGGCAGTAAGCAGTTAACCATTGTTCTATATATCAAGGCTGTACTTGGGTTGGTGGTTACTGTCAGTTCTGGTTTGTTATTGCATCTATATACACACGAAACAAGTGATTTGGATTTAGAAACATAACTTTCTCTTTTACCAGACCACTTGTACACTACGTTCAGATCAACCAAAGAAAATATAAATGGAGAATTCATACCAAACATCCACATATTTGATATGTATAAAATGATATAATTGTTGAAACTTATGATGCAGTCATTGATTTTTGCAGAACCTCAGACCCATCTAAATAAGATTATACTATTTATGTTGAATCAAAATAAATCAGAAAAGTGTTAATACAAACGGCAGCCTTGTTCAGTATCGTTTTTCAGTAGCTTTGCTCAGTAGCCTTGTTCAGTAACCTTGTTCAGTAGCCTTGTTCATCTCCTATTCACTACTGTATTATTACACTCACTATAGCCAACTGGTATATAAAAAACATACTTAAAAAATCATGCTATTAGTATTCTCCTGTTTAAAATATCTAATTGAATGACCTTGAATAATAATACTGACACTATTACTGAAAAAATGCTAGTGTGTTTAGCTGTAAAGTTTTGCTTACAAAATACATACACACACACTCTCTCTCTCTCTCTCTCTCTCTCTCTCTCTCTCTCTCTCTCTCTCTCTCTCTCTCTCTCTCTCTCACAGTTATATAGCTGGCATCAATCTGACACAACTCAAATAAATGGTAATCTTGAATAGAAGCACATCCCTCTTGCTCTGTCTTTGTTTGCCCTGGCTATTTGCCACATCATAAAAAAACAATCACCAGTATCATATCCCTAACATTTAACCAGGTTACCACATATCCTCATACAAAAAGTACCACTACAAGAATCTGACAATATCAATTACATGGAACCCACTGATTTCCCATTCTTCCAAAGTAGAAGAGATCAGCTGAATACATGTTCCAGGTCAAAGGTCAAATATCGTCTCCCCCGCATTTTGTTTCCCAACACAACAGCCCCTCAGGCGCTGCTAACGTTCTCTTTCCTGCATCTCTATCGGACTGTGGGGGGGGCTGTCAGTCCCCAGGTGGAGCTGTTGAGTACTGTTCAGCTCCTCTCCCCCACCAGCTAGTCAGTCAGTGTGTCCAGAAGAACAACGCTTTGGGTTATTCATCGATTGCCTATTTCAATCCTAGCAAAAGCTACTCCGTGAACACACACACACACACACACTCCAACCGCAAGCACCCCTATAGGCTTATTTATGATGAGCATATCATCCTACCACTACAGTATATATTCCAGCCGTGAGGCTCCTTGTAAAACTAAACTAAATATATACATTTAATAGTAGAATATATACATGAAAACGAATGAACAGATGACAGTGTGTGTGTGTGTGTGTGTGTGTGTGTGTGTGTGTGTGTGTGTGTGTGTGTGCGTGCGTGCGTGCGTGCGTGCGTGCGTGCGTGCGTGCGTGCGTGCGTGCGTGCGTGCGTGCGTGCGTGCGTGCGTGCGTGCGTGCGTGCGTGTGTGTGCGTGCATATCTGTAAAAGAAGATGTCAATATTATGTGATTGTGTTACTTGTGAATGTGTAATCAGTTCATCTGTGCGTCTACAGTGTGCATTCATGCATTGTGTGAGATCTGTCACAGTATTAGTACTATGTAAATAGATAAACATAAATGTCGACACACCGTAACTTATGGAGATAAAGAAAGACCTTCAACCAAATAACAGGTTCTGTTCTCCCACAACCTTGCAGTATCTCAGATTAAAAAGTCAGCCAGCTCACCTTGAATTCTTCAGCAGGATCCTTGACATTATTTTGTACACATTACGTCAGAAACATGTGAAACACTTCTCAGGCAGTGGTTCACTGCTTTTTGCCTGGAGTGAGCCTCACAGGCTGCGTTATTTCCGAAGAGGTGTCGTTTCAGAATGAGGGGTGCTGTAGCTCTGCTGGTGTTGCTGTTCTGTCAGTCTGGGACATGGGCTCAGGGAGAAAGTGGAGGGGACAGAGAGAGTTTGGTAGAGAGCCACGGGACTGAAGATACAGAGACGACTAGCAAACACACGACCGGCCAGACCACCACAACCCCTGATATCTGGGGTGAGGTAGAGGAGCTTAGAGACATGGTGGATAACTTGGGAACCATAGTTTTGGAGCAGAGAGAGAAGCTGAGGAACATGGAGAAACAAGTGGAAAGAAGGTGGAGAGAAAAAAGGCGCAGAGAAGCTGAGGCCAGACTGGAGAGTGAGAATACAGGTATTTGTGGATTTTGGTTCATAATGACATCGTTTCAGTGGAGGATCAACATGTTTGTGAGAATTGTTTTGTTTCCATAAATCCAGCTATGGGGGCCAGACTGAGTCAAATCAAAAATCAAATCACATTGTATTTGTCAAATGCGCCTAATACAACAGACCTTACAGTGAAATGCGTACTTACAAGCCCTTAACCAACAATGTAGTTTTAAGAAACTTGTTAAGAAAGTATTTACTCAAATAAACTGAAGTAAAAATAAATAAACTACAAATTAATTGAGAGAGAGGTGGAGGACTTGAAAGAACAGAAAGAACACGGGGAGAGGCCTGTTTTGTTTTGTAATACAAATGAATTTGATATAATGAGGTCAGTTCAGACGAGGATCATGATCTTACATTTTCTCATAATTCTAGCCATGGGCGCCAGACTGAGTGCCAGTGAAAGGGAGGTGGAGGAGCTGAAGAGAATGAATGCAGGTAACGTAATTTGTCCACCAACATCAGTTGTTTATCATTAGAAAGAAAGGGTCATGAATAAAACTGTATTTGTAAAATTGTCTATGAAATTGTTTATAGACAGTTTATTTATGCTTATTTCTCATATGAACTAACTTTTCATGACTGTTTCCCATGCTATTTTAGCCCTGGAGGCCAGAGTGACAGACAGTGAGAATGGGAACACAGGTAAATAAATGTGACCGGATTCCGGGTCGTAGGCATCTGTTGCCATTTCCTAACTTCTCTGAACTTTCATATGCCTTAATTACAAACGTGTCTGGGATCTGTTAAATGATGACCCTAGTTTTGCCAAGGAGAAAGCACTGAGCTATGTAGGGAGAAAGGCAGGATCCCATGTTTGAGATAAAGGAGGGGGAGAATAGAGAGAGACTACCTCCTGGAGGACGATGCCATGCTGACTCATTCGTTTACATGTGAATTCTTCAAAAGACGGGTGGGGTGAAGGCTTAAGAAGGTGTGAACAATGCTGAATAGGCATAAACAAAAAAAGAGCCCTCTAGAAAGTGTGAAAATCATTCAAGGTCTTTTTTCCTCCTACTTGTCTCCAAAATGTAATAACAGGTTAATCAAATTTCAAAGAAGCATAACTTAATTATATCATATTATATGCTGTTTTGAAGCTGAGTCTGTACTTTTATAAAATGTAAAAGAAAGACAATCTTGAAAATTGGACATAAGCTCACCTTCCTGAGTTCAGTCACATATATTATTTTGTATTTATTTATTTAACCTTTATTTAACTCGGTAAGCCAGTTAAGAACAAATTCTTATTTACAATTACCCCGGCCAAACTCAGACAACGCTGAGCCCATTGTGCGCCACCCTGTGGGACTCCCAATCACAGCCGGATGTGATGCAGCCTGGATATATGAAATCATTCTGCTTAAAACAGAGAGTTTAAGCATCAGTTTACTAATCTGTCTTTTTGTAATGGTAGCCTTAGAGGCCAGACTGAATGCCAGCGAGGGGATGGTGGAGGAGCTGACGAGAGAGAATGCAGGTATGCATGGTGCATATACTGTAGGTCTACAATTGCACATGCTTGTAATCTAATGAAATGGCTGTTGGGCTGTTGGCGAATCAAAGCGTGTTTTATTTTTTGCTTCATGGCTGAATGCGTTTGTAATATGATAAATGTCGCAGATTGCATCTTTGTTTTTCACTTAAACCTTTTGTTAGGATTTCATTTCCATGTTTTTTTAGGTGATTTTTGTCTTCATCAGGATCATATTATGCATTTTACCCTGTTTGTTTTTGTCTTTAATCACTGATTTTAATTCCCTCCTCTGTGTTCATAGACAGACCAAAGGTGGCCTTCTCTGCTGGTTTGACTAATGATGCATATTTAGGACCCTTTAATAGTATCACCACACTAGTATACAGAAGGGTCATCACCAACATCGGCAAGGCCTACAACCCAAATACAGGTACTGAACACACTAAGACCCCCTTTTCACCTTGTATTCAAATGTGATCTGGGATCAGATCGTGTTCACATTATACATCTGCTATCAGACAGGTGTACACATGCATTGTGATTGTGTCATCTTTATCCTATGTAAAAACATGTAGACAACCAGCGATTCCAGCGTTGCTAACAGTGTCTGTGACAGTCTATTAACTTATTTTACTCTCCTCTGATGCAGGTGTCTTCACAGCACCAGTGAGAGGACTCTACTACATCAGATTCACTGCCATGGGTCTCAAGGGTCCACAGTCCGTAGGTGCCTATATTTACCACAACGACAAGAGTGTCATGTTCAATCCCCAGAACAATGACAATGGACACAATAGGTTCTTGTCTAATGCGTTGACTCTGGAGCTGGAGCCCGGGGATGTGGTTTACATGCGTCTCCCAGTAAATCAGGAGCTCTATGATGAAAAGTCGAGTAACTACAGCACCTTCAGTGGCTTCCTGCTCTTCCCTATGTGAAGGGAGCACTCTGGTGTGAGTTTGAGATCAATAAATTATCATTTGTACCATTGATGTAAAGCGACTCCTTCACTCCATCCAGGCTTTTGCTTGTATTTTTGACAGTGAGAATTGCAGAGGAAAAAGAAAATAAGATCATAAATAATCATAAAAATGAATGATTTATTTGATTTGAAAATGTAAAAGGTTGTTACATTCATACGTTTATGGACATGATAAGAAGTCCAGACCCCTCTTTAACCAGGAACCAAATCAAAGTGTGAACTAGTAACACAACAATGGTGCTTGACTTAGTAGTGGTGTTCAAGGCAGTCTCAGGTTGACATTAAACAGGCTGTGTCTGGCTCTCCCGCTACCGCCCCACAGTAAGGCCTCCGCATCAACACTCAACAGCCTCTTCATCTTTGTCGCTCTTGGTGAACATAACTCAGAGAAAATAGATATCACATGGCGTTCCAAAAGGTTCGATTTTTGGTCTGGTACTGTTCAGCTTATACAGGATATGTTACCCATTGGCAGCATTATCAGAAAGCACAGAATTGATTTTCACTGCTACGCAGACGATACACAACTTTACATTTCTGAGTCACCAGAGTATTTTAGCTCCACAGATAAATTATTAGACTGTATTAGTGATATAAATACTTGGATGGCTCACAACTTGCTCCAGCTAAATCAAGACAAGACTGAGGTACTTATTATTGGAGCCAATTATTTGGCTCACATTTTAATTTACGGGCAATAAAGATAAAACACCAGGTAAAAAACCTAGGTGTCATTTTAGATTCTGAACTCAATTTCAAATCCCACATTAGGAATGTGACCAAAATAGCTTTTTACCACCTGAGGAATATTTCCAAGGTGCGGCTGTTTCTCTCAGGCTGATACAGAGAAACTCTCTCCATGCTTTAATTACAAGCAGACTACTGCAATGCTCTCCTGTCTGGTCTGCCCAAGAAAGCCATTGGTCAACTGCAAAACATACAGAACGCTGCAGCACGGGTACTGACCAAGACCAGACGTAGAGCACACATCACATCAGTTTTAAAGTCTCTGCACTGGCTGCCTGTGAGTGTCAGAATACATTTTAAGATTATTCAAGAGGGTTTTTAAATCAATCCACAACTGTGCACCCCAATACATGTCAGACATGCTTTTAAGTTATGTACCCAGTAGGTCCTCTGTCCCCAAAGCCTAGGACCAAGAAGTATGGAGAGGCAGCCTTTAGTTATTATGCCCCCAGCCTCTGGTATAGCCTGCCAGAGAACCTGAGGGGGGCTGAAACTGTGGACATAATTTAAAATAGATCTTTTTAGTTTTGCTTTTTCCTAAGGGTGCATTTTAGTTGTTCAGTCTTTGTTATTCTTTTTTTTTATCCTCCTATTTCAGTTTTTAATTAATGTTTTTTCCTGTGAAGTGCTTGTGTTGCATTCATGTCTGAAATGTGCTGTATAAATAAAGCTTGATTAATTCAATCTTGTGACTGACACAATATGATCCTACATTTTACAGTATGTTGTAATCTCAAAGGTTTCCCTCATGCTTTAAACATCTGCATAAGCACCTGACAAGATACACTATATATACAAACGTATGTGGACACCCCTTCAAATGAGTTGATTCGGCTATTTCAGCCACACCTGTTGTTGACAGGTGTATAAAATCAAGCACACAGTCATGCAATCTCCATAGACAAACATTGGAAGTAGAATGTCCTTACTGAAGTGCTCAGTGACTTTCAACGTGGCACCGTCATAGGATGCCACCTTTCCAACAAGTCAGTTTGTCAAATGTCTGCCCTGGTCAAATATAAGTGCTGTTATTGTGACGGTGAAGTGGAAACGCCTAGGAGTAACAACGGCTCTGCCGCTAAGTGGTAGGCCACACAAGCTTACAGAACGGGGCCGCAGAGTGCTGAAGCGCCAGCGCATTAAAATTGTCTGTCCTCGGTTGCAACACTCACTACCTAGTTCCAAACTGCCTCTGGAAGCAACGTTAGCACAAGAACTGTTCGTCAGGAGCTTCAAGAAATGGGTTTCCATGGCCGATCAGCCGCACACAAGCCCATGCACAATGCCAATCATTGGCTGGAGCGGTGTAAAGCCAGTCGCCATTGGACTGGAGCAGTAGAAACACGTTCTCTGGAGTGATGAATAACGCTTCACCATCTGGCAGTCCGACAGACAAATCTGGGTTTGGCGGATGCAAGGAGAACACAGATGCAAGGAGAACTCAACCCCATCGACCACCTTTGGGATGAATTGGAACACCGACTGCGAGCCAGGCCTAATCGCCCAACATCAGTGCCCAATCTCACTAATGCTCGTGGCTGAATTGAAGCAAGTCCCCGCAGCACTAGAGCACTAGCAAAGCCTTCCCAGAAGAGTGGAGGCTGGCTGTTATAGCAGCAAAGGGAGAGGCCAACTCCATATTAATGCCCATGAGTTTAGAATGAGATGTTCAACAAGCAGGTGTCCACATACTTTGGTCATGTAGTGTATAACATCATAGCCCAGGTTGAAATGCAACCTTTCCTCGCAAGAAGGAGAATGCCAGAGTTGTCACTTGTACTGGATATCTTTAGGTAGCTTCTGTATGTGTGTGTGGGTGTGTGTCTCTCTACCTTTGAGACGTGACTCTCCCTTAGGGGCGATAATGGCATTCTCCATGACAACGGCCGCATGACATCGTCGCTGCCCTTGAGGGCCAGGACACATCCTGCGGGGGATCACCGTGGAAACACGATAGGGTCAGAGGTTGCCTCCCGTCACCCCCCCCCCCCCTTCTCAGGTGGTGAAAAGGATGAAGCTAGAGGAGAAGAGTGTATCCCAGTGCTCTGCCCTGGTATAGTAGTAAGAGGCTTTAACCACAGGCTGCATCTGCTCTGGCTAGGTCTGACTGTATGTAGCAACTGCTGCTTGCCGGCTGTCTCTAAGGCCAGAGCTGAATCAATATACTGTGGCTGCACTCAGCACCCATGCATACTGTTACGCAGCGCAGCCTTCGGGCAGGGGTACAATATGTCAACAGTACAAGATTTAACACGGTATATTCTCAGTTTATTCTGTAGTGTTGCACTCTGAACAACATAGAATGCATAACAAGGACATTGTTTTTCACATCATGTACATTTAATATAGCTCCCTGTAGAATATCCTTGTGAAATACCAACCATAACTCAATAATGGACAAAATAAAAAGAACTGAAACACACTAATGCATTAAAAAAGTATAACCAGTAAAGACAAAGAAAATTAATGATAATTGATGCTCTTCTTAAATATCTGGATATGTCAATGCTAATAATTTATGAAGAGGATCACAAAACAGCTCACTCAGTGGTTCTGTACATGAGTTGACTGAAGTGTGCTCCTGCCCTCCAGTGGCAAAAGAAAGCAACACACTTTAGTTGATTATGGCTTATTATATATATATATATATATTAATGATGCATGTCTGGGATTTTTTTTAATTATTCACTCAGAAAGGTGTGATACGTACAGAACGAAATGTAACATTTTAAGTCGTCTTATTTCAGAGCTCTGTCCTTGACCTACAAAACAAACAAAAAAAGATAATGAGATTACATATTATTTCATTTCGGTTTTGGCACATTTCAACACAAATGAGTCAACAGGAAACTCCAAGTACAAAAATGTAGATCCCAGAAATACTGTACTACCAAGGTCAAATAAGAAATGCATCTTCACATCAAAGTCAAACATCTTAATAACATAAGGCAGCACTGCCTCCAATTAATACAGGTAGCACGATACAACAAAACAAAAAACATTCAGTGAACATAAAATGACCTGTACACTAGCCAAACTCTTGGATGAAGTCATGGATAAACGTTGTTTTTATAACGTGCTGACTCCCAGTGCAAAACAGGGGCCTGGGCTCCTTTGGAATTTGTCAGTCGACCTCTAAGTGGGGTCCATTTGGAGGTCATGTGACTATGTGGTGGCTGGCTCTACTTCACTGCAGTTGCCTCACCCTAAACAGGAACTTCCATTCACAGATTTACTAAGAAGCCATTATGGCCCCTGTAGGACAAGAGACACAAATATCACCAGTTTAGATTAGGTCCTTCCTCCACCAGGTCACACAGAGTGTGAGCGTGTCCACAGAGGTATTCCACAGGGCCATATACCACATACACATGAAGATAACAGACAAACACCAAGGTGTCTCAGAAGAATACCAGCCTGGTAGGATTGTTTAGAAAGGCGTATGTCGCCATTTAATGTAACAAATGACGTCTTTCCAGAGAGAAAAAAATCCCACCGTAGAATGTACACACTCACATAAAGACATGCCCTTCCTATCTTCCTGTGTAAAGCAGTGGAGGCTGGTGGGATGAGCTACGAGAGGAGGAATGGAATTAATGGAATGGTATCAAACACACAGAAACCATGTTTAACTCCATTCCATTCCACTCCCACCAGCCTCCACCGGTGTAAAGAGTTCACCTGTGGAACATGTGAGGTTCACAGAGAGAGATCATGAAAGGTAAGAATGGCAACTTTATGTATAGAAGCAACCACATCGTAGTACAATAGGGGTAACTGACGGTTCAGTTGTGGGTCCAATCCAATTGCTACAATGGCACATTTTGCCAGCATGTCATCACCGTGTCAGCGCAGGTCAAAATCATCACTCACCGGTAAGGCGGAGGAGGGTGAGGAGCCGGAACGGGAGGAACAGGGGGGAAGCAAGTCTGGTGCTGGCCTTCGGGAGGACTGAGACTTACGGACGGCTAGAGCCACAGCCTGGGCAAAGCAGGAGGGGATGGCGGTTTTTCTGGCCAGGGCTTTGGCTGCAGGCACGTATGGTTTGGGTGAAGGGGCATTAGTCTGATTGTCTCCCTCTGCTGGTTCACAGAAGGTACGACTCAGCGTAGGAAGAGAAGGGGGAGGATAAGAGGGAGGGCGGGGATTTCTTCCCCCAGGAGGCCTCAATCGTATCTGGGTCGGCTCCGTCTCCTCCACCTCCTTATCATAGCACACAGGGGGAGGGGGAGGAGGGAAACAGAAACAGTCCTCTTCGGCCTCCATCACCAGACTGAGCTTCCGGAACGATCCTCTGCTCTCTAGTAGTTCAGGAGTTGAGGTCACCTCATCTCCAGCTATTCCATTGGTGTGGGCCAACAGGTCAGCTGCGTATGGGTTGGGTATCTCTGAGAGTGAATCTGACTCCTCTGGGACTTCTACCTCGAGACTTTTCTGTAGTTCTGAATCTAGACTGTCTGTGGGTGATTCGGACTCCTCCTGGGCCTCCATCTCTGAACTCTCCTGCTTGACTACCACTGGTGAATTTGGCGTGGTCTGGTAAAGCTCGCTAGGACTAGACACAGTTGGAGGACTGATGACCCAGTCAGTAGGACCTTCTGGAAATCTTGGAGGAGAAAATGTAGAATCCATATCAGGCTCTGGGGTGGATCCCTCAACCGCTGACCTCTCCAGCAATACAGGCGTCTTCTTCATTGTCCGGTGGTGCTCGAACCCAGGCTCAGCAACACCATTAGAGGGTTCATCAATGGTTTGTGCTGGGTCTAAGGCCTGGGTCTTCACCAGGGTCGGGTCCGCCTCCAAGCCCCTCTGCCCCATCAGGGACTGCCCTCGGGGCACCACGGTAAAGGTGGTCAACCCCTCCCTCAGACAGGGACTCCTCCAAGCCTCACCAGGGGTCTTGGTCTTGAGTTGGAGTAAAGAGAGGGGACTGAATCCCTTACTTCCACCCGACTGTGTCAAGGACACAGGGGAGCCTCCATTGGTGGAGTTGACAGGTCTTAGGGTTGGGAACGAAGGATGCTTGAGGTTGGCCCTGGTTTGACAAAGCAGGAAAGGGGTTAGTGTCTCCCCTAGGGTGGGAGGGGAGGGAGGGCAGAGAGGAGAGGGATTGGAGGGTGGAAAGGTGCTAGAGGGACGAGAGGTAGTGGAGGGGGTAGAAGGGGGAGTGGTGGGCACTCGGGGCTGAGTCAAAAGGCTGGAGATGTTTGGGGATGATGGGGAGTCCAGGTCCTCCTCACACTCTCCCATCTCCTCCAGTGTGTAAAGTGATACTCCATTCCCTGTAAAGACAGAGAAACTGTTAGGATGTTAGGTTAATCTAGAATAGAGAATGACTGGTGGTTTGAGTAACTGAGGATTGCAATATAGGAAATAAGGGTGCAAAGATGATTGTAGATTAGATTGTGATTGAAATGAGTACTAAGGTGTTTGTAACTCATTTTAGACAATACAGAAAGCCCAGTTCCTGACAAAACAAGTTAATCAAAGTACTTTATTAAAATCGAATGAATACATTTGCACAAGGAATAGCAACCTATGTCTGACTTTTACTTAATGACTTTTTAAACATTATCTCCTCAACAGATGTAGTTTAAACTATGATTGAAAAGAAAGAGGAGAATGGTAGAAAACGTCAATAGAGGAACAGAAAAACAACAAAAGAAAACAGAAAAGACACGTTTGAGACAATAAAACCTAATCCCGTCATGGTTTCATTCAAAAGTGAACTTGTGAAGTAATGTACGTCATTTACACTGAGGTGTGTATTGTATGACGCGTCTCTTCAGAAGGCACAGTTATAATATGGCAGGAAATAAAGCTGTGTTACTGTACTGAGAAACCTACCATCTAAACAAAGAGGTTACACAGGCGGTAGAAGCACAACACACTAACAAAATAAATAAATAAAACAGAAATAAAATAAATAAGAGCTTATAAAGAAGACTACCGAGTGACAAACATGACAGTTCAAAAACCAACATGGCGGAGAGGAGGAAGAATCGTTCACCACGGGGACAAGAGGAGAGTGGAACAGAAGGAGCAGCACAGAGGAAGGAGGAGGAGGAAAGGAGGACGCAGCTCTCACTCGCCGTCTGCAGGGGAGAAAGAAGGGACACTGCTTAGAACAGCGGTCTACAATCCTGCTCAGGTGCCAGGATTGAAAAGTACCGCCTACTGGGAGCCCTAATCTGTGATTAACAGCCTAAAGATGAACACCACTGCCAAGGAGAACCAACAGCCAAGCAGGACAATCAGTCAGACAGGGGAATGAGTCAACAGAAAGAGCCCACTAAAATATTGACCACTAGAGGACAGGTGAGACACCATATGCAGCACATGATTCTGCATGGGCCTACCCTCTAACTCAGGGATGGGCAGCTGGCAGCCCATGAGCCGCCCCCCTTTTGTAGGTCCGCGGAGCTATTTCAAAATAGGAACTCAGTCGGGGTCTCAACTTACTGTTGAGTTAGAATAATAATTGAATAGACAACGTGCTATTGCGAATTGCGTTTGTGCATCAGCAGTCACTCAATTAGCACACGTCAGCATTTTATTTTTTTATTGGTAAATTAGTCTAGCAGCTAGCCATATAAACTTGTAGTAAGCATGGTGGAATTACTGACTGGGGTGGGGCCCACTGATCATCAGTTATCATATTAAAAAAAACAATTGCCTCCAGCCTATGGCAAAATGTGTAGAATTGCAGGAAATGTGCGGTAAAACTGTTAATTTTTCTCTCCGTCCCATGGCAAAAATCATAGAATTGCAGGAAATGAACTTCAAAACATAAATTGTTCAAATCGGTCATGAGTCAGCCGCTAAATGTTTCACTCCCTAGGTGGGGGGGGGGGGGGGGGTGAGTATGAGTTGGGTATGCAGACCCGCCCCCACCCCATCAAAGTTGCCAATCTAACTCAACATTACAACACAGGGTCCATTCAGATTACAAGTCAACTAGTGATTCAATATGACTGACCTTTGATCTCAGTGTCCTGGGGTGGTCCTTTGTGGGTGTTAACACAGGAGGATGGTGGTGGGGGGGCACAGGGGGGTGGCGGGGGGGCTCTCCTCTTCTTCCTAGAGGTCAACTGGGAAAACACCAGAAACAAATAGCGGTTTAACCCAGGATCCTCTAAATCTACCATACATTCTCACTGTGGTCAGGGAACAACGATTTGGAAGTCTAAAGTCTACGGCTGAGTCTCAATAGAATTGACATGCTTCCTTTTCTTGTGTTCTTTTCTCTATAACCACTAAACTCACAGGGCATAATCAGGCAATCAGATCAGGTGAAGTCAACATGGTGGAAGCCTCCCCTGTCCTTTCTCATATAGAGCCACACAGTGGTGTAATAATACCCATAAAAACCTACCGGTCAAACAAGGAAATGGTTCCAAACGTTTTTCCAATAGGGGATTTTAGAAACACTTAAAATAAGGGCTGTGTTTCGTGCAGGCTTAACAAAGCAAACAAGCAAAGGAAACCATGAAAGAGTATCGAGAGACACACCTAAATCCGACTCCCTAACCACCAGTCACTCACCAGCTGGACGTTGAGGTTAGCAGGGACGCTTTCGGAGCCTGCCATGGGGGGCATGGGGGCCCGTCTTTTCTTGACCATGGTGTTGTCCATGGGCAGGGTGTTGGAGGAGTGGATACCCAGGGAGTTCATGCTGATGCTGGCCACCCGCTGGTTTTTCAGACCACGCGAGGCCGGGGCACTCACTGAGAGACCCTTTAGAAGAAGACCACAGCAAAAAACACATATCACAAAGCTTTATCAGTGTACACTGAAATCCTAACACACACTGAAATCTAGCACAGCTGAGAAAAAAACTGCATTCACAGATCTAGTCAAAGTCTAAAATCGACTTCTTACACAATGCTTGCGTACGATGGTAAAGCTAAGCTGTGGGAGAATAGAATAAAGTACCGTTTCTGGTTTCTTCTTAATTCTCCTGAATAAGCCGAACAATCCCCTGTTCTCCTTCTCCTTCTGTTGCTTCTCTTTACTTGGTGTTTCTACAGGCGCTTCTAGGAGAAAGAAATCGCAACGACAGATGGTCGGGAACTGGTATTCTAATGAAATGTGTTCATTGCCGAAATCTTGGGGCATTTTCAGACATTTTCGTTAAGTTTTGTACCCTCGCGGGGAGGTAGTTTGATAACCACTTCAGGACTGACAGCCGTTCAAGATTAGAAAAAGACATCCATGTTAGCATTTTCATATTTACAGTATACATACACTATGCACTCACTCAGTGGGTAAATCATATTCTGTAGACAGTCTCCAAAACACAGTTTGGGTATGAAACAAGTACGTCATCACTACCAGTGCTGCCAAAACTCAAAAGCGGAGTAACATAAAAACATCTCTCACCTGCCGTGTCCTTGGCGTATAGTTCCCTTAGTCCATAGTCATCGAGAGACCTGCTCAGGTTTAAAGGTCCTTCAGAGTCGTTGGCTCGCAGTAAAATGGTGGACTCCAGGTCAAACTCACACTTCTCACACACCGCAGGCAGGAGCCGCTCCAGAGGGACTCTAGGGTTGACCCTCACAACGGCCTTATGGTTCTTCTTGTAGTTGATCAGCAGACGTACAGTGACCTATAGGAAACAGTATCCCTTCAGTACATAAACTGACCTAGGTTGGAGATTGGCTAGTGTGTACAGATGCATTTTGTCACTATTTACCTCTGGCACGTATGGCCTCCTTATCTTCTCCTCTCCCCCTTTAGGTTTCAGTAGGATCCTGTGAGGCTCCATGGCTCCAATCAGAGAGCTGGGTTTGAAGGAGATGTCGTTTCTATTGGCTGACTGGAGTTCTATGGTGAAGTCAGATGGATTCAGGTGGTACTGGGCACAGAGTGTGACCAGTACGTCCATCACAGGTTTACTGTAGAGATACAAACACAGTGCAGGTGTACTACATGTGTCCACAGTATAGAGATATATTCATGTTTTAAAATTCATTTGAATGATGTTCAAATATAAAAGGAATCAATTTACATTTAAGTCATTTAGCAGACGCTCTTATCCAGAGCGACTTACATTAGTGAGTGCATCCATTTTCATACTTTTTTCATATTCAGTCAATCCATTCCAAATACAGAGCATGACTTCGTATGGCTCCAATGAAACATTCTGTCTGTATGCCTCTTACCTCCCATGTACCGTGGCCATTTTCTCCAGGCCTCCTGGTAGAACCACTGCTAGAGTATACTCCCTCTCCAGCGGGTTCTCCTCCTTCTCCTCCATGGATCTTCCCCAGGGGTCTAGATGCGACCAAAGTCTGAGACTTGACTGATTCTCAGGTGAATTTCCTAACAGAGAGGGACAATGTCAACATAAGGAGAAGAGATGACGTCCTGTGAGAAGCTGATGTCACAGTCAACTAAAAGTGTTACCGTGGTACAGGACTTACACTACATGACCAAAGGAATGTGGACACCTGCTCGTCCAACATTTCATTCCAAAATCAAGGGCAATAATATGGAGTTGGTCCCCCATTTGCTGCTATAACAGCCTCCACTCTTCTGGGAAGGCGTTCCGCTACATGTTGGAACATTGCTGCGAGGACTGGCTTCTATTCAGCCACAAAAAACATTGGTGAGGTCGGGCACTGACGTTGGACGATTAGCCCTGGCTCGCAGTCGGCGTTCCAATTCATCCCAAAGGTGTTCGATGGGGTTGAGGCCAGGGCTCTGTGCAGGCCAGTCAAGTTCTTCCACACCGATCTCAACAAACCATTTATGTATGGACCTTGTTTTGTGCACGGGGGCATGGTCATGCTGAAACAGGAAAGGGTCTTCCCCAAACTGTTGCCACAAAGTTGGAAGCACATCATCTTCTAGAATGTTATTGTATGCTGTAGCGTTAAGATTTCCCTTCACTGGAACTAAGGGGCCCAATGAAGGGTCCTAGCCCATGAAAAACAGCCCCAGACCATTATTCCTCCTCCACCAAACATTACAGTTGGAACTATGCATTGGGGCAGGTAGCCTTCTCCTGGCATCCGCCAAACCCAGATTCCTCGGTTGCACCGGAGGACAGACGATTTTTACACGCTATGTGCTTCAGCACTTAGCAATCCTGTTCTGTAAGCTTGTATGGCCTACCACTTTGCGGCTGAGCCGCTGTTGCTCCTAGACATTTCCACTTCACAATAACAGCACTTATATGTTGACCAGGGCAGCTCTAGAAGGGCAGAAATTTGACAAACTGACTTGTTGCAAAGGTGGCATCCCTTGAAGGTGCCACATTGAAAGTCACTGAGCTCTTCAGTAAGGCCATTCTACTGCCAATGTTTAACTATGGAGATTGCATGGCTGCATGCTCAATTTTATACTCCTGTCAAAAACAGGTTTGCCTGAAAAAGCCAAATCCACTCATTTGAAGGGGGTGTCCACATACTTATGCATATATAGTCTATCACAAACTAAGTCTTGCCTGGCCCCGAACTCGGAGTACCTGTGTGGAATGTCTTGTTCCTGCTCTAAAAGTACTTTGGAGATGGCATTTAAATGACTGAGAGAGTAGCCCCTCTGGGCCTAATCGATAAACCCTTCCCATCCCTTCATGGTCTCTGACAAAAATAAACAATCATCCACTTGTAAAGCTGGGGCTACTCACACATCCAAGTGATTGATATACAATACTTATGTACAGGAGGTATGGTGAATTATACAATGTTTATGTAACTTTTAGTTGTGAAATCTAAAACCACAGTCGTCCTCCTTTTCTCAGACAAAAACATGGACATATCCTACAAGATTTACTCAGCAAGAGTAAATACATTTAAATTGTTTTAATTTGAAATTGTCACCAGACTTGACCACCTGACAATTACTGGATTTTGACTTTGTGCTAATTTGGCACCCTAGCTCAAAATTAAATGTTTTAATGTCACTTCCAAGTGTTTTAATACTACCTGTCGTTTAAAAGTGATACAAAGTACAACAACAGAAGTCTACTTACGAGACAACATCAGAACGGCTTTTCTGGACACGTTCCTCAGATAAGAAAGACCTAATATTCACGCACACAAACGTATTGTCCAACGTTTTTGGGGCACGCGTTGTTGACAAAACTGAGCACCAGCATGCAAAGTGTCAAACCCCTAGTTTATATCAGACAACCCCAGAGTATTTAAAGAAGTGAGTTCAACAATGCATGCCTTCCTCTGCAGCTGTGCGTAAATGTTCGTCACCACGTTCCTATACTGTAACACGTGAGTGCTGCGCTCTGGAATGCGTTGCTAGGATGTTTTATAGTTCTAGGACTCCAACACGTTGGGTATGCCTGCCCTCCACCCAATGTGGAAGAATATGCTGGGGGCTCCTGTGAACATGTAAATTACATAACTAAAACACGTTTTACTTTATAGCCGTTCTGTCCTGTCCTCTTAAACCAATGCACAACTGAATGAGAGTGGTAATCAGGGCATCTAATTGAATAGGTTAAACACTTAAATTCACACATTTTTCTCTCTCTTTAGAATAGAGCAAATATACTCAGAATAGACCAAGCACATAATTAAATGCAGCCCTGCCTGTGCCATGTTGGTCAACTGGCTAATGCAAACCAGAATAGGCTTTACTCCTCCAAGAGCTAGACGGATTAGTGCTCTCCAAGCCCTGTCCCAACACATTGTCCAGCAGTTACACAACAATCAAATACACAAATCAGTTTCAAATAGACAATGTCCTTACCTCTCTCTGTCCAGAAATGAGATATCTTCCATCAACATGACTGTCATTTCACCACCATCGAGGGAGAGAATTAGAGAGAGGGAGAGATCCCTTGCTCTGTAATCCTTGTTTAGCAGACAGCCTACTGCACCTTCTGGCCCTGCCCAGCCCTCTGACATCACAGACTCTGTCCTGTCTACACCTAGACCCTACTGTACTATACAGCCTACTGCACCTTCTGGCCCTGCCCAGCCCTCTGACATCACAGACTCTGTCCTGTCTACACCTAGACCCTACTGTACTATACAGCCTACTGCACCTTCTGGCCCTGCCCAGCCCTCTGACATCACAGACTCTGTCCTGTCTACACCTAGACCCTACTGTACTATACAGCCTACTGAACCCTAAGGGCTTCTATGGCTTAATTTCAACAGGGTGAACCCTCCGTAGTCCCTTTAATTTGTAAAAACATTTCTAGTTTTAGTTACTGTACCCTTCTCATCCTGCTTGGACTAGAGACTATACAGTATGGCTTATAGGTCTGTGTGCTGCCGTCTTTGCATCGTCAGTCATGTTGTCCTGTGTGGTGATACTATACTGAAGGTAACCCATTTCCGATTTCTGTGTCTACAATGCATTCACATAAATGGGGAGGACTGATCTGGGGTGTATTCATTAGTCAGATTCCATTGCAAAATGTGTTGTCTGTTGCAAAACGTTTTGCAACAAAAACCCTTTCCTCCAAATGAAAACAAGAGTTTGTATTTCATGTACAGTACCAGTCAAAAGTTTGGACACACCTACTCATTCAAGGATTTTTCTTTATTTTTACTATGTTCTACATAGTAGAATAATAGTGAAGACGTCAAAACTATGAAATAACACATATGGAATCATGTAGTAACCAAAAAAGTGTTAAACAAATCAAAATATATTGTATATTTTAGATTCTTCAAAGTAGCCACCCTTTGCCTTGATGACAGCTTTGCACACTCTTAGCATTCCCTCAACCAGCTTCACCTGGAATGCTTTTCCAACAGTCTTGAAGGAGTTCCCACATATGCTGAGCACTTGTTGGTTGCTTTTCCTTCACTCTGCAGTCCAACTAATTGGGTTGAGGTCGGGTGATTGTGGAGGCCAGTTCCTCTGATGCAGCACTCCATCACTCTCCTTCTTGGTCAAATAGCCCTTACACAGCCTGGAGGTGTGTTGGGTCATTGTCCTGTTGAAAAACAACTGATTGTCCCACTAAGCGCAGACCAGATGGGATGGTGTATCGCTGCCGAATGCTGTGGTAGCCATGATGGATAAGATGTCTAAATAAATCACAGACAGTGTCACCAGCAAAGCACCCCCACACCTAAAGCAAACAGTAAACAGTTTATTTTGCAAAGCATTATGTAGCAGACAAAAGGTTTTGCAACGGAATGCAACTAATGAATACACACACCCTTGCCTGTGATTTATTGAGACAAAGTAGCACCATTGAGGGAGTAGAAATCTACTGTTTGGAGGCTCTGCTTGGTTCAACACTATCACACAAGGTCAGACTGGGCTATGGCAGGCGATGGACATTGTCCCTATACTAAAGTTTAATTTACACAGTAGCAGTCACTTACCAAGTAGGAGTTTAATCAAATTAAGCCCAGGAACACATGTCCACATTGACTCTAATCGTGTAATCTTATTTGGTGGTTAAACAGTGGAGATTCCCTGCACCAGTTAGTTAGTAAATATATACTTATATAAATGTGTTGCATTGGCCACATTTCATTGTTACAAATCACTTGTCTGGTGTGCACTAATGTTTATGTACTGAAATCTGTGAGATGGACACACACTATCATTTTGAAATGATAGTGGCTGTCTTAGAATAATTAACATTTCCTACCATGCTGTGTTGTCATGTGTTGCTGCCTTGCTATGTTGTTGTCTTAGGTCTCTCTTTATGTAGTGTTGTCTCGCTTGTAGGGATGTGTGTTTTGTCCTATATTTATATTTCATTTCTTTAATCCCAGCCCTCGTTTCTTTAATCCCAGCCCTTTTGCCTTTTGGTGGGCCATCATAAGAATTTGTTCTTAACTGACTTGCCTAGTTAAATAAAGGTTAAATAAATAAATAAAACACCCTACTATTACAGCCTACGCACACAGATCTAAACGTATCCATCTTTAACATTTCTGTAAAATTTTGCACCCTGACCCCATAGTGAATATTCTTATCTATAGGTGAGGAAATAGAGTCAGTAATTATAATATGAACTCATTTTCCTCCTCTGTTTTCCCGCATGCCTTTGTTATCTCAATGCACTATTTACTCGAGCCAGTTTATTGAATAGGTCAGAGGTAACTCGGGAAGTTTTGACTCTGGCTTGTGTGTGTACCCCCTAGACTCCTACGGGTTTCCTGTCCTGTACAATCACATGTCCACCAGCAAAATGGAGGTTAGTAAGAAAACAATACCATCTGACTAAATGAACAGTTTTAAATAAATCAACATTTGACCGAAGCAAGCACAATTCCTTAAAAGTGTATAGAGGCAATTTATTCAAAATTTTCCCTATCCACTAAATGACTATTTTTTCAGTCTTGGAATAATCAGGAAGTGCAGTAGATTTACAGTGTATTGAGTGGCTAACTAACTCCCAACACCCACTGAGTACTATGGCATGATATAACCCTAAATACCACAGAGCTGTAAGGGTCAAGCTGTTGCAAGGCACTCACATTCACCACTAGCCCTCTAATGAAAATGTTAGCAGAGTCACAGCCAAATGTCAAGAGGGGACAGGAGACATGAGCTCCACCTCAGTCACATAGCTGACATTGTTTCAGGAGCACAGTGAGGTCAGTCACATGCTCTGCCAGCCTGATAAACAACTAAAGATTTTGTCACAATATGACATCCCAGACACCTTCAATTGTCTCCTTCTACTCGAGGAGAATGTAATGTGTCTGGAATGTCACATTGTGACAATTTTTTTAAATATATTTTTTGCATATGCCTGTGGTCACTTTGAATGTCAGGTCGAGGTTTAGATCAGCGCTTGATCAATAGTTTGATTAGATGCCTTAAGGCTTATAAAGAGGGTGTTTGGGAGAAACCCGAGTTTGTTCTTCTTGGAAAGTCATGCTAAACTGAAGTCTTGGGTGTGTCTGTCCATGGAGTGATCGTTGATTGGGAGATTATGTGTGTGTGTTTGCGTGATGTGAGTGTACAGTGCATTCGCTAAGTATTCAGACCCCTTTACTTTTCCCACATTTTGTTACATTACAGCCTTATTCTAAAATGGATTAAATGTTTTTTTCCTCATCAATCTACACACAATACCCCATAATGACAAAGCAAAAGAAGGTTTTTAGAAATGTTAGCAAATATGTTAAACATAGAAAAACGGAAGTATCACATTTACATAAGTAAGCACCTTTGGCAGCAATTACAGCCTCGAGTCTTCTTGGGTATGATGCTACAAGCTTGGCACACCTGTATTTGGGGAGTTTCTCCCATTCTTCTCTGCAGATCCTCTCAAGCTCTGTCAGGTAGGATGGGGAGCACAGCTATTTTCAGGTCTCTCCAGAGATGTTCGATCGGGTTCAAGTCCAGGCTCTGGCTGGGCCACTCAAGGACATTCAGAGACTTGTCCCGAAGCCACTCCTGCATGTACTTGGCTGTGTGCTTAGGGTTGTTGTCCTGTTGGAAGGTGAACCTTTGACCCAGTCTGAGGTCCTGAGTGCTCTGGAACAGGTTTTCAGCAAGGATCTGCAAGGATCTCTTTGTACTTTGCTCCGTTCATCTTTCCCTCGATCCCCACAGCATGATGCTGCCACCACCATGCTTCACCATAGGGATGGTGCCAGGTTTCCTCCAGACGTGATGCTTGTCATTCAGGCCAAAGAGTTCAATCTTGGTTTCATCAGACCAGAGAATCTTGTTTCTCACGGTCTGAGAGTCTTTTAGGTGCCTTTTGGCAAACTCCAAGTGGGCTGTCATGTGCCTTTTACTGAGGAGTGGCTTCCGTCTGGCCACTCTACCACAAAGGCCTGATTGGTGGAGTGCTGCAGAGATGGTTGTCCTTCTGGAAGGTTCTTCCATCTCCACAGAGGAACTCTGGAGCTGTCAGAGTGACCATCGGGTTCATGGTCACCTCCCTGACCAAGGCCCTTCTTCCCCAATTGCTCAGTTTGGCCGGGCGACCAGCTCTGCGAAGAGTGGTTCCAAACTTCTGGATGCCGATTAATGCAGCCCTCCGCACCTCTCTGATTCAGAGGGGTTGGGTTAAATGCAGAAGACACATTTCAGTTGAATGCATTCAGTTGTACAACTGACTAGGTATCCCCCTTTCCCTTATGTAAATAAGGTATTTCTGTTTTTTATTTTAAATACATTTGCTAACATTTCAAAAAACGTTATCATTATGGGACATTGTGTGTAGATTCATGAGGTAAACATTTTATTTAATCAATTTTAGAGTAAGGCTGTAACATAATAAAATGTGGAAAAAGTCAAAGGGTCTGAATACTTTCCGAATGCACAGTGTGCATGTGTGTGTATAGGTGCCTGTGTGTGTTTTTGTGACTGCGTGCGCGTGTATGTGACAGAAACTCACAAGTATTACTTTCATCACTGAGACAGTAATGAGAAGAGAACAGTGTAACCATGATGACAGGCAGCTTCAGGAACTTCCCTTGATGAGGAGCCAGTTGAATGTCAAACAGTCAGACACTCCACATGGGAGTGTGGCATTGAAAAAAGTGTGGCATTGAAAAAAAGGAAAATGTCATGTGCTGTGTTAAATTCAGGTATATTTTGACATGCGAGGGTTTAGATGTGTATTTGATGGAGATGGATAATTAGGAGATTGGTGGCACACTGCTTTCTTGGCTTGTTGTAAAAAAATGCACTTTCACCAGCAGAGGGCAGGGACCTGCAAGAATCGCAGGGTGGCTACCCTTCCGGAGGCACACACTCACTGCTTACCGGTTCTCCCTGAGTGCCTCATCAGAGAGAACACATGTTGCTCTTAAGTTGGAAGTGCAGTTCTTTAGAATGCTCAAGTATGGCTTGTGCTAAGAAGACAGATCAGTAGCCTTTTTCACCCACGCTACACTACAGCCCATCTGACAGAGAGCCTGCGTCCCAATAGTCTACGGTGGCACCCTGACCTTGTGTCCTACCCTTCGTCTTCTGCATTGATCTGAATGAAACGGCTGGATAGGTGGAAGCAAAAGCATCTACTATGATTTCTGCCATTATATTTGGTGTTTTCAGATTGGTGCAGTTGTGGAGGATCAAGATCACCAGTGTGCTGGAATTTATTTTTAGGCCGAGGCTACGAATAGTTTTCGCTCCCGTCCCTCCCTTCCTGGAAACTTCTCTCTCAAATCTAAGAATCCAAATCCCATACTGTGCATGTGTTATTCACACACAGCCATGTTTCTCTCTTTACTCACCCTCTTCTGAAGCCTCAAACAATTAGATTGATATGATGATGTAGCCTATGTCACTTCCTCATATTTCTGAACATACGTTCCAAAAATATACAGTGAGCTTCAAAAGTATTGGGACAGTGACACATTTTTTAGTAGTTTTGTACTGTAAACAATACAATGAGGGCAGACTGATAGCTTTAATTTGAGGGTATTTTCATCCATATCAGGTGTACCGTTTAGAAATTACAGCACTTTTCTTTTACATAGTCCCCCCATTTTAGGGGACCAAAAGTATTGGGCCAAATTCACTTATGTGTATTAAAGTAGTCAAAAAGTATAGTATTTGGTCCCATATTCCTAGCACTCAATGATTACATCAAGCTTGTGACTCTACAAACTTGTTGGATGCATTGAATAATGAGTGAAAAAGTTACACACAAATATCATACCCCGAAGACATGCTAACCTCTCACTATTACAATAACTGAAGGTTTTTGGGCGGGGTATGATATTTGTGCATCTGTAACTTTCTCACTCATCATTATTCACAATTTATTCAGGACTATCCTCAATCATGGTAACATTCAAATTAATGTAGATGTGTTAAGAAACATATTCCATTTTTATTTACAATAAAGTGAATCCAAAATGGCACAATACATTATTTATTTCCGTTGGGCACAAAATAATCTGAAACACATCCAAGACAAACAGCAAATGCATCCAACCAGTTTGTAGAGTCACAAGCTTGATGTAATCATTGAGTGCTAGGAATATGGGACCAAATACTACTACACTTGACAACTTGAATACACATAGAAGTGAATTAGTACCAATACTTTTGGTCCCCTAAAATGGGGGGACTATGTAGAAAAAGTGCTGTAATTCCTAAACGTTCACCTGATATGGATGAACTTTAACCTCACAGCCATTGTATCATTTCAAATCCAAAGTGCTGGAGTACAGAGCCAAAACAACAAAAAAGCGTCACTGTCCCAATACTTTTGCAGCTCACTGTATAAGAAGTCTACATACAACCGTCTGTCTGTTGCAACAGATATTGCCGTAGCACAAGCAAGATATAGTCTACACCATTGCATTGGGGCAAAAACAATTAGCGTTTTGTGTGATGTAATATTTGTAGTTATGCTGCCATATAGTTAGCAGTCTGCCTCAAGTTTAGCCAATGTTTGCAAAGATGCTAAACAATGGTTTAAACATTAAATCGCTATTGACTGCCTGTCTGACTTACTTGTACGATATGCTGTGTAGGCTACATATAACTCGCCTATCTGCATGTAACTCCCCTCCTGAATAACATACGAAATTGCTAAACAACCCGTTTGTGTTGTGCTTATTTTTGCAATAGCCTACTGTTACAACAGGGGCCTGTTGCACAAAACTAGGATAAGGGATTAAGCCAGGATATCTTGGTGATCCTGGCTCAATTGATCCGTAATCCGGTTGCACTAAAGATGGATAGGGGGCAGGAGGATATGTTATGGTATAAATTACCATGGAGATTTATTCTGTGGAGCTAGCCTGCTCCAGACCAGGCTAAATTCCAGGATCTATTTAATCTCATCCCTAATGTCAGTCAGCAGTCACCACAAATGGAAACCAATAGTTATTTCACTGCTCACTATACATTGTTATCACATATAACTAGACCCACTGTTATTATTTAAACGTTTGTGATCATTAATTTCAATGATTTTGGATAAAAAATGATTTTTAGATGATGTTGCTATCATTAGATAATTTACAGTTTCCCATAGACTATAAGGCTATATATAAAATGATAGAATATTAGGGCCACAGAGGGGAAAAAAACACAAGTCATAATATTGTAACCAGTTGTTTTAAAGGAGGACAGTTGTTAAAATGACAGATGTGGGGCATTTCGTGAAATTGTACTTCAGTATGGTTTCATAAACAAAGACATGCTGATGTGCCAGAATATTAAGTATCACATTGTCATAAGTATCAAAACTGTAAAAACAATATGTAGCTTTTCTGCAGAAAGAACCAGCCTCATAAATTTATGACTTTATCCTTTTTCTTCAGTGTGGCCCTAGTACTCTGTCATATAAACAAATACACATTCCATATGAATATAAAAACACAATGTGTAACATTATGTTCCTTTATTGAATAAGGACAAAACAAAGCAGGTAAACCATCAGCTCCTTTCGAAACTGAAGTCACAGTGACTCTACAAGATGGAAAGCACAGAATCCAAGCATATTATACAAAATGATACATACACATTCAAAGGTCTGTATATAACACACCCTGCATGTCTGCACACTAAAATAAATGCAGGACAAATCCATACACATCAACTGAACAGACAAATGAATGGATGCAGTAGCCTCCCTGCAGCCTTGTATTACACACAGTATACCGCACAAACATCATAAGAGGCCAAATTCGTCAAAAAACGAACCCAAAAAAACCCAAATTCCTCTGCCACCGCAGGACATATTTAACCAAAATTGAAAGCACACATACTAACTAAAATAATTCAACACATATTGGTCCCTCAGCAGCCGACCACTGTCGTCATCAGGGAAGATTGCCGGATTGTCCCAGTCCATGGCTGGTGGCACTCTGGGGGCCCTCTCCTTCCTCAGGCAGGCCACATTGTGGAGGACAGCACAAGCCACAGTAATATCACATGCCCTAACAGGGCTGACCCTTAATTTGTGAAGGCAGTGAAAGCGTGCCTTCAGGAGGCCAAAGGTCATTTCAACTCTGGCCCTGGTCCTGGCATGGGCATGGTTGTAGGCCTGCTGTGCTTCCTGGGGGTCTGTGAAAGGTGTCAGGAGAAAAGGCTGGCAGCCATACCCCCTGTCTCCCAGCAACACACCAGAGAATTCACCTGTCAACACAAAATCTCATCATTACTACCTCATAAACACAGTGATATTCTTGACACAGCCATGATGGTTATAAATAGGGGTTGTGTGGCTTACCTTGTGATAGGCACTGATAGATTTCAGAGGCCCGAAAGATTCTGGAGTCATGGACTGAGCCAGGCCATTTTGCCACAACATTGCTGATCACACAGTCAGCATTGCAGACCATCTGAAATCATAAGATGAGGAATATTACACCAATCAATGCACATCACTGGCAATGCAGAGTGTTCGTCAATGGACAATATCAAAAAGTTATGTTCACCTGAACATTAATGCTGTGAAAGGATTTCCTATTCACAAAATCAGCCTCATGGGCACCTGAGGGGGCTTTTATCCTTATGTGTGTGCAGTCCACTGCACCAATGACATTGGGGAAACCTGTCACACAAAGTAATGAGTATCCTACTATGTGTTAACAGTTGTCCTGTAATTTGTAGATCCTCTTACCTGCAATCCTATAGAACTCCTCTTTGATGTCACAGAGTCTTCTGTGGCCAGGGAAGGAGATGAAGACATCTGCTAATGCTTTGATAGCCAGACACACACTCCTTATTGTGCGGCAAATTGTGGCCTTGTTCAGCTGTTCTGCATCCCCCACTGAGTACAGGAAGGCTCCACTAGCAAAAAAGCGCAAGGCCACACAAACCATTTGCTCCACACTCAGTGCATGGCTCCGTGCAGTGCGGTGCTTAATCCTGGGACCCAGTAGTCTGCATAGATACCTGATGCCATCTGCAGAAAACCTGTATCTTTCATATAGATGGTCATCAGGGAAGGCCAGTGGGTCCAACCGGTCCCTGAAGACCCTTTCTCGCCTGAAGGCTCTCCTCAGCACAAGTGCTTCTTCATCCACCACATCTCGCACGAATGGGCATGCCATTGTCAGAGCAGAAAGGAACACACAATTTTGGGCCTTCATATAGGCTAGTGGCCACACCTGGTGCTGGGGGGGTGGGCAAAAGAGGGCGATGCCTTATAACGATGACTTGGTTGTACTGATTGCTGGGAAAATAAAAAAAACCTTAGAAAGATGCCACCGTCCTGTGTGCTCACAATAAGAGCTCATATGTCATGGCTCACTTGACTTTACGAGAATATACCTAATTTTTATTTTGAGCTGTGTCATCTTCTTGGAGCTGGGGGAGGAAAGAAAAATAATGAATAATACATTTGTGTTACAGTTAGCATACAGTGTACATTGAAGGCATATCTCACCTCCCTCAAGTTTTTTTATTTCAAGGTCCAGTTTCCTAATTGTCCTCTTTTTTATTTCGGACTCCAGTGCAAGATTTTCCATCTTTTTCTTCTTGTACTGAATGTCTATGTCTGCCAGTTCTATTTGGCGCCGGAGGTGGTTGCCATACAACTTTCTGATAGCTTGTGAGCTCTGTGAACACAATACAATTAGCGCAGCTGGAATTTGGCAGGATGTGGTGTCCTTTTATTAATACGCACTATGTTGCCAGGCTGGTTTTCCCACTGTATAGCATCTGGGTCCTGTAAAAGAAATTAGATTTTTTGATTTTGATGAGGACTCCTCACCATTGTAGAGTAAATAGTACTTTCACAGTCTTAACATGATACCTCATGCCTTCTGGAATCCAGAGAGATGGTCTCCTCCTCATCATCATCTCCATCATGTGCTGTTGCTGCTGCACTGGGGCCTTCACCCTATCACATTTAATCGGATTCATATTGAAGCTAGTAGACAAGACATGCCAGGCCTACAGTATGCCTTTGATGGAGTACTCACTGGATCAGCATCGTCTGGTGCTTGTGCTGGTGGCTCTAACAGGAACACAGTGCTGCCAGACACTGCAAGGCAATAGGTAAACCAAAGTCAGACAGTCCAAATTGATTCAATATGAATGTGGTTGTATCCCATGTAGAGATGGAAGGACATACCTTGAATGAAGCGGGTGGCATCTTGGGAGGAACCTATGCTCGTCTCTTTCCCCCCAGGGATCCCCTCTAAGACGGGCCTGCCTTTATTTAGCTCCAAGGCCATGTCCTCTGCTGGGGTAAGGTCAGCCTTTGGTGACCCACCACCCGTGCCTTGTCTGTGGGTATTCTTTTTCACTGCTAAAACAGTACAGACAATGTGTGAGCAGGCACCTTCTGGGTACAATATATGCTTGTGCTTTGTTAAATATTAGTCAGGGACCATACCATTCTGCAGAATGTTCTTGTATTTGATTTTGACCTGCTGCCATGTCCGTTTTGGCCCGTTCATGTTTAATCTACACACACACACACACACACACACATTTAATGGAGTCACACTGCAAAAAATTACTTGGTATTTTTGTCTTGTTTTCAGTAAAAATATCAAAACATTTATCATAGCTTTATACAGTGTGATGGAGTTACTTTACACAATTTCACTCATATCTGCAGTGCATTTCAATTAAAAATTTAACCGTTTCATAATTACAGTACAACTGCATTTTTGGAGATGTGAATTAAATATTTGAATTGTAATTGTGATGTTTCAGCGGAGCGGTGAGTGTGTAATTGTGCACTACTTACGCATTCAGGCGGTCTGCAATACTTTGCCACGCTTTTTCTCTTTGCTTTATCACTGTGGCGGTGTTGCCTTTCTTCTTAATTATATCTTTTACCTCCTCGTATGCCTCCATGAGGATTTGTGCTTCCGACGGGGAAAAGTACGCGGCTCTAGTTGCCATGGTAAATCAGTTAATCTGTGATCTGTGGCGGGGTCTATTTGAGTGAGCCGTGAGCGCGCACCTATCCAGGATTGGTTTCACCTGGCTTAATGAATCCGTGTCTGCTCATCCTGGCTTGGTCTTTGTGCAACCAATTAAGCCTGGACGCACATGTTTTGGCTTCATTGAGCTCAGCTGAGTCATTTATCCCGGATGTCTTAATTCTACTTTTGTGCAACAGGCCCCAGATCTACGTTTCTTCAAACTGTCTCGTGAACAAGCGGAAGCAGAGTCATGGAGTGACTGAGCAGCAGCTGAGAGGTAGGCTAGTGGACCCTGCATCTAGTCTGCATCTAGGAAATCTCTGTCGTTCGCTGGAATAATTATCGGACCAAGGCGCAGCGGATGTTGAGTTCCACATAATTTATTAGAAAGTGAAACTTAGCACAACAAATCAATAAACAAACCGTGACTACAGCGGTGCTACGTGCACTAACTCAAAACAATATCCCATAAAACACAGGTTGAAAAAATGCTACTTAAATATGATCCCCAATTAGAGATAACGATTACCAGCTGCCTCTAATTGGGAATCATACAAAATCACCAACATAGAAAGACAAAACTAGAACACCAGAAAGAAATAATAAACTAGACTAACCCCCAGTCACGCCCTGACCTACTCTACCATAGAAAATAAGGTCTCTCTATGGTCAGGACGTGACAATCTCCGTATTTTTTTCAACATCAAGCCAGAAAATCCGGAATCGCCAATCCATTCTATTTAATAGCTCAGAGTTCCAAATAATTTTTTTTACAGATTTTTATTATTGGATTTCAGAAAACATTCACACAAACAATAAAAGACGATAACCAATGATAACCTGGATGGTTGATGCTATCTAATGGCCAATAGGAGGCTTTGAAGCCAGAAGGAGCAGTCCTCCACAGGAATGAAAGGAATTCAACAGTAAGTCAATAAAAGGACAAAATTGCATGTATTTAAATATTTCTTTTTTTTGTAGTGGGCAAAGTATCATTAGTACTCTCAAATGTGTTTTTTTAAGGAATATGTTTTATATATATAAAATAATGTTAAGTTCCCTTAATATAATTTCAATGTATGCATTAAGGTGTCTGTTATAGAACATACTTGTCAAAAACGAATGTAGACATTAATAAATGCATTTCAAAATATTTTTTTACAACGGAGGGGAGTGCCAAAATGGCTGTGTGGTGGCTTTAAAACAGCGCCCCCTGTCAGACATCTAGAGATATCATTGGCAATAAGCCAGATGCATAATTATTGGCACCCTTGATAAAGATGAGCAAAAAATAGGAACACCCCTGTTTTCAATACTCTAGCGCCCTCTCCGCGAGGATAATGACACTGAGCCTTTGTGTAAAATGTTTTCAACTCCATCCACAGCTTTTCAATGGGGTTCAAGATGTTGATTTGTCATGAACAGTGCTTGTGCCCATAGAAATAGACGTGGCGTGAGCGCACAATGGGAGTGTTCCCACTGGGGGCCCGAGTGAAAATGTTTGGGAACCCCTGACATAGACAATTAATGACAATACATTATTATTTAGGCTACCTTCCTATGCTTCTTTCTTATCATCTCCAAATTATGGCTTTACTTTTTTTTATACATGGGTGTCGCAATTCGATCCTTTAATTAGTTGTAATACATATCAATGACAAGAACCCTATTGTTTAACAGATTTGCCTTCAATTGACATATACATTTCTTGCAATGCATTTATCAAAATTGACAGGGATTTTGTGGTCATGAAATGTGTGTTACTCAAACACACGAACGCATTGAGCAAAAAAAAATTATAATCGATATTGTTCAAGTAGCTTGAGTCATTTGCGGTCATGTCTCGATAATGGAAAAATAGATGGCACCACTGCCTCTTAGATGACATAAGATATTATCATGGTTATAGATGAAACACTGCTACTTAGAATGTAAAAATAGAATATAGATGCAAAATACAAATGTTTATTCACATTTCAGCTAACAGCATCCATAGTGGATCCATTACAAGGAATAAACAACCGGTAAGGGGAAGGGCACGCCCAGGCACTGTGAGAGGTCCATTCACACCCATTCAGTTGGGTGGCTGACGCGCGCTTGAGAAGCTTTGTCACTCACTCACGTCGCTGTGTTTTCAGGGATTGTGGTGATTGAAAGAGATAGCCACTCGTGTTACTTAATGTTCCTCGCCCTTTCCAGCTATGATCTGAGTGCCTCGGTTTTTGGAGACTTGTGTGCGTGTCAGATGTTGGTGGTAGGGCGGAGATGTTACAAATGAGAAGCGGTAAATTCGAGGAAATATACGGATACGTCAATATGGCGACAGCTGCCGCCTCCCCTGCTCGTTTTGAATCCACGACAATTAAGGTATGGCTACTAGCCTCACCTTCTCTTTCAGATTATACTTGTAGCCTGTGTTTATTGTTCGTGGTAAGGCTACATAACGTATTTAAAAGCAAACCACTGCACTTGTCTAGACGGATTTATTAGCCATCCATCGATTCCTAACTTGTTTCACACCTTCATGTGTTTGGCTATGCGTTTCATGATGACAACATACCTGTGGCTCTGTTAGTAGGTTACCATTTGGTTTCTGTCTGCCGTTTGGTGTATGAGCCCCAAATTTGTGTTTTCTGGTTTGATTCGCGTTTCAGCACCATGGACAGCAGACGTGTTCAGAGAAAATTAGGCTACGCAGCAATACGTACTAATATGAACGGTTACTACTACTCATATGTCACATTTAATGTATTGATATAATAACAGTATGTATTGCTTTAATGTATGTCTTGAGTACATACGTATGTGTTGATAACAGCCTACATAAAGTCTCGAGGGATTCGTGTAACTTTGAACAGATCGGACAACATTCTAGCTGTGATATTGATCACAGGCCGAGTATGATATTCCCAAAGCTTCTTTATCCCTATCACAGACAGACATCATAATATTAAAACAACCTTTTTAAATGTGGAGGTCGACATTTTAAACATTCTTTGAATAAATGCCATCCACCCAGGACTACCTTTTGATTTGAAATGTCTTCGGAAATGTAATGTCCATTCAAAACCCCTAACATACCAGACAGTATAGCTACCGATGCATGCTAGAACTGGAGATACCATTTAATTCATCTTTAGAGTATAGAAATAATCAGTGTCTGCGGTGTTGTTTGACTCCAGGCAAAACAAGCCGTCAGAGACTGGTTCAGTTGGGGGAGTGTGTACTAGCATAGTGTCTAGCAAACCTTTCATAGGGCTGTTAGGTGACGTGCTGTCAACTAACTCACATATCAGAGCAGTGGATCCCCAGGCTGTCTTTAGAACACAAGCTGATGGGTTTATGAAGTTCCCCATGGGAAAAGCTAGCTAGCACACAGTGACACAGATATGGTCTACAGTACAAAGAACCATAGGATATATGAGGTCACTGTAATTTCTCTTTTATGCGCCTATTCCATGCCATGAATTAGAGCAAAGGTGATTTCGAGTCACACTTTATTTAGATAGTCCTGACAGTCCATCTGTAGATGCTCAAACGATGGTCATACTATCAACAAACTCTCTGTTGATAAGCAACAGGTTGCTAAGGTTACGCTTAGGGCTAGGTTTAGAATAAGGGTTATAGGGTAAGGGTTAGTGCTAGGATAAGGGTAACGGTTAAGTTTAGGATTAGGATAAGGGTTGGGGTTAGTAAATAGTTAATTGAATTGTTATTTATAGTCTGTCGAAACACCAATCAACTCTGAAAACACCTACTTTGATGTCAGTTGCTCAAACGGCAATCAGAAACCAAATGGTGTTAACATGATGAATGCAAATGAAATCCCTCCTCGGCTGGCCTAGGAGCCCCATGGAAGTGTATGCTGGGTGGTGTGACACTGTTTTGGATGTGCCATGTGTCAGTAGTAGTCTCATAAGTCAGACAGTATAGGGTTGCTAGGTGACACAACTGCAGCTCCTCCATTGTTTCAGAAATATTAAATGGTAAAGACTGACAATAAAGGCTATGACAGTAGTACCATTCTGTAACGAGGATCACAGTGCTAAAGATGTGATGAGAGAGGAGCCGGTGGGGGAACACAGTCCTATTCCCTGGCCCCTGCTCCCAGACAGGAAGGCCCCACTGCCCTCACTGGCGTCTGAATATGTGTTGTCTTAAAGGTACAGGCTTTGTTCTAAGGGCCCACTTGGGTTTTAGGGGAGTGCTTGTTTGTATTTCTCCCTGGGCCTGGAGGAAACAGGGTAGGCCTTTGGAGAGAGGGGAAAAAAAGATAAATGGGGGGAGAGGAAGGGGTGTGTGGGCGTTGATGGATGTTGATGGAGAATCAGGCCATGGTGAGAGAGAAAATGAGTGTTTATTTCCATCACAGATGTATCCACAATGAGTGCGATCTATCCACAGCAGTTGGCTGTTTTTAAATCAACCACAGTGGCAGTGACAACCCTGGGGACATATTGAAAGTCACCTACATAGAATTACACTTTAATACGCTTTAAAAAATCTCTGTGGTCACCTACATCTCATTTAACTTGGTGACCACTTCCCTTCTCAGCAGAAAAAGAGTGTGTATTGTTTCATACAAATAAAAGGTTTTTAAAAAAAAATTATTCGGCTGAAACAGGCCTCTGATGTCCAGTTTGGTTGGCCTCGGCCAAGGCTGTCTGTGTCCCTCTGCATCAGTTCAGGTCCCTCTTCGGCTGTCACCAGGCTCAGCCCTCTCGCCTTGCCCTCATCCCCGCCTATGACCCCCTGGGCATCTCGAAAGAAAGACTACCCAGAGTTCAGTGCGGGCAGAGGAACTGTGCGAACCCTCTCTAATGTCTCCCCTCCTTTTCGCTGTGTGTGTGTGTGTGTGTGTGTGTGTGTGTGTGTGTGTGTGTGTGTGTGTGTGTGTGTGTGTGTGTGTGTGTGTGTGTGTGTGTGTGTGTGTGTGTGTGTGTGTGTGTGTGTGTGTGTGTGTGTGTGTGTGTGTGTGTGTGTGTGTGTGTGTGTGTGTGCGCCTGCGTGCGTGCGGTTGACAGTCATCCAGGGTTTCACTCTCAACAGTAGATATATCTACATGTATGAGCTGTGTGCACATTACCCTGTAATGCTCTTGCCACGTTGATGTCTTCAAGTGGAAAGATACTAGGATTAAGGATGCTACACTAAGTCTCTTTGATCGTCCATCAGAGAGAGAAATAAACCAGGTCTCTGTGTATGATGACGTAATGGTATATCTGAACATGGTGCTACAGTACAGTAAGTTACAATAGAAGTCATGGGAAATTACGATTATATTGCCATTCATGCTGTTTCAGTTGTACGTATTTGACGTTCATCTTAGGGGGAGGGGAGAGTATTTGTTTAAACATACAGTAGAGTACTGGGTGTATCCCAGGCCACTTGTCATGCACAACATGTGCTGTAGACTAAATGTTGTAGCTGGGCCTTCCTGATCTCCCTCCCTCCCTCTCCCCAGCCCCCTGCCCTGGCGGAGCCCCAAGCTTCCCTGTGAAGGAGCACCATGACAAGATGGCACAGCTGCTTGTACCGCCCGGACCTGACAGCTTCTGCCGCTTCTGTCCCGACTCGCTTGCCGCCATCGAAAGGCGCATCACCGAGGAGGAGGCCCGGAAACCCCGCGTTGACCGCTGTAGCGACAGCAATGACGACAACGAGCCCAAGCCCAACAGCGACCTGGAGGCGGGGAAGTCCCTCCCCTTCATCTACGGGGACGTCCCACAAGGCTTTGTCTCCACCCCTCTGGAGGACCTGGACCCCTTCTACTCCAATCAGAAGGTACTGGACACACCCACATCTAGCCTAAATTCCAGATCTGTTTGTGCTGTCGTGCCAACTCCTATTTCATGTCATATGGGACTCAGGCTAAACCCCACCCACAACCGTTAAGGTTTGGTCTATTTTTCAATCCAAAAGCATTATGATACATTCATACTTTGCAAGACTCATTGCAAGACTCATTGGCAATCACGTTAGCCGCTGCTGGCCATTAATGACACATAGGAGTTCACAGAATGTTCTGAATTTTAAACAAAGCTAGCATACTGTGCTCCAAAGCGGCAACATGGTGCCATGTCCTCATGCTGCCTTCATGTGCCATGTTGTGTCATTTATGTATTAACTGGTTCAAAGAATAACAAAAACAGACCAAATTACATTTGAGACACTGTTTCTGAGCACTCAGTTCATGTTAACACACTCCAGGGTCCTCCTCAGATGGTGCCAAGGCTAACTAGCAGCCAACACTCTAGGGTCCTCCTCAGATGGTGCCAAGGCTAACTAGCAGCCAACGCACAAGTGACAGGAACTGAGCTAAACTGTGGCCCCAGCTGAGTCTTTGATGTAATCATCCAGACACAATGTACTGCAGAATCCCCTTCTGTTTACAGAGCCTACCTAACACTTTCACACTGCCATGATCAGACACACACATACACACCCACATAGATGGCAACACACACACACACACACACATCATGAGTCCATCTGAGAGAGAGAGGGACTGCCTGGCTGCTCTCCTGTCCTCTGGGGTTTGAGCGTGCCAGACAGAAGGAACAACACCAATAGTAACAGGACCACAGCCTCAGCACACCATCAACAGTGGAGGACAATGTCTTGGCCTTGCCTTGGTGCTGTGGTGGTGTGTACAGCTGGGATGGGTATTACTGCATGTAATTTGGGCAACTCAACCTCTCTCTCTCTCTCTCTCTCTCTCTCTCTCTCTCTCTCTCTCTCTCTCTCTCTCTCTCTCTCTCTCTCAGACATTTATAGTATTGAATCGCGGCAAGGCAATATTCCGTTTCAACGCCACTCCTGCCTGTTACATCCTAAGCCCCTTCAATCCTCTACGGAGAATAGCAATTGCAGTTTTAGTACACTCATATCCTTTCACATCTATATCAAGGTTTGGTTTGATATACTTATGGCCTAGTTTGGTGTCATATCGAGCAAATATGTGAGAGTAATGTGACTAAATTGTATGTTGACTTTGAAAATATGTTACGGTAGGGGGTTCCCTGAGTGGTTCGTGACCATGTGACCTGACCAAGAAAAACTCTCGATATTTCTAGGCTGTATAGGGCATGGAGTTTTTCGGGTTATTTTTATTTATTTTTAATTATTTAACCTTTATTTAACCAGGTAGGCTAGTTGAGAACAAGTTCTCATTTACAACTAAGACCTGGCCAAGATAAAGCAAAGCAGTGCGACACAATCAACAACACAGAGTTACACATGGAATAATAAACATACAGTCAATAACACAATAGAAAAAGTTTATATACAGTGTGTGCAAATGAGGTAGGATAAGGGAGGTAAGGCAATGAATAGGCCATAGTGGCTAAATAATTACAATATAGCAATTAAACACTGGAGTGATAGATGTGCAGAAGATGAGTGTGCAAGTAGAGATACTGGGGTGCAAAGGAGCTAAATAAAAAATAAAAATAACAGTATGGGGATGAGGTACTTGGATGGTATATTTACAGATGGGCTATGTACAGGTGCAGTGATCTGTGAGCTGCTCTGACAGCTGGTGCTTAAAGCTAGTGAGGGAGATATGAGTCTCCAGCTTCAGTGATTTTTGCAGTTCGTTCCAGTCATTGGCAGCAGAGAACTGGAAGGAAAGGCGGCCGGAGGAGGAATTGGCTTTGGGGGTGACCAGTGAAATATACCTGCTGGAGCGCGTGCTATGGGTGGGTGCTGCTATGGTGACCAGTGAGCTGAGATAAGGCGGGGATTTACCTAGCAAATACAGGTCGCAGTGGTGGGTAGTATATGGGGCTTTGGTGACAAAACAGATAGCCTATGGCCTATGGTCACGGAACACTCGGGGCCTAGTCCTCATTATTAGTTAGCCTTGATGTGACATTGCTTTACATGTGTCTCTGAACTTGTTGGGTTCTTTCCTTGACTTGTGTCTCTGTACGATGTTCAGCATGTTGATCATGTTCACCATTCTGACCAACTGTGCTTTTATGACTCTGAGCAACCCCCCGGACTGGGCCAAGAATGTTGAGTAAGTAACTTATATTCTAGATTTAATCCCTGTAGGTTACTTATTATTGGCTGTTACACTATTCAATTGACACCTGTTTTTATAGCTTCCTTGGTAAGACAAAGATACAATTCTGTTTCCAGTGTGAGAATGCGTAATTGCGTTTGGCCTAAAGTAATCTCAGACATTTTTACTGTGAGAAGCCAAAACAAAATGATTTAGCATGACAATTCAAACATTGGCTACGCTCTAGTATCCACCACAGGAGGTTGGTGGCACCTTCATTGGGGAGGAATGGAGAGGGATATGTGGAATTGTATCAAATACATCAAACACAAGGTTTGATGCCATTCCATTCGCGCCGTTCCAGCCATTATTATGAGCCGTCCTCCCCTCAGCAGCCTCCACTGATATCCACACTAGCATAAGACTTACAATTGTTTTCTTGCTATCAAAATTGGAACAGAGCCTACACTGGCACAGGATAAATAGTGTTGTTTTGGTCTAGCCCCGGAAAACAGGTATAAGATTTTGATTGAATAGGGCTGTTGTTGTTGACTTCCATAGCAACTATCATAATGCCTTTCTGTCTTGGATTGATCAGGTACACATTCACAGGGATTTACACATTCGAGTCTCTCATTAAAATCTTGGCGAGGGGGTTCTGTGTGGGGAAGTTCACCTTCCTCAGGGATCCATGGAACTGGTTGGACTTCATGGTAATCTCCATGGCGTAAGTATTACCACAGATGTACAGTTGAAGTCGGAAGTTTACATACACTTAGGTTAGAGTCATTAAAACTCAAATTTCTTGTTAACAAACTATAGTTTTGGCAAGTCGGTTAGGACGTCTACTTTGTGCACGACACAAGTAATTTTTCCAACAATTGTTTACAGACAGATTATTTCACTTATAATTCACTGTATCACAATTCCAGTGGGTCAGAAGTTTACATACACTAAGTTGACTGTGCCTTTAAACAGCTTGGAAAATTCCAGAAAATTATGTCATGGCTTTAGAAGCTTCTGATAGGCTAACTGACATCATTTGAGTCAATTGGAGGTGTACCTGTGGATGTATTTCAAGGCCTACCTTCCAGCTCAGTGCCTCTTTGCTTGACATCATGGGAAATGCAAGAGAAATCAGCCAAGACCTCAGAAAGATAATTGTAGACCCCAAGTCTGATTCATCCTTGGGAGCAATTTCCAAATGCCTGAAGGTACCATGTTCATCTGTACAAACAGTATTACGCAAGTATAAACACCATAGGACCACGCAGCCATCATACCGCTCAGGAAGGAGACGCGTTCTGTCTCCTAGAGATGAACGTATTTTGGTGCGAAAAGTGCAAATCAATCCCAGAACAACAGCATAGGAACTAATGAAGATGCTGGAGGAAACAGGTACAAAAGTATTTATATCCACAGTAAAACGAGTCCTATATCGACATAACCTGAAAGGCCACTCAGCAAGGAAGAAGCCATTGCTCCAAAACCGCCATAAAAAAGCCAGACTATGGTTTGCAACTGCACATGGGGACAAAGATCGTACTTTTTTGAGAAATGTCCTCTGGTCTGATGAAACAAAAATAGAACTGTTTTGCCGTAATGACCATTGTTATGTTTGGAGGAAAAAGGGGAAGGCTTGCAAGCCAAAGAACACCATCCCAACCGTGAAGCACGGGGGTGGCAGCATCATGTTGTGGGGGTGCTTTGCTGCAGGAGGGACTGGTGCGCTCACAAAATAGATGGCATCATGAGGGAGGAAAATTATGTGGATTTATTGAAGCAACATCTCAAGACATCAGTCAGGAAGTTAAAGCTTGGTCGCAAATGGGTCTTCCAAATGGACAATGACCCCAAGCATACTTCCAAAGTTGTGGCAAAATGGCTTAAGGACAACAAAGTCAAGGTATTGGAGTGGCCATCACAAAATCCTGACCTCAATCCTATAGAAAATGTGTGGGCAGAACTGAAAAAGCGTGTGCAAGCAAGGAGGCCTACAAACCTGACTCAGTTACACCAGCTCTGTCAGGAGGAATGTGCCAAAATTCACCCAACTTATTGTGGGAAGCTTGTGGAAGGCTACCCGAAACTTTTGACCCAAGTTAAATAATTTAAAGGCAATGCTACCAAATACTAATTGAGTGTATGTAAACTTTTGACCCTCTGGGAATGTGATGAAAGAAATAAAAGCTGAAATAAATCATTCTCTCTACTATTATTCCGACATTTCACATTCTTAAAATAAAGTGGTGATCCTAACTGACCTAACACAGGAAATATTTACTAGGATTAAATGTCAGGAATTGTGAACAACTGAGTTTAAATGTATTTGGCTAAGGTGTATGTAAACCTCCGACTTCAACTGTATGGATGACTTATATTTCCAGCTAGGATCAATAGAATAGGATATTATCTAGCATTGCTGACCGTATCAACAACAAGCATGTTTGAGTATAGGACTGATGTATGTATTCCTCCTAACCAGCGTAGATTTGATTAAAAAAAAGTATAATTAATATAACACTCCACTACAAAACTGCTACTCATGTCACTAATCCAAATATCAATATACACTGACTATATCAAACATTACGAACACCTTCAGTTGCTCCCCCCCACCTTCACCCCACACTCAAAATGCTGGCCTATGACGAGTGTGAAAAACCCAGCAGCATTGTAGTTCTTGACACAAACCGGTGTGCCTGGCACCTACTACCACACCCCGTTCAAAATATTTTGTCTTGCCCATTCACCCCCTGAATGGCACAAATACACAATTCTTGTCTCAATTGTCTCGAGGATTAAACATCTTTCATTAACCTGTCTCCTCCCCTTCATCTACACTGATTGAAGTGGATTTAATAAGTGACATCAATAAGGGATCCTAGCTTTGACCTGGATTCACCTGTTCAGTCTATGTCATGGAAAGAGCAGGTGTCCTTAATGTTTCTACACTCTGTGTATATTCTGATTCTGCCATGTAACTGGAAGGACTGGTTTGAAAAGTGTGGACACAGAGGTCTGTCAGGCCACAGAGGTCTGTCAGGCCACAGAGGTCTGTCAGGCCACAGAGGTCTGTCAGGCCACAGAGGTCTGTCAGGCCACAGAGGTCTGTCAGGCCACAGAGGTCTGTCAGGTCTGTCAGGCCACAGAGGTTAGAGTTATGAGGTCAGAGCAGTGCTCTACACTCAACACTCTAGACCAGTGGTATTCAAACTTTTTCAGTGGGGACCCCATTTTTTTGGCCAGAATTTCTGGGGACCCCGTTTATTTTGTTCTCGAGACCCCACCCCAAATCTAACGGTGCAGCCTTAATTCATTACATTTCTATTTTTACATTAACAAATAGCCATCAATTCATTCCATTTTAATCTCTCTTCAAAATGAAAAGAAACCATTAACTACATTTACTAAATTAAATTGTATTATTCAAGTAATCTTTCTCAAAAACGTATATACTGTATGTATGATATCTAATGTACTCCTATGTTTGTGGTGTAGTGCATTTCATCTAATTAATTCCACTGTGAAAGTGTGTGCTTGACGTGTATTCATATGCGCGTATGTGTGTACCTGCGTCTGTACGTGTGTGCATTTGCAAGTATGTCAGCATACAACGCTGATTTTTAACTGTGAATTTAATCCTGCAGGTATGTAACAGAGTTTGTAAACCTAGGCAATGTTTCAGCTCTGCGCACTTTCAGAGTATTGCGAGCTTTGAAAACTATCTCGGTAATCCCAGGTAAGAACCTATGCCTGCTCTCTCACCCGTCAGACAAGATGTCTTTTGTTTGTGACATTTGTCGACCCCCCCCCCAACCCCCTTGTGTTGTCATGGTGTGTGTCCTGTGCGTGTGACTTCCCCCTTCCTTCCCTCGCCCCTCCTCCCTCCCCCAAACCGCCCCCATGCTGCCTTCCCTTACAGATATGTGACAGAGTTTGTGGACCTGGGTAATGTCTCGGCCCTCAGAACCTTCAGGGTTCTCCGAGCCCTCAAAACTATATCAGTCATCCCAGGTGAGAGAGCCCAGGTCAGAGGTCAGAGGTTAAATGTTAAATGCTTAAATGCTAGCAACAAGGCTATAAGCTAACAGCTAATGGCTAATTCACTCCATCTGAGATACAGTAACTGCTCATCTCATGTTAGCTTAGCCTAGCGTTGTTGCCTCTGTCACGCTGCCTTTCCACAGGCCAGTAAAAGCAGGAATCCAGTCCCACTCCATCGAGATGGAGAAGATTCCACGCTTTTAGACACATAACGTTACTTTCACTTTCTTCCTTTAAATCTCTTTCTTTGTTATCTTGCCCTTTGGGGAAATTAAGTAGAATATTTATGATTTGTTTGTCTTTTTATGCATGAGACATTGCAAAAGCCAATTTGTGTGGTGAGCATTTGTGTCTAGGGTTACCCCTCTGTCCTTGTTCTATGTTGCATGTATGTCTTGTTCACTGTGTATGGTGGTTGTTAAATAGGGTTGTACTAGAGTGATGCTAGGCAATGCCATGACACACACTCTCACAAAGTTGTCATCTCTCGGTTTCATGGACAAACCAATCACATCATTGGCCCCATGATTAGTGGGGGTCTCTAACCTCAACCTACATCAGCCCGCTTTCAAATCACATCAAATCAAAGTTTATTTGTCACATGCACCGAATACAACAGGTGTAGTAGACCTTACAGTGAAATGTTTACTTACAAGCCCTTAACCAATAATGCAGTTGAAAGAAAAATACAAATAAAATAACATTTAAAAGTAAGAAATAATTATAAGCAGCAGTAAAATAACAATAGCAAGGCTATACAAAGGGGGTACCAGTACAGAGTCAATGTGTGGGGGTAGTGGTTAGATGAGGGTAATTGAGGTAATATTTACATGTAGGTAGAGTTATTAAAGTGACTATGCATAGATAATAACAGAGAGTAGAAGCAGCGTAAAGGGGTGGGGGGGGGGCAAAGCAAATAGTCTGGGTAGACATTTGATTAGATGTTCAGGAGTCTTATGGCCTGGGGGTAGAAGCTGTTTAGAAGCCTCTTGGACCTAGACTTGGCGCTCTGGTACCGCTTGCCGTGCGGTAGCAGAGAGAACAGTCTATGACTAGGGTGGCTGGAGTCTTTGACAATTTTCGGGGCCTTCCTTTGACATCGCCTGGTATAGAGGTTCTGGATACCCTCTGTAGTGCCTTGCGGTCGGAGGCCAAGCAGTTGCCATACCAGGCAGTGATGCAACCCATCAGGATGCTCTCAATGGTGCAGCTGTAGAACCTATTGAGGATCTGAGGACCCATGCCAAATCTTTTCAGTCTCCTGAGTGGGAATAGGTTTTGTCATGTCCTCTTCACGACTGTCTTGGTGTGCTTGGACCATCCTTTTCCTGTAGTCCACAATCATCTCCTTTGTTTTGATCACGTTGAGGGAGAGGTTGTGGTCCTGGCACCACACGGCCAGGTCTCTGACCTCCTCCCTATAGGCTGTCTCGTCATTGTTGTGATCAGGCCTACCACTGTTGTGTCGTCTGCAAACTTAATGATGGTGTTGGAGTCGTGCCGAGCCATTCAGTCATGAGTGAACAGGTAGTACAGGAGGGGACTGAGCACGCACCCCTGAGGGACCCCCGTGTTGAGGATCAGCGTGGCGGATGTGTTGTTACCCTTACCACCTGGGGGCAGCCTGTCAGGAAGTCCAGGATCTAGTTGCAGAGGGAGGTGTTTAGTCCCAGGGTCCTTAGCTTAGCGATGAGCTTTGAGGGCACTATGGTGTTGAACGCTGAGCTGTAGTCAATGGATAGCATTCTCACATAGGTGTTTCTTTTGTCCAGGTGGGAAAGGGCAGTGTGGAGTTCAATAGAGACTGCATCATCTGTGGATCTGTTGGGGTGGTATGCAAATTGGAGTGGGTCTAGGGTTTCTGGAATAATGGCGTTAATGTGAGCCATAACCAGCCTTTCAAAACACTTCATGGCTACAAACGGGAGTGCTATGGGTCGGTAGTCATTTAGGCAGGTTACCTTAGTGTTCTTGGGCACAGGGACTATGGCGGTCTGCTTGAAACATGTTGGTATTACAGACTCGGACAGGGAGAGGTTGAAAATGTCAGTGAAGACACTTGCCAGTTGGTCAGCGCATGCTCGGAGTACACATCCTGGTACTCCATCTGGCCCTGCGGCCTTGTGAATGTTGACCTGTTTAAAGGTCTTACTCGCATCGGTTGCAGAGAGCATGATCACACAGTCGTCCGGAACAGCTGATGCTCTCATGCATGTTTCAATGTTACTTGCCTCAAGTGAGTATAGAAGTAATTTAGCTCATCTGGTAGGCTTGTGTCACTGTGCAGCTCTCGGCTGTGCTTCCCTTTGTAGTCTGTAATAGTTTGCAAGCCCTGCCACATCCAATGTGCGTCGGAGCCAGTGTAGTACGATTCGATCTTAGTCCTATATTGATGCTTTGCCTGTTTGATGGTTCGTCGAAGGGCATAGATGGATTTCTTATAAGCTTCCAGGGTAGAGTACCGCTCCTTGAAAGCGGGAGCACTACCCTTTAGCTCAGTGCGGATGTTGCCTGTAATCCATGGCTTCTGGTTGGGGTATGTACGTACAGTCATTGTGGGGACGACATCATCAATGCACTTATTGATGAAGCCAATGACTGATGTGGTGTACTCCTCAATGCCATCAGAAGAATCCTGGAACATATTCCAGTCTGTGCTAGCAAAACAAAACTGTAGTTTAGCATCTGCTTAACATCACTAAAACCCCAACACACTTGGTCCCTATCAAACTGAATGATCGCAATTTGTCTATTATGCCATTATTACATTGCTGTACAGATCGCTAAGTAATGATATGAATATGATACGATATCTGTAGTGATCTGAGTCTATTCAAAAAGAGAATTTGATTATCAACAAACATTAGACTTTCTGTGTAGACAGTTTGCCAGGGGTTTATCTAAGTGTGTTATGAACTGGGTGATCTTATCACCAACAACACCATCTCTGGAGAGATCCACGAGGAAAAATTATCAGTCTCTTCCTCAACCGGCTCCTGCATGAATGCCATACAGAAACTTGACATATGGATCTCCTATGCTGCTTGCTAGCTATCATTTGGTGGCTGAAGCATTTCTATATACCTTAGCATTTCTATACTATATTTCTATACTATATTATGTATCTGTTCTATTAATCAGTTGGAGCTGGTAACCAGGACTGTGCGTCGTCCCTCCCTTACAGGACTAAAGACCATCGTCGGCGCTCTGATCCAGTCGGTCAAGAAGCTCTCCGACGTCATGATCCTCACCGTTTTCTGTCTCAGCGTCTTCGCCCTGATTGGCCTGCAGCTCTTCATGGGCAACCTGAGGCAGAAGTGTATCCGCAACCTCGTCAATGACACAACCCCCGACGACCGCCTGAACAGAACTCTGGGAACTCCAGACTTAAATGGAACCGATTTCAACATCACTAGCTCCGTGAACTGGACTGAGTACATCAACAATGAGAGTAAGCTAAGTGCTTGTTTGTCTGCAGGGGCGCCGGGGTAATGAGGGTCAAGTTCTATACCTCAGACAGTATCTGAGTCACACTACTCAGACAGACTTCATATTCTGTGTAATAAAACCAGACAGCCCATGCCCTGCCCACTTTCTGTGAAGCAGCGTGATAAAGAGTGACAGCGATTTGGCCGGAAGGCCGGGGCAAGTGCAAGCAGTGCCTGGTGGGAAATTGTGGAAAACGTGGCAGATAATCGCCCACAACAACCCCCTTCTCCCCATCCCCTCCTACACCCTGTCTGTGTGTGAGAAAACAGGCACAGAGAGAGAGAGAGAGAGAGAGAGAGAGAGAGAGAGAGAGAGAGAGAGAGAGAGAGAGAGAGAGAGAGAGAGAGATGGTGGGGCGCGGCAGGCAGACACACAGACCAGACCAGCAACATATGACACTGATGTCATGGGGAGAGAGGGGACAAGGCGGAAAGGGAGGAGGAGATAAATGAAGAAGAGAGAAAGGGTAGAGTGAAAATGGTCTAAGGATAAAGAGGAAATGGATTTACAAAGATAGGGAGAGCGAGAGCGGGAGAGAGAAGATAGAGAAAACAGGGGAAAATGACAGTCAGTGTTGACAATGGAACTGATCCAATATCATACAAATAAATCCATTTGAGTGAGAGATGGAAAGATGGAGAGAGTAATGGAGGATGTGAGTCACAGATGTCTGGGAGGGAGGTGTAGCAGTTAGCTGGGTGAGAGTTCCAGTAAGCCTCTCCATCTCTCTGCAGCCTGCAGCTTTTAGTATTCAAGGCCAGTAGGTCACGGGGTCAAACTCTCTCTTGGACGACTCTGTCCTCTTCCCCTGAGCTGTTGTACACTGTTAAACAGACAGTATATGTCTCCTTGACCTCCAGTCTCAGGGGATGCATTGGTTTGAATAATTTATATCCTTGTATAATGTAATGTTTACTCCTTACATCCTTTGTTTTTGTGAATTATTTATTTATTGACAACAATCTATCATTCACCCAGTAGTGGCTATGGTGTTAATTGTGGTCCTCCTTGGTCCATAGTGTTCCAGGTATGGTCATGATGAGATATTGTTAGAGTTATTACCTCTGCACTATATATATATATATATATACAGTGGGGAGAACAAGTATTTGATACACTGCCGATTTTGCAGGTTTTCCTACTTACAAAGCATGTAGAGGTCTGTAATTTTTATCATAGGTACACTTCAACTGTGAGAGACGGAATCTAAAACAAAAATCCAGAAAATCACATTGTATGATTTTTAAATAATTAATTTGCATTTTATTGCATGACATAAGTATTTGATCACCTACCAACCAGTAAGAATTCCGGCTCTCACAGACCTGTTAGTTTTTCTTTAAGAAGCCCTCCTGTTCTCCACTCATTACCTGTATTAACTGCACCTGTTTGAACTCGTTACCTGTATAAAAGACACCTGTCCACACACAATCAAACAGATTCCAACCTCTCCACAATGGCCAAGACCAGAGAGCTGTGTAAGGACATCAGGGATAAAATTGTAGACCTGCACAAGGCTGGGATGGGCTACAGGACAATAGGCAAGCAGCTTGGTGAGAAGGAAACAACTGTTGGCGCAATTATTAGAAAATGGAAGAAGTTCAAGATGACGGTCAATCACCCTCGGTCTGGGGCTCCATGCAAGATTTCACCTCGTGGGGCATCAATGATCATGAGGAAGGTGAGGGATCAGCCCAGAACTACACGGCAGGACCTGGTCAATGACCTGAAGAGAGCTGGGACCACAGTCTCAAAGAAAACCATTAGTAACACACTACGCCGTCATGGATTAAAATCCTGCAGCGGACGCAAGGTCCCCCTGCTTAAGCCAGTGCATGTCCAGGCCTGTCTGAAGTTTGCCAATGACCATCTGGATGATCCAGAGGAGGAATGGGAGAAGGTCATGTGGTCTGATGAGACAAAAATAGAGCTTTTTGGTCTAACTCCACTCGCCGTGTTTGGAGGAAGAAGAAGTATGAGTACAACCCCAAGAACACCATCCCAACCGTGAAACATGGAGGTGGAAACATCATTCTTTGGGGATGCTTTTCTGCAAAGGGGACAGGACGACTGCACCGTATTGAGGGGAGGATGGATGGGGCCATGTATCGCAAGATCTTGGCCAACAACCTCCTTCCCTCAGTAAGAGCATTGAAGATGGGTCGTGGCTGGGTCTTCCAGCATGACAACGACACGAAGCACACAGCCATGGCAACTAAGGAGTGGCTCCGTAAGAAGCATCTCAAGGTCCTGGAGTGGCCTAGCCAGTCTCCAGACCTGAACCCAATAGAAAATCTTTGGAGGGAGCTGAAAGTCCGTATTGCCCAGCGACAGCCCCGAAACCTGAAGGATCTGGAGAAGACCTGTAGGGAGGAGTGGGCCAAAATCCCTGCTGCAGTGTGTGCAAACCTAGTCAAGAACTACAGGAAACGTATGATCTCTGTAATTGCAAACAAAGGTTTCTGTACCAAATATTAAGTTCTGCTTTTCTGATGTATCAAATACTTATGTCATGCAATAAAATGCAAATTAATTACTTAAAAATCATACAATGTGATTTTCTGGATTTTTGTTTTAGATTCCGTCTCTCATAGTTGAAGTGTACCTATGATAAAAATTACAGACCTCTACATGCTTTGTAAGTAGGAAAACCTGCAAAATCGGCAGTGTATCAAATACTTGTTCTCCCCACTGTATAGTTGAAGTCGGAAGTTTACATACACCTTAGCCAAATACATTTTAACTCAGTTTTTCACAATTCCTGACATTTAATCCTAGTAAAAATTCCCTGTCTTAGGTCAGTTAGGATCACCACTTTATTTTAAGAATGTGAAATGTCAGAATTATAGTAGAGAGAATGATTTATTTCAGCTGTTATTTCTTTCATCACATTCCCAGTGGGTCAGAAGTTTACATACACTCAATTAGTATTTGGTAGCATTGCCTTTAAATTGTTTAACTTGAGTCAAACGTTTCGGGTAGCCTTCCAAAAGTTTCCCACAATAAGTTGGGTGAATTTTGGCCCATTCCTCCTGACAGAGCTGGTGTAACTGAGTCGGGTTTGTAGGCCTCCTTGCTCGCACACGCTTTTCAGTTCTGCCCACACATTTTCTATAGGATTGAGGTAAGGGCTTTGTGATGGCCACTCCAATACCTTGACTTTGTTGTCCTCAAGCCATTTTGCCACAACTTTGGAAGTATGCTTGGGGTCATTGTCCATTTGGAAGACTCATTTGTGACCAAGCTTTAACTTCCTGACTGATGTCTTGAGATGTTGCTTCAATATATCCAAATACTTTTCCTCCCTCATGATGCCATCTATTTTGTGAAGAGCACCAGTCCCAGCTGCAGAAAAGCACCCACACATGATGCTGCCACCCCTGTGCTTCACGGTTGGGATGGTGTTCTTCGGCTTGCAAGCATCCCCCTTTTTCCTCCAAACATAACGATGGTCATTATGGCCAAACAGTTCTATTTTTGTTTCATCAGATCAAAGGACATTTCTCCAGAAAGTACAATCTTTGTCCCCATGTGCAGTTGCAAACCATAATTTTTTATGGCGGTTTTGGAGCGGCCTTTCAGGTTATGTCGATATAGGACTCATTTTACGTGGATACAGATACTTGTGTACCTGTTTCCTCCAGCATCTTCACATGGTCCTTTGCTGTTGTTCTGGGATTGATTTGCACTTTTCGCACCAAAGTACATTAATCTCTAGGAGACAAAACGCGTCTCCTTCCTGAGCAGTATGCCGGCTGTGTGGTCCCATGGTGTTTATACTTGGTTATAATTGTTTGTACAGATGAAATTGCTCCCAAGGATGAACCAGACTTGTGGAGGTCTTTTTTCTGAGGTCTTGGCTGATTTCGTTTGATTTTCCCATGATGTCAAGCAAAGAGGCACCGAGTTTGAAGGTAGGCCTTGAAATACATCCACGGGTACACCTCCAATTGACTCAAATTATGTAAATTAGTTTATCAGAAGCTTCTAAAGCCATGACAGCATTTTCTGGAATTTTCCAAGCTGTTTAAAGGCACAGTCAACTTAGTGTATGTAAACTTCTGACCCACTGGAATTGTGATACAGTGAAATATTCTGTAAACAATAGTAAAAAATGATTGTGTCATGCACAAAGTAGATGTCCTAACCAACATGCCAAAACTATAGTTTGTTAACAAGAAATGTGTGGAGTGGTTGAAAAACGACTTTTAATGACTCCAACCTAAGTGTATGTAAACTTCCGACTTCAATTGTATATATATATATATATATATATATATATACATATACTGTATATACTGAACAAAAATGAAACATGCAACAATTTCAATGATTTTACTGAGTTACAGTTCCTATAAGGAAATCAGTGAATTGAAATAAATGATTAGTGTGCATGTAAGCATACTCACTTGTTTCCTTAACACTTAGGCAATGAAGAGATGCTAACTAGAATAGAGCACTTGGCGCTAATACAAGAGAGTGGAGAGGACGATACTATTTCAGCAGAATTTAGTTGGTTAATTTGATGCAGTCAAGTCAGTCGTTTATATTTTGGTTCAGTATACAGTATATTAAAGACACCTTCCTAATATTGAGTTGCACCCCCCTTTATACCATATATATACAGGATATAATGACAATAACAATTATTTTAATAAAGTGCTTTTGTTTATTTTACTTAAAGCACTCAACCACTGGGCCACAGCATATTGTTTGCTTAATTCATAAATCAGAATTTTGTACAAGTTTGAAAACCCATTAAGATTATTTGCTAAATTTCTAATATTTTAATCCAGTTTCAAACCTCCCTCCTCTTTTTCCTCCCTGCCTGCCTCCATCCTTTCCTCGAGCGCTCCTCAACATATTGACTGATTTGTTCCTCTCTCTGTTCTTCCTTCTAGGTAATTACTATTACCTCCCCAACCGCAGGGACGCCCTCCTCTGTGGGAATGGCAGTGGAGCCGGGTGAGACTTGACAACATCCTTTAATTATATAGCCAATTACATTCACCAACACAGCCTCAACACACATCCGGAATTACTGAGCACGATTACATGCACACAGTAAATATGATTATTGTGCACTGTCAGATGAATGTAATAGTTTGATTAAAACCTTTACATGCTTTGCAAGAAGAACGATTTACCTAATAATCATGTTTAAACGGACATCTGAAAATCAGCAGACAAAATAAACGTTTTACAACACTGAACATGTTATTTTTGCAAAGACTATTTGATTCTGAGTTTGGACAAATGAAGTTTGTTTGTGAAAAATATTTAAAAGATGCATCCTTTCAGTTTTTCCCGAACTCACTTCTCTCACGCATACGAGGGAGGCTAATGCTTCCGGTCCTGGCACATGCACAGATCAAATGCACAGCTGGAACGCCGATTAAGCTGTTTACATGTCCTAATAATTAGAAAGACTGCTCAGAAAACCAGGTGTTTTAATCGACTTTGACCTTACGCCGATTTAAGATACTCAGATTAAGGTGTTTACATGACTAATGCCATACTCGGCCTTATGCCATAATCAGTTTAATATCGAGGTATTAGTGTGCATGTAAGCATACTCACTTGTTTCCTTAACACTTAGGCATTGAAGAGATGCTAACTAGAATAGAGCACTTGGCGCTAATACAAGAGAGTGGAGAGGACGATATTATTTCAGCAGAATTTAGTTGGCTAATTTGATGCAGTCAAGTCAGTCTAATAAAAACGGATGCCACTTACTGTGGATAGTGTTAATGTAGTCAGGCTGATCTTAGAAAATCAAATCATATTCAGTGTAAGTACAGTTAAGTCGATCTAATGAAAACCAATGCTGCTCAGTGGACGCTGTAAATATCCACTGTATCGCTCGGTACTGTACAAGTGGCTTGTGGCAGTGGTTTAGTGACCACCACATGGTTGCTGACCTGTGTGTTGTGTATGTGGTTCTTCACCACAGGTTGTGCCCAGAGGGATTCACGTGCATCAAGGCGGGCAGGAACCCAGACTACAACTACACAAGCTTCGACTCATTTGGCTGGGCCTTCCTGTCCCTGTTCAGACTCATGACCCAGGACTTCTGGGAAAACCTCTACCAACAGGTGGGCCAAAGCTATTGGTTAGAAACAAAATGGCCGCTCACTGTTTGCTGATCTGATACACTTGATCCCCTTTTAGTGCTTTATCATTGAAAATAACAGTGAAACAACTCAGGAATACTGGTAAAGAAAATAAAATGCATATAATGAAAACAATTATCTAACTACCTTCCTCTCTCCCTCCCTCCCCTCCCTCCCCTCCCTCTCTCCCTCCCCTCCCTCTCTCCCTCCACCGTCTCTCTCTCCCTCCCCTCCCTCTATCCCTCTCTCTCTATCTCTCTCTCTCACTCTGTCTCCTCTCTTCCTCCCCCTCTCTCCCTCCACCATCTCTTTCTCCCTCCCCTCCCTCTATCTCTCCCTCTTTCCCCTCCCTAACTACCTACCTCCCTATCTCTCTCTCTCCCTCTTTTCTTCTCTGTCTCCCTCCCCTCCCTCCCTCCCCCTCTCTCTCCCTCCACCATCCCTCTCTCTCTCTCTCACTCTCTCTCTGTCTCCTTCTCTCTTCCTCCCCCTCTCTCCCTCCACCGTCCCTCTCTCTCTCCCTCCCTCTTAGACCCTGCGAGTGGCGGGAAAGCCCTACATGATCTTCTTTGTGTTGGTGATCTTCCTGGGTTCCTTCTACCTGGTCAACCTGATCCTGGCTGTGGTGGCCATGGCCTACGATGAGCAGAACCAGGCCACCATAGAGGAGGCAGCCCAGAAGGAGGAGGAGTTCCAGGCTATGCTGGAGCAGCTCAAGAGACAGCAGGAGGAGGCATTGGTATTGGCTGATTTCTGCTTGTGCATTTGCTTGCAGAGTTTGACTTATTTTATAATTTGCATTTGAGTCATTAGAGAGACCGTCTTATCCAGAGCGATGACACAGTAGTGAGTGCATACAGCCAAAGTCCTCCCTGTCTTTCTTTGTCTTTCCCTACCCTGCCCTCTATTGCCCTTCTCTCTTAAGTCCATAATCCTCTCTTACATAAGTATGTCTTGGTGCTTGCTTGGTGTCAAGCTTCTACAGACAAGGGTGCTCCATTACTATGGAAACAAGAGGTAGATAGAGAAGGAATAATTACTCTGTGCGTTATTGGTAGTACAGTATTAGCTTCCGTGGAGGGAGGGAGGTTCCATCTGCTACACATAATGTCTTATTTACAACAACAGCTTGACCAAGTGTCCAGCAATACAATAATAACAAAAACATGGATATCACGAAGATTTTATATACTGAGTATATGCATGGTTGCTTTTGAAAAATGACTGACTTTGTCTCCCATGCTTTTTGTTGTTGTAAATGAATCCACAGTGATTCAGGTTATGCAGGGCTTTGGTATTATTTCAAAGAGCAATTGGGTTGTTCACTTGCTTCCGGAACAGATAACCTTTTCATCTTTGCCAGTTTCGTTAGGAAAACAGTCAGTTTGTGGGACAAAACACAGGCCTCCATTTTTAGAAGTTCTTTGAAGCTGATTTGGGTATTTGTGTTGCCTGCCGTTCTGCTCTGTGCTCTGGCCACCAAAGACGGGTGCCGGTTGCCGTGACAACTGTGCTTGTGTGTGATTGGCCGCCAGGTTGCCACGGCAGCAGCCACAGAGAGCCACGGAGAGTACAGCGAGAGAGGGGGGCCCTCCACAGAAGCCTCCTCAGGGACCTCCAAACTCAGCTCCAAGAGCGCCAAGGAGAGAATGAACCATCAGAAGAAGAGAAAAGAGAGGGGCGAGCACAAGAAGTTCCACAAGTCCGAGTCGGAGGACAGTACCAAGAGGTTAAGCTTCCGGTTTTCGATAGATGCCAACCGGCTGTCCTACGAGAAGAGATGCTCCTCACCCAACCAGGCGAGTACACAGTGAGGGGAAAGGGTCATTGTCTTAGTCACCATTGTCCTCATTACCATCATCTTCCTCATCACTCCACTGGGCGGAGTGTTCACCGAGTCACTCCAATCATGTTGATCTCCCTTCTTCCGTTTCATCGTCTCCATAACCTCCATCCTCCTCCTCTTTTTCAGTACTGATACCTTTCTCTCCTCTCCCCTTTCTTCCTTTCCTCCCTCTCCCTCTCCCCTTCCACCAGTCTCTCCTCAGTATCCGCGGCTCCCTCTTCTCCCCGAGGAGGAACAGCCGAGCTAGCCTGTTTAGCTTCCGAGGCCGCGCCCGCGATGTGGTCTCCGATAACGACTTCGCCGATGACGAGCAAAGCACGTTCGAGGACACCGACAGCCGCCGCGGCTCCCTGTTCGTGCCTTGCCGTATCGAGCGCCGCTCCAGCACGGTCAGTCAGACTAGCCTGGCCCCTCAGCGCGTCCTGCTGCCCTCCAACGGCAAGATGCACTGCACCGTGGACTGTAACGGCGTCGTCTCGCTAGTGGGAGTGACCTCGGTGCCCACCTCGCCTGTAGGACTGCTCCTGCCTGAGGTGAGCTATAGTTTTTATCAGTCCAGGCTCCAAATATTATTAATTTTCTTTTGATTGAGCCAGATGACCGGGTTTGCACTTTTGGGATTATTCCATTGGTTGCATTGCCCAGCTAAAGTATTTTGACAGAAAATAAATACTATTTGAAGTGAACCCAACATTGTTGATATAGTCATGGTTAGGGTCAGGAGTCCCTTACAGGCCACCTAGTCCGTACACTGAATAACTCTTCCAGATGTTTCTTGATCTCCAGAGGACAACCACTGACTCTGAGATGAGGCTGAAGAAGAGGAGGTCTCGCCAGGCTTCCATGTCCTACCTAGATGAGCCAGACAGAGCCAGAGCCAGAGCTATGAGTGTGGCCAGTATTCTCACCAACACCATGGAGGGTTGGTGTCACACCAAGTTATTCAATAATATGTTATTATACCAGACCGGTGAACCGAACATCTTGAAGACTCATAGCCTACAACACATTATAATGTGTATGCCATCAATGAAGTGTCCTCCTTAGCATGATAAAAGCATGATAGCACTTTCCTGAAAGTTAACTATATGATATTTGATACTTCTTATACGTGCTTATAACAAGTCATAATGCCTTATAGCCAAAATGTGGACATGTATACATGCCAACAGGCGGCAGGTAGCCTAGCGTTTAAAAGCATTGAGCCAGTAATTGAAAGGTCGCTGGTTCAAATCCCTGAGCCGACTGGGTGAAAAATCTGTCTGTGCCCCTGAGCAAGGCACTTAACCTTAATTTCTCCTGTAAGTCGCTCTGGAGAAGAACATCTGCTAAATGACTAAATAGTAAAAAAAATAAAAATGACACCAAAATGTGTCTGTTTTAACCCTTTCCAGAGCTTGAAGAGTCCAGGCAGAAGTGTCCACCATGCTGGTATAAGTTTGCCAACACCTATCTGATCTGGGACTGCTGTCCTATGTGGTTGAGTTTCAAGGGGATCGTCAACACAGTGGTGATGGACCCCTTCGTGGACCTGGCCATCACCGTCTGTATCGTCCTCAACACCCTCTTCATGGCCATGGAACATTATCCCATGACCAAGGAGTTCAATCATGTCCTCTCTGTCGGGAACTTGGTAAGTGTTTGATATTATTGACGTAAACTTGCAAGGCTTTATCGAAATATAAAGCTGTTAAAGAGAGACTGTTACTGGGATGGGTTGCTCCCCTAACAGCCATTTCTAATTGTATATTTTTTACTTCATACAATACATCATATATATTTAGATATTTTTTTACACCCAAACCCTTCACTCAGCAATCTGATAGCATATGTAAAATGAATTGTGAAATAGAAACACAGATAAAAAAATGCCTTAAATAGTACATCTATTGAACAATACTTCACAATACATACATCAGAAACAGTTACAAATGATAGAGATACATTCATGGATGTACAGGTCTGTTGGATAAGAGTTCAGAAATGTCCGCTGCGGCTTTTTTCATTTCTAAGGAATTTGTAAGGAAAATCTCTTGCACCTGATATATCTTCTCCTCAAAGTCACACATGGCATCTTCCAAATCCCCAATCTGTTATTTTTCACAGTTTCATTGTCTAAGTCTATTTTAGAAGATTCAGCCACCAAGTTGGCCACATACTATTGAAACTGTATACAGAGATGTACATCTATCCACTATCCATAGGTACAAATATGTATGGCTAGCCAAGCTTAACCCACACACTACCCACACAACCACTAACACTCATTCTATGGAAATATTTCTAACCGTGCTCAAATCTAACTACTGTCTCTGTCTCTGTCTCTGTGTAGGTGTTTACAGGCATCTTCACGGCTGAGATGGGTTTCAAGCTAATCGCTCTGGACCCCTACTACTACTTTCAACAGGGATGGAACATATTTGACGGCATCATCGTCAGTCTGAGTCTGATGGAACTCGGCCTGGCCAATGTAGAGGGCCTGTCTGTGCTCCGGTCTTTCCGATTGGTAAGATCCCACTTCTGACACCAGTTTCTCCCGAGTTGACCCTGTCAGAGCAGATTGTGTACCTTCTAGTTGCCACATTTCTACAGGAAACAGAACTATACTACCCCCCTTAGCTGAATGACAGATGCCTTTTCTTTTACGTACTCCTTGATACAGTGGTAATATTCATCTTCATACTTTGTTGATTGATGCTAGCTAGATATTAATACCGTAGTCACAACCAGGAACAACAAAACTCCTCATGTGATTCTTCTTGTCAACAGTTGAGGGTGTTCAAGCTGGCCAAGTCTTGGCCCACCCTGAACATGCTGATCAAGATCATCGGTAACTCGGTGGGAGCGCTGGGTAATTTGACACTGGTCCTAGCCATCATCGTGTTCATCTTCGCCGTGGTGGGCATGCAGCTGTTCGGCAAGAGCTACAAGGAGTGTGTGTGTAAGATCGCAGACAACTGCCAGCTGCCGCGCTGGCACATGCATGACTTCTTCCACTCGTTCCTCATCGTGTTCCGGGTGCTGTGTGGGGAGTGGATCGAGACCATGTGGGACTGTATGGAGGTGGCTGGCCAGAGCATGTGCCTCATCGTTTTTATGATGGTCATGGTTATAGGGAACCTGGTGGTAGGTGTTTTTGCTGTTAGTCATTGTATATCCCAAAATCCCCATACCTATGGATGATATCACTGTACTTGTGATGAATCTTTCTTGGTCAATTTGTGTTTAACAATGGTGCCGCAAATATGTTTAAAGCATTGCCATATTTACGTGATATGCAATTTTCAATTTGAACTGAATCTCCATATTAACAACTGAACCCAGATCAAAATGGACTCCTTTCCTCCCTCCTGGTCCTTTCCTCCCTCTGTCTCTGCAGGTCCTGAATCTGTTCCTGGCCCTGCTGCTCAGCTCCTTCAGCGCCGACAACCTGGCGGCCACGGACGACGACAGCGAGATGAACAACCTGCAGATCGCTGTGGGCCGCATCCAGAGGGGCGTGGCCTGGGTCAAGGTGGCCATCCGCCAGGTTATCCAGAGCCTGGTCCTCGGGGGCGGAGCCACCAAAGGGGTCAAGGGGGGGTCACTGGAGGGGGGTAAGACCCTGGACGAGCTCCACAGCTCCATCAACGGCAAGGGGGGCAACTGCAACTCAAAACACATGTTGGTCGAGATCACTAAAGATCCGAGTGGGGTCTATCTGAAGGAGGGGAACGGGCGGCCCGGAGGGGGGTTGGGGGTGGGGCTAGCAGACAGTACGGAGAATTACCCACAGGAGGAGTGCAACTACATGTCGTTCATCCACAACCCCAGCCTGACGGTGAGCGTGCCCATCGCGGTGTGCGAGTCGGACTTTGAGACCACTATCACGGAGGACTTCAGCAGCGACTCGGCCTCCGAGGAAATGTCGATGGGCAGCAAAGAGGTAAGAGAGGAGGTTTGACTAGAGACCCCTGTGCTGCTCTGTTAAGTAGCAACGAGCACAGTCACATCACATCTTTTAATTGTGGTATCTTTGAGTGGTGTCTGTGTTAGTTTTGAGTGGTGTCTGTGTTAGTTCTGAGTGGTGTCTGTGTTACTGGAGGTGCCATGATTTAGCTTGACCTTAAGCAGAGTGAGCGCTTTTGGGACTATTCCATTGGTTTGCACTTTTGGGACAATTCCATTGGTTTACACTTTTGGGACGATTTCTTCAGTTAACACTATTGGGATTGTTCCATTGGTTTACTAGCCTGTGAACCAGAACTAACCGTGCGTGCTCCCGTTACGTGTCATGTGTAGTGAAACAGAATGTGAGCTCAGGAGATCAGGATGGTTAAACAAGGCTTATTTGTTTACACCTTTTGGACTATTCCATTAGTTTACACTTTTGGGACTGTGCCATTGGTTCCATTTTATCAGGCCAGCTAAATACAGCGCAACTCTATGGTATTTCATCGTTTTTGTCATATGTATTTGACCCAGGTCTGCTGTGTTTGACGTAGATCTGTATACAGAATCAGTGGTGAAGTGGAAGGGAAACGCACATAATCGGCGTTCACACCACCTTTTCATCTTGCCAGGCGTTTACCCGCCTAAAGTGGAAAAATGCATTGGAAATACAGACAGCGTTACTTTGTTCACTGATTATTTTACCACTACGCATCAATGGATAGAATCTGAGAACTCCAGACTTTCCAGAGGCAGTTACCAGCTAGATATTTTGCTGACTCATTGAGTCATTGCACCAAGTCTCTCTAGCCTAGTCCACTATCCAGGGAGTTGTAGTGTACTGTTATAAAGCCCTAGGCGTCAAAACAATGACGTAGCATGAGAGGACAGTACAGTCACTGTAGGTGCTTCTACACCTGCATTGCTTGCTGTTCGGGGTTTTAGGCCTGGTTTCTGTACAGCACTTTGTGACGTCAGCTGATATAAGAAGGGCTTTATAAATACATTTGACATTTGACGATGATTGACTACAGATAATGACTCAGAATGGCCTATGGCCCAAGTAGCAGGTATTTTCTGGATGTTCTCATTAGATATCTATAATGGGCTGATGTGTGTGTTATCTGGTTGACTGAGTATACAGGCGGGCAAATACGTCTTCACTATTATATGCGCTTGTTGAAAGAAATTGTTTAGAGCAGCGTCCTTGCAAAGGGTGAAGCGAAGTGAAGTGTGTGTGTGTGTGGGTGGGTGTTCACGGATGTGTGTGGAGGCTCACGGATGTGTGTGGAGGCTCACGGATGTGTGTGGAGGCTCATTTCTCACACATTGAATCCCTTTCATTAGAAATCACACCAGTGAGATTTTAAAATAAACCACATTTTTATGACATGTTTAATAGACTGTAAATTAAGGCCGGAAGAAAGATAAAGGACTTAAAATACCCCACTCACTGGCCTACACACACACACGCACACGCACACGCACACGCACACGCACACACAAACACATACACACACACACACGACATTCTGGAGCAGATGTTGTAAATAAGATGTGTGTCTGCTTCGAAGACATAATGTCACGTTAGGCTCGGAGGGTAAGAGGGCCTTCTGGCGTCTGTAGCCCCGCCCCCACATCTCCAGACCATCTCCAGACCAGACCTACAGAAGTGTGGCCAACCTGCACCCAGCCAACTCCTTCAGTTATTAGAGAAAGCTAGCCTGGTCTGTTTCTGGCCATGACTCCATGCAACAAATATGGATTAGATGCCAGCTGCTGATCCCCCTTCTCCCTTATAAATAATAGCTTCAAATTAGACTATTTATTTGGGAACGGGATCATAAACCGTGTGTGTGTGAGTGTGATTTTGTGCTACGAACAGTACAAGGTCAATTGTCGTCCTCACAAACTGTTTAATCCTATTCTATATCAGCCTTGTCTTCTAAAGTGTTTCTCTGTGGATAACCTGTGTCCTTATGTGCCTTGCAGCTGATTGATGAAAACAGACATCGAGGTTGTACTGTACATTATGAGCTGGCTCATGGTTGTATCACTTTACCTTGCTTAACCCACCGTTTGTTATTGCAGCTGTGTTACAGACGCTCACAAGGTTGTCAGTGAGAGAGAGGAGACTTGTAAGACCATTTTATTCTACATAGCACTAACCATGAAGACTGCCTATGCCATTTTACAGAACCAACCAAGACTTATCTTGCATTTTTTTCAATGGATTGCCTATTCTTTTGTTCTCTGCCTGACTACCCTCCCCAACTGCTTTCCTCTGTTGTAGTCCCTGGCCTTTCTTTTCTTCTATCCCCCCTTCATCTCAGATCTTTATTTCTAATTTGATCACCAGGCTTTTTTGTAGTTTCAACACCATTATGAATGAGCTGCATCCACTTTTCAAATTGATAGGTGAAGTCATGTGACTTGTTTTTGCTTCTGGTTTCCTTGCTTGGTTTGTATTGATTGATTTTGGAGGTGATTGGCATTGACCACCCCAAGATTGAGAAAAAATAACAGAGAATTGATGAAGAGAGAAAAGGAGGAGAGGAAGACAAAGATGAAATAAATGAATTTTGCCCGAAGTACTTTAGGTTAAAATCACGAGGGTTACATGTTCTCCCTGTATAGACCTAGTGAATGTTTTGGAGTCTGAATATTAGTCTCTTTGAACCCCTGGTAGATTAGTGGTTGCATAGTCAGCAAAGTTCATACTGAACTGATGCAGCAATTATAGCAAACATCCAAGTGAAATCAAGACACAAATTACATATTGCCTTCCAAAAGCATGTCAGGAGGGCACTCTCAATTTATATATAGTATTTGAGAGAGAGAGAGAGAGAGATATAATGTGTGTGAGAGAGAGCACCACCGATCCTTCTGGAACATTGTGCATCTCGGGGCGGGAGGGACGTGGAGCGGGTAGGGTAGCACGCTTCCATCGTTCACACTACGTATTAGCTGGGTCCCACGGCAATCAGACCTGCTGCACTGTCTAGTATTGATGGCATGTTACTCCTCTGTCTACCAGCCAGCCAGACTCCCTAAACATTGCACCATGTTTTACCAATGCAAACAGGACATGGATTCCACCTACAGAGCTAAGCCTTCTCACCATACAGTACACAGAACACTTTTTTTATTTTTTATTTCACTAGGCAAGTCAGTTAAGAACAAATTCTTATTTACAATGACGGCCTACACCGGCCAAACCCTAACGACGCTGGGCCAATTGTGCGCCGCCCTATGGAACTCCCAATCACAGCCAGTTGTGATACAGCCTGGAATCGAACCAGGGTCTGTAGCACTGAGATGCAGTGCCTTGGACCGCTGCACCACTCGGGAGCTCAATCGGCATGTAGATTAAATATTTATATATAAAAAAATATCTCAAGTACTGTACTATGGATAACTTGCATGGATTGCAGGGCTCTAATGTCAAGTGTGTATTATAATCCAATGATTATCCTGCCAATAGCAAAGAATAAGGACAGTTTTTGTCAGCGATTGTGTGCAGATATGTAGCGGAGTCAGGCGCAGGACACAGGTGTTGAGTAAAACAACAGTTTACTCAAAATACACGCAAAATTCCACATAGGAATAATCACAAACAAACATGCACCTACAACAACCACTAACGACACAAACAATCACGGACAGAACAGAAATGTATGCCAGAGGGTTAAATAGGGAGCATGATAGGGGAATTGAAACCAGGTGTGTGTGATACAGACAAAACAAAACGAAACTGAAACATGGATCGGTGGTGACTAGAAAGCCGGTGACGTCGACCGCCGAACACCACCCGAACAAGGAGAAGGGCCGACTTCGGCGGAAGTCGTGAGAGTACCCCCCCCCTTGACGCGCGGCTCCAGCAGCGCGCCGACACCGGCCTCGGGGACGACCCGAGGTGCAGGGCGATCTGGGTGGAGACGGTGAAACTCTTGTAACATTGAAGGATCTAGAATGTCCTCCACCGGTACCCAGCATCTCTCCTCCGGGCCGTACCCCTCCCACTCCACGAGGTACTGAAGGCCCCTCGCCCGACGCCTTGAGTCCATGATGGCTCGTACGGTATACGCCGGGACCCCCTCGATGTCCAGGGGGGCGGAGGAACCTCCCGCACCTCAGACTGCTGGAGCGGACCAGCCACCACCGGCCTGAGGAGAGACACATGGAACGAGGGGTTAATGTGATAATCAGGGGGGAGTTGTAACCTATAACAAACCTTGTTCAGTCTCCTCAGGACTATAAATGGCCCCACAAACCGCGGACCCAGCTTCCGGCAGGGCAGGTGAAGGGGCAGGTTTCGGGTCGAGAGGCAGACCCAGCTTCCAGGCCTCACTGCGGTGGCGGTCGGCACTCGCCTTTTGCCTCCTGATGGCCCATTGTAGCCGCACGTTCCATGTCTCCTCTGAGTGCCGAAACCATTCATCCACCGCAGGAGCCTCAATCTGGCTCTGATGCCATGGTGCCAGGACCGGCTGATAACCCAGCACACACTGAAAAGGTGATAGGTTGGTAGAGGAGTGGCGGAGGGAGTTTTGGGCCATCTCCGCCCAGGGGATGTAAACCGCCCACTCCCCCGGCCGGTCCTGGCAATAGGACCTCAGAAACCTACCCACATCCTGGTTGACTCTTTCAACCTGCCCGTTACTTTCGGGGTGGAAACCTGAGGTAAGGCTGACCGAGATCCCCAGGCGTTCCATAAACGCCCTCCAGATGTAAATTGGGGACCCCGATCAGAAACTATATCCTCAGGCACCCCGTAGTGCCGGAATACGTGGGTGAACAGGGTCTCCGCAGTTTGTAGAGCCGTAGGGAGACCGGGCAAAGGAAGGAGACGGCAGGACTTAGAAAACCGATCCATAACGACCAGGATCGTGGTGTTACCCCGCGACGGGGGAAGATCCGTCACGAAATCCACCGATAGGTGTGACCACGGTCGCTGTGGAACGGGAAGGGGTTGTAATTTCCCTCTGGGCAGATGTCTAGGTGCCTTGCACTGTGCGCATACCGAACAGGAGGAAACATAAACCCTCACGTCCTTAGCTAAAGTGGGCCACCAGTACTTCCCAGCAAGGCAGCGCACCGTCCGACCGATGCCAGGATGACCAGAGGAGGGTGACGTGTGAGCCCAACAGATCAAACGATCGCGGACATCAAACGGAACGTGCAGACGCCCAGCTGGACAGTCAGGTGGAGTGGGCTCTGCACGTGACGCCCGTTCGATGTCCGCATCCACCTCCCACACCACCGGTGCCACCAGGCGAGAGGCTGGAATTATGGGAGTGGGATCTGTGGACCGCTCCTCTGTATCATACAGCCGGGACAGTGCGTCTGCCTTAACGTTCTGGGAACCTGGTTTGTATGAAAGGGTGAAAACAAAACGGGTGAAAAACATGGCCCACCTTGCCTGGCGAGGGTTCATTCTCCTCGCCGCCTGGATGTACTCCAGATTGTGGTGGTCAGTCCAAATGAGAAAAGGGTCTCTAGCCCCCTCAAGCCAATGTCTCCACGCTTTCAGAGCCATGACAACAGCCAACAACTCCCGGTCCCCCACATCATAGTTTCGCTCCGCCGGGCTGAGCTTCTTTGAAAAGAATGCACAGGGGCGGAGCTTTAGTGGCGTACCCGAGCGCTGAGACAGCACAGCCCCTATCCCTGCCTCGGACGCGTCCACCTCAACTATGAATGCTAAGGAGGGATCAGGATGAGCCAGCACGGGAGCCGAGGTAAACAGAGCCTTCAGGTGACCAAAAGCCCTGTCCGCCCCAGCTGTCCACTGCAGTCGCACCGGTCCCCCCTTCAGCAGTGAGGTAATGGGAGCCGCTACCTGACCAAAACCCCGGCTAAATCTCCGGTAGTAGTTGGCAAACCCTAAAAACCGCTGCACTTCCTTTACCGTGGTTGGAGTCGGCCAATTACGCACGGCTGAAATGCGGTCATTCTCCATCTCTACCCCTGACGCTGAAAAGCGGTACCCTAGGAAGGAGATGGACTGTTGGAAGAACAGACATTTCTCAGCCTTGACGTACAGGTCATGCTCCAACAGTCGACCAAGCACCCTGCGCACTAGGGACACATGCTCGGCTCGTGTAGCGGAGTATATTAGAATGTCATCTATATACACCACTACACCCTGCCCGTGCAGGTCCCTGAAAATCTCATCTACAAAGGATTGGAAGACTGATGGAGCATTCATTAACCCGTACAGCATGACGAGGTACTCATAGTGCCCAGAAGTGGTGCTAAATGCTGTCTTCCACTCATCTCCCGCCTTGATACGCACCAGGTTGTAAGCGCTCCTGAGGTCCAATTTTGTGAAGAAGCGCGCCCCGTGTAATGACTCGGTCATACTGGCTATGAGTGGTAGCGGGTAACTTTATTTTACCGTGATCTTATTTAAACCTCGATAATCAATACACGGGCGCAAACCTCCATCCTTCTTCTTCACAAAAAAAAAACTTGAGGAGACAGGTGAGATGGAAGGCTGAATGTATCCCTGTCCCAGAGATTCGGTAACATATGTCTCCATAGCCACCGTCTCCTCCTGTGACAGAGGATACACGTGACTCCTGGGAAGTGCAGCGTCTACCAAGAGATCTATCGCACAATCCCCCGGTCGATGGGGTGGTAATTGAGTTGCCTTCTTTTTACAGAAGGCGAGTGCCAAAACGGCATATTCGGGGGGAATGTGCATGGTGGAAACCTGGTTTGGACTTTCCACCGTAGAGGCACCTAAGGAAACATCTACACACCTCCCTGAACACTGACAGGACCATCCCTTGAGAGCCCTCTGTTGCCACGAAATAATAGGATCATGAGAGGCCAACCAGGGAAGACCCAACACAACAGGAAACGCAGGAGAGTCGATCAGGAAGAGACTAATTCTCTCCTCGTGATCCCCCTGCGTTCTCATAGCGATGGGCGCTGTGACCTCCCCAATCAGCCCCGACCCCAAAGGACGACTATCTAAGGCATGTACAGGGAAGGGAACATCAACAGGAACAATAGGGATCCCTAATCTATGTGCCAAGGAGCGGTCAATAAAGTTCCCAGCTGCGCCTGAATCTACTAGCGCATTATGCTGGGGATGCGGGGAAAACTCAGGAAATTCTATAGGTAACCACATGTGTGCAACAGGGGGCTCTGGGTGAGTTGTGTGCCTACTCACCTGGGATGACCCACCAGTGCTCCGCCTGCTACCTCGACTTCCAGGAGAAACACCCCAGCACCGACCAGCAGTGTGCCCTCTGCGGCCACAGTTGGTGCAGGGAATGGTCCCCCCTCCGGTCCCCTTCATAGCAGCCCCTCCCAACTCCATCGGTGTTGGATCCAAGGTGCTGGGTAATGGAACGGGCGGACCCCGATCTAGACGTCCGCGGGAGGCCAACAGGTTATCCAGCCGGATAGACAAGTCCACCAGCTGGTCCAGGTTGAGAGTGGTGTCCCTGCAGGCCAGCTCCCTACGAACGTCCTCTCGTAAACTACACCTGTAGTGATCGATCAGGGCCCGCTCATTCCATCCCGCACCAGCTGGCAGAGTTCTGAAGTCCAGTGCGAACTCTTGAGCGCTCCTCATCCCCTGTCTAAGATGGAACAATCGCTCTCCCACCGCTCTCCCTTCAGGTGGATGATCAAAGACTGCCCGGAAGCAGCGAGAGAAGTCCTCATAGTCATCCAGAGTTTGGCCTTCCCTTCCCCAGATGGCGTTGGCCCACTCCAGGGCTTTACCAGTCAGGCAGGAGATGAGGGCGCCCACTTTCTCGCGTCCCGAAGGGGACGGCTGAACAGCCACCAGGTAGAGCTCCAGCTGTAGTAGGAACCCCTGGCACCCGGCAGCTGTTCCGTCATACGCTCCTGGGAGCGAGAGCCGAATCTCACTGGGTCCTGACGATGGAGGGGTGGACATCGGTGTAGGTTGAGGTACGGGTGGAGGTGATGGGGTAGGATTGACCGGAAGACCTCCTCTCTCCCATCTGTCCATTGTTTGCAGCACGCGATCCATGGCTGTCCCTAGACTGTGTAACATGGTCGCGTGCTGTTGGACGCGCTCCTCTACTGGGAGAGAAGGGCTGGCTGTACCTGCTGACTCCATTTGAAAGGTCCGTGATTCTGTCAGCGATTGTGTGCAGATATGTAGCGGAGTCAGGCGCAGGACACAGGTGTTGAGTAAAAGTTTTGTTGAGTTTACTCAAAATACACGCAAAATTCCACATAGGAATAATCACAAACAAACATGCACCTACAACAACCACTAACGACACAAACAATCACGGACAGAACAGAAATGTATGCCAGAGGGTTAAATAGGGAGCATGATGGGGGAATTGAAACCAGGTGTGTGTGATACAGACAAAACAAAACGAAACTGAAATATGGATCGGTGGTGACTAGAAAGCCGGTGACGTCGACCGCCGAACACCACCCGAACAAGGAGAAGGGCCGACTTCGGCGGAAGTCGTGACAGTTTTACTAGTCAGCCCCAGAGATCCCTCCAACATTATTTCCTCTTGGAGGGACATTTCCTCTTAGTCTCCAGTGGATAATCCTGTTAGAGTACCCCATTTAGCTGTATCTCCCCTGTATGTTTTCTGGGCAGCATGGTCACAATGCATCTAATGTTATATTAGTATTCATTATATTATTATTATATGATAGCTCCAGACCACATGCTGTCTTGTAAACAGTGCACAGTACTGGTTTTTGCTGGTTAGCTAATGTGGCAATACCCATTTATTTACCGAAACAGAGACCGAAGCTTGTGCTTTTTTAAGGATTGGGAAAAATGTGTTTTCATGTCAATGAGGAAAATGTTGAGTATTTTGGGGGAGGGAGGGAAGAGGGGGAATTGATTTGTTATTGTCTTTTGATCGATGGGGCTATCCGCCAATCAAATGCTAAATCCTGGGTCATTTTTCAGTGGACATGAAAATCCGTCAGCCCACTCTTGCTTGTTTTCCGATTTCAGGATTGGAAATGCACTGGAATACTGCATGCCCCCTTCGACTGTCTGAGCCGATATCAAACATACCCACAGTGCATTGTAACACCAACCTCTCCCTGTAGCGTGTATTGTTGCTACCAGGTGCTGTATACTACAATGTGATTGGATCTCCCCTGATCAAACTGATCTCAAAGCCTGTAGGTACTTTTGATCGACCCTGCATGTAATGATGATGATAATGATGAAACGAGTATAACTCTGAGTTTATATTTAAGCCAAAGTCATGTCTCCAGTCCAGATCAAAGAATCTGGTGAGACTACTGTACTGTTACAGTCCATGACAATGGAGAATGTACCATTACAAGAATCTCAAGATCTCTAGTAGCTCAGAAGGTTGTGTCCCCCCCCCCCCCCCCCGCAGAAGCTACCTATAGAGCCCCAGTACCTTATCTCATCGGAGGGCAGCTCGGTGGATATCGGTCCCCCGGGGGATGGAGCTGAGTCAGTGGAGCTGGAGGACGAGGAGTCAGAGGACCCAGAGAACTGCTTCACTGATGGTGAGGGAGGGAGGGGCTGGGGGAGAGGACGGGGAAGAAGGAGGGAAAGGGGGGTAAGGGAGAGAGGGACTGGCGAGAGGAAGGTTTGAGAGAGACTGACAGAGACAAATGTTTTATCTTTGACATACTTTGTCCTTTCACACATCAGAAGTAGTCTAGAGGGAATTCCGAGCTCTGATAGGGGGGGAAACTGTTTGAAAAATGTGAGGAGAAGTTTCTTTCGGGCAAGGACAAGGCATTATTTTATCTTCTCTCTCTCTCTCTTTCTCTCTCTCTCTCTCTCTCTCTCTCTTTCTCTCTCTCTCTCTTTCTCTGTCTCTCTCTGTCTCTCTCTCTCTCTCTCTCTCTGTTTCTCTCTGTCTCTCCCAGGCTGTGTGCTCAGGTTCCAGTGTTGCCAGGTGAACGTTGAGGAGGGCAAGTGGAAGATGTGGTGGACCTTGAGGAAGACGTGCTTCATCATCGTGGAACACAACTGGTTCGAGACCTTAATCATTTTCATGATCCTGCTCAGCAGTGGCGCTCTGGTGAGTGGCTGCTGCTCACCTGGCCTGTGTAATGTTGTACCGCTCCTTTAAGAAAAGTCAAGTAAACGTGTGCTCTAGTTGTCTTTACATCACAATGTGAGTGTCAAATAATTACAGTCTGCTTACTTTGATGTAGAGTGAAGATGAGCTTTATGGCTTCTTGGTTAGCCTGACACTTCTGTTTTGAAGTGAAAACTGAAACGTTGATTGGTCAGAATGTACTCATCAGTAGGGTTGGGTCCGGACAGGGAAAACTCTGATCCATATGCATAACTAGGGCCCAGAGTATTTCCTGGTCATGTCTTGTGGTTCAGAAAAAACTCAGAGCCCTACAATTTACCAAAAAAAACAAAAAACTATGTGACTCAAAACACTTGACAAACATGACCTTAGCCCAGACCTCAGGCACTATCAACTATCTGATGCTTGATTTCTCGTTTGTCTCTGTGTAGGCGTTTGAAGACATTTACATAGAACAGCGGAAGACCATTAAAATTGTGCTGGAGTACGCAGACAAAGTCTTCACCTATATCTTCATCCTGGAGATGCTGCTGAAGTGGGTGGCCTATGGATTCAAGAAGTACTTCACCAACGCCTGGTGTTGGCTGGACTTCCTCATTGTTGATGTATGTATTTGCTGGAGTTGTATTCCGAACTCCGTGCACACGCGATGACCTTGAACACGCTTTGTCAGCAGATTAATTCAAATCTAAGCTTTGGATAGCAATTTAAAGTGATTTGATTAATTTTGTGATTATACATTTACCAATTGGAATGAATGGAAATTCCATAACATTTTTTACCCATGTACCACACATAGTTCTCCTTCTGCAAATGTCTCTCCTGACATTGCTTATTTCTCTCTCTCTCTCTCTCTCGCTCTCTCTCTCTCTGTTTTTTTCTTTCTCTCTCTCTCTCTCTCTCTCTCTCTCTCTCTCTCTCTCTCTCTCTCTCTCTCTCTCTCTTTCTTTTTTTTTTTCTTTCTCTCTCTCTCTCTCTCTCTCTCTCTCTCTCTCTCTCTCTCTCTCTTTGTTTTTCTCTCTCTCTGTTTTTCTTTCTCTCTCTCCATCTCTCTCTCTCTCCATCTCTCTCTCTCTCAGGTGTCTCTGGTGAGCTTGGTAGCCAATGCGTTAGGCTACTCTGAGCTGAGTGCCATTAAATCCCTACGAACACTGCGGGCCTTAAGACCCCTGAGGGCCTTGTCACGGTTCGAGGGCATGAGGGTAAGGGTTACTGGAGAACATGTTTCGTGCTGAACTGCAATCAGAAAGAGCCTCTCAAGCAGCTTTTAGGATATTTGTTATGATAAAGTCCACTGCGATTGAGTCTTTTGAAAATAACTAAATGTCATAACTAAATGTAACTTATTTTAGGAGACGAATGCCTTGTTACATTTGACATCTTGTAGCATTCTTAGCCACAGTCCTTTTTAAATGGCTGAGGCTTCTAGAAGGAGGAAAATAGACACCAGTGATGTATTTTAAATGGGCGCATGCCCGTGTACAGAACTAGATTTCGAGATATGTCTCTCGTGTGTATCTGCATGACTTTCTCCACATTGTGTCGATAGATTCTAACATTGCTCTGCCTCGATGTTGCTTGTGTGGGGCCTTTTGATGTGTAATTATTTTCTTTGTGTGTCTTTTCATTTACAGTAAACACTGTTGTGACTTCATCCTGACTCTTCTAAGGTTTTTTCTGTTTTGCTTTTTAACTTTGAGTGGTTAAATGTGCTCTGTCGCCACTCCTTTGAAAGAGCATTTCCTTCCTTTTCCTTTCCTTAAATAGTTAACTGTCAAACTCTTGTGGTAGTGCTCGTAACATGCTTTGTACTAAAAATAACATAGTGAAAATACTGTACACATATTCTCATGTGTTCCTTAACCTAACACAATATTTAAATATTACCACCGCTATTCACCCTCCCTATACGTTATTATATTATTATTGCATATGTTATTATCTATGGTAACCAGGATTCTTGGATAAGCCTAGAAATACATGTTTTCTTGAGTAACAAGAGTGTGCATTTCAGCTTCGACTTTATCTCACTCAACACATTGTCACATTACTTTCTAGTCCTATCCAGAGAAACCGCAGAGAACCGCTTTGATCGAGCCCTCTAACCGTGTCATCTTTGATTGACAGGTGGTGGTGAACGCCCTCCTGGGTGCCATTCCGTCCATCATGAACGTGCTGCTGGTGTGCCTCATCTTCTGGCTCATCTTCAGCATCATGGGCGTCAACCTGTTCGCAGGGAAGTACTACTACTGCGTCAACACCACCAACGACGAGACCTTTCCCATCGAGGTGGTCAACAACAAGAGCGACTGTCTGGCCCTGGCCAATGACAGCGCCCGATGGAAGAATGTCAAGATCAACTTTGATAATGTCGGGGCCGGGTACTTGGCCTTGTTGCAAGTGGTGAGTGGGACAGGCATGAGGACATGGTCAGTTGTCTGTTGGCGTTCAGGAAGATTATGCTTTAAATCTGGTTTAAAAGTGTAGTTATTATGAAATGTGCATATATAATGTTCATTTACACTGAGTGAACAAAACATTAGGAAAACCTGCACTTTCCATGACATAGACTGATCAGATGAATTTGAGTGTGTCAAGAACTGCAACGCTGCTGGATTTTTCACCCTCAACAGTTTCTCGTGTGTATCAAGAATGGTCCACCATCCGAAGGACATCCAGCCAATTTTGACACAACTGTGGGAAGCATTGGAGTCAAAATGGGCCAGCATCCCTGTGGAATGCTTTCGACACCTTGCCCCGACAAATTGAGGCTGTTCTGGGGGCAAAGGGGGATGCAACTCAATATTAGGAAGGTGGTCCTGATGTTTTGTACACTCAGTGTATATACCTTATGTCTGTGTGGCAGTCTTGTTTTTGACCTTTTATGCCACTTTTGTGCTTTTAAATCAGTGTAGAGTATTTTTTGTTTGAGACATAGCTTAGCACCTTTCACAGAGTGTTCATTTAATATTTTCTACCTGCTACCAAAATAGCTCTCCTTAACCAAAAGTAGTGGAGCGGAGCCTGACTCCAAGGCTGCAGCAAAGGAACAGTGTTCATTTAATATTTTCTACCTGCTACCAAAATAGCTCTCCTTAACCAAAAGTAGTGGAGCGGAGCCTGACTGCAAGGCTGCAGCAAAGGAACAGGGAAGTCAGATGTAAGTAACCACTTGAGAGTGACCCCTCGGAGAGTAATTCATTCTGTTCTCTGCTCCTAGGCAACGTTTAAAGGTTGGATGGACATCATGTACGCAGCTGTGGACTCTCGTAATGTACGTGTTTCTTTGGGGCTCGGGTCATGGAGAATGGCTGACAGTTTAAAGTCCGGTTGACTCTTGTATTTAAGGTTTTGAGTTGACATTTTTTTATTGGAATGTTGGTGTTTTTATGGCTTTCGTAAAAAAAATGTTTATTCCCTTAGGAATGTCCTGTAAATAAGGGTTTGACTTGAATATGTGCAATGATGAAACATTTTGCTGTATATCTTTCTTGTTTGTGTTTCAGGTGGAACTTCAGCCCCAATATGAACAGAACCTCTACATGTATCTGTACTTTGTCATCTTCATCATCTTTGGCTCCTTCTTCACTCTCAACCTCTTCATTGGTGTCATCATTGACAACTTCAACCAACAGAAGAAAAAGATACGTATTCTGTAGTGACCAGGTGTTCGTATACACTGCGATATCGATAGCTCAGTGTTTTGTCAAACCTGCTGCTAGCTGAGAGATTATTCTAAATACAGCAGGCATACGAGTTACACACACACACACACACACACACAGACACACACACACACACACACACACACACACACACACACACACACACACACACACACACACACACACACACACACACACATTCACCTTCCAGTCGTTAAGAGAGCTAACACTGTGAATGCAGTCTCCGTGATACAGAGACAGAGGAGACAAGAGAAAAAGAAAGACAGGTCAAGGAGGAAGAGGAGAGAGCGTAAAATAGCCTGAGAGATATCGAGAGGAGAGGGATGAGAGAGAGAGATCGGAAAAGCGCGCCTAGCCCTGAGCTAACAATGACTGAAAGAAACTTGAGAGAGAGAGAGAGACGCTCTGGGTGTACGTGTGTTAGCTTTTTACCAGGTTTTGTATTGTTCCCTATACTTTGGAGGTCAGGACATCTTCATGACAGAGGAACAGAAGAAATACTACAATGCCATGAAGAAGCTCGGCTCCAAGAAACCCCAGAAGCCTATTCCCAGGCCAACGGTTTGACACTGATATTGCCATCTATTGATATTACAATAACCATTCAACCAAGCAGTAGCTCAATATTTAAGACTGATTAAGAATTAATATTTAAGAATGAATATTTGCTTTGAGAAAGCAAAATAACAAAAAATGTAAATCAACATTTATTTTGAATTCTCACAGTAATGATGATTAAATATATATATATTTCTATCGCTCTCTACCACTCTCTGTTTTTCTCTCTCCCTTCATCTGTCTTTCCATTCTAGAATGCATTCCAAGGCTGTGTGTTTGACTTCGTAACGAAGCAGGCTTTTGACATTGTCATCATGATCCTCATCTGCCTGAACATGGTCACTATGATGGTGGAAGAGGACGACCAGACACCAGAGAGGGAAAATATCCTCCACTGGATTAACTTTGTCTTTATAGTGCTCTTTACTGGGGAGTGTACGCTCAAAATTATATCCCTCCGCCATTACTACTTCACAGTTGGCTGGAACGTGTTTGACTTTGTCGTTGTCATCCTTTCAATCGTAGGTAAGAACCCTGACTCTTCATAGTCTTTTGAATCGAAATGTAGCATTCAGAATAAATGTTTGGAGCTGTAACCGAGAAATTGTATGTGTTTAATTGGTGTGGTTTTTGTCTCTGTCCTTACAGGTATGTTTTTATCAGAATTGATTGAGAAGTACTTTGTTTCCCCAACGTTATTCCGAGTCATCCGACTTGCCAGAATCGGCCGCATCCTCCGTCTCATCAAGGGCGCTAAGGGCATCCGGACGCTTTTGTTCGCCTTGATGATGTCACTTCCTGCCCTGTTTAACATTGGCCTCCTGCTCTTCCTGGTCATGTTCATCTACGCCATCTTCGGCATGTCCAACTTCGCCTACGTCAAGCACGAGGCGGGAATCGACGACATGTTCAACTTCGAGACGTTCGGCAACAGCATGCTCTGCCTGTTCCAGATCACCACGTCGGCGGGCTGGGACGGCCTCCTGGCGCCCATTCTCAACAAGAAGGAGCCCGACTGTGACAGCCAGATGGAGCACCCAGGCACCTTGTACCGGGGAAACTGCGGCAACCCGCCAGTGGCCATGTTCTTCTTCGTCAGCTACATCATCATCTGTTTCCTCATCGTGGTCAACATGTACATCGCCGTCATCCTCGAGAACTTCAGCGTGGCCACCGAGGAGTCGGCCGAGCCGCTGAGCGAGGACGACTTTGAGATGTTCTATGAGGTGTGGGAGCGCTTCGACCCGGACGCCACGCAGTTCGTGGAGTACCACAAGCTGTCGGACTTTGCAGACGCGTTGGACCCGCCGCTGCGAATGGCCAAGCCCAACCACATCCAGCTGATCAAAATGGATCTGCCCATGGTCAGCGGGGAGCGCATCCACTGCCTTGACATCCTGTTTGCCTTCACCAAGCGTGTCCTGGGAGAGGGTGAAGGCTTGGACCTCCTCCGGGGCCAGATGGAGGAGCGCTTCATGGCCTCCAACCCCTCCAAAGTCTCCTATGAACCCATCACCAGTACCCTGCGGCGCAAGCAGGAAGACATGTCTGCCTTGGTGATCCAGAGGTCATTCAGGCGCTACCTGGCCCGACTCGCTCTGAAGAAAGCAGCAGAGCTCTACAAGAAGCAGCCTAAAGGCAGTGTGATGTATGAGCTGGAGGACAAGGAGGTGCTGGTGATAGGACAGTCCGCGGACAACTCCACCCTCACTGAGAAAACGGACATGACGCCCTCCACCGCCTCGCTGCCTTCGTACAACAGTGCCACAAATTTGGAAAAGGACCAATATGAGAAAGAAAAGAGGGAGAAAGAGAACAGAGACAAAGATCTGAGAGAGCAAAATAAATAAGCGAACAAAAGGACAAATGATGAGTACTAAGACGTTCGCTTTGAAGAAAAACGTGTTTACAGATTTGGAGGACCGATGTATGCTAATGTCTTGGTGGAGGGGGTGTGGTGGTGTTGGGTGCTAGGCCAAACTGATGTGTAGCTAGCTAAGGCTGAGGCCTGAGAGCAGGATTGGAGCCATTTAAGGGGACTGTTCCAGGGGGTTACATAGTAACAAGGCAGGGGAAGATTATTGTTATGTATCACTGCCAGGAGTAAGTGAAAGACGGCAACTCAAAAAGCCATTGCGAAACCGCTTGTGATTTTCTGTAGAGTGTTACTATCTGACACACATGAGTATACTGTGAAGTTTTCTGTAGCTAGTGCTGCTGCTACCATTATACATCCAGTGTCTTGAATAACGATCGCCGTGTTACTTAAGGTTCTTGCATTTTAGTATAATTTCATTTTTGTTAATGGTAAGGAATGTTTTATCGTGTAATTGTGAGAATGTGTCCACTGCTTTTCACGGTTGTAAAAACACCATGTACAGCAAAACTCAGCGACTAAACAAATCCATGTTCCAACACTAATGCCACATACGTTTTGTTACTCCCAGAACTATTTGTTCTCAGGCAGCAGTTTTCATGTATCCCTCTGGGAATAAGCATAGGTACTGTATATGTAACTAACCGGGTCTCCTGCACACCACAAGACTGTGCTAGCCCGCTGAGGTAAGGTCTGAGACTTAGCTCGGGGAGCTAACCCAGGTCTTCAGGTCTCAGGCAAGGTTCCTCATCACGTGAACGTTACATTATGCACAAGCTTAATTCCACAACCTATCATCGGTGACACTTGGTAAAGATATATCTTGTACATCTATATGAATTGCTGTTGTTCTCCCCTCGCTGTTTCTATGAACATGCCCACGGACACAGAGATCCTGAATGTATGTCAACAGATTCATTGAGAGGGATTCAATGAGATCTTCATTTTCGTAGACATTCATTGTCATAAAGCAATGTGTCCGACAGATGTATTTCAATATCTCTCTCTCTCTCTCTCTCCACTCCTTGTTTCTGTCGAAGCACTCTTGTAAAGAAAGATGACTAACAAAAATATAATAAAGGGAACACATTGATGGTCTTTTTCCAAAGATGTCTAACTCCATTATAATATGTGCATATGACACCTGGCGTTGAGTTTAGCACTCGTCTGTACTGCACACTGTACTCATAGTTCATTCATTATTTGAATTCAAAGCCTGATTCTTTCAACATAGTGATTTGGTTCGATTTATAAATAGTATGGTGTACTATATGGACCCACAGTTTGCATAACACTTCCATTTGATGTAAGAGCACTTTTGATCTTTTCATGGCCACCCCCCAATGGGTATTATGTGAGCATATGTGTGTGTGTGCGCAAACACGTGTGTGTGCGTCCGTGCGGGCACGCGCGTGTGTGTGCGTGAAAGTGTGTGTGACTGGGATCTACGGTTTACTTGTATTACAAGTATTATAAATAGCACTTCTACTGTAGCTACTGTTGCTTTTAAAAGTAACTTTTAGGTTGCCATTTTTCTACAACTTGTTTTACAATCTGCACACATTGACACATGAAACAGTTGTATGGTCCACATTTCTGTAGATATGAAACAAAGCAATCGGCAGCCATTTTCCCTTCAGCTAGTATGTTAGTGAAGGGCATGCAGGTCAGGACTAGTATCAGTTCATCTGCTAACATGAATTAAAACATTCAAAAGAATAAAGAACACACCTGTTACCTTCCTCTTTTAAGCTATGCTCTATCAGAAAGTATGACGATTGCTGGATATTTGGTTGACGGGATCATCCATGTGGTTGAATTTCATGTTACACTGAAATGTATATACATTTGCAAATGTGTGATGAGTGACATTTTTGCTAGAACCAAAGATGTGACCACAAAACACAAAATCAAGATTTCCAAAATAAAACCGATTTTGGAAAGCATACTTTGTACACAGAATATTTTCAATCAGATTAAACTGTTGCGTTATGCAATCTATTGTTAGAATGTTGAATAGTCAATAGGCAGCAGGGAGACATATATCAGCTGTATACAGAGGGAGAGAGATTGAGATTACCCCCACCCTTACCGCCTCAAAACACTTTGCTGAACCTGCCGCCAGATACTCCCCTGCTGTTGCTTGGCAACCTTACATCACAGCTCCCCCGCTTTTGATTGATCAGTAGTGTCTCCCAACTGCCTACCCACAATACCTTACTGCGAGCAGGCATACCCTTCCCAACCCCTGTCCTTCCCTCCTTCCCTGCATCAGAAAAAAACACCATGATTAGAAGCCATGGAATACACTTGTTGAACTGTACAATATTACAGCATATGCATCGTATCGATGAACTGCCTTCATATCCCTGTGCTTTAATCCATACAAGTCCTTTGTGGGCTCAGCACCTGCTGTAGTGGGGGTCTGTTTGAGTAAATGTTAGTTTAATACACACCCATAGGCAATAAGCCATGACAAGGTCCCCATACAGGAACAGATTAGCCTGTGTGAGGTGGGAAGACAGGACCACTTTATACCCTAACCTGCCTGCCACCAAAGAGAGGACTCCCTGCAAAATAAGGTCAGTGGCTCCACCTAGAGGTGGGGAGACGCACGACCAGTCTGGCTAGCACTTCTGGCTGATTTCAAGGAGATTTTCAGTAAACATGTTCTATGAGTGCTTGTTGACTGGCTCAAATCACGCAGTAGGCTGAACTTATGCGCTCAATTAAGTACTCAAATTATGTCATTATAGTAGGTTATTATGTCTGAACTCTTGAGAATAATTTCCATGATTACCTAGAAATAGTTGCTCAGCAACAGCACAAAGGGGCAATAAACATCCCCCCCATAGCAAGGGAATTTTGGTTTTGTCATCAAGTTCCATTGAGTCAAACCGTATAACCTATTATCATTTATTGTATTTGTATTATGTCATTTTAATAATATTTTCATTAATGTAATAATGATCATTTCAATGTTGTTACTGAACTCCTCATTAAGCCATGATTTAGACATGATTAAACCTGTTGTCAACTATCCAGGTGTAGAGGTATAGCACAGGGCTGACATCTCAAGAACACCAGAGTAGACTGACTGATCTGACAGTCAGTTTAAACCTAAGACCTTGTTCCTAATGTATTTTCTGAATATTTCTCAAATCATTACAATCACTACTTTCGAAGGTATCAACAAGAACAGAATTGTATTAGCGATAACTGACTTTATACTAAATAACAATACATACAGTGCCTTCAGAAAGTATTCGGACCCCTTGACTTTTTCCACATACAGCCTTTATTCTAAAATGTATTAATCAAACAAAAAATCCTCAGCTATCTGCACACAATACCCCATAATGATAAAGGTTCATAGAAATGTTTATATATTAAAATATATTAAACAAAGTGAAATACCTTATTTACATAAGTATTCAGACCCTTTGCTATGAGACTCCTGTTTCCATTGATCATCCTTGAGATGTTTCTACACTTGATTGGCGTCCACCTGTGGTAAATTCAATTGACTGGGCTTGATTTGGAAAGGTACACACCTGTCTATATAAGGTCCCACAGTTGACAGTGCATGTCAGAGTAAAACCAAGCCATGAGGTCGAAGGAATTGTCAGTAGACCTCCGAGACAGGATTATGTTCAGGCACAGATCTGAGGAAGGGTACCAAACAATTTCTGCAGCATTGAAGGTCTCCAACAACACAGTGGCATCGATCATTCTTAAATGGAAGAAGTGTGGAACCACCAAGACTCTTCCTAGAGCTGGCCGCCCGGCCAAACTGAGCAATCGTGGAGAAGGGCCTTGGTCAGGGAGGTGACTAAGAACCTGATGGTCACTGACAGAGCTCTAGAGTTCCTCTGTGGAGATGGGAGAACCTTCCAGAACCATCTCTGCAGCACTCCACCAATCACGCCTTTATGGTAGAGTGGCCAGACAGAAGCCACTCGAAAGTAAAAGGCACATGACAGCCCACTTGGAGTTTGCCAAAATGCACCTAAAGACTCTCAAACAATGAGAAACAAGATTCTCTGGTCTGATGAAACCAAGATTCAACTCTTTGGCCTGAATGCCAAGCATCACGTCTGGAGAAGACCTGGCACCATCCCTACGGTGAAGCATGGTGGTGGCAGCATCATGCTGTGGGGATGTTTTTCAGCGGCAGGGACTGGGAGACTAGTCAGGATCGAGGGAAAGATGAACGGTGAAAAAAGATGAAAACTTGCTCCAGAGCGCTCAGGACCTCAGACTGGGGGCAAAGGTTCAGCTTCCAACAGGACAACAACCCTAAGCACACAGCCAAGACAACGCAGGAGTGACTTCGGGACAACTCTCTGAATGTTCTTGAGTGGCCCAGACGGAGCCTAAAGAACTGTTTTTCTTTGTCATTATGGGGTATTGTGTGTAGGTTGATGGGGAAAACAGTTTAATACATTTTAGAATAAGGCTGTAACCTAACAAAATGTGGAGTCAAGGCGTCTGAATACTTTCCGAAGGCACTGTATATCCTGGAATAATCAGTTTCTGAGACATTACTGAAAGAACTCCTCAAATTCCTTACATAATGTAGAGGTCTTGAGCGCAAGACAGCAGTCTTAGCTATGTGTTACCCTGGGAAACAGACACATTCCGGAGAATCCATCTCACTCTGACTCTGTGGGGCGAGACAGTCAACATGGCACTGGTTTTCTCTGGGGATTTCAGAGGCTACATTTGGAACTGGAAAATGGGTGTTGACAAAGACTTTTTCAAAATAAACTGAAACAGCCATATTTTATGTTTAGGGTGTACATTTTGTCTTCCTAATAATTACAACAATACATTACTGATATGTATGATTCATCTTGACAAAATTTCAAGGTCATAATAATCCGTAACCAAAATGATTGACAAGGGACACAATTGTTCCATTGGTTATTTATTCTCTAAGTCTGATGTTTGTGGAAAAAGGAACAAATGGTGGTGCAAAAAAAGAAGAGACAAAGAAAATCTATTTTTGGCCCCCAGTTCTAGGCAGTCTTGATAAACAAAGAGACATTCTGTAACAAAACTAAACAGAACAGGAAGTCTATGTCCCAAATACCCTATAATCGTACTGCTTCCTTGTTCAAAAAAAAGTGCACTATAAAGGGAATAAGGTGCCATTTGGGACAAAGCCAAAAACAACATGAGCTCTGTGCACTTCAAGGCCTTCATGACGCAACAGACTGCTGCGAGAATAAACCACAATAAATACCCATTTTCACATTGACCACAATATAGACTACCAAATCATATCTACAGCAGAATAGCAGAGACTGGTACAGACGTAGCTTACTTCACTATAGATCACCTGAACATGAACGCTTTGGCACCCTTACGCTACACACCACCTCATTGGCTGACGTGATATGATGTCACAGGCTGGGTGAGAGGAGAGAGAGGTCATGAGAGCAAGAGAAAGAGAGCGTGAGAGAGAGAGCGAAAGAGAGCGAGGAGAACCATAAAAGGGCTAGATGAAGAGACTGGATACATAGAGAAAAGAGAGTGGAGACAAAGAACATGTTTTGATTGAGTAGGTCCATTCCTTCCTCAATCCCTCCAGTACCCCTGCACATTGAAATAACAGTACTGGCACTGTACTGACCTGTATATAAGAACGTTATATAACTCTACTCTTCTGTTTTTCTTCTGTCGCATTTCACGTGTTTTATTTCTTATCTGTATTACTACCGTTATTGCGCATTTTTGGGAAAGAGCTCTCTCTGTACTGTTTTACACCTGCTGTATCCTGTGCATGTGACAATAAAACTTGATAACAAATCATAATAGCAGCACTGAAAATATAGCTGGTCATGAAATTGAGCAAGACGTTTAAAACGATTTCAAATGACGTACATTTTCCAAGTTTCATGGTCCAATTGAAAATGGACCAAAATGTAGTGGTAAGACTAGAGACGATTATAAGTCTGTGGCTCTAACGACAGTATCTTGGAGGATTGTCCAATCTAATGTAAAGTATACATGTTCTTTCATTTGTTTCCTTTTGACATTCTCACTGCATATATAAAATTTAAAAAACGACTTTCATTTTTAAACGGGGCGTTTTCCTTTCAACAAAACACATGCAAAGTATTCAACATCTATGAGACAACACAAATCAGAGACCGACACTTAATAATTGTAGTACCTCAAAATCCACAGCATGCTCTCATTATCAAAACGCACATAATATTACATAAACTTTGTATAGCCATAAATAAACTGCAGCTATATACATTTTCCAGTTGACTCCATATAAAAGCTCAATCTACTAAGGCTGTGACTATACCAATACTGCAATATTTTTTCCCATGGCAAAAATGTAAACATGAAGCAGACAAAACTCTTCGGTCTTTTAAAAACCTGCTATATATAAATATTGTGAGCTATAACATGGAAAATAAAGACATGTGACTCTGGACGACAGCAATGTTCATTTCCAACATTAGGGCTGTTTTCCTAAAGAAGTTCAATCCGCTTTGTGTTTTGTTTCATTGCCACGCTACTAACAAGTATCGCGTTACTGATATCGTCCGAGCCCTACCGTCTATCTTAGTTCATTCATTTAACTAAAATTAGATTCTCTTTTCATTTTCCCATTCAACATGGTTATATTGTTGAAATAAGGAATCATTTTGTTTAATTCTAACTATTTCACAGTCATTGTCCAATAGCTGTTAGACATTCAGATCCAGGACATGGAAACTGTGTGTGCAATAATGTGCAAAGATCCTTCGGAGGCAAAACCCCACAACTTGCCTTTGAAACCTAATCGCTCACTTTAAAAAGGTACATTCATCAGGAGTGAAAAACAACAAACACTGTCCTTCAGGTTCTATTCAATCAAACTGACAACCCAGTTTCTAGGATAGGTCAAAAACAGCATTATTCCTGTACAGAAAGTGAATTGATACTGACATCATGTAGTTTCACTAGTAAAGGGATACTTCAGGATTTTGGCAATGAAGCCCATTATCTACTTCCCCAGTCCCAGTCCGATGAACTCATGGATACCATTTTTATGTCCCTACATGCTTCATCCAGTACGAAGGAAGTTAGAGGTAGTTTTGCAAGCCAATGCTAACTAGTGGTAGTGCAATGACTGGTAGTATATGGTCACAGCTAGCATCTGGTTTCCATAGACTTCCAGTAAGCAACTTCTTTCAAACTACATGCAGACATAAAAATGGTATCCACAAGTTCATCTGGATCTGGAGAAGGCGATAAAGGGCTTCATTGTCAACATTCTGAAGTATCCCTTTAACCCTTTAAGTTGGTCAGCACATGAATTCAAATGTGCATACTTGCTGCAAAGGAATGCTTATTTGACTTATCACACTAACCAGTTTCATTGAACTTGCCACAAGTCTACCTGACACTGCTAGTGACTAATGTTAGTCTCTAGAATTGGTGGATCCCTTTTATTCTCAGGCAGGAGAGAGGACGCCTCAGCCAGCCCGTTGAAAGACCCTTGGCTTTGCTGCTCCTCAGTCCCCACAGATACCTCAGACCGTGTGCTATTCTTCAGTGACAGTGTAACATCATTACCGTCCATGTCTGTCTGAAAGGCTGATTGACAATTATTGTCATGAGTCTTGTCCTGGAGGCAGAACTGAGCGATTTCCCCTTAGATAGGCCAGCTACTGAGTCAAAATTGGTTATATTGTAAAAATTCTAAAATGTGCTTTTGGTCTTAACTTAAGGTTAGGGTTAGGCATTAGGGTTAGCAGTGTGGTTAGGTTTAGGGTTAAGGTTAGGTTTAAAATCAGATTTTATGACTTTGTGGCTGTGCCAGCTAGTGACCACTCTGCAGAGCTGCCTCTACAACAAGATTCATGATGAAAAACGCTAACCTGTGTCTGAAAGGGCTGCTCATGGTGTAGTGTACTAGTCTCCCCACTGTGGGGAGTGTTGCTCTTCTGCGGGGCTGAGGAACAGGCGTTGGCTGCTGGTGCTTTGTCAGTGTGGGGAAAATGCATATACAGTCCCTCTATCTGGCTGAGGTGGTCTGTGTGCGGCTCGGAGGTGGTTTTAGGTTGTTCCTGTGACACGACCGTGGGGCCATCGGTGGCCGCCTCCCTGTTGGGGAGTGAGAGGCGGAGTGAGGGAGCTTCACTAGGGGCTTTTGGTGTGGGGTTCAGGTTGGCTGAGTTGTCCATCTGGTAGTACCCTGATGAAGGGTTGTGGTAGTATGAGTTGGGGTTAGCGCGGTTGGTGTTGGTGTGTGTGCCATCAGTGTAACCCAACACAGAGGAGAGAGGAACCACCTCTGTGTGAGAGACTGGGGGTCCACTCACCCCCTCCTCCATAGACTCACAGTCATCTTCCTCCTCCTCCTCCTCTTCCTCCTCAGAGTCACTAGTGTGCAGGCTGTCGGTGCTGCAGTCCGAGAGGCCACTACATAAACTACTACCATCGTCCTCATCCTCCTCGTCATCATCTTCCTCATCTTCATCCACTTCCTCTTCTAGATGCTGCTCAGCGTCGCTGGCAGTCGGCAGGTGCATGATGGGAGCCTGCAGGACTGGGATGTTGTCAGACATCAGGGGGTACTGCAGAGCACGCTGGACAGGGACATTGACTGTTGGTTCTCCGTGGTAACCATTGGTGACCTGCGGTTGTTGTTGCTCGTGGCTCTTTTCCAGCTCCAGCTTCATGATGGTGTGCAGGAAGTGGGTGCGAACACGGATGGGGTTGAACTCGATGCGGCCTGTTCTGTTACTGCAGCCCTCCTTGCTGCAACCGCACGGGAATGACATGCGATCTACCTGTACAGACAGACAACCAACGCCTCAGTTAGCCTCCAATACTGGATGGTTCCGTTTCCAATGAATAACGAACACATAGACAGATGCATAAGCATAACAAGACGGTCAGACAAAGAGACAGGCAAACAGCCAGGCAAACAGCCAGCTAGCCAATAGCGGGCCAGCCAGCCAGCCATCATTTAACAGGCAAACATACTGACAGAGGTAATTCAGGAGACCCTCACCACAGCTCCATTTACCTGGCACTTGATGCCGGCCAGGCTGCAAGCGCAGGTCGCGGGGTTGCACAGCCCCCTGCAGTCACAGCCGCACTCCTCCCGGGACGCCCGGATGGCCCGCAGCTCGTGCTTCTCCTCCACGTCGATGCGTCGCACCCCGGACGCCCGGAGGACAGCGCGGCGCCGCCTGGTGGTCATCGGCTGCAGGAAGAAGTACTCGTCCACCTCCGTGTTGTCCAGGTCGATGTCGTCCTCTGAGATGTCGTCCAGGGTCAGTGACTCGGCCTCGTCCGACTCCACAGTGCCATTATTGGTCAGCTGGAAGAAAAAAACACGAGTAGATGGTGATGCTCTCTAGTGATGTACATTGAGTAAACCGAACACCTTCCTAATATTGAGTTGCAACCCCTTTTGCCCTCAGAACAGCCTCAATTCATCAGGGCATGGACTCTACAAGGTGTCAAAAGCGTTCCACAGGGATGCTGGCCCATGTTGACTCCAATGCTTCCAAACAGTTATGTCAAGTTGGCTGCATGTCCTTTAGGTGGTGGACCATTGTTGATACACACAGGAAACTGTTGAGCGTGGAAAACCCAGCAGCGTTGCAGTTCTTGACACAAACCAGTGCGCCTGGCACCTACTACAATACCCCGTTCAAAGGCACTTAAATCTGTTGTCTTGCCCATTCAAGCTCTGAATGGCACACACAATCCATGTCTAAATTCTCAACGCTTAAAAATATTTGTTTAACCTTTTCCCTCCCCTTCATCTACACTGATTGAAGTGGATATAACAAGTGACATCAGTAAGGGATCACAGCTTTCACCTGGATTTACATGGTCAGTCTGTGTCATGGAAAGAGGAGGAGTTCTTACTGTTTTGTATACTCAGTGTATAATGTATCTAGGCTCTTGTAAAGTCCTGCCATATAGACTGCTGTAGGTGCTTATATGTGTATCCTTGTATCTATGAAATAAATGCTCATCTCCTGTTTATAATACCTTAGGTGGTGATGTAAATCAACTCAACACAAGTGGTTTACACAGGTTGTTCAAAGAAAGTTGTTACTCCAACACACTGTCCGAGGTCACAGCGAGGTGAGAGGAATCGGCATAAACCAATGAGGGGGATTATTATTGATAATAACTACATGGCTGACTGCTTGTGTTAGCGCATCCCCTTGTGCTGGATTAGAATCTCTGCGATAAAGCAGCTGAAAGTGCTCGTGAATACACTGAAGAAATACATTATAAGGAATGTAAAGGTCATTTTGACTGGAAAGGACTGTGCCTCTCAGGTTTTTAATGTAATTTGTCATTAACCTTGAACTCATAACCTAGTCGTAATGCTATCCTGCTTTCCTGGCAGCTTACAAATGAGAAAACATTCCTTCCTCATCTCTCTGCTCTGTTAGCTGATTTCTAGCACAAAAAGAGTTACACAATGCTACACATTGGTGTACAATGTAATGCACTATAGGAACTTGGAGATGTGCCACTGTGTGTGCTTTATGCAATCTATTATTAATACACTGAATTTTCCACTGCACTGCTGGATACTTTAACACAAAGGCATAGTCCAAACCTTTAGTTAGACAGACTCGGCTGCCTTCCGTTAGACAGCGTCCTTCGTGGTTGTAGCTTCCTCCGCTGCTCTGGATAGTGTCTGTTGTAATCGATACGTCAGGTGTACAATGTTCTTAGAATAGATGATTGTCGGTATTTACTTACGGAATTTCTAGCTGCAGACTAGTAATTCTACGTCTAAGATTTGCTCTTATTCCGTAGTGATTGATAGTCTCGGAGTTGAACCATTTCAAGCCGTGTAGCCAAAACTACAGTTGTATGACCTATTGATCTATAGAATTCTAGCCATTCCAACGTGGGGACTCCCAGCGTTCTCTGACTTGATGTACATTTTGTAGGAAGTGGGTTTTATACTCTGTGGGAAAAGGCGCGAGTCCATGACGCCGACATAATGCCTACGCTTACGTGGGCGTGACCACTGATTTGGTTAACTTTATATGAAAACCCATATTTTCTCATTTAGAAGGTTAACATTACTTTTCACAAATAGTTTAACGTTTAATTACATATGTTTCACGATATTTAGATGTGTTCCTGACAGCTGGGAAATGTACACTTTAAGAGATAGTTATGTGTGTTTGCTGTCCTTCATGAGATCACCAATTGAACCATACTCTTCATGACTGTCCCTTAAGTGTCCACGGACCATTCCCACATTCTCAAAAGTAGAAATATTGTTTAATTATTCAAACTTTTGATGTTTGAGTGTCTCTCTGTGTTCCACAGTTTACATTCCAATCTCGAACACTACAGAGCATAGGGGCAGCGTATTTTATGACCGACCATAAAACAGTCGACTTCCCGCTCTCCCTCATGCTGTAGAGCTTGATCCTTCAGATTGTCACAGGAGAGTTATGACACTACCTTGAGTTAGATGGTGTTGACTAAAGTTGTCTACCTTGAGTTTGATGAAGTTGACTAAAGTTGACTACCTTGAGTTTGATGGAGTTGACTAAAGTTGACTACCTTTAGTTAGATGGAGTTGACTAAAGTTGACTACCTTGAGTTTGATGGAGTTGACTAAAGTTGACTACCTTGAGTTAGATGGTGTTGACTAAAGTTGTCTACCTTGAGTTTGATGAAGTTGACTAAAGTTGACTACCTTGAGTTTGATGGAGTTGACTAAAGTTGACTACCTTTAGTTAGATGGAGTTGACTAAAGTTGACTACCTTGAGTTTGATGGAGTTGACTAAAGTTGACTACCTTGAGTTTGATGGAGTTGACTAAAGTTGACTACCTTGAGTTTGATGGAGTTGACTAAAGTTGACTACCTTGAGTTTGATGGAGTTGACTAAAGTTGACTACCTTGAGTTTGATGGAGTTGACTAAAGTTGACTACCTTGAGTTTGATGGAGTTGACTACCTTGAGTTTGATGGAGTTGAGTTTCTCCTCTTTGAGGTGGTCTCGCAGCATGTCTCTGTGGCTTCTCTCCTGCTCCACAGCGAACTCCCCCAGGGTGTAGCGCTGCACCCAGCTGTGGCGTGTGGACATGCCCAGGGTGCTGCCACCCTGCGTGGGCACGCTGGTGAAGCCCTGGCGCCGGCTGAAGTAGTACACCGTCACGCTCTCAAAGTGCACATTGCGCACCAGCAGGCGCTTCTCACACCTCAAGATAGAAGAGGCTGTTAGGAGGAGGGATAGAAGAAGGAATGGAGAGAAAGGGAGCATTTAGAGACAATTTTTTATTTTACCTTTATTTAACTAGGCAAGTCAAATTCTTATTTACAATGACAGCCTACCCCCGGCCAAACCTGGACGACGCTGGGCCAATTATGCGCCGCATTATGGGACTCCCAATCAAGGCCAGATGTGATACAGCCTGGGTTCGAACCAGGGACTGTAGTGACGCCTCTTGTACTGAGTTGCAGTGCCTTAGACCGCTGCGCCACTCGGGAGCCCTTAAGTGAGTATTGCTGCTATTGATATCCCTATGGACCCCTTGAGTTCTAGCATCCCTAACATCCTCCCTGTCATCTAAAAACCCACAGGGAGCAGGAGCTAGGGGAGATCACCAGCTATGACTCCTAGAGATGAAATCACACTACTCCCAAGAGTTACTTCCTGTTTCTCTTTATCATTCTAATCCCGCTGAGGCTCTCTATGCTGGTGGTGCTTGAGGGAATCCCATCTGATTTGAAAAGCAGTAGGTGAGGAAGTGGCTCTATTAACTGGGAGTTTTGTTTCCACTGAAAAGATGGATGGCTACTCACTAGCACAATGTAAGGCTCTATTTCATTCACTTTGTGTCAAATAGTTGACCGTGTTGTCTGAAGTTGGCAAAGCTGGCTGTGTAAGTTAAGCAGTCAAGTATATGCATGCTGGGTAAGCAACTCACGGGCGACGGGGGTGGAGGGGCCGGGGTTGACGCTGTCGCTGCTGTTCCCGCTGTCGCTGCCGGCAGAGACCTCGTCATCGGACCCCCGGAGAGAGAGGCAGGGGGAGGGGCTGTCTACCTCCACCTCCTCAAACTTCCTCTTCAGGATCCCACTCATCCTGCAGTAGGTCTACCACCCAACGTCTGGCCCTGAGAGAGAGAAAGAATGTTGTAAGAAATGTCATTACCGTTATTGCACAAGTGTGTACATGGTCGATGAGCAAACCCATTCTACTGTACATGGTTGCTCAGTTCATGGCATAGTGGGCATTGATCTCTCTCAATAGGTATATGTGATGAGTGTATGCACATCGAGTGCATACAAGTAAACTTAACATTATGACTATAACTACTGTTCTCTGAAGGAGGGAAATGAGGTACAACATAATATGGGGAGTCGCACTCTTGCGACTTCGGTTGAAGGATCTACAATCACGCCTGAAGCCCCGCCTTCCACAGGTGATAAGCGTGAGGCTCGGATTCATTCCTTCAATTTAATACCGCTCTTCACCGAGCCCAGGAATGGGCGGCGTGGGGCCAAACAGGTGTTGTACCTCGTTTCCCTCCTTCAGGGAACAGTAGCCCAAAGCGAGAGCATGTGCACACTGCTCCCCAGAAATAGGGAGCGAGCCAAGTTTAGGAGGAAGAGAGAGTCTATCCCCGTCTGTTGATGCACACCACCACTGGCATATTGTTGGTTCTGACCAACACAAGCCAGCCCGACAAAAGCAGGGGGAAGTGCCTGAGCGCCGATATACCGTTAGGAGCTCTGGGTAATTGATATGATGCACTCCGCACCAGTATCCATCCATCCCTCCCGAATCGAGTTGCCACCGTACACCCCTTGGAAGGAGGGGAGGGGGGGGCGTCTGTCGTTATCACCTTGCCAGATATAACTCAGTCCATGGGAGCCCCCTAACAGTAGCAGAGGGTCCCACCACTGGGCCAGGGCCCGAAGGCCTGACAGGGACACCCAAAGCGACTGTTAGGCTGCGAGATGCGTCCAGGTGAGTGGCTAGCATACTGCGTTGGAAGGGCCGCATCAACAATAGCCCCACGGGAACGACTTCCATCACAGAAGCCATCATCCCCAGTGGGCGTAGCCCAGCCGAAATTTGGCTAAGCAGAGCCGGAACCTGAACACCCTCCGCAGGGATAGAAAAGAGCGATATGCGAGTGAGTCTAGCTCCAGACCCAGAAACGGTATGTGCTGAGATGGAGTCAGACAGCTCTTTTTATGGTTTCTTATGAAGCCTAGAAACTGAATACGGGAAAGTAGTATGGATGTGTGTAACACTGCGTGCCACCTCAACTCTGCCGCCACCAGCCAATAGGCTGTAACTGCCTGCGGCTCATGAGCATTCTAAGTTTGTAGTCTGAGGTGCTAGCTGAGGGCATGTAGGTCTAGAATGGGATGCAAAGTCCTGTCCCTTTCCGGAACCAGGAAATACCGGCTGTACCAGCCATTCAGGATTTTCAACACAGAAACCACTCAGATTGCCTGCTTCTGGCGACGGGAGGATATTCCCTCCCTCAAAACGGGCGCTGAGGCCTCGGGACAGTCGACGTGATAATGCTACAGGAGCGTGGGAGACACAACAAATTGAACCACAGAGATTGTGTTGGATAATAGCATGGTCGTGTCCAACACTTGTCCCTTGACTCCGCTACCAACCACCAATAACCTGTATCATTAGACAACTCATAGGGACTAGTAAGCTACAGACAGGAATCAGCAATGAATCCCAGTAATGAGCCACCTATGGGGGACGGGTGCCCCCTTGTGGACAGAGAGCGAATTGTCCAACTTATTCCTCGGGAGACTGATATACCCATAGTGTAACGGAGACACTGAGACTCGAGAAGCAGGTGCAGGTGAAACGTTTAATAAAACATGGAACGAGACAACATAACAGTAGCGTCTACGCATAAACACGGGAACAGTACTGACTGGGCAAAGAACCTAAGGGAGTGCCAGATATAGGGGAGGTAATGGAGTCCAGGTGTGCCTCATGACGTGCAGGTGTGCTTATTGATGGATCCTAGGACCGGTGGTTAGTATACTGGCGTTGTCGAAAAATGGAGGGATGGAGCGGGAGTAGACCCGACAGTACCCCCCCCCCCCGTGATGCGCAAACCGGGCTCAGCTTCTTACAGAGCAGGAGGAGTGTGAGGTTCCTGGTAGAGAGCCAGACACAATCCCCAGGCTGGTCGCACTGCGGTAGCAGTCTGCCTGCTCCTTTTGACAGTGGACGGTGCGCTGGAGTCTCACATGAGCGTCGCTCTACACTTCTGCGTGCCTGTACTACTCATCAACCACAGGAGCTCCGCCAATGGAAGGAATCGAGCCCACTCTCCCTGCCGGTCCTGACAGTGACTCCTCAGGAACCTCCCTAGCTCCTGGTTGATCCTCTCCACCTGCCTGTTGGGCTGAGGCTTATACCCGGAAGTGAGGTTGACCGTGACCCCGAGCTTCTCCATAAAGGCTCTCCATACCCGTGATGTGAATTGGGGGCCACGGTCGGAGACGATGTCCTCCGGAAGGCCATAATGCCGGAAGACCTGCTGGAATAGTGCCTCAGCAACTTGGAGAGCAGTAGGGAGACCAGAAAGCTGGATTAAACTACAGGATTTTGAAAATCTATACACAACCACCAAAATGGTGATGAAACCGTCAGAGGGGAGATCAGTAATGGATAGATGGGACCGGGGACGCTGAGGCACGGGAAGGAGTTTACCTGCAAGAGCATTCCGGGGGGGATTCGGTTTGGGCACATACGGAACAGGAGTTGATGTAGCGAGTGACATCCTGTGCCAAGGTGGGCCACCAGTACTTCTCAGAGATGGATTGGTAGTGCAAGAAATACCTAGATGTCCAGCAACGACAGCTGTGTGTGCGCAGGTCAGCAGCCGATCACTTATCCCCGTGGGAACGTAGATCCGCTCGGGAGGACAGTTAGTGGGTGCGGACTCCCTCTCCAGAACCTGGTGAATGTCCGCACCTAGCTCCAGGAGCTACGGGAGGGTGGGATTATAGGTGCATTCTGGACAGGACCCTCTCCCGAATCGTAGAGATGGGACAGGGCATCGTCCTTGGTGTTTTTTAACCTGGGCAATAGGTCAGCGTGAAGTAATACATTGTGAAGAAAAGGCCCACCTTGCTTGGTGCGGATTCAGCCTCCTCGCTGTCCACATGTACTCCAGGTTCTGATGGTCGGTGCGGATGACGAATGGTTCCTTGATGCCCTCCAGCCAGCGTCTCCACTCCTCTAATGCCAACTTCGCCGCCAGGAGCTCTCGATCACCGACGTCGTAAATCTTCTCTGCAGGGGACAGTTTCTTAGAGTAATATGCACAAGGATACAATTTCTGTGGATTACCCTGTCATTGAGACAGAACTGGCGCCCATGCCCACCTCTGAACCATCCACCTCCCCCACAAAGGATATCTGAGCAATGGGGCGGAGGTGAAACGTCCCTTGAGTAGACGGAAGGCCTCATCGGCTGCTGGGCATCACACCAACCTACAGGGACCAACGTTGAAGAGAGAAGTGAGAGGGGCGGAGACGGAGCTGAAGTTCCTGATTAAATGGCGGTAGAAGTTGGCAAACCCCGAAAACCTTTGTAACCCCATTATGGTGGTTGGGACTGACCATGACCTGACTGCATCTACCTTCTTGTCATCCAACCTCACTCCCTGCGGGCTGAATTGGTAGCCTAAGGAGACAGCCTTCTGAAGACATTGGCACTTCTCAGCCTTGACAAACTAGTGATTAACCAAAAGGTGTTCCAGGACTGCTCGACCGTGAGTGATGTGATCCTCCAGGGTACACGACCACCAGGAATCCGAGCATGTCCTGAACACCTCGTTAACGGATGCCTGGAACACTGATGGAGCATTAGCATCACCAAGTACTCGTAGTGGCCAGACATCATGCTAAACGCAGTCGCAGTCTTCCATTCATCCCCCTCCTGGATGCGGATGTGATTGTGTGCACTCCGCAGGTCCAGTTTGGTAAAGAACTGGGCCCCGCGGAGCTGTTGGATGACTGCCGGCAAGAAAGGGAGAGGGTAACGGTACTTCGTGATGATTTCATTGAGACCTCTGTAATCAATACATGGATGTAACCTTCCATCCGTCTTGGCCACGAAGATGAAACCAGCCGACGCAGGAGAAGAGGACGTGCGGATGAAACCTTGTTGGAGTGCCTCTTGGATGTAATCCTCCATGGCCTGGGTCAGGTGGCGCGGGTCTTGGAGAATACCAGGACCTGCAGGAGGTATATCTCCGGGTTGTTGGGCTGAAGGGCAATCACAGGACTCTCAACCGACGTAGAACAACAGGGGATGAGGAAGCAGGTCCTCAGGCATACGGGTGACCAGTCTGTGATTCTCATCCTCCACCATGAGATGGTGGGACTATGGCATTGAAGCCAACGGAGGACGAGGAACATATTGTGAACTGGTGCCCTGGTGATGAAGAAGGGGATGTTCTCCTGATGAATGGACTCTACGGCGAGGGTGAGTGGTTGGGTGATGTGTGTAATGGTTCCAGATCCTAGTGGCCGACTATGAAGGGCTTGAACCCGGAAAGGAGAGGAGAGCGGGTATGAGATGTTAAGAGAGGAGGCAAGGGACTGGTCAATAAAGTTCCCTGTGGCATCGGAATCCATTAACGCTGTAGACACAGTACATGAGGGACAGTCAAATAAACTCTGCAAAAAAAGAAACGTCCTCTCACTGTCAACTGAGTTTATTTTCAGCAAACTTATTAACATGTGTAAATATTTGTATGAACATAACAAGATTCAACAACTGAGACAAACTGAACAAGTTCCACAGATATGTGACTAACAGAAATGGAATAATGTGTCCCTGAACAAAGGGGGGGTCAAAAATTTAAAGTAACAGTCAGTATCTGGTGCGGCCACCAGCTGCATTAAGTACTGCAGTGCATCTCCTCCTCATGGACTGCACAAGATTTGCCGGTTCTTGCTGTGAGATGTTACCCCAATCTTCCACCAAGGCACCTGCAAGTTCCCAGACATTTCTGGGGGGAATGGCCCTAGCCCTCACCCTCCGATCCAACAGGTCCCAGATCGTGCTCAATGGGATTGAGATCCGGGCTCTTCGCTGGCCATGGCAGAACACTGACATTCCTGTCTTGCAGGAAATCACGCACAGAACGAGCAGTATGGCTGGTGGCATTGTCATGCTGGAGGGTCATGTCAGCATGAGCCTGCAGGAAGGGTTCCACATGAGGGAGGAGGATGTCTTCCCTGTAACGCACAGCATTGAGATTGCCTGCAATGACAACAAGCGCAATCCGATGATGCTGTGACACATCGCCCCAGACCATGACGGACCCTCCACCTCCAAATCCATCCCGCTCCAGAGTACAGGCCTCGGTGTAACGCTCATTCCTTCATCGATAAACGCGAATCTGACCATCACCGTTGGTGAGACAAAACCGCGACTCGTCAGTGAAGAGCACTTTTTGCCAATCCTGTCTGGTCCAGCGACGGTGGGTTTGTGCCCATAGGCGACGTTGTTGCCGGTGATGTCTGGTGAGGACCTGCCTTACAACAGGTCTACAAGCCCTCAGTCCAGCCTCTCTCAGCCTATTGCGGACAGTCTAAGCACTGATGAAGGGATTGTGCGTTCCTGGTGTAACTCGGGCAGTTGTTGTTGCCATCCTGTACCTGTCCCGCATGTGTGATGTTCGGATGTACCGATCCTGTGCAGGTGTTGTTACATGTGGTCTGCCACTGCGAGGACGTCCTATATCCCTGTAGTGCTGTCTTAGGCGTCTCACAGTACGGACATTGCAATTTATTGCTCTGGCCACATCTGCAGTCCTCATGCCTCCTCGCAGCATGCCTAAGGCAGGTTCACGTAGATGAGCAGGGATCCCGGGCATCTTTCTTTTGGTGTTTTTAATTGGGGCATGGTCGCGAATCCAAACCCGGCTTGTCAGCCTTCGTCGTTTCGGTCGTGTAAGCCAGCTTACTTATTGCTATAGCCAGGCCAAGCAATTCGAAGAATAACTAATTGTTCGTGATTAAGGAAACGTATGAGAACCATACAAACTTCAGCACATACCATCCAGAGGGTGAGCACTCTCTACCACTACGGGACAGTTGAGATGGCACGACGTCAGACTGTCTCGTCTTCCAATTGTGTTTTCGCCAGGGTGCGACTCACCATAGTATGTTGTACCGAAGTTGACTGACTGAAAGGGAACACGCATCAAGGAATGCACACACATGTAATTACCTGCACTCTGCGTACACACGCACAGGACTCTCAGAGGGATGTTTAAGACATAATACACAGATGTTGCAGCAGCAGCTCCCCCCCCCCCCTTCCCATCCCACTCCACATACAGTACAGGACAGCTCGCTGTCATAATGTGTTGAAACGTGTTGCATCTTGCCTAGCCATCTTGTTTCAAGAGGACCACAATGGAAAGTCCCAGATGTTATTGTGTGTTATCCTCCATGATTTTACTCATGCGCATGTATGGCTTTACAAGTTTTATGTGTGCTTGTTTGTAAAAAAGGTTGAATGAATAAACAAACCTAAAATGCAAACACAACCCCCCACAGTGACAGTATGGGGAGATGGTGGGAACTGGGTAAGGGTTTCCATGGCTATATCTAAGCATCATGTACCGACTTCCTACAATTCATTTCAGTCATGTATTCTCATTCCCATCCTCAGAATCCAGCGCTCCGTGCTACCTATTCCTTGAAAACCCGGCGGTGGTTGCCATGACAACAGTGTCATCGTATACATGTATCTTATTAAGAGACATTTTTAATTCAGACAGTCATCGCCTGATATATAAGACATTGTGGATACTCTGTGCAAAACAATACGACTTAAAACTGTGGATTACTGTCCACACAAATCACAATCTCATTATAAATGCCTCCTTACTGATGGCCACAAAACAGGACCTGAGGCTGGGAGCTTCTCCCTCTGTGAACTGGTACCGGATGACATCATGCACCAGAGCAGAACAGAACAGAACACAGGAGCAAGCTAACCCTGCAATTGCAGTGAGAGAATAGGTGTAGGGAGCCTCCCCTCCCTCCCTCACTCCCTCCCTCCCTTTTGCTAAACACCTCTCTCTCTCTCTCTCTCTCTCTCTCTCTCTCTCTCTCTCTCTCTCTCTCTCTCTCTCTCTCTCTCTCTCTCTCTCTCTCTCTCTCTCTCTCTCTCTCTCTCTCTCTCTCTCTCTCTCTCTCTCTCTCTCTCTCTCTCTCTCTCTCTCTCTCCAGGAAGAACAGTAAGCCCTGCAGCAGGATATTCGCTGGGAACACAACGCTGCATAAGCTCCCTCCACACCAGATGCTACAGATAGTGTCCTGTGCTGAATGGATCCCACTCATGAGTTTCCCCCATAAAATGTAAAAGTACCAAAGGTGAGAAACTATTACCACTACACTTCAATAATGTATATTACCACTGACTGACCTGTGTCGTATCGCCTTGCAAACTCCAGGAATTCTCTAGTGCATCCCCACAGTATTCACTACATAAACGTCCACATCGACAGGGCTCCCAGAAGAACAGACCTTGCTGCTACCCTCTTACGCTATTGTTTAGCGCCCGGGAGTCTGTCTAGCGTTCACTATCTTTCTCTCTCTACTCCCTCTCTGCCTCTCCCTCTGGTGTTGCTTGCTGTCAGCTCTCTCAGCCAGCTTCTCTCTCCTCTCTAGCTCTCTCTCTCTTTTTCTCTCTCTCTTTCTCTCACCCTCCGTTTCTCTTGCTCTCGCTCGCACTCTCTCCCTTCCCACACAAAGACTCGTTGGCTTGTGCTGGCTGAAGTGCTGAAGCCTGACTGAGGTAGAGGAGGAAGTCCTTGGAATTCACGTAAAGAGAGAGGATAGAATGAAAGAAGAAGAGGAGAGAGAGAGAGATGGGAGAGAGAGAAGGGAAAGAGAGAGGGAGGGCTGGTGTACTCAGACAATTTCGACAAAATAGCAAAAAGGGCAAGGAGACAGATCGGCAATACTAAATCTCCCTTTTATAATCCCAAACCCTGCACTGCCCCTGTATAACAGGCAGACACAACACCACGGTGTCACTTTACAGGCTCAGGTTGCCACAAATAGCATGGAGATGAGTGACAAAGCTTAGTGGGAAGCACCGATGCCAGCCCCTGTGCTGGCCCTGTCCACAGACACTCAGTCTCGATGATGAATACGGGCCAACTGTCAACTCAACTTCACTCACTGCCCTAAAATACCCTCCTGCATCTCTCTCTACTTCCCCTTTCCTCTCTACTCCTCCTCCTCCTCCTCCATTCATGTTTGGATTCATTGGGTTAATGGTGTGTGTGTGTCACACAGCAGAGAGGAGCCCTGACTCACTCACTGCAGTGAGACTGGTTGAATTAGTGATAGGCTAGCTAACCAGCCTCCAGGCAGGGAGGTTGAGAAAGGAATCCCTCTCTAGATTCTAGAATGACCTCAGAGAGGGTCAGTTAAATGGGACGGACCCTAATGTCATCTGGCGCTGAAGAAGCCTATTGCCGCAGACACGCACATGCTCGCGCACGCACGCAGGCAGGCAGGCAGGCAGGCACGCACGCAGGCAGGCAGGCAGGCAGGCAACAATGTCTCCTCTTCCTATCCACCCACTCACAGAAATGTGCTCTTTCTTTCAGTTTGAGTTGAAAATGTTGCTGGATTGACAGCATTTAGAGAGAGTGAGAAAGAAGTGGACATACAAAGACTAAGAGAAAAATCTCAAATTAGACTAGGCGCCATCGAACAAATCACGAAACGATGACTCCATGCCATTCATATGTTCTGCCATTATATTCCAAATAGACATGAGTCATGAGCAATACCAGACAGAGCGCTGTATGTCCCTTATTCAGAGAGCTGTATGTCCCTTATTCAGAGAGCTGTATCTCCCTTATTCAGAGAGCTGTATCTCCCTTATTCAGAGAGCTGTATCTCCCTTATTCAGAGAGCTGTATCTCCCTTATTCAGAGAGCTGTATCTCCCTTATTCAGAGAGCTGTATCTCCCTTATTCAGAGAGTTGTATCTCCCTTATTCAGAGAGCTTTATCTCCCTTATTCAGAGAGTTGTATCTCCCTTATTCAGAGAGCTGTATCTCCCTTATTCAGAGCGCTGTATCTCCCTTATTCAGAGAGCTGTATCTCCCTTATTCAGAGAGTTGTATCTCCCTTATTCAGAGAGCTGTATCTCCCTTATTCAGAGCGCTGTATCTCCCTTATTCAGAGAGCTGTATCTCCCTTATTCAGAGAGCTGTATCTCCCTTATTCAGAGAGCTGTATCTCCCTTATTCAGAGAGCTGTATCTCCCTTATTCAGAGAGCTGTATCTCCCTTATTCAGAGAGCTGTATCTCCCTTATTCAGAGAGCTGTATCTCCCTTATTCAGAGAGCTGTATCTCCCTTATTCAGAGAGCTGTATCTCCCTTATTCAGAGCGCTGTATCTCCCTTATTCAGAGAGCTGTATCTCCCTTATTCAGAGAGCTGTATCTCCCTTATTCAGAGAGCTGTATCTCCCTTATTCAGAGCGCTGTATCTCCCTTATTCAGAGAGCTGTATCTCCCTTATTCAGAGAGCTGTATCTCCCTTATTCAGAGAGCTGTATCTGGTGCATATAATGGTGCCTTGGGTGAAAATAACAAGAGAAACATCTGCTTTAAGATGGAAGGTGTCAGAAAGGTGTTACAACGTCAGTCCCTCTAAGACTATTCTGACTGTCCTGCGCGTGTGTGTGTGTGTGTGTGTGTGTGTGTGCGTGCGTGCGTGCGTGCGTGCGTGCGTGCTGGCGTGCGTGCGTGTGTGCAGCAGCTACAGTTTACCCATACATTAATGAAAACTGGTTGCTATAGCAATACCAGACATATAGCACCCAGACAAACATCCCAAATCCCACAGCCTAATGAGAGAAGGAGTACCCTTTCATCTTCAACCAGCGCACCACTCAAATCCTGTAAGGGCCATTCTACTTACGTTCTACTTCTAAATTCTACCTAGACATGACAGAATAGAATGGCTTGTTAGGATTATATAGTATTGGGGAGGGTTGACATTCTGTCAGTATGCACTCACAGTCTAAAGCTTTTGGAGAACAAAGACCAACGTAAGATCATGATCTATTTGCAAAGTCGCTTGTCTCATGGGCTAACACGTCACTGGAAATCAAATTCAGTCTCTAGAAAATGTTAAACAAATGCACTCTAATGGGAGGTATAACATATATGTATTTCCCACTGACTGAATAAACAGTAGCCTTTACCACTGCACAAAATATGGCCTAGCTGTCGGAAGCACGATAAGAGGAGATAGTGGAGACGTCCAATTACTACTGTATGTTTCCTACAGCGAGTTAGTGAGCCCTTTTCGCTGCTCTCTTCGCCCTCTCTTCTCCTAGTGACTGGGGAAACTAATTGTGCTGCATTTCAAATCTGCCACTGACTTCTCTCCCAGCCACTGCTCTCTCTCTTTCTCTCCTCTCACTCTCTCTCACCCACACTCCCGCTTTCTGTCTATTTCTCTCTCTCTCTTTCTCGTTTCAACTTCTCTCTCCCTTTCCCTTTCCCTCTCTTTCTGTTTCTCTCTCTCTAGCTGTAACGGTCCTGACCTGTTTTATGTTGTTTTTGTATGTGTTTAGGTCAGGGCATGTGTTTTGGGTGGGCAGTCTATGTTATCTGTTTCTATGTTGGTTGTGGTTGCCTGGTATGGCTCTTAATTAGAGGCAGGTGTTTTGCGTTCTCCTCTAATTAAGAGTCATATTTAGGTAGGGTGTTCTCACTGTTTGTTTGTGGGTGATTGTCTCCTGTGTCGTCGAATGTATGTACCATACGGGACTGTTTGGCTGTTCGTTTATTTTGATGTCGTCTGTTTCCTGTCCGTGAGTTTACGTTTAGTTATGTAAGTTTATGTTCAGGTTTCGTCAACGTTGTTTTCTTGTTTTTGTAAATTTGAAAGTGTTTTGTTTTTCGTGTTGCCATCGTCGTATTGAAATAAAAGATGGCTTATTTCCCAAATGCTGCATTTTGGTCTGATGATCCTTCTCTCCTCTCCTCGTCTGAGGAAGAGGAGAACGACAGCCCTAACACTAGCTCTCTTTCTCTATCTGTTTCTCTGTCTCTCTCTCTCTCTCTCTCTCTCTATATATATATATATGTTTCTCTCTATCTGTTTCTCTGTCTCTATGTTTCTCTCTCTTTCTACATCTGTTTCTCTCTCTATATATCTGTTTATTTCTCTTTCTCTATCTGTTTCTCTGTCTCTCTTTAACTATCTATTTATCTCTTGATCTGTTTCTCTCACTCTATATATGTTTCTCTCTATATATCTGTTTATCTCTCTTTCTCTATCTGTTTCTCTGTCTCTCTTTAACTATCTATTTATCTCTTGATCTGTTTCTCTCACTATATCTGTTTCTCTCTATATATCTGTTTATCTCTTGATCTGTTTCTCTCTCTATATCTGTTTCTCTCTCTATCTGTTTATCTCTTCTCTATCTGTTTCTCTGTCTCTCTTTAACTCTATCTGTTTATCTCTCGATCTGTTTCTCTCACTCTATCTGTTTATCTCTCGATCTGTTTATCTCTCGATCTGTTTATCTCTCGATCTGTTTATCTCTCGATCTGTTTATCTCTCGATCTGTTTATCTCTCGATCTGTTTATCTCTCGATCTGTTTATCTCTCGATCTGTTTATCTCTCGATCTGTTTATCTCTCGATCTGTTTCTCTCACTCGATCTGTTTCTCACTCGATCTGTTTCTCTCTCGATCTGTTTCTCTCTCTCGATCTGTTTCTCTCTCTATATATCTGTTTCTCTCTCTATATATCTGTTTCTCTCTCTATATATCTGTTTCTCTCTCTATATCTGTTTCTCTCTATATATCTGTTTCTCTCTCTTTCTCTGTTTCTCTCTTTCTCTATCTCTATCTGTTTCTCTCTATATACCCGTTTCTCTATCTGTGTCTCTCTCTCACTCGATCTGTTTCTCACTATATCTGTTTCTCTCTCAATCAACATCCACCTCTCTCTCTATCTGTTTCTCCCTCTGTCTGTTTCTCTCTCTCTCTATATATATATATATGTGTTTCTCTTTCTCTTTCTCTATTTCTCTCTATCTGTTTCTCTCTCAACATCTTTCTCTCTCTCTCTCTCTCTTTCTGTGTTTCTCTCTCTGTCTGTTTCTCTGTCTGTTTCTCTCTCTCAACATCCCTCTCTCTCTCTCTTTCTCTCCTCTCCCTCTCTCTTTATCCATATCTATTTCTTTCTCTCTCCCTTGCTCTTTCTCCCTCTCAAATCCTCTCTCTCCAATCAAACGTGGAGCAAGGAGATGCAAAGTAATTATCTAGATGAAAGTGGAAGGTGAGCGGTGCTGTGTATCTCCTGTCTGCATTCTGTCTGCTAGTTTATTTCATGGAAAGTCTCCAGACAGAAGCTTGAAAGAGGTGTGAGCATGGTTGGCTATGATTGGAGAATAAGTTGACTAAAGCTGCAAATAAAACCCTGATGAAAATGCGTACACTAAACCCGGGCAAATATAAAGAATACAATACATTTACAATGGTTTGCTAGGTTATAATATATATATTTTTTATAATACTAAATAATCCCAAATAATGACCATCTCTTACAAGTAATGAACGTGTGAAATGAAATGATCCCACTTTCAGCTGCCCTCAGCACCCTGGTTAATCCCTAGATGTTACCTTTTGTAAGCGGCTTGTCCTCTCCTAGGGGGTGAACAGCAATATGCTGCTGGAGACTGAGTGAACATTCCAATCAGCTGCCATGGCAACCAGCCACGAGGAGGAGGGGGAGTGAGGAGAGGGGGGTGGAGGCGAGGGGAGAGCACTATGCTGAAGCGTGAGTTGGACTGGGAAGTTTACCACATCTCACAAAGAAGAACTGTTATGGATGCTAGCCAGGAGAGGAGAGGACTATAGACACAATATACAGTGTGGCTGCACCCAATTAGGGATGCACCGATATGACATTTTTGGCCAATACAGATATCCAAAATTTTCCTTGACAAAAAAACAGATACCGATAACTGATATTTAACATTTTAGCAGACTTTTAAACATTCTAGTACAGTTAAATAGTTGAAACAAAGTGTCATATGTTCATTTGTTCAGTTAGGAACAGATTGTTTAATAACTTGTAAATTAGAAAAATGACACATCCATGAATGTATTTTATCGACAACCGGTATTCATGACAAAAATATTTTAGCTGCCCCGCATTACAAAGATTGTTAAGTTGCTGGTGGCTCTTCTTACTATCCAATCTTAACCGTATGGAGAAACTTAAATGCTTTGAAAGAAATATTGGTTCAAACTAAAATGCAGTTAATCATTTTAGGTTTAACTGCTTGAAAAAATGACTGTCTCAAGGCGGTCATAAACTGCTATAAATGGGACAACTTAAACTTTTCAAATGTGCTCAACTGACCAGACTAGTAAAATGAGAGCAAATTTACAACACATCATCTTTAATTTAGGAAATACAAAAATGATCAAGAGGAAGAGTACATTAAGAGTGTCTAGTTTGGGAAACAGACGCCTCACAAGTCCTCAACTGGCAGCTTCAGTAAATAGTACCCGCAAAACACCAGTCTCAACGTCAACAGTGAAGAGGCAACTACGGGATGCTGGCCTTCTAGTAGTAGTCGCTGAACTTCTGGGTGTGATGCACTTTCAAATGAGTAATTCGGTTTGTGGTATTGAACGATTTCACTTTCTCCCCTTCTCGGGAAATAACAGCAGCACAAACGTTGCATATGGCCTTTTTGTTATCTTCCTTTGAAAACGTTCAAATAGATCCACACAGCAGACATTGTGGGCCAGGTTAGGAATGCTGTGTTGCACATGTAGCGCTGTATTTTTCGTGACGTCATTACGTCCCCTACCTACGTTATATAGGTATGCACTTCAGCTTTGACATCGGTTTTCGACATCGCCGTTAAACTACAGATGTTGGCATTTTTGGCTAATATCGTCCGATTCCGATATTCTCACCGATATATCGTGCATCCCTACACACAATAGTTATGGAGCTGTATCAATGACAATACAGAATGATCCATTGAAATATAGAATAGTAATACAATTCTACATGTAAAATACAGTATAGACTATCATATTATTACTATGCATTATGAAGCATTCATTGGAAGTGTAACTAGGATACTATTTTTAACAGACAATGATGCAACCTCTTTCTCTCTCTCTCTCTCTCTCTCTCTCTCTCTATGAAATTGTAACAATGTATCCTTCACCTTAATAATATACAGTCAAAGCCTGATGAAAACATGGCATGACCTCTAGTAATATAGTTTACGCATTGGGAATTGCTTGATGATGGATTTGATAGACAGATGTTGAGAGCCGGAGAATCAGGGTGACCTTTACAGAGAGAGTGTGTGTGTGTGTGTGTGTGTGTGTGTGTGTACACCGGACAAGCACTCTCTCAAAGCTGGCCAAGACATACAGTCTGGAGATGCATAAACAAATGCCTGTTTATGTCTTTGTGTGTATGTGTCTATGTCTTTGCATTGTATTGTGTAATAACACCCCATACTTCTGCAGCTCTATCTGCTCTCCCCTGCTATCTCTTGTAGAGATAATAACCATGGGGTGGTGGACAAAGAGAGGCTCTTCCCAGATATATCAAGTATCATTCAGCCTGCACTGGCACTTAGCTGTCCCACTCACGACATGATGGCTTGTCCCATCAGGAACCTTTTAGGAAATGCCACAGACAGCTAACAGGGCTGCTAGTTGGACAGACCTTATACATTAGACCTTATACCTTATACATCGTGCTCTCTACAGGAGATAGCAGGGGAGAGCAAATAGAGCTGGAGAAGTATGGGGTGTTATTACACAATACAATGCAAAGACATAGACACGTACACACAAAGACAAAAACAGGCATTTGTTTATGTATCTCCAGACTGTATGTCTTGGCCAGCTTTTATGTTTAATGTTTAATATTTTAATGTGTTTTAATGCTTATGTTTAAAATCAGTCTATACACACTGAAATAACAATGCTTGGACAAGTTAAAGCCAACCTACCTTAGATGCTGAGAGATCAGATTAGGTTGTTGGTACGAGAAGTCGCTGGCCTGTAAGGAAATGCACACAGGTGAGGAGTGACGAGCTAATGTACTCTTAGTTGACATTGGCTGAAATATAGCGAGACACAATCCACTGATAGCGTGGATTGGGTTCTCATAGAAACTACTCATGCAGTGAGACACAGCTTATAGTGAGAGTTTGGCTTGGGGAAGTGGAAAGCAGGTGTTGCTGCCCCACCCCCCTCCTCCCTCTCGTTCTCCCCGTCTCTTCTGGTGATGAATAATTGGTTCCCAGGGGACTCAGGAGTGGGGCTCTACACACACAGATGTCCTTTCTCAACAGACTGACTGGGGCTGTGGCCTCCTCTCTGCAGCACTGACGTGTAAGTGTGTGTGTTTGTGTGTGTGTGTGTGTGTGTGTGTGTGTTTACAAAAGCATAGATTGTTTTATGATAAGACATGCAAATACAGTTTATTCAATCTGTTATAACTAAGCGTAACTTCTGAATAAGTTAAACAGAAAAGGTTCAACTATGATGTCATTAATTATACATTTTTTGGGGGGTACTAGCATATAAACTACAGCTTATATAAAACCAATGTCAAATTGTTCTAATAATAAAACATAGTGGTGAAACCTATTGAATGAAAACATAATGTAGTTATGCCTGTGACAAAGCAAGAAAACCTGAAGGCTATGAGGCCTCTATCACAAACCACGTATCCTACAACAAAATGTACTATTCTATTCCAAAACACTTTATATTTGCATAATATGTGCATTGTTGGTGTAACATCTTTCAAATCATGCACTCACTCAGCTTGTTTAAAATTCAGATAGTGAAAAAGCACAGTACTGCGCTCAGGGTATTGCGGTATACAGTGCTATATAGGAATTGAAAAGGCTAGCGGGAAAGACTAATACAGAGGTATCAAAAACAGTGACTTACCAATCATGTTGTCAAACCATCACGAAAAACTGGCAACTGTATAAGATGACGTCCGGTATTGGCTAAAATAAACGAATGAGTAGTCTAAATGACAACTGTTAAATGAAAGGCTAATTATAAATGCTGCTGAAATGATATTTGCGCACCATACACACAAACGCATAACAGAGTGAGTTGGTGCTGTAATTGATTATGTCGTAAATGAATTAGTAGGTTTTGCAGCACGACAGATGCGTGGAGGATTTTTCGGCTGCGCGCGCTGACAATGGTGGAGAGAAAGGAGTTGACACGAGCCCTACAGGCAACGTGACTAAGGTTAGCCAATCATTCCCAGGTGAATGAAATTATACGTGGACTACCAAAGTGACCGCTACTCTTTTAGCAAATAATTACACGTGTTTTTGCAACATTGTAACCTTATCTTTGAAAACATAAAACAATATTTTTGCCAACTCCAACAAAAATAATTGTGGTCTTTGGTCTTCAGATAAGAAGCTGTGTTTTGGTGTGTGTGTGTGTGTGTGTGTGTGGCTCAGCTATGGATTTGTTGCGGTGGAAATGTTTTGCTGCCATCCAGTGGAAAGCTTGGCTAGACTCTCACCAGGGTATTTAAATACTTCATGTATTGTTTTATGTATTGAGCTGTCAAGAATAAGTATTATATTTGAATGTCGTAGCTGAGGTACAGAAACACCCTGCCAGGATGTGTCCACAAGTTGTTATAGTTGTATAATAACTAATATATATAGTATATTCTGTATGATTATCATTTGATATTTCATTCAATCTGTTTAATTCGAGTGTTGTATTTGGGTATAGCACACCGTGTATTTGAATAGATTACTTAATAGCAACTACTTGGGAACATTTGCATCATTGGCCTAAATGTTTTATTATCAATGGGTACAGGTACTGGAGAGCGTGATATTAGAGCCAGGAGACAGTAGAGGGCGCTGACAGCCCACATACTGCACTGGATCCGTTCTGTTCCATTTCCATTCTCTGTGGTTTTACAGATGTATTTGATCACTCTTTTGCTGCTGAGAATTTTCCTGCGCAACAGGAAATGCAAACTTGTAGTGTGATTGAGTTTTAAAAAAGCTTCTAAAGTTTGTAATTTCCACTTTGAAATTTCAAACTTAATTTACCCTAATGAAAAATGTATCAACCCTTACAAAAATATTCATTAATTGTAATCCACATAATAATAATTCAAAAGTCCTGTCCTGCCGTAGCAAACTGGCTCAAATTAAGATCCTACATCTGTATTAATGCACTCTACATACACAAAGGTAACTCATGTTGATTGTCTTGCACATTCATCGTCTTCAATATGTCTTTGTAACAGAAAGTCTTGCTTAGTACCTGGGAAACATAGAATCTATGAGACCCTTATCCCCTGTTGACTCTAGCTGCATTGTAATGAGAGCTAAATGAGATGGAGTCACTTTTTCCAGCAGCAGCAGCAGGAGAGAGAGAGGTGGCTGAGAAATGTCCAGATACCATCTGGGTTTGTGTTTAAAGAACGGTCTGGTCTGGGCAGAGTGCCAAGCCAAACAAGCTAACTATGGCCTAAAGCTTAAGATAAGTTTAATAGCTCTTCGCTTGTAACCTAGTCATCCCCCTCCAAAACTTCAAGATGAAGCTTTCCCTCACTAAAATGTTGAACTCTCAACTGTCTATGTTGCAATCTGTCTCTTCAGTCTGGTTTCTGGGAAGTCATTCGTTAAACTATTCCATCCGGATGTCAAGAGAACATGGCGTAAGATTGAACGGGGGAAGCAGTGCAACGTTCGTTTGGTCAAGCGTTGTTAGAAGTTAAATCAAATGGCCGTTTGTTTAAAGATGTATAGTCAATAAAAAGAAATGTCAATACACTGTTTAACAATTATAAATAACAACTATAAACAAACACAACTAAATAATATAAAAGGAAATGTTTGATAATGTCACATAATATCCAAAGCATCGAGTGCCATGTGCATCTCTGTTGTAGCTGTTGAACTACTCGAACACCCCATTAAGCATTATGTAAACATATGCTACTATTCACTAGATAGAGTGTCCCTTCTCACCTGCCGTATCGGCGACGTGTGAAAACCAAGCTCTGAAGTAAACCTCAGTAACTGGAGTATGTGAGACAGAGACCTGATACTGAATGACTATGTGTGACTAGAAAGCCATGAATGGCTCATACCTACCCACATGTCTAGTACTGCATGCAACAATTCTCCGTCTGCTGGGAAAAGCCCATCTAATCTAATGAAGGCTTAGAAATAATAGCTTTTATTTGGATACAAAATAAACAACTTCTCTGTCGCGAAATACACCCCCACCCTTCTTTTTGCATTCCGTGATAAATTATATTCCTACTTGTCATGACATGGCTGGTATGTAGATGTTGAGTTATGTCTTTGTATTTGAAGGGTTTTCCATGGGAATGAAGAGGACTTTAGGACGGGAGAGTATGAGGCCCCATTTTTTAAAACTTCTGATCCACTTTGAGTGGTAGAGGGCAGTGTGTGTGCGTACGTACGTGCATGTGTTTGTGTGAGCGTTGTAACTCCTGAAAGATGAGTGTGCCAGGCGGATACAGGATCCATCTGAAAGTGACACACATACCTTTGGCCTCCACTAAATAATGTATGTGCCACAGGTTCAAATGAAGCTGCATACTGTATCCCCACAGTACTGTCAGATGAATCTGTCATTGGCCTCGCACTCATTAAGTTGATCTGATCTCTAGCTCAATCTTTATCCCTCTCCCTCTCTGCGATTTGACTATTTTCTAATAATGTGGCCCGAATCAACCACTTCTATTGGAAGTAATTTGCTATAATAATTTGCTATGCTATAAATAGCCTAATGTTTGAAAGTATTTTCAAATAATTATTTCAAATACTATTTTCAAATGCATGGGAGTGTGTTTGAGTATTTTCCAATACTTTCTAAGTGTATTTTAAAAGACATTCCAACGTTCAACTATTCAACTACTACCTGAGACTGTTGCCAAGGTACTCTTTGAAATCCTATTGCTTAAAAA